>NC_056732.1:1669173223-1669785723 GCF_019279795.1 Protopterus annectens
AAAGAGGGATAGATTGGGTTTTTATATTAGCTGCGGTAGGTTGGGGACTTTGAAACTGCTTGGTTCTCAAAATACTGTTCCAAAGATCCCAAAGCACCTTGTGTAGTTGTAGGAAGTCGTGGAGTACTTTTGTAGTGATGCAGCTGTAAATTTGTAGACCATTTTAGGTAACCAAATGTATAAGCAGTTCATAAACTTGCATCAGGTTGTTTGAAAATGGGCACACTAGTGTTATTGTAGTCAATTTAAAACAGAATTGAGATGTTTTTGTATAAAGTCTTATGAGAACTCAATGGGTAACCTGAGTATTTGAACACCCAAGGAAATGCTGGGTAGTTTGGATAGGTAGGTAGGTCACTGGGAAAGCTGAATTCGCCTTGGGGCAGTAGGGGGTTGGTTAGGAGCTTCCTCCTGTAGAAAATCAGAATAAGAAAACCAGTTGTTCCATAGTTAGTAATGATGGAAGCCTGAAATATTTTAACAGGGTTGGAAAATTAGAGTATCCTGTTTAGACAGAAAAAATCCAAGTAGTGGGCTGTATGGAGAATCCCAAGGTATGTATAAAAGGTAGTTATTATGCTTACCTTTTGTAATAAGACCAGGAGTTAAGGACTATCCTTGTTAAATAGTTGGTTTGGAATCCTGAGGTATTTGGGATAGGTATATTTTATTTATTTATTTTTTACATTTGTTGACCGGGCTAGTCCAACTGGATATACGTCCATTTTCAGTAGCGGCCCGGGGACAAAAGCTCCAAGACAGATACATTATACCAATATGTATAAAGTTACAATTTAAAAACAGTATATATAAGGTTACAATCAAATTAACATAGCAGATGTTTCCAAACATTTTACAGTACATTGCTGAAGAAATATTTACAAAAATATAGAACAAGATATTCACATGAGGTAGATTGAACTTTTTCCAGGTTTACAATTCCTGAGAATGGTTACATAAGAATATTTACAACATATAGAACAAGATATCCACGTGAGGTAGATCATAACTGTATGCAGGTTTACAATTCCTGCAATGCTTGCAGTAAAGGACTTAGAATCAAAAGTCAGAGTGGAGTTAGGAGAAAAATTAGTAATAGAGGTGTTAGGTTAGTTGGGATTGGTGTAAGGGCATAACCAGTGTGTTCTAAGGTATATTTTGAGTTTTTGTTTGAAGAGGGGTAGGAAGGAAGTGAAGTAAGTTCACTAGGTAGGTTCCAGTTTTTCCCATTTGTGTTTGAGAAAAGAGAGTGACCTCTAGATGAGTATGGAGTCAGGTGTGACTGTATATATGCATGTGCATGTGTATGTTTTATTTTATGCTGGATTTTCATTGAACTAATCCCTCAGTTATAAGTAAAGCTTAGGCAAAAAAGTCTCCATAGTATGAACTTGAATACAGTTTTTAGGATTACTTTTAACATACTCCTTCAGCCTAAGCAGAATGCAAACAGAAAATTATCTTACCTAGAGAAAAGCATGCCATGATATAAGGAGAGCACATCAGCATTCATGCGACTCCAACCAGTCCTCATTCTGTAAAATGAAGTTTCGATATAATTTGGCACGTATTTGAATAGCATGCTTACTAATGATCAGTAATACTGACTGTTCTTAAAATCAATCAGTAAATGATGGATGCAGTGTGGCCTTCCTGAAGTTGCATTACTTTTATTTCATTTAGAATGCTATTTAATTATTTTTATTAAGTGTGTGAACACATTAATCCCAAGCCTTTTTTACAGGGTGACCAGGACTAATGTCTAAAGTGGAGCAGTAGATAAGTGAATGCTGCGTGAATTGTGGTACTGTTGGCTGGATGGAGCTAGTTAGCAGTATGTAGCCTAATTCTTCTACACTATATAATGAGATGCACCTTCCTCTGATTAGCTGCATACATATACCTAAATAATTATCTTGGATAATTAACATGTAGAAACTCAGTATTATAAGAAGCAGATATCTTAATTCATTACTAGTTCATGTATGAGTTAATCCTTTATTTTGTGCACCTCGGTTATTGTTTCATTTTGCCATAATTATGTTTAGATGCTTTTTGTACCTTTATTAGCCACAAAACCTGGTGGCCGCAGTAGTTCAGAGGTTGGAGTTGTCGCTTCGCAGCAAGAGGTTCTCCTGTTCAGTTCTTGGCTGGGGTGCCTTCTTTACAGAGTCTGCATGTCGTTCCTGCAGTCACGGGAGTTTCCTCCGGGTGCTCCAGTTTCCTCCCACATTCCAAAGACATGTAGGTGGATTGGGTACTATAAACTGGCCGTAGGTCCGAGTATGTGTGCGAGTGAGTGGTATGGATGAGCTACAGTGGCAGGGCTGGCCACTAGGCGCTGTAAACCTTGGCTTGAGATGATTGTCACTGTTGGTGACACCCCGACTCCATGTACAAAATGGGCAAAAGGGGTTGAGGATGGATGGAATGGTAGTCTATTTTCCTGTGAAATCTCATATTAACAGTTGATTCATTTTTTTAATCACTTGTTGATTCTTAGGTTGGCCTTTCCAACTACTTCATTCGTCTGCACACACACACACACACACACACACACACACACACACACACACACACACACACACACACACACACACACAAATCCATTGAAAATGATATCTTCCCAGTTAATGATTTCTGGTAAAAAATATTAATAAATAATGAAATTGGGGATGATCTCCAGGACAGGTTTCCAGCATCCTTTATCCCATGTTAGAATGATTTCATCAAGTGGAACTCAGCACTGCTTGATTTTCCCCACCTTGAAGCATTCCTGTCCTGCCTAGACAAACTCTATAAAATGGCTTTGGAATAGGTAGATGGGATTATCACCATAAGCAGATGCCTGTAAATGAACCAGTATGGCCGGCTGAAGTGTAGTTTACTCCTGGTGCTTATGGACATATACGTTTCAAAGCATTTGATTTGTTTTTTTCCAGACTTTATTACACAGTGTCTTTTCTACTTTTGGATGTAGAAAAATCAGGCTCACTGTGAAAATCGAGCATGCAGTCTATTGATAATGTTAATATATTAATAGTTTTATTTTATAAAGCTATGGAAAGAATTAACATGGAAGTTATCAACAATGAAATAGGAGACTTTCCCCCTCGACACTGGATCCATCCCATTTTGGCTTTGTCAAAGGAAGGCTTAATGAACTTTGTGGACTTCTTTGAAAAGATTATTAAGGCAGTGGATGAGAGGAAAGTGGTGCATATTGCCCACTTAGATCTGGCAAAAGTATATGATGCATTACCCCACACAGGCTTTGTCAGTTAACTTATGGACAATGCTTAAACCCCTTTATAACATGCTGGGCAGCTAGCTGGCTCATGTATACAACCCAAGAAGATCAGATTGAAGAGGCCAGAGTTCAGTGGAGTCCCTCAGGTCTCTGTGCTGGGCCCATTTCCTCTTTTTGGTGTTTACATCTCGAAGATTAAAGCCAGAAGTCATTAAATCCCCCCAAGATATGAGAACACTTTTCAGAAACATCTGGCACAGACAAACACTTGGTGCCAAAGCCGTGGCTTAAACGTCAGTGACAAGAAATGTGTTATAGTACCTTGTGGGTAGTCTGTCACCCCAGATAACTACATCATCAATAAAACATCCCTAAAAGTTTATTTACTGGTCAGGGATCCGGGAACTCTTGCCAGTAACCTAGCCTTTGACCAACATGTGTCCAAGGTAGTAAAAAAATTCTCCTCTGTTGCTCAACCTAAAAGTAAAGGCATGGCATGTAGGTCCAAAGGAATCATCATGCCAGTGTACTCCGCCCTCATCAGACCCTTCTTAAGAGTGTAATGCTCCCTTTGGTATGTATCTGACCAGACATGTGCAGCAACTGAAATGTCCACTAAGGCTCTCTAGAAAAAGAATACAGGGAGTAAACACAATGTCTTACACTGATTGCCTCAAAGCCCTGTCTATTCGATATGATACAGACTTCTGACAGATCTTTGCCAGACATGCAAAGCATCCCTGGACACCTATTTTAATGAACCTTTTGCATATCTGCAAAACAAACAAGCATCAGTACTACTAGATCAATAAATAGGACATGTTGGCGGGAGAGAGGTGTTTCTCAGAAAATTCACATTCTCTGGGAACAGGCTCCCCAACTATGTGAAGCAGAGTTCCTCCCTAACTCTGTTGACAGAAGCAGTCAGAAAATTACCCTCTGTGTACATAGGTTCATAGGCTCATACTAGGCTATCTGCCCTAGGGCATTTATAAGCCTAGCCAGAGTGTGTTTGGCTTTCGCCACCCATTTTAAATTAATTTTGCTATGCCCTTTTTCGAGGTTAGTATACTGTGCCTCTGTCTAACAGTGACACAGAAGTGATACCCGGGGTAAACCTACGATCCCCCATCCACTCATCAAAATTCCTCTTGAAGAGAGTTAATGAGGGACTCTGCCTAACTTGGACTGGGATTTTATTCCAGAGTGAAGGGAGCCTCTGGTTTTGAATCTGTCCCTCCAGCATGTTCTGTTTATTTCAGTGCTGAGGTTCAAGTCTCTCGAGCGCGTAGCTCGATGGGATTTGGATTTTCTGAGGTGCAGCATGTCCATTAATTCCAGGTTGGACATGGCTTTATACGTCAGACACAGATCGCCTCTGAGCAGGCGGTATGCTACTGAGTAGAGCTGGAGTTTCTTTAACAGGGCAGCATATGGCATCTGTTTGAGCCCTTTGATCCTCTTGGTGAGGTACTTTTGGGGTCTTTCCAGTTGCTGCAGGTGTCTGGTAGGGTGCATCCCAAAAGGGGCATTGTACTCAATTATGGGCCTGATGAGGGATGAGTAAAGAGGCACAATGACCTCCCCTGATCTAGATGTGAATCCCTTCATGATTAGGTGGGCTATATAAAATGTTTTTCTAACCACTTTGGCCACGTGGTTGTCAAATGAGAGATTGCTATCAACTTGGGTCCCCAGGTCCCTAAATACTTCTTCTGTACTTAATTGATTACCACCTGTGTGGTAATTTGTGGGCACTTTGTTTTTGCCAAAGGGGATGACTATACACTTTTTAGCATTTAGCTTAAGGCCATGGCTCTGGCACCAGCTGTCTGTTTCTATGAGGCCCTTTTGGAGGATGCTTGTGTCGGCTGGAGAGTCGATTATGGCGCCTAGTTTGCAGTCATCTGCGAACTTAGTCAGCCACAGTCCTTCCGTGTTGGCCTGCACCTCAGAGAAATATATACCGAACAAGCGAGGTCCCAGGACTGAGCCTTGTGGGACGCCACTTGTAACTGGTTTGGAGTCTGACATGGCTCCAGCAATTCTAACCATGTGGGTTCTGTCCTTGAGCCAGTTTGCAACCCATCTAGTGACATAGGGGTTTATATTTAAGCAACTATAATGCCCGAGTGGGGTATCAAAGGCTTTTGCGAGGTCCAGGTAGGCTGTGTGGACCACCTTCCCCAGAAGTTTGGGTCACATTTTGGTTGCATGGCTAGGCTTATAAGTGTCCTAGTGGTCATTAACCTAGTATACACCTCTGAACGTAGGAATCTATACAGGAGGTACATTACAAATATGGAGAGCCTCTGATATGGATTTATCAATAATTTATGCTGAAAACTTGTCATTAATATAAATTCTGGTATAGTGAAGTTGGCTTCTACCTTAATCATTTTGTTTGAGAATATATATTTTTTATTATGAAGATATTTTTAAATGCACATAATTATTCGTAGTTAAATCCTTATTGTAGAGAAGGGTTTGACACGTAGAATAGATATTACACAAGGTTGTATTCAACAGTTTAAAATGAAATGTTGATTAAAATATACAGCATACAAGTACAACGTTGGAATAAATTTGTAGTGTATTCATTTTAATGTTTTCTACACTTCACACACACACATATATATATATATGTGTGTGTGTGTGTGTGTGTGTGTGTGCATGCATGTGTGTGTAGATGGGTTCCGTTCAGAAGCTCGAAATACTGAAATCTCGAATTTTAGTATTTTGAGCCCAAGAAGTTGAATCCACATAATAGCGAATGTTTAGAAGCGCGAAATTCAAAACCTCTAATACTGGAGGTTTTGAATTTCATGCTTCTAAAGTTCCACTATGGTCATGTATTCAGGTAAGTGTGTGTGTGTGTGTGTGTGTGTGTGTGTGTGTGTGTGTGTGTGTGTGTGTGTGTTAAGGGGTTTGGGTAGGGGCTGTGATGTGTGTCGGTGTGTTTTGTTGCTGTGATGTGTATGTGCGAAGAGAAAGTAGCGTGTGTGGTGTTTTGTTTGTATGTAGTGCGACCTCGGAGTGAGAATATTTAAGTAGGGGAGTGCAGGGGGGCTTGCCCCCTCCCCCCGCTTTCATGTAGTAGAGTGATTGTGTGTGTGTGTGTGTGTGTGTGTGTGTGTGTGTGTGTGTGTGTGTGTGTAGTAAAACCATGAAATTCAAAACTTCCGGTATTCAAGGTTTTGAATTTTGCGGTTTTTAGTTTTCGTTGTTTTGTGGATTACGAGCTTTTGAAGTCAATCTATATATATATATATATATATATATATATAAATAATTTTTTTTTTTTTTTTTGGACTTAATAGCATTTATAACAATTGTCAGATTGTTGACTTTGCAGAATGATTAACTGTAACTTCTTGTAGATGATGTCCATTACTGTTTGTAGACCATTGCTGAAGGAGCTGAGATCATCTCTTGTACTACGCAGAGCTTAATGTAACTCCATATTCTTATGTATGCATTTCGTTTTTCAGGTTTGTCATTTAGATTGTTCCAAAAGGGTAGCACAGACTTTCTACAAACATCTTGACTCTTATCTGTTAAGACGTCACTTTATTAGTACACTGAAAGGTGGGAAGTTAATGGTCTCCAATCACTCATTGCAAAGCAACGATTACAGTGTGGGTTCTGCTTTAACTGGCATTTAAAAACAGTTTAACAGCTCTGTTTCAATTTTGCATACCAGTGGGTGAGTTCAGAACATTTGTTACATGTCAGTTTGCATACTTTACTAATGCTTGGATGAATTTATTTCTGTGACTCTGTTGGTGTGCTTTCACTGTATATCTACTGGGTTTCTTTTTCCAGACGTTTGGTCTGGAATCGACTTGTAGATATTTATTATACTTTGTTTTCAAATTGCTGCAGGGATATTTTAACTTTGTTGTCTTGTGTATTTTAATTATTTTCTGTGCTTTTCACTCAAGTTGCATTTTGTCGTCCCCCCCCCCCCCATATATTTTATTATACTGACATAAGTGGATTAACATGCCTTTTTAGTTTGTTTTATACATTGCACTTGTCTCTTTCATTTTCCACCTTTATTCCAGCTGTCCCACATTAATTTATGGCTGTCTGTTATCCCTAGTTTCACAATGTATTTCAGTAATCTGTCTCTTCAAAACATTACATTCATGCATCAGTTTTGAGTCGCCGAGTTCCAACATTCTGCCTCAAACACACCATCTTCTTCCTCAGTTATTTTCTTACTTGAACCTCAAGTCTTCTCATTCTTCCCTTTGCAGTCATGTGACTGTCTTGCATCACCCTTCACTAAAGAGGACTTTTCAAGCTGTTGTAGCTTGTTTGTCTGACATCTAATCCCGTATCCGTATTTTTATAATGCGTCTTTGCACTTTGCCCATTTTCCCCACTAAATGATCTCCACAATTGAACACAAGTTGAGATGCAGCCTTTCTAACTGGTCTGGATTTTGATTTAACAGATGTTGTTTGGCCCAGACATATTTAGCATTCATTTTCTTTTTTGGTCCCCTTAATTCATCAGGACAGCTGTCCCAGTGCCCCATGTCTATCACTGGGGCTACCAGCAACTCCAGTTCACCTATTGATTGCCAGCCAGTGTAGATCTTAAGGGCATCCTAGGGGGATTGGTGCTATTATTACATCAGCTGGGAAGGGTTTCGTACAGCTGACTTGTACCCACCTCTTTCATCATTTGTTGTGTTCAAGGAGTGAATGTGCAGTGCAGGTGACTTTGTGTATTGCCCCACCTCTGCAGCAGCTCAGCAGTGGTCACCCTCCCCTTCCTCATTGGCCTGCGTCTCCCAATTATATGACATTCTTGGCCTCCACCAGTGATCATCATAGGAGACTCCCACAGCACCGACCACCCTACAAGATGAAAACACCCATCCTCCCTGCTGCTCTATCAGTCTGCTGAACCGCTTGTCATACCCTGGTCAGCTGGGCCGTAGTCAGGGCTTTATCCCTCTTTGCCACCGGAGCATTTAGCATTTATTTTCAGATAAATGCTGTCCTTTGACAGGCATTAAATGGATTAAATTCCTTTAAGTGGATTTCATTTTGTTGATCAACACTGTCAACCCTTTGTGGCATGTTGGTTGACATCTCACATAGGTCATGTTGGAATATACAACTAAGTGCATGTCCTTATTTTTTGTAGTTCCCATGAGCTGTTTGGTTCTGTCTGTCATTCAGTAGGAAGGACTCTGTGCTATGGTCCCATGTGTTTCTTCTTATAGTGATCGTGTGTTCAGCAGTAAATCCTGCTATGGAGCTGGAATGATGCCAGTAACATTACCAGTAACCACATGTCCATATCACAGTTACTGTGTTGCAACAAACTACTAATCATAAGGCAGATTAGAAAAAAAATCCTGTTACTATTGACAATATCTTTCAACTCCTTAGAACAGGAAATCTGGACAAAGCCATAAATAATGGGGGACAAAGTACCAGAAATAGGGACAATTTTTAACTATTGCTCTTAGAAACGTAAAAAATTTATAGAATACTAATAATAATAAAATAGAATATTAGCATGAATTTTCTGAAGGGTATGACATCTGAAACTTCAATATATGTCATTATCTAACTTCCACCCCTAATGATTTGCTAATCATTTACCAGAAAACCAAAAATTTATGAGAAGCAGACCACAAATAGGTGAAAATCTGGACAGTTGAGTGGTATGCTACTGCCAGAGTAATTTGGTTCAGAGTTAATTTTCTGTCCTTCTGGTGTATATTGAAGCCTGTCTGTACATCCTCTACTGGTGTAGCTTCCCTGTACCTCTTGGACTAATGTCACCAAAGCAGATTTGGCTACAAAGTGACAACCTTCCTCTTCTGTTGATTAGAAAGTACAGCAGCTCTGAAAGGTGAATTAGAGAGTTCTTCAAATAAATCCCAGAGATGTCATTCCAGACAACCAGCATACCATGTGCAAACAGAAAAAATGTAGAACCAGTTTTGGTTTTGTTGGGCCTTTGTAGGTGTCAGCAGTAGGTTAATACAGATTAGGTGCATTTTCCCTCTGACAGTGCCTCAGAAAAACATTTGTAAAACCCATGATCCAATTATGTCTTTTCCATCTGACTTCAGCATATAAATTATAGGATTCAACTCAGATCAGATGCCAAGTCAACTCACCAGGCAGTGCCTCCCCTACCTGCAATCCCTCACTTTTCAACAGACCCTTGAGATAGTTTGCCGCCATTCCTGTCAGCAGCTTAGCTATGGCTCTTCAAAAACATATCCTTTTTGGTACTTTTTGTGTAGAACGAACATTTCCTTGGTGGCTCTAGAAAATTTCCAAGGCTTTTCTCAAAGGTACGTTTTTGTTGCACCCTCCTGTTTGGGATCTAGCTCTTCCCTGGGATTTGCCTTTAGTGTTGCAAGTCCTTGCAGGACCGTCTTTTGAGCCTTCTGCTACTTCAGCCTTGAAGTTATCTTGAAAACCATGTTTTTGGTGGCTGTTACTACAGCTAGAAGAGTTTCAGAGCTACAAGCCCTTGTTTCTTCTACTTACCTAGTGTTTCATAAAGGTAAGGTTTAACTTCATACCAATCCTTTTCTGCCCAAGGTAAGCCTGTAAGAGTAGTCTGAAGATATTGTCACCTTAATGTATTTTTCCCTAATTTTTCAAATATGGATGAATACTTAATGCATTGCTTGGATGTGCATAGACAGCTGAGGCGTTACCTAGACAGCTCTGTTACCTCTGTATGAGTTTTAGGGACAAGCAGGATCTGAGGAAGTTAGGAAGCTGCATTATGGGTAAGGAAGGATGTCCACAAGCTTTGCTGAAGGCCTCGAGCTTTTGAAATAGCTGAGATGGATTTGCTGGATCGGATCCAACCAGTCAGTGAGAATGAAGGTCGAGATGGACTACATACATGGAACATTATGGTAAGTACATAACTTCTTTTTTGCATGCATTACTAGAAAACGAACAAAAAACTCATTTATTTTTATTATGCAACCAACTTCCTTTAAACCTCATCCCTCGTGAGCATTATTCTGCTTGTGTTGTTCCCACAAATTGCAGTTATTTCTCTGAGATTTGCTTCTTCTCTTTTCTAAAGATCCCCACCTCCATTTCTTTTTTTCTCATTTACAATAATTAATACTTCCATTAGATTTTGCTTACATGGTTTAGGTTTTCATTTCCACTTTCAAGTTGTGTTTTTTTGACTGTCAGTAACATGAAACTTAGCAAGTCTTTTCGGATGCTATATCTCAGCTCAAAAGAATCATTTTCTTAAGTTACTACTGTTGCTCGTCCGGTCAGGATAAAACAGACTAACAGTTGTGGGTTTAGTTTAAGTAGCTTTATTATAAACAAACACATCAGGATTGAGGCTTAGTAACTTAAACTTAAATAAACTTATAAAAGGACTGACTTCTGCACTCATACATGTTAACACTCTGGCTGTTCTATCAAAGTGGCACTGCTGCCTGCACATACTCGCTATTTATATGCATGCGCCCTCACTTTGAAATGCTTCTTAAAGTTACAACACACACCCTGTTCTACATCCTCCCTCTTTGAGAAATAAGTCATACACTAAAATTTACATTCATTGGCATGCAGTTGTACATAGGTGTGTACTAGGCTAATGGCCCTGGGGTCTATGTAAGCCTAGCCAATAAGAATCCCTAGTATCATGTCAACAGACGTTAGTTCCCATTTCCTCTATGTATCAGGGCAGCTGAGGTGATCCCCAGGGTGAATTTTCTATTTCCCGTCCACTCATCAAGATTTCTTTTGAAGAGAGCCAGAGAGGAGCTCTGCTTGACGTGGATGGTGAGTCTGTTCCAGAGCATAGGCAGCCTTTAGGTAAGGAACTTATCCCTCCAGCATGTTCTGTTTAATGTGGCAACAAGACTGAGGTCCCTGGAGCATGTGGCGCAGCAGGATTGGGAGTTTTTTTTAGATGTAGCATGTCTAGCAGCTCTGGGTCAGGACCTGGCTTTGTTGGTTAAGCAGAGATCGTCTCTAAGGAGGTGATGTGAGACTGAGTATAGCTGGAGTTTTTTTGAGTCTGTCAGTATAAAGCATTTGTTTAAGGCCTAGAATCCTCTTGGTGAGGTATTTTTGTGGCCTTTCCAGCTGTTGCAGGTGTCTAGTGAGGTACATGCCAAAAGGGGCATTGTATTCTATAATAGGTCTAATGAGGGATGAGTAGAGAGGGATGATGACCTCTTTCTTCCTAGATGAGAAACCCTTTGTGATGAGATGTGCCACATAAAAGGATTTTCTAACCACAGTGGTGATGTGGTTGTCAAGGATAGGTTGCTATCAACCTGTGTCCCAGATCTCTTATTACACCTTCTGAGTTAAGTGGAACACCGTTGATGTGGTAGTTCATGGGCACAGAGTTTTTCCCAAAGGGAATAATGATGCATTTTTTGGCATTTAGTTTAAAGCTGTGGTTCAGGCACCAGTCATTGGTGTCAGTGAGGCCCCTTTGTAGGATGTGTACGTCAGTTGGGGATTCTATAATATTTATTTATTTATTGACATTTGTTAATGGGTTTTGTCCAACTGGGCTTGTGGCCCATTTTCAGTGGCGACCCGAGGAGAAAAGCTCCAGTAATACATTTTAAAACAAGTACAATTTTAAACAATGTTGATATAGCAGTTATAGTAAAATGATTCACATATAATAGCTTCCAGTTTGCAATCATTTGCAGACTTGGTCATCCAGAGTCGTCTTGTATTGGCTTGAACTTCTGAGAAGTAGATGCTGAACAGAAGGGGACCTAGGACAGATCCCTGTGGGACACCACTTGTGACTAGTCGATAGTCCGATTTGGAGTCTGCAACCTTCACAGTGAGTTCTTATCCTTGAGCCATTTAGCAACCCACCTTCTGACATAACGGTTAATGCCTAGATTAGTGAGTCTGTCAATGATTCCCAAGTGGGGAATGCTATCAAAGGCCTTGGCAAGATCGAGATTGGCTGTCTGTACCACCTTGCCCTCATCCACAGGTCTGGTGACGGACTCAAAGAAGTCTACCAGTATGAGCAGGCATGATCTACCCTTCACAAATCTGAACTACGTGGGGTCCAGAGTTTGGAGGCTTCCTATATCTCTATTTATAAGGTCCACGATGATAGCCTTTGACATGCAATTATACAGATCGAGTTCTTTGACATGCAGTCATACAAAACTAAATACAAGTAAAACAATCCTGTCCAGGTTGCTGTGTATTTTACACTAGGTCTTATAGATATGACCTGATTGTGTGACATAAAAATTAGAACTGGGTTTAGCAACAGGGATTGTCTTTAATGAATGTTCAACTTCAGGGACATCTGGGATATCATCAGGAATGGAAATAGGTACTGAGACTTGTCCTTCAACAGGAACATCGTCTTGGTTGCTCTGGATCACAGGTTTGATGTTGCGATATAGATTCAGACACCGGAAGACAATGCCTGCAATTTCTTCTGTGTTCTATACCCTCAGATTCCACTAAGCAGGATCTTGGCTCGGCACATATATGTCTCACTTGACCAATTTGAGCAAAACATTTTGCCGTTTATATCCTCACTATCTTTCCTCCTTTCAGTGGACGAAGAAATCTCATTTTGTCATAGCTGGACTTCTGAAAGGAGTGCTTTTTAAATAGTTGGGCTTTGACTGCTCTGGTGTTTTTAGCATTAGGCACCTACAAACTGGAACTGATAGGCAAGGTTGTTCTGGTTTGCCTAGATAGAAGTCTCTGAGCAGGCGAGCCAAGTAAGTTGTCATCGGGTATACTTCTGAGATAAAGCAAATTCAAGAAGCTGTCGGTATTGTCACACTTTGACCTGTCTGGTAATTGCTTTGTACTGCACGCTCAGCCAGGCCGTTTGACTGTGGGTATTCCAGATTGCTAGTAATATGGATAAAGTCCCACTCTTTTCCCAATTTCTGAAATAACTGACTGGTAAACTGGGCACCATTGTCAGAAATAACTTTGTGTGGACTACCATGGACTGAGAAGTGACATTTCAACTTAGTAATGACAGTACTGGGTATTAGGTTAGGTAGCAGATTGATCTTGAACCAGTTCAAATAAGAGTCTACCAACAGTAAGTAATTATGATTATTCCACTCAATTATGTCAGTGGCTACTGTTGACCAAGGTAGTTCAGGAATCTGGCTTAGCTGAGGTGGCTGTTTTTGCAAATGCGGATTAGTACTGTTGCATACTGAACAAGATGTAAGCACTTTATCAATGTCTTTCGACAGAGAAGGCCAAAGTACTAGTCCTCTCTCCCCTCTTTAGGTAGCTTTAGAACCTGGGTGGCCATGATGAAAATATGAATATACTCATGTTGTAAGGAAGTAGGAACAATAACTTAAGACCTTTGAAAATGATACCATCTTTTATCAAGATCTCATCTCTAAGGAAAATAAGGTTGCACTTCTGTTGGTACACAAGATTGCTTTGACGGCCATCCATGTGATTGAGCTTTTGCAAAACTGGATCGGTCTTTGTGTGATCTCTTAGCTCAAGTCTTGTGGTAGAAAAATTACGCACCTCCATGACATCAAAGTAAAAATTTTCTGCATCAAGCTTTTCTGTGGAATTTCCAGCGATGTGGATAAGGTATCAGGCAGATAAAGGAATTTGCTTTTTGTATAGACCATTTTGAAGTTGTACTTTTGTAATCTGAGCATCATTCTTTGTAGTCTTGCTGGAGCTTTATGCATAAGCTTCTTTAAAATAGTGACTAGAGGCTGATGATCAGTATCGACCTGGATAGCTCAGCCATAAATGTAGTCATGGAACTTCAAAGATGCAAACACAGTTGCCAAAAGTTCCTTCTCGATCTGAGCATACTGCATCTCAGTTTGGGTAAGAGTCCTAGACACACAAGCTACTAGTTTGCCCTCTTGAGGAATAACTGCACCAAGACCAAACTGTGAAGCATCACAGGAAAGAATTACTGGTTTGTGGATATCATAGTATCTCACCGTAGGTGGACTGGCAATTTTCTAATGTTAAGTTGTCAATCTCGCCTTCATTCTTGCTGGATGGGTTCGGAGCCGATCCTCGGCTCCGACTCGGCCAATACTAAAGCTCGAGAGCTAATTCCACTGGCTCGAGGCTCCCCTATATCCCACAATGCTAGGCGGTAACTACTCGGATCTCGTTTGCCGCTTAGCTGACGAGGTGCTTCTTCTACCGGCTCTGACAGGTTAGTAAGTTTTCTTGTTTAGAAACTTCTATTTCAACCCCTATTTTTTTCCTTTTAGCATAGCTTTATTTATAGTATTTCATTAGTTTAAATCGGGTCCCCTTCTAGTGTCAGGAATCCCTTTTTATTCCCTTCTTAACTTTAGGCCTTTGGCCCTTTCCCTCTCCTTCCCCTAGTCCTTCAGTGAGACTGGAATTTTATTTTGCTTAAGGGTGTGTTTGTGTGTTGTGTTCGTGTTTTTACACTGAGTTAGGATGTCTAAAGACTCCAAGGTCTCAGGCTTCAAGAAGTGTGATTCCTGCTGTCAGAAAATGTCTCTGACAGATGGTCACACTTCTTGTGTATATTGCCTGGGACCTTTGCACCTGCAGGACTCATGTGCTGTGTGCCATGCATTCAGCCCTAGAGTCCTGCAGGAACGCAAAAATAAATTGATATTACGTGGCTTATTAAAGCCTGAAGGCCCCCCGACCCAGTCTGTGTCTGGGAAGCCTTCTAAGACTTCCAGACCGTCGGCTCCGGTTTCAGAGCCGTCCCCTGGAAGCATTAAATCGGCTTCGACATCAGCTCCAGCTGGAGCCGATGTTTCAAAATCTCATACCATCACCTCGGCTCCGGCTGGAGCCGAGGTTGACAGGACTCAGTCGGCTCCGATAGGCATATCGGAGCCACCTGCTAAGAAGAGGTCTAGGTCCCCTTCCATCTGCTCCATCCATTCGGCGCAGGGATCTCCTCTTCCATCAGAACGGAGCCATAGGTCTCATTCCTCTCGGTCCTCCAGGCTGTCTGACCATGATTTACAAAGGGTGGTGAGTAGACTTCTCATGTCCGAGGCACTGGCCCAAATGCTGCATAGCCCTACTCAACAGTCAGCGGCTATTTCCATCCCTGATTTTATTCCTCCTCAGACTCCTTTGAGTTCAGAGCCGGGGCTCATCGGAGCCGTGGCTGTCGGTGCTTCGGAGCCGATACCTTCCCTTTCGGCTCCGTCGTCTGCTCCGATTTCCTCATTGGAGGGATCTTGGCGCCGGGCTTCCCTCGTCTGCTCCGAGGGGGCGAGTGGCATTGGACCCTTGTCCGACCCCATTCTCCCTCTCGGAGCGTCAGCGCTGGAGAGTTCGGCACCGACATTGGCCTCGTAGCCGTCCCTGTCGGTGCCGGGGGGGTCCTTGTCTCCTCGGAGCAGGGACCTCCGGCCTTGCCTGATAGGGGTGCCTTTGAGGTCATGCGGAGAGTGCTAGACCCAGTGTCTACCCCACAGTCGGCTCCGTCAGCTCCTCCCTCTTCAGTGCCTGCGGTGATTTCTACCCATCCCCTTGTATCAGACCGCAGAGAGCCAGCTACTCAGGTTTCCCCATTGGGAATTTCCTCCTCTTCCGAGGCCTCTCCTGATCCGGTAGGAGAACCCCCTCGGAAGAGACAGTGCAAGAGGAAGCACATTGACTCCCCTGAGTATATCACCTCTGACACTGACTTGGAGGAATCTGAAGGTTCCCCTCGGTCCCCCTCTGAGGATGTCTCCTTTGCTGACATCCTTGAAATCCTGAAACAGAGGGGGAACTGGCCCGCCCTTAACCCTTCAGAGGACGAGTCAGTTTACCTTGAGGCGTTTGGCTCTCCCCCTTCCACCTCCTGGGTGTCTCCTCCCTTTGACCCCCTTATGGAAGTGGTGGCAAGGAAGGCTTGGACGGCCCCTGATTCAGTGGAACCTACCCCAAGGAGGCCGTCAAAATTTATTACTGCCCCTAAGGAGAAAGAGTTTCTATCAAAAGGTGTCTCTGTTGATGCCATGGTGGTGGCCGCAGCCACTAAGAAGGAGTTAGCCGATCCTTTGGTACCTGTCCATCCTCCTAATAAGGAGTTTAGGACCATGGACAGGTACGGTAAGCGGATGTTTTTGTCAGCGACTTTTTCAATGCGGTCGCTGAACTACTTGTGTCACTTCACCCGTCCCCAGAGAGATTTGCTCAAAGATATGAGTTAGGCTATACAGGATCCAACAGCTGAGGGGTTCCAAGACAAAATGAACTCCCAGTTGGCAACCCTGAATTTGATTGTTAACTCTTCCATGCGGCTTATCTCATATGTTGCTGATGGGGCGAGTAGGGCCGCAGGCACAGGTGTAGCTTTATGACGTCAATTTTGTGGACCCTTTCAAGGCGTCCTTCACCAATTCCCCCTTTGATGACTCAACATTGTTTGGTCCTTAGGTGAAGGATACATTGACTAGGTGCGAGGTGGAAGGTAAGTCTCTCTCTGCTGTGGGAGTCCGTTTTTCTACCCCTTCTTGACCTTATCCAAAGGGTCAGAGGGGAGGAAAACTGTGGTTCCGCAAGCCTCAGGGAGTCTCATCTGACGCACAAGGTCGATTCCCCTCAGAGGGGGGAATAACAATAGACGCTGCCCTAGAGGCAGAGGAGGTCCGCAAAACCAGGGTAGCAGAGAAACTTTCTCTGATAAACCCTTTCAGCATCCCTGAGGAGCTGCCCGGCTGTCCACCTTCGGAGGCAGTCGGGGGAAGATTATCACTGTACCCAAAAGCCTGGCTTTCCCCTCACCCAAGACAAATGGGTACAGTCAATCATATCCGAGGGTTACAAAATTCCCTTTATTCACATCCCTTCCCAACCCAAAGGATCCCTTCCAGACGTTCCACCTAGTCTAAGGGAACAAGCAGCACTAGAAATATCAAAGCTGCTATCAAAAAGAGCTATCCAATCAGTCCCAGCAGACCAGCAAGGATCCGGAATCTACTCCAAAATCTTTTTGGTACCAAAAAAAACAGGGGACTGGAGACCTGTACTGGATCTCAGCAAGTTAAACAATTTTATATCAAAAAAACAAAATTCCGGATGGTCACGCTACAGTCCATTCTACCCTTCTTGGGTCAGGACAATTGGATGTGCTCGATAGACCTTCAGGATGCTTACTATCTTATCAAAATGCACAGACGCTCCAGGAGGTTTCTCCGCTTCAGGCTGGGAGCCAGTCATTACCAGTTCAGAGCCCTGCCCTTTGGTCTCACTACAGCCCCCTGAGTGTTTACCAAATGCATGGCAGTGGTCGCGGCTCACTTGAGACGTCAAGGATTCCAGGTGTTTCCATATTTAGACGACTGGTTCCTTACCGCCACCACCAGACATCAACTGCTTCTAGCCAGAGACTCCACCATCCAAACTTGCCAAGCTCTAAGCATCTCAATAAATTTCGAAAAAATCTGCCTTGTCGCCTTGTCAATCTATTACCTTTATAGGCGCCACCTTAGACACACTCAATCTTTCCGCCAGACTTACAGAGCAAAGAATGTTAGATATTCGCAAACAAGATTACCTTCTATTACAATGCAACAAGGTCAAAGCCAGGGTAGTCTTGAAGGTATTAGGACTCATGGCAGCTACTATCACCCTTCTCCCCTTAGCTCGTTTCCACATGAGGATCCTCCAATGGATGCTGTTTACTCAATGGTCCTTCCAACAGCTCCCGATGTCTCGCATATTAATAACTCAATCATGCAAGAATCACCTGTCTTGGTGGATCACATCACCTCAAGTTCTCCAAGGCAGACCTTACATTCCTCCCCCCCCAGTCGCCACGGTGACAACGGACACCTCCCTGATCGGGTGGGGGGGGGCATTATCATGGCAGGACAGTCCAGGGCATGTGGCAACCTTTCGAGTGCCACTTGCACATAAATGTCTTAGAGATGAGAGCAGTGCTTTTAGCGTTGCAAGCCCTTCAGGACTCTCTTCCCACGGGGACTATTGCATTTCAGACGGACAACATGTCTGTAGTGTGGTACATCAACAAACAGGGCGGAACCAGATCCTACCCCTTATGTCGAGAGGCACTCAGACTTTGGCAGTGGGTGATTTCTTCTCAGCGTTTTCTGATAGCAACGCACATTCCCGGGAAGTCCAACGTGATTGCGGACAGGTTGAGCAGGGCCATTCTCATGCCCCACGAGTGGTCTCTGAAGAAATCGGTGCTGGAAGAAGTCTTCCAAAGATGGGGCCAGCCTTGCTGCAATCTTTTTGCTACTCCCCAAAACAGCAAGTGTCACGACTTCTTCACTCTGTTCCCGTTACCAGGCCACCCCACCAGAGACGCTCTAGTCCACGATTGGCCCCGGGGACTTCTGTATGCTTTTCCCCCTTTTCCACTGATATCTCAATTAATTCAGAAAGCTATCGCCTTGAGAGTTACAATGATCCTCATTGCCCCTTACTGGCGTCGACAGATATGGTTTCCGTTCCTCCATCATTACCTGTTGGAGCAGCCTTGGCATCTGGACCCGGTGCCAGATCTGTTGACCCACCAGTCGGGCCAGCTGCACCACTCCCTTCATTCTCTCAACCTCACAGCGTGGTTTCTCCAATTCCTACCCTAGCCAGGCTTCCCTTAATCTCTCATTCGGTCCAGAACATCCTGATAGCCTCTCACAAATCTTCTACCAGGAAGATTTATAATAGTAAGTGGAAACGTTTTTCCTTCTGGGCAGCATAAAAAAATATAGACCCCTTCACTGCTCCTATCCAGTCTATCCTAGACTTTCTGGCAGAGCTCTTCCATTTAGGCTCTTCTTCATCTACCATCAGAGTACAACTAGCTGCTATATCTAATTTTCATGTAGGAGTCTCAGACTCCAGTATCATGTCCCATAAGCTCTGCAAAGCCTTTTTAAGAGGTGTTTTTCTGCTCAAGCCCCCAATCAAAGATCCCCCACCTCAATGGGACTTGAATTTGGTTCTGGCATCCTTGATCCTCCCCCCCTTCGAACCAGCGGCTTCATGCCCTCTTAAGCTGCTCTCATGGAAAACACTTTTCCTAGTAGCCATAACTTCAGCTAGAAGGGTATCTGAATTCATGCTCTGTGCAGTCGTCCTCCTTACTTAGTTTTCCACAAAGATAGGGTGTCCCTCCGGACTAATCCATCCTTCTTACCTAAAGTTTCCTCTGAGGCAAATCTGAACCAAACAATTGATCTCCCCGTCTTCTTCCCTGACTATTCCAACAGGTCGGAACAAAAGTTACATTTTCTAGATGTTCACCGCCAACTTAGATATTATTTAGACAGGACTAAACAGTTCAGGAAATCTGATCAGCTTTTCCTGTCTTATGCGGAAGGGAAATTGGGCCTTCCAGTTACTAAGGTGTCCCTTTCAAGATGGCTTACCTCTATAATTACCTTCATCTGTGAAATCAGACATCAAAAACTGCCTTCAAGACCTAGAGCTCATTCAACTAGGGCATTAGCTACATCTGTAGCTTTTCAGGACAGGCTGCCAATAGATTCCATTTGTGCAGCAGCCACCTGGGCTTCTCCTCATACCTTCATTTTACATTACAAATTGGATATGGCCTCCAGAAACCATGCCAACTTTGGTTCCACTGTTCTCAAGAGTCTGTTCCGATAGGCCACCCGGAATAAGGTGCTAGGGACGCGGTCCCATCCAGCAAGAATGAAGGCGAGATTGACAACTTAACATTAAGAAGTTATGTACCTACCTTAACGTTCCATGTTAGTTGTCTTCTTCTCGCCTTTTTTCTTGCGTCCCGCCCTCCTTCCCCCTAGCCTGGACAGACCGATAGGAAATTTTGGGATCTTCCTTTGGAGTTTCCTTCCCACATGTTCTACCACCTCTATTCCCCCTTTTATGTTTCTGGTAGCTTACATTCAGGTTTATATAGAGGTGGATTCTTTTTTCTCCATACTGTAGAGACCAGAACTGCTTGGTTTAGCTATCAAACGAGATCTGAGTAGTTACCCCCTAGCATTGTGGGATATAGGGGAGCCTCGAGCCGGTGGAATTAGCTCTCGAGCTTTAGTATTGGCCGAGTCGGAGCCGAGGATCGGCTCCGAACCCATCCAGCAAGAAAGAAGGCGAGAAGAAGACAACTAACATGGAACGTTATGGTAGGTACATAACGTCTTATTTCAGGTCATTAAATGCTCTCTGATGGTTTTCCAGCCATGACCAGGAAACAGTTTTGCATGTCAGCTCTCTTAAAGACACTGATAATTCACTGAAGTCTGGTATAAACTTGCCCAAATAGTTAACCATGCCAAGGAAACGCTGTAAGGCTTGGATATTGTCTAGAGCTGGCATCTCAAGAATGGCTGTTTGTTTGGAAGGGTCTGGTCGTAATCCTGTACTCGTAACTAAATGACCTACATAAGTAACTTCTGGTAGCCTGAATTTACATTTCAGAGGACTGAGCTTTAAATTCACTTCACACGCTCTGTCCAGAACTTTCCTGAGGTTTCTGTCATGTTCTGCTTCACCATTACCTCCAACTTATAAATCTACTGTTCTAGCACATGGATAACTTAAATTGCTCAATTGTGTGCTGAAAGACTTCACTGGCAGAATTTATTCACAAAGGCATTCTGAGAAATGTGTCTACCAAATGGGGTACTGAATGTAGTCAGTAGTGAAGATTTGCGATCAAGCATTACTTGGCAAAATGAATTCTCTGCATCTAAGACCGAAAAAACAGTGGCATTTAGCATGAGGGTAGCAACCTGCTTGACTATACACATGGCATGGTGGGTCCACTTTAATACTTTAAATTTGTTGGGTCAGTACATATTCAGATTTCATCTGAGCTTTTCTTATGAGCAACTACCATGGAAGATGCCCAGTCAGTTGGTTCTGCAACTGGGCAAATCACACCTTGTTGTGCAATTTTATCTGACTGGACCTTGACTTTGTCCTGCATAGCTGTCAGAACATTTCTTGCTGGTCTGACCACTGGACTGACCTCTGGGTCTAATTTCATGGAGTACACAACTGGAAGTTTGCCTAGCTTGTCTTCGAAAATATCAACATACTCTGAGAAAAATAGCATCAGTGAAACTGGAACTAGGACATGTTCTTACATGATGGACTTTTTTGGTAAAAGAAAGCAGTTTCATTCTTAAATTGTCTCTGAGACCTAATGACTGTACTGGTCTTCTGACTACATAAAATTGCAAGCTGTAACTGTTCCCAGCTGAATAGCATGAAAGCAGTACTGAGCCTTCGGTTTGAATCTCTTCACCTCCATAAGCAACAGCTTCGCATAATTGGCCAAATTAAGTTGTTCACCAGCTCTTACTCTTGCAAATGTTTCTGCTGACATAACATTGCAGTCTGAACCTAGGGTTGCCACCCCTCCGTTTTTTTTCCGGACTATCCAGAAATCAATTTGATTCTCCGGTAGTCCAGAAAACACTGTACAAACTCCGATATTCTGTTTCAAAAAGGAAACAGACTATTGGAGTTTGTAAATCGGCTGATTTACTATGCTTTTTTTTTTTTTTTTTTTTTACAGAAAAGCATAGTAAATGAGCCGAAAGCAGACAGCAGGAATGAAAAAAGAGGGCGTTCCCTGCCGAGTGATGTCATCACAATGTCACAAAATGGGCGGAATGTGGGCAGGGGAGGGGGTGGGTGGGCGGGGTTACTGGTGATGTGAGGGGCGTGGCTTTACTCCAGTTTTTGCCATGCATGAAGGTAGCAACCCTATCTTGAACCTCTGTCTACTTTGAACTCCGTGGGTTTACCATTAATCAGGACAGGAGAAAACACTTTGTTCTTTACCAACAAATCTACAGCATTAACCTTCTCACCAACCACTGATACACCATCTACATAGAAAGTAGAGTTGCAGCTTTCTACATGATAATCTTGCTTTTTGAGTGATCTTTCTTAAATGTATGAGGCTTGGTTGATTTACAAAACTATTGAAAGTGATTCTACCTTCTACACTTGTGGCATTGCCAACCAAATGCCAAATACCTTTCTCCTTTAGATTCATGACTGGCACCACAATTATGACAGCTAACAAAAGACTTGACTTGAGTTTTGCTGATCACCCTTATGCTCTCCCTGGAAATTCTGCAGGGGCTGCAGCTGCCACATGCTTAGTCCTATTTCAGCTGGCCACATGCTGCATGCTGCCTATGTTTGCTCTAGAAGCTGCTGAAACCATGTTCTTAACATTTGCAAGCATATTTGTGTGCCTTTCTGTAAGCCCATGTATCCAACAAATCTTTATAGCTTTGCTCTACGTTAAATCACTGTCACTAAGCAAAATCTTTCTCACTGCAGTATTAACAACACCACATACAAGCCCATCTTTTATCAGCTTGTCTTTCAAATCACCACACCTGCAAGTTTTAGCCTTGTTTCTCATATAAGCTGCAAAAGTTTCTCCTAGCTTTTGGTCTCTTGTATAAAATAAGTGCCTCTCCAATGTAACATTTGTCTGGGGGTTACATATTTCTCTAAATTTATGTTTCAGGCACTCTGGGTCCTCCCTTGATTCAGCTTGTACAACAATATGATGTTTTTTCCCCTTTTTTTTTGCATATACTGCTTGTGCATACACAAATGAAGCTCTCTTTCAGTGACTTCTGACGCTGCTGAGTTAAGCAAAATAAATGGCCTTGTACATGCATCTTTATCAGAAAAAGCTGCTTGTATGAAAATATCGTATTTGTGCTCAAATACTCTCCAATTCTCTGCAGTATTATGATCAAACACAAGTGGACTGGGTCTTCAAAATGCCTCTGTCATATAAACACACAGTAATGAAGACTATTGGAATTATGTACGAACAGACACACGTCAGAACTTTATGCCAGAACTTGTAATTATGCACAATAGCACAATAGACTCTGAAATAACTGTACTGTGTAAAATGTCTCCATAGCACAAGAACATTTTAAAACCAATATACTTTGCGAAACCATTCCTTATCAGTATAAGAAAGACTTCAAAATGACTGCACTTTGCGAATGAACTGTCCACAGAAAAAGAAGCATCTCAAAATGGCTGTATTTTGCGAAATAACTGTACAGTGTGAGGAAACACTTTGAAATGACTGCACTTTGCAAATAAAATGTACACATTACAAGAAACTTCTCAAAATGACTGTGTTCTGACTTCACTTTGCAAAATGACTGTACTTTGCACACAGTAAACTCTTCGAAATAATTGTACTGTAATAAAGCACACACTGCAAACACTTTGCAAACTCTAAAATACTTTAAACAATTCTAGTTACACTTTGAATAGCATTGGTCAATGCAAAATAGTAGCTCATGTCAAAACATGGTCGCTTACTAAAAAACATGCATTGCCTTGCTTTTTTTATGCTTATTTTCCACTTTTTGTTGTATTCTTTATGCCAGTCTGACCTCTTATGCTCGGTATACTTTTCTTTTGCTTGTTTTACTTTTAACATGCTCGTTATGCAAATCAGAAGGAATTCTGAACACCCTCATAAGTATTTCTGATAATTCTGTCAAATATTATGGTTTTGGATATTTTGTTTAATGTGTTTTGTGCCTTCTGTTTGATTAATAATGCAGTTTGTGCTACTCATTGAATAATAATGCATTTCATACTTTGCGAATGCTTTGTATCTTTTTCTTTACAAAATAAATCATTTATGCAAGTTTTCGTTGCCTGAAGTTTGTTTCTGGCCTTTTTTTTTAATAATTTGTACACTGTATCACCCGACCTGTTCAGTGTACCTTCACTGTTAATTCTGTACCTCATGGCATGAAGAAGTTGCACACACTATCCCGGTTCTAACACCACGTCACTCGTCCGGTCAGGATAAAACAAACGGCAGTGGGTTTGGTTCAAGCAGCTTTATTAAATACAAACACATCGGGATTGAGGCTTAGTAGCTTAAACTTATAAACAGACTGACTACTACACTCATACATGTTAACACTCTTGTCCGTTCTCTCAAAATGGCACTGCTCCCTGCACATGCTCACTATTTATATGCACGTATCCTTACTTTGAAATGCTTCTTAAAGTTACAGCACACACTGTGTTTTACAACTACCATTTGTTCCTCCAAAATTCTGTCAAGTACTCTGTGTTGAATTTGTAAATCTGCCAACCTGTTACATTCCCAAAAACATGTTTTCAGTTTCATCTCTTCCATATCACATCTCCAACATTTATCATCTATCTGAGGAAAATTCCTCAGTAGTTTACTTGGAGAATAAAAACAACAAAACCATAAACCTTTTGGACTTTTTTTTTTGTTTTGCATACTTGGGAGCCCTAGAGATATATCCTCATTGTTTCTTTGTAATTTGTGTTTCTGCTATCTTTTTCTCAGTCGTTTTGTATTATAGATATGCAGTATTTTGAACATAAAGATACATCTGACCTGTATATAGGACTAAAGGGACTAAACATTTTTACTGCTTGTGTCTTACTATTCATATCCATCAAGAACTTTCAGTTTTATTTTTTAATTATCCCTTAGCTGCAATTACAGAATCATTTTGATCTTCACATCTATAAATATGGGTATTTCTGAACAAATTCATGGGTGGGTGCATAATTACTACTATAGCTTTTGTTTTAATTTATTTTATATCCCCAAAAAGACATGAAAGCATCTCAAAATGTTCCACAATATCAAGTGACCTTTTCTGGATTTATCAAATAGAAAATAAAGCCATTTGCAGGTAAGGCTAACTTTTTGTGATTACAACACTATAGTTACATCCTTGAATTTGTGGATCTTTTATTTTGTTTGCTAATGGCTCTAAACATAATGCAAATAACAGAGGGGAAAAAACAACATCCCCATCTGTTTTTTCTCTCTAAACACAGCTTGTCAGAAAGAAGCCCTCCCACCTTAATTATTGCCTTGGACCCTTCATTTAACCTTACTAACCATATGATTCTATCAGGGAACCCAAATGCTACTATTGCCGTACTCATAAATTTCCAGGTGACTCTATTGGAAGCTTTCTCTGCATCAAGCCTCGTCAACAGTAGTAGTGTTTTCTTATGCTGTGGTTCCCTCTGGATTATTATTGTTCTGTCAATGTTATCAGATGTTTGTCTCCCTTATCTGGCAAACCACAAATCTATAAAATGTTGGTAGCATCTTTGCCATTCTCTTTGCTAATGCAGACAAACAGTTATAATTATGGTTTAAAATTGAAATGTGTCTGTGAAGCCACATCTGAATTTTCTTTGCCGTTTGCTTAATTTTCAAAGGACTGTTTTCTAAAGATATTATTGTTAGATGAAGGTTTAAACCAATACCTTATTCTTAAAGTTGAATTCTACCATTCAATAAACTCAACAGAATGGAAAATCAGCCTACTGTCTAGTGAAGAAGCAGGTTATCCGCACTGCTGATGACCGTAAATCAAATTGGCAACTTAGTTGCCCAAGTCTGATGGTTGGGAGAGGGAAAGAATGAGTGAGTGATGGCTGCTTGCCTTCCACAGGGAAGGGTCTCTGAGTTCCCATCTCAAGAGTGACACCTAGCAGTCAAGTCATGGTATGTGTTGTCAGAGCAGCACAAGCAGGAAGCTTGTCATGTCCCAGTGATGTGTGGTTCTACCGAATGTCAGATGAATGCTCCCCCACCTCCATCGTAAAAAAAAAAAACATGAAAGGTTTGGAACAAATAATAAAATTAAAAAAATGGAAATATACTGTAAAAAAAATCATTGTGTACAGATTAGGTAGTTTTAAACTATCTCATTACATAGGTACACAGAGTTTATTGTTGTTGGTGATAGATTTTTAGGAACCTAAAGGAAAGCATTCAGTGAGAGTTGGACTGCCTAGTACTTAAGTAATGCAAATAATATAGATTTGAGATATTTCAAATTTAAGGTCATATTCTTGTAATGAGAGGAACAATGACTTCTTTAAAAGGGAGGCAGTAGATTTATCTTACAGGAGGCTTTTAATTAAATGGTGTGTGCAGCTGAACCTATAGTTTCAAAAATAAATATTTCAGGTGAAAGTCTGGATGTATATAGTGTCACTGAAAACTCTTTTTAAATCCTGAGTTTTGCAAATAGCAAGTGAAGAAAGGTATTAACAGGATAAGTAAAGGGCTCAAAGTATATTAAATTGGAAGAAAGAGAATAACCTTGACATGTCTCTCCCATGATATCGAAACCGAAATTAGATAGTTTGATAGAATGCTTATGGGTGCAGTTGAAACAATTCTGATTAAATACACGAGTAAATTAAGCACTCGGAGAAAATTTGAATAATGAACTGTATGCTGTTTATAATAAATAATGCATGGCATTATGGTGTGAGACCATCCAAATATTTGCTTGGGGTTAATAATTGGAAAAGAATGATAGCACTGTGCAAGGTGAGTGTTTAAACTTCTTTAAAAAGACGCAATAGATAACTGGTGCTATTATATATGTTTGTTACATGAGAGCCTGATTGGATAGCTAATTAGAAAGCTGGGCTTTTACTTTCCATTGTTAACAGTTTTGTGTTTTTTTTTGTTTGTTTTTTTTTTTTTCAGGATATCCGGAACACAGTTGGAAACATTCCTATGGAGTGGTACCAGGATTATCCTCACATTGGATATGACCTGGAAGGCAAGAAGATCTATAAACCAATAAGGAACAAGGATGAACTGGATGAATTTTTGGACAAAATGGAGAACCCTGATTACTGGTTGGTAGCTCCTGCTTATTTGTTTATTTTACCTGCTGACAGTGTAAAAGTAAACAGAATGTATTGGACTGCATTTATTTAAGGATCCATGGTTACACAAGGCCTAGAATCTAGGCTTTTAATTTTTACAGGCACCTATCATTGATTCATAGAATAGTACTAGGCTAACTGCCCTTTTTGGGCC
The DNA here is from genome assembly GCF_019279795.1 of Protopterus annectens. NCBI lineage: Eukaryota > Metazoa > Chordata > Ceratodontiformes > Protopteridae > Protopterus > Protopterus annectens. Next base: position 1,669,200,324 of record NC_056732.1, read on the forward strand.
ATTTGAAGCCTAGCCAGTTACCCCATGTGAGAATCAAACCCTGCACCTTGTGTCTTTAAGGTAAACACCTTAACCATTATGTCATCCTCCCACGAGATTATGGAAAAGATAGAAATAGCAGAACTGCGCATCAATAACGTACTGAAAACAGAAACTGCATTATGTTCCCATAATTCAGCAATGCCTGCCATTCACCTTATCCTTTTCTGTACTTCAGTACATATCATCCCCACTTCTAAAGCTATCTGATCTGCTAAAGGAGTTTCATCATTCCTTAATCATTAGAACTTCGCATATAGTACATATGTAACTCGAGAAATAAATGTTACAGTGCTACACTCATACTTCCTCCTTCCCATGATTCCTAGAGTTGAGTCCTCCATCTCCAGTTTTTTAGTTAGATTATTAATGGCCCCAGGCTTTTCGTAGCGGTTTAATAATTTGAAGATTTTCATTTTTTTTTTCTTCCTGAATGCAGACTGTCTTCTACTTCATTTGGACATTGTCACCTGATTACTAAAGCTTCTGTTTTGTTGTGCAAGGGTATTGGCTGTCTGTGGCATTGTGTCTTAGTCTTTGAATGTATGACTGCAACAAATCACTCATACTGGCAATCATGATAAATGTGTACATTGTCTGGGGAAACGGCATCTTTATGAATTTTGTAATAACTGTGCTGGGTTCAGTGACGGTATCATTAGAACAACGAGAAACATCTTCCTTGTATTTGTTAGAAGCAGAGGTTAAGAAAAAGTCTGAGAAAGACTCCTTTCTTCTATAATTTGAGTTTGGACAGTTCTGAAATTCCTTACAGCTTTCTAGTTAGGTGTAGCTTTTCTAAACCACAGTCCTTTCTTTGTTAAATTGAAAAAATCATTAAGCAGTAAGCGAATAAAGTTAAACTTGCTGTGTTCACATTAGATTTTTGCTGTCTTCAACAGGTTTAGGCTGCCACCATGGAAGGTTCTACCAAAGTCTGAGCTGGTAACGTGGTAACAAGTTGTGCAGCAGGTCACTCTCCTCCATCCATTACCATCCATACCCTGAGTTAACTTTTTTAACCACTCCACTTTAATGGTCCAATTTTATTTTGCTGTTTTGTGGGACATACTTTCCTTGGTTTTCCTTAAGACATTCAAGGCTTGCCTTGTACTTGTGTTTCTGCTTAGGCCCATTTTGAGGGATCCATTTACTTCATGGGACATCTGGCTTTAGCAGAACTTAAGTTCTCTTTCCTGGAAACTTTGGGTTAGTGGTTCTGTTGCCCAAAAGAATACTGGAGCTGTAGGCACTTTCTTTAAAGCCCTCTTGTGTTATGTTTCATAAAGATAGTTTTCCTTGGATTAGCCTTCCTTTTATGTCCGAGTTGGTTATGGTAAACAAAGTTTTTGTTTTGTTTATAATTCTTTTTGGTGTAACACACTGTTCAAAACTGAGAAGTTGCAGGTACAGTAAGTCAAAAATCCAGACGACAGAAACTGCTTTGCAATAAAACCAAGGTTTATTTTACTAAAACCATACTGGTTATACACACAGCAGCCAATAAATATTTAAAAAACATAAGTGCTTTCATTCCTAGAGTGAGTTTATAAGGAACTTCATCAGACAGGTTAAAATCAAACATTCATCTCTTTAAAAAACATTCAAGTTATCACATCAGTTTAGTCGTCAGTGACACACCCCCAGAACAACCAATGATAACTATTGAACCAAGACACACCTCTAAATGTATCAAGGTGAATAACCCTGTTTTTCACAGCAAAAAAACAAAACAAAAATAATGTGTAAGATAAAGTAAGCCATTGCTGAAAAAATCATAAACACTTAGACTACAAACAATTATTATCTTTTTAGTGCTTTTAATTTCAAAAGGATTTTAATAGATAAAGCTTCATTTAAGCCAGGCCAAAACTGTGCATTCAGTCGTAACTGACAAGCAAGCTCAGCTTTTTCTAAAAGTAATGGCCAAACCCCTCCCCTCTCAGGAATCTTTAATACTTCCAAAATAATAAACTTGAAATCATGACCATACATATTAATAATATGTTTACCCAAGGCGTTAATCTCTTTCCTAGATCTAGTATTCCTCAGATGTTCACTCATTCTGTTTTTTAACTTGCACTCTGTTTTGCCCACATAAAAACATGAGCATTGGGAGCAAACCGCACAATAAACTACTTTCTCTGAATTACAAGAAGGTCTACCATAGATTCTAATTTTGAAGTCATTAATCGTGACCTTACTACCTTCTAGAATGTAGGGGTAATACACAGAAGCTCCACATTTGTGCATAGCTCCTATTCTTTTTTGTTCACATTGGCTCTCAAGAATGCTTTTGAAATTCCAACCCTTTTTATATACAAAGGTGGGTTTTGTCCCCATATAATCCCTTACTTCCTTCTCACTGTTCAAAATACCCCAGTTTTTAAGTAGTAGGATTTCCTTCAAATAATGGCTATCAAGAACTTTCAGTTTTATTTTTTAATTATCCCTTTTTATAAGGAACTTTGCTGTATTCTGGGCTGTGTGTAGTTCCTGTGTTGGCCATTGCCTTACTTGGATAGAAGGAAGTTTCTGAGCTCACCAGTGGGAGTGGGGAGCCTTGAGCAGCCTATCTGTCCCTGGGGGAAGTGACCTCAGCACTTGAGCTGTAAATCATTGGTTGCTTTGGACCATTTCTAGCTCTTTTCAAGTTCCCTGTATAAAAATCCGCCTCAGGCGTTTTTCTGGCTATATACCCAAGCAGAGCTCCACGTGGTCCTGCAGAGGGGTCCTGGCAACAGAGAACTGAAAGAAGCGACCACTTTCCAGATTTAAGTATTTTTTGGCTTTTTGTATCTGCATTGTCCTCTCTGACTTTCATTTAACTAGATATAACTGTTTTTGTGTCTATCTGCTGATTTCTGAAGTATCTGCACTTAAAAGTAGCATTTTGGTCGACTCTGGTCGATTAATACTGTTTTTTTGTTGATTTAACTGCTGAGGCTGCCCACTAAAGTGTGCTATCCTGTGTAAATCAATTTTACTGTTTGCTTAATTGCATTTCTGTGTGCTTTCCTAAAAAAACAAAAAAATACTCCTTGTTTTCCCGCCTTTGCTCGACTAGTTAAGACCAGTATACAGGCTTTGCTGTATTCTGGGCTGTGTGTAGTTCCTGTGTTGGCCATTGCCTTACTTGGATAGAAGGAAGTTTCTGAGCTCACCAGTGGGAGTGGGGAGCCTTGAGCAGCCTATCTGTCCCTGGGGAAGTGACCTCAGCACTTGAGCTGTAAATCATTGGTTGCTTTGGACCATTTCTAGCTCTTTTCAAGTTCCCTGTATAAAAATCCGCCTCAGGGCGTTTTTTTCTGGCTATATACCCAAGCAGAGCTCCACGTGGTCCTGCAGAGGGGTCCTGTCAACAGAGAAGTGAAAGAAGCGACCACTTTCCAGATTTAAGTATTTTTTGGCTTTTTTTATCTGCATTGTCCTCTCTGGCTTTCATTTAACTAGATATAACTGTTTTTGTGTCTATCTGCTGATTTCTGAAGTATCTGCACTTAAAAGTAGCATTTTGGTCGACTCTGGTCGATTAATACTGTTTTTTTGTTGATTTAACTGCTGAGGCTGCCCACTAAAGTGTGCTATCCTGTTTAAATCGATTTTACTGTTTGCTTAATTGCATTTCTGTGTGCTTTCCTGAAAAAACAAAAAAAATACTCCTTGTTTTCCCACCTTTGCTCGACTAGTTAAGACCAGTATACAGGCTTTGCTGTATTCTGGGCTGTGTGTAGTTCCTGTGTTGGCCATTGCCTTACTTGGATAGAAGGAAGTTTCTGAGCTCACCAGTGGGAGTGGGGAGCCTTGAGCAGCCTATCTGTCCCTGGGGGAAGTGACCTCAGCACTTGAGCTGTAAATCATTGGTTGCTTTGGACCATTTCTAGCTCTTTTCAAGTTCCCTGTATAAAAATCCGCCTCAGGGCGTTTTGTGGTTGACATAAGCAGCAGCGGTTATAGAGGTTTAAACTATTTCTGGCTCCGCCAAGTCTGCCCTTCAATTTTTCCCTTAGAAGCTCTACTCAGTCTATTTAGCTGTATATATTAGCACTTGTTTTTGGAACTTCTATCCTTAGCAAGCACTCATAATAAAATAAGCACTCTTATCCTAAAGTAAGCACTACAGGCATCCACTACCCCCTGTGAATACCCACTTCCCTTAAAGGCACAGCACTCCTTATAATATTCTAGTATGTCGAGTGGTAGACCACTAGCATCCTCTCTTGTTCAGCTGGTTAATCTGGGAATCTTAAGACAATGTTACAATTGTCTCATGTACACAGACAACCCTCTCCTCCTTCCTACTAACACATATACTTGTGAGAGATGCAACTATATAGCCAGACTGGAGGCTGAACTCTCTCAACTCAGGACTGGCAAGACCAGACAGGAAGAGAAGGTACCCACACCCGAAGCAAAACCGGTCACACATAAAACCACCACTACTACAAACCAAACACATAAGAACACAAAGACATACTGGAGGCTCTTATAAAAACTTACCAAAACAACAGAGGCCTCCAAAGCAGACACCCAGAAATACACCCCACAAAACGCAACACCTACAACACATACCTCAAGCAACAGGTGTGTCACACAATCACAGCCCCTAAGGCAAAACACTATGCCAGAGACATTAGTAATAGGTGACTCTATAGTCAGACACACCGACGTTCCACTTACCAGGCTGAATAAGGAGAGGGTAACGGTGAGCTGCCTATCGGGAGCAAGGATCCGCCACATTACACACGCACTCAGGTCACTCCAAAGCAAGTACAAGTATGATGCAGTCATTGTCCATGCTGGTGTGAATGACCTGAGACGTTCCTCCCTGGACTACATGAAATGAGACATTGAGGAGCTCTCCGATTATGTAGCCCAGACTGGTATGACCCTGACCCTGAGCAGCATCCTGCCTTCAACAAGAATGATGCCTCAATACAAAGACAAAATGATCAGTTTTAACAATTGGCTTAATCTCTGGTGTCATTCTAGGGGATCCAATGTCTGTCAGCCTGGGATGACATGCTGGATAGGCCACGTTGCCAAGGGATGGCTTGCACCTGTCACCACTGGGCTTCCGGATACTGGCCAAGGCTCTTGCCATCCCCATAGTGCCTTTTTTAGGCAATGCTCAAAAGACAAATCAACCTCCATAAAAACAAAATGGAAAAAATTAAGGGTAATGCTGCTCAACGCCAGAAGTCTAAATCTCAAGATGCAGGCACTCGAAGCACTTCTCAGTATGGAGAACATCGATGTCTGTGCAGTAACTGAAACCTGGTTCAGGGCTCCTGAGAGCACTCCAGCACTACCAGGCTATACCTCATATCATGCGTTTCGGCCACAAGTTCCAGGCCGAACCACAAAGGGAGGGGGAGTGTCCATTTTCATAAAGGACACCTACACCTCTCGATTGGTGGCTACCCATGAAGCATCAGAAACCATACAAGTTTTACTCACCATAGGCAAAACTGCCATACAACTGGTCGCATGTTATAGAACACCCTCCCAATCCCAGGAATCCCATCAAGCATTCCTGAAAACACTGGAGGATATGAATGTCACACCAAACACCATCATATTGGGTGACTTCAACTACCCCAACATAGACTGGGCCCACTATTCTAGCCCTAACACCCTAGCCCAAAGATTCCTGGAATTCATTAACTCAAATGCTATGGAACAACTGGTCACTTCTCCTATGAGGAGAGATAATATACTTGACCTGATTATCACAAACATGGGGCCCAAATGCTCCGCACTGGATATAAACCCCTCACTAGTAAGATCTGATCATAAACTGATCACGTTGGATGTACATATCCCACCCCACCCCAGAACAAAAAGACTACAGTGAAAAACTTTTCAAAAGCTGACTTTGCTCCTTAAGTCAGAAATGATATCCTTTAAGCCTACTGGGTTAATGGAAACCACATCCCAAAATGCTGAATCCTTCACAAAAGCCTTCTACGGACATCTCCAAGAATGCATGGATCAAGCAATCCCAACTAAAACCAAGACCCTCTCCACCAAGGGAAAACGCCGGTTTGGTGGACCCGCTATAAACAAACTGTACAACAAAAGAAGGAAGCTACTGCAGGACAAAGCCAAATCCCACAAAGGAAAGGCTTCCCTGATCAGCACAAGTAAGAAACTACGTTCTCTCATAAAAACATCTAAAGCAAACTTTGAGAAAAAGATTGCCAAGGATACCAAAGACAATCACAAGGCCTTCTTCAATTATGTCAGAACCTTGGGAGGAAATTCTCAGATATGCTCTGAGTTAGTACACAACGACAAAAAATTCACTGACCCTACCGATATTGCCAATATTCTGGCAGATAGGTTCAGTGCAAATTTCTCCCCTCCCTCACCCCTAAAGATGAAGTAATTATCCCTGCTGAATGTAACCTACCTGTCATCACAGACATACAGGTGAAATCAGCACTCAACAAAGCAAAAAACACAGCATCTATGGGACCCGATGGTATCCCGGTTGCGTGTTACGTGAACTTCAAGATGAACTAAACCCGCACCTAAGAACGCTATTCAATCTTAGCCTCACTACAGGATATGTACCTGAACACTGGCACACAGCAACAGTGGTCCCACTCCACAAAGGGGGAAATTCTACTGACCCTGGTAACTACCGCCCCATAAGTCTGACCAGCCTGGTCTGCAAGGCTATGGAAAGAATCATCATGGAACTCATAAATGGCGACATTGGGGATCTGCAGACCCTTGATCCCACCCAGTTCGGTTTTGTAAAGGCAGATCCTGCCTCTTAAACCTGGTTGACTTCTTCGAGACAGTCACTAGTGCCATCGACGAGGGCAAGGCTGTCCACACTGCCTACTTGGACTTGGCTAAAGCCTTTGACACGATACCACACTCTGGCATCATAGACAAGCTCAGCAGCCTAAATGTAAATCCATGTGTCACAAGATGGGTAGCAAACTGGCTAAAAAACAGAACCCATAAGGTCAAAATTGCTGGAGCCATGTCAGACTCAAAACCAGTCACGAGTGGTGTCCCACAGGGCTCAGTCTTGGGACCACTCTTATTCGGCATTTACTTCTCAGATGTGAAAGCAAATATGGGAGGATTATGGCTGACAAAGTTTGCAGATGACTGCAAACTGGGTGCCATAGTTGATTCACCTGATGACACACACATCCTACAGAAAGGTCTCACTGAAACAGACAACTGGTGCCGGAATCATGGCCTCAAACTTAACGCCAAAAAATGTATAGTCATCTCCTTTGGGAAAAACAAAGTACCCACAAATTATCACGTAGACAATAACCCATTGAATACGGAAGAAGTAATCAGAGACCTGGGGACTCGATAGTGACCTCTACTTTGACAACCATGTTGCCAAAGTGGTCAGAAAGACATTCTACCTTGCCCATCTCATCATGAAGGGATTCTCATCCAGATCAAAGGAGGTCATTGTACCTCTATATTCCTCCCTTGTCAGGCCCATGATTGAATATAATGCTCCATTTGGGATGTATCTCACCCGGCACATGCAACAACTGGAAAGACCCCAGAAGTACCTCACCAAGAGGATCATAGGTCTCAAACAAGTGCCTTATCCAGCTAGATTAAAGAAACTCCAGCTCTATTCAGTAGCATACCGCCTGCTCAGAGGTGATTTGTGCCTAACATATAGGGCCATGTCCAACCAAGAACTGATGGACATGCTCCATCTCAAAAATCCAAATCCACCAGAACCACGCTGAGCTAAAGATTTCAACCTCTGCACAAATATGAATAGGACATGCTGGAGGGATAGATTCATAACACAGAGGTTACCCATACTCTGGAACAAAATCCCAGTTCATGTGAGACAGAGCCCTTCATTGGCACTGCTCAAGAAAAATCTCGATGCATGGATGGGAGATCGCAAGTTTACCCCGGGAGTCACCTCAGTGTCACTACTAGACAGAGGTATAGTTTACTAAATAATGGGGTCCCACATGTGTCACTACCCGAGAGGTGCAACTATATAATACGGGGTGGCGGAAGCCACATCACTGTTGGCTAGGCTTATAAATGCCCCCGGGCAGATAGCCTAGTACACTACTATGAAACTATGAAAGTTGAATGAAAAATACGTGTATATTCATATTTATTATTAATAAAAAGAGGGTTCTGTGTGATAGTTTTATACAAGGCCAGCATAGTAATTCAGTAGTTTCCTCATTATGTTGGATGACCAGTTCCAAATATTCAAACCCATACTTGTCAAAAAGTTGCAATAATTTCCTATGGAAAGCAGAGTCAAGAACAAGTCCAGCAGGGAAACGCCGTAGGCGTAACCCTTTAGGAACCACTTTCATCTTTAAGCATTTTTTAAAATAAGCAGTGTCCAGCTGCAACTTCTTAATCTTTAGTAAGTTATGATCAAATTCTACTAATTTATCATTAAAACTATCCATGACACCATTTGGGCCATCATTAAACCCAGTACTCCTTTTTAACCAGTCATTCAAGGTAAGGAGAGTGTTCCCCCACCCCACTGTCATGTTGTTCGCATTAAGCCATGTGTCAGTACTAATCTCATCCATTGTTAGGGTAGGTCTTGCAGTAAGATGCTGTACCACATTCATCACAGGGTTAGTTTCAGAAGTGGTTTTTGCCACCATGTCCTGGGAGTGTAAATTACAATTCTCAAGTACGGATAATTGTGACAGGGGAAGTTGTTCTAGTCTTTCCATCCTTTTGGTAACTTATATTAAAATGGTCAAATCCCCACTATATTCTTCCATTTGTGATGAACATGACTGCAGGTACAGCCAAGGGAAGGAGGAAAACCATCTGAAGCTGAGAGGCGCCCATTCAAAAGAATGTCAAACTGACCAAAAAAAGGGAAGCTTGGGGGCCATCAGGGCCAAAACACTATAAAGGAACAAACATGACTCGAACTGTACTCTACTCCTCAAACCCAAGCCCAAATGCACCTCCTTTGTACAACACCTTCACAAAAAATATGGAGTTGTCTTGGTTTTTTCACCCTCAAAACATAAGAATCGCTAAGGACACACTGGTCCTAAAAAAAAAAAATATATATATATATATATATATATATATATATATATATATATATATATATATATATATATATATATATATATATATATATATATATATATATATATATATATATATATATATATATATATATATATATATATATATATATATATATATATATATATATATATATATATGTATATATATATATATATATATATATATATATATATATATATATATATATATATATATATATATATATATATATATATATATATATATATATATATATATATATATATATATATATGTGTATATAATTCCCCAAGTACTAAAGGAGCAACATTATGTACTCAAGCCTGTTTTGTTTCAACTTTGAAGACAGAGGACACTTGAGAAGAGTGTCAAACCAGAAAGAAGGCTTTGGATGTTATTCAAAGCTGTTTCTAATAACCAGTAAAGATGGTCCTTTAAAACCCTTTTGTAGACTTATCTAATCTAAACAGATTTCTACAAGTGCCAAAGTTAAGAATTTTAACCATGCAGACCGTACTGTTTCTCTTCCTTTAGGCCTTTGTCACCCTATATTTGAAAGACAGTTGCTTATGTGTACCCCTAGGCAGGAAACTGTCAATACCAGAGATTCAAAGCAGGGGGTTCTCAGTACTATTTAACTTCCTTACCCCTTGGTTTATCTGTTGCTCTCAGCGTGTTTGCCAAATGTCCTGCTCCATTAACTGAATACTGTTGAAGGGCACCTACATTTACCCCTGTCTGGTTGATTGCTTAATTCACTGCTCCACTTGAGAAGGGATGCAGATTGTGCTGTTGTTCACCTTGGTTTGATTCCAGAAATTATGTCTCTGAATCTTCCCAAATCACAGCTAAATACCTGTCAGAAAGACCAGCTTCTGGGAGCTCTCTGTCACCACCAAGCAAGAGGATATTCCTTTCCTCTGAGAAAGTACTGTTTCTGGTCCTGTAGTTCACTGCTATTTAACAGCAGAAGCAGTAGGAACCAGGGGGATAGCTCTGGACCTTGGAGTACATGGCATCCATAATCCTGATGGCCATTCTATTAAGACTGAGGTGGGAAAACTGCAGCAGTACCTGAGGAACAGGAGATGCCAGTTTGCAAGCTTCATGTAGTACCCCATTCCTCTGCTGCTTTGCATTAAGGGAACTGTTGTGGTGGGCACAACTGGTGAACCTTTGCCAGGAGGAGTCCAGTTTCAGCTAGGCTTAAATACCTAGTTGCGTGCCACAGAGTCGTCAGACCTAGACTGTAGGCTTGCTAGGGGAAACTGAAGATCCAAGAAATAAGGGACAACACTCAGAGGAAAAAAAACACATCAACACCAAATAGATGATGCGTATAGTTCTGATTATAAAAGCCTTCAAACAGACCCAGTAGAGCCAGGGTCCCGAGACATAGTCATAAAGAATACAGTAGTCTTATGGTACATCAGCAAGTGGGGTGACCTACTCTTATCTCTTGTGCAAGATGACCATGGAAGTATTGTTCCTAGCCCTGGGTTCACGAATAACCCTTGCGATACCTTGTATTCCATGCCAGGAGAATGTCCTAGAAGATAAGTTGAGCAGAACAGAAGCAGAACATCATGAGTAGATACTGAAGATGGGCATATTTCTGGACTCGATCCACAGGTGGAGAGAAAGATCTTTATGCTTCAGAAGGTAAACAGCTAAACATTTTGCACAAGGCCACCAGACAACACATGTCTTATCCAGCATATTGTTGGAACAGTCTGTATAGCTTTCATCCCATCCCTGTTCTCCTCCGGGTAATTCAGAGGATAATGGAAGTTGGGTCAGAAGTCCTAGTCACAGCACCCTTTTTGCAGCGATAGTACTGCTTCTGTCTCCGACTAACTTGGTAATGAAGGAAGCTTGTTCCACGGATGTCCTTCAAGGATGCATCTGCAGTCCTTACAAATGGGTTGTCCTGTCATCAGGCAGCCCCTCGGTCGGCCGGATTCCAAAGTCTGGGTCTGGCTTCGGCTGGTGTCGCACTTCACCCGACGTCATTGCGGCAGTTTTCGGGTATAAAGGCATCAGCCGACGCCATTTTCCTCAGTCTTTCTTGCCGCGTGGCCAAGCAGAAGCTGTTCGCAAGTGCCGGTCGGTCAGATCCAGAGATTACTACTACGAATACTACTTGAAGACTTCTATAAAGCTAAGTACCCCGTTGGGGACTCTTTCTTGCCTCAGCCGATGTCAGAGAAAGTTAATAATTGTTTATCTTGTGGGAAACAAATGCCTCATAAAGATTTCCACTCCTATTGCATACATTGCTTAGGCCCAGACCACGACGTAGCAGCATGTCTAGCCTGTGCTTCTTTTAACCGACGGATGCTTAGACGTCGCTCGGACTTTGCTGAACAGATTTTCGGCTCCGATTTTGCCTACATTATGCCGTCGGATCCTCCGACTACACAAATAACCAAAAAACGCAAAGAAAAGGACCGACACTCGCGGTCCGCGGTTTCGGCTGAAACCGCGGTTAAGCAATCCACGAGTGTCTCTGTTTCGGCCGAAACCGAGCAAGCGGTTCTTTCTTCAGCAGATAACTTGCCTACTACTGAGGCCTCTTCTGTACTGGTAGAAACGGCTTCTGAAATCCAGCCTTCTGTTGCGATTTCACAGGATTTATCAGACACCATTCCACTAGATATTTCTAGCCCTGCACGTGGAGCTGCTAGGCCTCCTCCAGCCATGTCTATTAAGGCCTTTGCCAGGGCTAAAGCAGCCAAAACTTCCAAACCTGTGCCTGCCAAGCCCCCCTCTCACAGGCCCAGCACCAGTTCCCATATGCTTTCTTTGGCACAGGATCTCATCACTTTAATTCGTGGATCCCAGCCTCATCCAGACAGGGCCTCTCTCCCTCCTCCAGAAAAGAGGCCTAGAGCAGAGCCCCCTGAGCCAGTAGCCACAGATGATTCTTCTGATGATTCAGATCATACAGACCCTCCTGAGGCTTCTTATTCTCCTTACGAAGACTCTGATGCTGAGGAGTCCATCCCTTCAGCCTCTCCTCCTGAGGAATTTTCCTTTGGGGAAACCTTGCATGCTATGAGGGAACAATTTCAGTGGCAGGGCCAAGATTTCTCAGACTCTAGAAAAGGCTTAGGACCTTTCTACACTTACCACAGCATAGGCCTTTAGCTATTCCTCCAGTTCTATCTGTTGTTGATGATGCATTTAATGATGCTTGTACTACTCCTGATACTTTACCTCCGGCTCCTGCTAAACCTGATAGGTACTACAGGGTCCCGGACACTCATCACCACTTATATAAGGCCCCTTTTGCAGATCCAGAGACTATCTCCCAGGGCCCTAAAGCTGTAGCAGCTACTACTTCTAAAAACCCCCTCCCCTCTGAAAGGGAATCCAGGTCCTTAGAGAGATGGGGTAAAAAAGTTTACACCTCTGCTACTTTGTCAGCTAGAGCTTTGAACTGCCAATTTCATATGATCCAATATCAAGAGTTTATGCTTGACCAGTTGACTAAAAGCTGTCCTCTGAAGAATCTTTAGATAAAAGTATGTTCAAGAAATGTTACATAACATACAGCAGGTTAGTAACCATTCTTTAAAATGTGGCTATGATGCACTGGAGGCTTCCTTTAGATCAGCCATGACTGGCACAGTTATCAGGAGGCATGCATGGTTGAAAGAGCAGGCATTACCAGACCATGTCAAATCTAAGCTTTTGGATGCACCTATGGACAAGGTCAATTTATTTGGTGCCCTCGCACAGCAGGTTCTGAAAAAGATGGAAGAGAAAGCAAAATCTGTGCAAACAGTAAAAGATTTCTTACAAGTTCAACCTCCAAGGTTTAGCAGGAATTGGCCCTCCAAGAATTGGTCCTTTCCAGACTCCTCTAAGGCACAAAGAGGCAGGAATAGGCGCTCTAGAGGCAGAAACCAATCCAGAGGTGCCTACAGGGGTCGCCAGTGGCAGGGTAACAACCAACAAGGCACGGATACAGCCACCACCACTACAACAGCTCAATCACAGTGACTTGGCGGTGACACCGCCTGCCAGGGAACAACTAGAAGTGCCCTTAGGCGGAAAGCTAACATTATTTTCAAGAAACTGGCACTGCATTACAAGAGAAAAATGGATTTTGCAGACTATAGACAAAGGTTACAGGTTCCATTTCCATACGTTACTAGGAAAGAGAGGAATGCCAAACCTACCACCTTCTCAAAGGGCAGAAGCTCTAAAACAAATATCTCAATTATTAAGAATGCGTGCTGTGGAAAAGGTACCAGTCATGGAGCAAGGGAAGGGATTTTACTCCAGGCTCTTCCTGGTACCAAGAAAGGAAAACAAATGGAGGCCTATTCTAGATCTGTCCGCTCTAAACACATTCCTCATTGTTCCAAAATTCAAAATGCTGACCCTACAGCAGCTTCTTCCCATGCTGGGCAAGGAGTCTTGGCTGGTAACTCTAGATCTCAAGGAGGCATACCTGCACGTCCCCATAAGACCAATTTGCAGAAGATACCTCAGATTTCTTGCAGGATCAGAGCATTATCAATTCTCAGCATTGCCCTTTGGCTTATCTACTGCGCCCAGAGTGTTCACGAAATGCCTGGCATCAGTAATCGCTCATTGCAGACTTCAGGGAATTCAAATCTATCCCTACCTGGACGACTGCCTGATACAAGCGGACAACAAAAGCAAATTAACAGAAGACTTACAAAGAGTCATCTACCTGCTACAAGCCCTGGGATACACAGTCAATACAAAAAAGTCAAGACTGATTCCATCCCAAATAATAACCTTTCTGGGTGCAGAACTGGACACATCAAAACAAATGGCATTTCTAACTGCAGAAAAGAAAGAGCAACTTCCTCTCTATTTCTTGGCATTAACAAAGCAGAGCCATCTAACTGCAAGAAAAGTGCTACAAGCTCTAGGTTTCATGGCATCCTGCATAATTCTGGTCCCTCATGCCAGGCTTCATATGAGAAAGCTACAGTGGTACCTAAAGAATTTGTGGTCTCAGCACAAGCACAGCCTGGAAACCAAAATTCCAATGATCCCATGCCTGAAGCAAGAGTTCTTATGGTGGGCTCAGGCCTGTCAATCAAACACAGGACTGCCCTTCTGCAAAAGCCAACCAAGACAAACTATCACGACAGATGCCTCAGACCTCGGTTGGGGGGCACACATGATGGACAAGTGCATTCAAGGCCTATGGACTCAAGACCAACTGCATCTGCACATAAATCTAAAAGAAATGATGGCAGTAAAATTGGCAATCCAGGCATTCAGACCTCTTCTCCATGAAGGCCAGCTGTTGATAAGGACAGACAACACCACAGTTATGTGGTACATCAACAAACAGGGAGGCACGCACTCATACCCCCTATGCCGGCTGACGCTAGACCTATGGGATGTGGCTCTAAGATACAACCTTCAGTTACAGGCAATTTATGTACCAGGGAAGGAAAACAATCTAGCAGACATACTAAGCAGAACTACAACAGATGCCCACAAATGGATGCTGCATCCGGACATCTTCAAAGCCATCACAAGAGAATGGGGATTACCACAAATAGACTTGTTTGCATCCCCATACAATCACCAGTTGAAGAAATTCTGCACAAGGACTTACCACCCACTTGCTTGGAAGGTGGACTCCCTATCCTTCAGTTGGAAAAGCCTGACAGCATACGCATTCGAGGAACGTCCGAGGATCATTCTGATAGCCCCAGACTGGCCAAGACAACATTGGTACCCACTGCTGAGGAGCATGTCCCGGGAACAAATATGGAAACTGCCCCTGATCCCTTTACTGCTGACACAGAACAACTACAACATTCTGCATCCAAACCTAAAAACTCTGCAGCTAACTGCCTGGAACATTACATGACAGAAATTAACCCAAATTTATCCCAAAGGGTTAAGGACATAATCCTGGAGGCTCGTAGACCTTCAACACGAAAGAATTATGCAGCAAAATGGAAAAGATATCTCATCTGGAGTGCTGCAAAGGAACAAGATGTGACACTGGTGAACATAGCCAACATCCTGGAGTACTTGGCCGAGCTCTACCACGCATGTATCTTTATGGAGGAATAGGACAGGCCTGTATCAGCTATTTCAGCACAATACAGCTTGGATCCTCCTGTCTTCTCGCATCCTCTGCTCAGGCAGTTTCTGAGGGGAATTAAAAATGTAAAACCTCCCAGGAAACCTCCATTGCCAGCATGGGACTTGAACTTTGTGCTAGAAAAACTGACTCTACCTCCATTCGAGCCAGCAGCTACAGCAGACTTGCAATACTTATCCTGGAAAACTGCCTTCCTGCTGGCAATAACTTCAGCAAGAAGGGTCTCTGAACTACAAGCATTAATGGCAGTACAACCCTTCCTGATCTTCCATCAAGATAGAGTGTCCATGAGAACAAATCCTACATTTATGCCTAAGGTGGTATCCAGAGTCTCTTTAAATCAGGCTATCCACCTTCCTACATTCTTCCCAATCCACAGAACAGGGAGAGAAGCTCTTACATACCTTGGATGTACACAGGCAATTACGCTACTACCTGGACAGGACAAAAACAATAGAAAAACTGACCAGCTTCTGGTAGCTTATGCAACAGGAAAAGAAGGAAAACCAATTTCTAAACAGACAATCTCCAAATGGATAGGAAATTGCATTAGACTTTGTTACTCCTACCATGGAAAGAAAACTCCAGAGAACATCAGGCCTCACTCCACAAGGGCCACAGCCACTACCACAGCTTTCTTACGAGGAGTGGCTACCAAGGACATTATAGAGGCTGCTACTTGGACCTCCGTGCATACATTTGCCAAGCATTATAACTTACCTCTATACTCCAGATCCCGTGCTGGCTTTGCCACTGCTGTTTTGCAAGGGATCCTGACTACACCATAATCTATTCTCATTACCTCCTCCCCTAGTTTAGCTATGGTATTCTACCCATTTGTAAGGACTGCAGATGCATCCTTGAAGGACATAGTACAGTTTTGTACCTACCATAAATGTAGATGTCGAGAGGAATGCATCTGCAGTCAGGATTACCCACCCTCCTTCCCCTCTGAGGTACTCCTAGGGTATTTACCAATCTTCAGCTAGCTTGGGGGGGATCTATTATGGTGTATTTGTTTGTATATATGTACATACATGTTTATTTTGTGTGTTTGCTCTCTACTATTTGGAAACTTTGGCATTTAGCCAAATTTAGCCTACCAAGAGGGCACCTGGCATCTGGGGCAAGAAACACTGAGGAAAATGGCGTCGGCTGATGCCTTTATACCCGAAAACTGCCGCAATGACGTCGGGTGAAGTGCGACACCAGCCGAAGCCAGACCCAGACTTTGGAATCCGGCCGACCGAGGGGCTGCCTGACGACAGGACAACCCATTTGTAAGGACTGCAGATGCATTCCTCTCGGACATCTACATTTATGGTAGGTACAAAACTGTACTTTTCAGCATATGGACCTCTGATCCCAAAACAAGAGTTCACTTATACATCCCAACCTATAGACTCTATGTCTGGCAGTATGGATGGTGTAGCACACATCCCTTTTAGGCATACATTTACTGAGGATGGGCTTAGGAAACCAAACACAAGGAAGTCATACCTGGCAAAATGTAAAAGTTTCTCCCTGTGGGTCGAGAGAGAGACCCTGGACTCCAACCTGTTCTTGGTGTCCATGGTACTCAAGTACTTGTCAGACCTTTACATACCAGGATTGTCTTATGCCTTATTGAAAGTGCATGCATCTGCTATCTCTGCCTACCGTGGGATCTCCCTTTATTTCTTGTTGGCAAGTAAACATAAAAATTATGTAAAAACCTTTTTTGCAGTGTGTGCAAACCCACCTGTGCCCCCCACACCCCCTGTTAATTATATATTTCCAATTCCAGATCACACAAACATGAGGGAAAGGGCATATTCCCCAACTTCAGAAATTTTGTGATGTTACACACCTGTCAATCAACTGTTTAGTCTATCATATGCAGTCGACTAAACAGCTGTTAACATATATATACTTGTGTGTGTGTGTGTGTGTGTGTGTGTGTGTATAAAATATATATATTTTTAATCTGCTGTTGTCTTGCTTTTCTCCATCAGTATTTGTACTACGTCTGTAATATTGAATTGTGTATTGCTATGTTTATATGTTTGTCTCTGCCTTCTTGGCCTTGATCATGAAGTAGACTAGTTAACTTACCCAGCTAACAAAGTAGATTAAATAAAAATAAAAAAAGTAAATCATTTTACTTTAACTCAATGCTCAGTATTCCTTGCCTTCCATCCAAAGTTGCATTATTCCTCCCCGTTTATCACAGATCAGTTTTTTTTCCCTTTAAATTGTCACTCCAGTTGAAGTGTTAAAAGGTGATGTCCATTTTCCTAAGCCATTTCTAATTTTCGCTTGTTTGTTCTAGTCTTGACTTGTACTTTCCAGTTGTTGTTTATTTATTTGGTACTTGCGTATTATCGCAACCACATTCCGAACAGAAGCGGCTCATTTCCAAGCCCTTCTCCTTCAGGAATGTGTCCTATATAGGTTGCCAAATTTTTGAAAATAAGTTGACAAGTAAAAGTTGAGAAATAATTTGTTTTCTTCAGAAAAGTGAAGTAATCAGAGCCTGTCATGTGTCAAGTACCCGCGATTTTGCATTTACTGTACTTATTGCTATGTAGAGAATGCATGCCGAAACAAAACACGTTGTTATGCTCACTTTGTAAGTGAACTATCATCTTTACAAATCGTCCTTTTATTTTCACTGCACATATATACCTGAAACTCCTTGAGCCAAACCACCCCAAAGTGAGAAATTACTTGCTTTAAACTACGACCCACTTGTCATAGAGATCAAGTCTCCGGGATTTTGCATGTAAGCATTGGTCTTCAGAGAATGCCTGCCAAAAAAAACCATGTTGTTCTGTTCACCTTGTAAGTGAACTAGTTTAATATTTCCACATCTATGTGCACCTATATAAGTCAATCTCCTTGAGCCAAGCCACCCCATTTCAGGGACTGCTCCTCGGCTTTTTTTTTTTTTGGAGCTGGACGAATGCGTACAGCATACACCTTTGGGCCATAGGGCCACACATGGAAATGCCCCCGGACATCCGTTGAAGAAACATTTTAACGAAATACATCTTCACATCTGTCCTTGTAACATCTGTATTGAAATGTTTTCTAAAATACATTTGAATGTAGTTGGCCCAGAAAATGTACTGTTCATGATGAAACTGGCCTGTGAACACATACTTGAAATGTGGTTGCGATAATACGCAATTACAATTTATTTATTTATTTTTTTGCCAAAAGCCAGTATGTCTTGGAATGAATGCTTCAAATTGTCTAGTTTTGGACAAAGGCAAAATATGTGTTCCCAGTTACCTCTTACATTTCCCATGCATTTCCAATAAATGTTAATAGCTTGAGGAAACTTTGTTTGCAGCCTGCTTGGTGTACTAAATATTTATGTAGGCATTCCTAAGAAGCAATTCTAAACCTTCTAGATTTCATAGCATAATTTATTGCCACACATTTCTTTGCATTGATCCCAACTTAATTACATACCAGATTTCCAATCTGCCTTCATTTTCTGTGAGGATTTTTTTCTTTTCTCTTGCAGTAGCTTATAGGCTCCTAACTCATGCTAGCCTTGTTCTTGGCTCATTATACATTTTGCTAATTCAGCGATAACCATTTCTCTTCTACTTTCGTCTTCCTTAATCCAGCTAAAAAGCCATTACCCAGGCCATCTTGGAAGCGGCTTCCTGGTCATCTCTGCATACGTTTTTCAAGCACTACGATTTGGACATCCCATATAGAGCCAAGGCAGGATTTGCCTTGGTCATCCTACAAAGACTGCTATGACCTGTACCTTCCTAGAACCAGACACTCTGGTCTGTGAGCTTTGGGAATCTTCCCAAAAGTTAGTACTACTGTAACACTGCACAACACAATAAACATAGTGCAGTTTGTGTAAAAACTTTCCATAACTGTAGATGCAAGTATATTGATTGTTGCAGTAGTATTTCCCTCTGTTTCATACCCATTGCCATCCTGTTATTGGGGTGGGTACCCATTAAAAAAAAAAAAACATTTTAGTGGTACGCAAGAACAGCAGCAGTTCACAGTTACTAGTAGTTATATTTATTCATGTACTATACAGTTCTTAATCTCTTTCGTCAATGGAATGACTTCTTCAGAATCTGATGCAACATCACAACAAACCAATTTAAACACAATCACAACCAAATTACAAAAAAAGTAGCACACATGCACAACATAAAAATAGATACTTTACACCGTGTAGCACTCTTACACAAGAAATAAGTTGTTCAGCACTTAAAAAACAGGAAGTCATATAATATTAACACAGCACTGAGTAATATTCAGACATGTAAAACAAAAACGTCAGAGTATATGAACACACTTGTATATATGCAGCTTTTAAAGTCAAAAGCATTTAAAGAAACCATATAATTTATTCTGGGACTTTACCCGCCCTAAATCTGAGTTACCATTTCAAATCTGTCTGTTCTAATCTTTCCTCCCCAGGTCCCCATGTAGGATTCCTTCCCGTTTTTTGTAGTACAAGAAACTGAAACATGAGACAATCCTGACAAGAAATTGTGTATTTAAGGGCATTATTGTTGTCCTTTTTCTTTCTGTCATAATAGTACTCATAAATTCATTTTCTTAGTGTTCTTTCAGTCTCGCCCATATAAAAAGCTTATAGGTTTTGCATTTAGCTAAACAGTGCTACAGTTAAAACGCCCTCTAACATATACATTTCCATTGTCATTTATCGATAAGGGACTTCTGCAAGGTAAACTTACATTGATGACAAAGTCTACATTTAGTTATACTTGTATAGTTAACCATCATATTGCAGTCTTTTTCTTCCTTTCTAGCATATTGTAATATTATTTGCTTCTTATAACTAAAGACTGGAGTTTTCTGTATATATGTAGCAACTTCAGGAAAATATTGAAAAATTATCCAGACTGGCTGTGAATATTAGGCTTCCCAATAAAAGCTGATTTAAAAATAGAGTTATAGGAGGCAGGGCATGCAGAAAACATGAAATATTCTGCTATACTAAATAAACGAGAAGGAGAACATTGCATGAATTCTATGAAAGTATAAATAAGTAGCTTGATATTCCACAGTAAGATGTGGTAATTTAAAGGGCACACTGCATGTGTGCTCCAAATCTTGCCATGAGAAAGCAGCCAAGATCTATTAGTAAAGAAGCAGTCATACCAGCAGAGAGTTGCTCCTGACAAAACTCTGTTAGAATGGGAAAAATAAACATTTGAGGACAGCAGTGTGTCTGTGGAAATGAATGTTCACTTTACACCAGGCAGAAGCAACTTGGAATATCAAAGAGACAGATATGAGATTCAAGTTGTTATATCCAGCTGTTTTTAGAAAATATTTTCCTAGGAGAGCAATTTTTTCTACGGTTCGATCCCCTGTTGGGGTGCCTTCTGTGTGGAGTCTGCATGACCTCCCCGTGGTCGTGTGGGTTTCCTCCCACATCCCTGACTAAGAAAAATCAAGAGTATCTTGTTCTTGAACCCGAAACTAGTGTTGAGTGGTTGAAGTAAGGAAGAAGGCTAGCAATAAAGGGAAAATAGGAAATGGATGAATTGTAAGCAGTCATTTCTGTAAGATGCAATTTGGACATGAGAACTGCTTTTCTGCAGTGTCTAAAATAGTTTTTTTTTTTTTTTGTTTATTGTGTTAAATTGGTGGGCGGACTGTAAAGTTTAATTTCCTCTGTCATTAATGTTTGGAAGGAGACGGTAAAGAGATTGAACATGTAACTGTAAGGAATAACAATTTTGTCCTTATAAAAATGTGTATACTGTATTGAAGTAAACTGCATGTATTTTAAATCAATTATGTATATTATGCAGCAGGATTTAAATATGAGATTATAGTGTTCTCAGCACTGACTACTGTTTATGCTAGTGATATTAAAACAAGAAAATACTTTTTCTTGACTGTAATGTATCCCTAGTTTGTACTGTAACAAGATAAAGGCAGAATTGTCAGCGATATGAAGTTATCTTGGACTGCTGGGTAGATATAAAATTGCATTGATCACGTGTATTAAAGTACAATTTCTCATGTTTTTATACAGATGCAATTAAATATTAATTGTTTTAATTTATGCTGCTAACAACGTATTTTTTTCCAAGCAAAAAGGCAAGAAAACCAAAAGCATAAAAAGTGGTAATTTCCAGTATTTGAAAAGATCTGTTTCTTTCATTTGTAATGCTGTTAGCTCTTCTTTTTCCATCAGCAAGTGCCAGCAGTTGTAGATGAGTCTACAGTTGCAGACAATCAGGAAGTGACTGAAGAATGCGCTGTAAGACATTTGTATTGCAAATGTCATGATTAGTATTTAAAGGGGACTTTACAAGCAGTTGAAAAACAGATGCTGAGAATAGTAAATACCTTTGCAAGTAGTTGCACATCTAACAGCATTAGAATATAGATATTAAGTATTAACAGTACACAATTTAGTGTAGTCAGTATATGTCTGGGGGAAAGTAGAAATGGGAGGAAAAATTGATGGTCTCCGTCCGGGGGACAGGAGGGGGGGGGGGTCGCATAGACAGGCTCCCTAGCATGCTGTTAAGGCATTATTAAATCTAACATTAGAAAAGGTAAAGCCTGTTGATGTAGCTGTTTAATATGGAGTAACTGTCCCATGTGGAAGGTAAATTCATTTTTTGGAAAGTATATATAATTGTGTTTTTTAAGTTAAAAGGAGTTGGGGATTTGAAAATGTATTTAGTTTCTTGTTTTTGTGAGTGCTTTTATTGAAGGAAAATATATGAGAAAATGTGACATGGATTCATACATAGGTGAGAAGCAACAAGTACATACAATACTATTCTGTCAAGCATTAATGTGTGCATGTAAATCACAATTTGTTAACATAGATTCAAAAGAACTGTCATGCAGAATATATTAAAGTATTTTTTTAGCAGAATGATTGTTAGTTTTGTCTTGGAATGCCATTTGCATTGCAGGTATAGACAATGAGCAGAGTACTGAATTATATTAAGAAGTGTAGGGTGCGTAAAAAAGCATTTGAAAACTATTTGACCTCATGCAACAATAAAGACTGTAATAATGATGCAGTGCCATGAAGTAAAATGAGAAGAACTGAAGGAGTGAGTAGTGGAAATAAGTCATTTTAAGCCTAGCCAGTTTCTCTTTTAAAGGTGAGATTTGAACCCTTTACTTTGTGTTTTTTGAGGTAAACACCTTAACCATTATGTCAACCCCCGAACAATGATGGAATTTTTTTAGTTAAGGAAGAAATTTCTTCAAAAGGGAAAATGGGGGAGGGATAGAAAGAAATGCAGTATAAAATGTCAGAAAAAAGAGAGAGAGATGGGATAGCAGTAATGGGAATTTAGAGAAGTTATCAAAAGGTAGAAGTACTGTAGAAGAAAAGGAATCTCTCAAAACAAGAGGAGGAGCAATTGCTGACTGTTAAAGTGAAAGTAAGGGGGTATTTGGAACTATGCATGCATTTAGAAATGTTTTGAAGTATTTGATAACCCCAGAGCACATAAACCATTAACATAATGACATAGGGAATAGAAAGTATAAAGGATTCTTGTCAAATTTAAGGAGCCTGTGACAAGAAAACTAACCAGAGATCTAGAATGAGGAAACCAAGAAAGGCACAAATGGAAATGTGTGGAAGACTTAATTATGTCAAGGTTATAGGAAGATGAGGCTCAAGAATTAATAGGATAGGAAAATATAAGATTTAAAATGGTGATGCATAATCAGTCAGCAGGAAAGAATTCAGGAACAGGTTGTATTTTTGTAAAATATTAGAATTTGGGAAGGAGAGTATGTGATAAAAATCTGGAAAAATGTTTTCAGTTCTTTTAAAATGAGGGACAGTACCATTATCTTGAAAGCTGTGGGGCTGTATTACCCAAAAAGGTGAAGACCTGGTTTCATAAAGACCTGTTTTAGTATTAAACTGTGATTGTCAAGTGCTTGTCTATGCTAAGAAAATGGTGTGTTCGCAAAATTGATAGATATGAATCAGTGTGTTTTTGTAGAGGGGAGACAAACACATGGCAACTTTAATATAGCTATGATGATCCAGAGTGAAGCAGAATGTAAAAAAAATGCTACTTTTATTGGTGGGTCTTGATGCAGAGTAAATATTCAAAAGATTGGATTTTAAGTAGGATGGTAGCGTGTGCATTCCCTGATACATTCCCTGACAAAATAATAGGAGGGTAAATGAAGGGTCAGTGACAAGAATTAAGGCAGGAGGTTTCCTCTCAGTTAAGCTGTATTTGAATAGAGAAATCAGGCAGGGGTGCCCTCTTTCCCTTTTATTTACACTTAGAATAACTGAGAAAGAAAATAAGGGACTCACAAATTCAAGGATATGACTGGTGTAGTAATCAGGCAAAGTTAGCTTTATTCATAGATATTGCTATCTTTACTTTTACACAGTGTTGATATTTGGTACTCGAGAAACCCAAAAAAGGATATTTCAGTGTTATGGAATAATTTGAGAGAGTTGTAATATTAAATAAATGAAGGTAAAACAAAGGCTATTGAAGTAAACTGTGTTGCCACACGTTAATTGGTTCATCGATGCTTGTAACTGTAGAGACATAAGATGAAGGCTGTATAAATTAAAAAGGGTTCTATTATGTGAAGAAACTAAACAAAAGAATACAAAAATTGAAAAGTGTGAAGCTCTTCATTATGGATGAGGATAGTATGAAACTGTGCAAATGTTTATAGTCCCTCTAGTGTTACATACAGGATATTTGTAATTTTATCGGCCAGAGGTGAAGCTGTGGACCACAGAGATGAATTAATTTGTTTGAAAGGGAAAGAAGGCAAGAGTTGATTGGGATATTTTGTTTCTCCCCATTAGACATGGGGTTTTAGGATTACGTGATTTGAATGGATACATTAGAGCTACCCATTTAAGACTTGTATACATAACTCAAGCAGAAGGTTACAAATTCAAGTGGAAAGGCAAGATGGCATGAAATAAGGACATGAAGGTCAAGAAGTCAGGGAAGAGTACAGTTTTTGGTGTAGGCCATTATGGAGAATAGTACTTTCTGCTACTTTATAAATATGAGAACTAAGCCTACAGTGGGAATGGAAAAAGAGATTTTAACAATAGGGATGACTGCAAATCTTCTGTGATCCCACTTGCAAAGGGAGACCAGATTTATTGGAGAAAAGTAGCAAAGAATCCAAGTTACTGAGAGCAAATAACTATGGAGAGGAAAGTAAAAGAGCAGGATAAGGCCAAGCAGAACATTGGACTGTAGGTTATTGACCGCCTTCCCTACCAGGGATTGATAATCAGAGGATAGGCAAAGAGGAAGGAATAGGAGAGTGCTGAGTGACAGATCAGCTCTGTTAAAGTTTTTATTTGAGTCTTATTTGAGCAGAAGTTATTAAAAAGGGATGATTAGTAGATCATATGAAATGTTTCATGTTAACTATAAGAATCCATCAGTAGAGGTTAGAAAATATTGGGAAGAGAGGATTGAAAGGCAGTATACAAAGGAACAGTCGGAGGACATCTGTATAGCCACCAAGTATGCAGCAAAATCCATTACTTTTCCATGGGAGTATTTGAATAGGTATTTTTATACATTAAACAGACTTGTTCCTCAGGTAGATGGCAACTGCTGGAGGTGTGATGGGAAAGAAAGTGGTAATTTAGAATCTGTTTTTTGGGAATGTAACTTGTTTGCAGATTTTAAAAATTTCTTCCAGGATAATTTGTCAAAAATGACTGTAAATAAGAAAAAAAGAAGTTATGTCTTACCACAACGTTCCATCTGTGTTGTAGATCTTTATTCATTCCGTACTGTTAGGACCTGTGTTCCGTCCTCGGAACCGATATGGTCATTTCCCAGCTCGCGCAAGCCAAAAACTCTCAGCCAAGAACCTACCCACAATGCCCCTCTCCTAGATACTCCAGATCGAGTTTGCCTTCCCTAGATAGAAGTAGTAGTAATAGGGAAAAAAGTAGGAGGCTGTGTCTGAGCAAATACCCTAACCAGGAGTACCTAAAGTCCACCAGGAGTCCAGGCAGGGGGAAAGAGGGCAGGAAGTAAGGAATGAATAAAGATCTACAACACAAATGGAACGTTATGGTAAGACATAACTTCTTTATCTGATGTTGTAAATCTTTATTCATTACTTACTGTTAGGACCAAGTCCCCAGCTACTTAAGTCCTGGGTGGCCCTAAGGAAGGGTATTCCTGAGCACCATAGAACCAAAAGATGCTTGTCCCCTGGAGGTCAAATCCAATTTGTAATGAGATATGAAGGTATGAGGTCTTGTCCACGTGGCTGCTGTGAATATATCATCTGTAGAGGCTCTGGAATGAAAAGCTACAGAGGTAGCCATAGATCTGGTAGAATGAGCCTTTATTCTGGAAGGTAAGGGTAGCTTATTCTGTTGGCAGATAAAGGTAATGGCGTTTCTAAGCCAAGAGGATAAAGTCACTTTGGAAACAGGTTTACCCAATCTGGGTCCTGCAAAGGCCACAAACAATTGGTCTGTTTTCCTGAAAGATTTAGTCCTGTCCAAATAACAACTAAGCTGTCTGTGCACATCAAGGGTGTGCAAAAGGTACTCCCCTCTATTAGAATGCCTTGGGAAGAAAACCGGCAGGTCAATAGATTGGTTAATGGAAAAAACAGAAATGACCTTGGGCAAGAAGGAAGGGTCAGTACGAAGGGACACCCTATCAGTGTGGAAGATCAAGTAAGGGCTCTTGACACTCAAGGCCTGCAGCTCAGATACTCTTCTCGCTGAGGTGAGTGCTACTAAAAGTATGGTTTTCCAAGACAAAAATTTCAAATCACATGAGTCAAAGGGCTCAAAGGGAGAGCCTGTAAGAGATTGAAGCACCATAGTCAAGTCCCAGGATTCTAAGGGAGGTTTAACCGGAGGTTTGACATGTAATACTCCCTTCAGAAAGGTCTTGCATAGGTGGTGTGACATAACTGAAGAATTATCAAGACCATTATGAAAATTGGCGATAGCTGCTAAATATACAGTGATCATTGAAGCTGAGGCTCCTGCATGCAGGAGAGTAGTCAGGTATTGCAGAATCTTTTGAATAGGCCTAGAGAAGGGGCTATGTTCTAGTCTTTGGCCCAAATAGAGAACCTAGTCCATTTACTAGAATAAATCTTTCTAGTGGAAGGGTTGTGTGAGGCCAGAAGAATTTCACAAACAGGAGATGGGATGTCAGGCAGCCTGGCAATCATTGGAAGTGGAGGAACCAGGCTGTGAGCTTGCGACTGTGCAGGTTTGGGTGAATCAATCCCTGAGGATGGGATAACAGATCCTGGGAATGATCCAGGATCCATGGGCTGTGAATCAAATGAGGCCATAGAAACGGGAACCAGACTTGATGTGGCCAGTAGGGAGCAATGAGGATCACTTTGCTTTTCAACCTCTGAGCTTTCTGGAGAAGTTTTAAAATGAGGGGAAACGGGAGAAAGGCATACAGAAGACCCGGGGGCCAATCGTGCATTAGAGTGTTCCTCGTGGTTCCCCCTGAGGGAGGATCAAGGCAAAATAGCTCCTGCTTTTGTAATTCAGGGGGGAAGCAAACCAGTCGCAGCAAGGCTTGCCCCAATGTTGGAAGATCTGAGTTGCTATTACAGGGTTGAGGGACCATTCGTGAGGCATCAGGATGGTCCTGCTCAGATTGTCCGCAATAAGGTTGGCACTCCCAGGAATGTGTGTTGCTATAAAAAGCGATTGGAAGCTATCGCCCAGTGCCAAATCCTCATGGCTTCCTGACACAGGGGCTAAGATCTGGTTCTGGCTTGCTTGTTGATATACCAGACGACTGACATGTTAGACTAAATTGCAATGGTCCCCGAAGGCGGGGATGCATGGAATGCTTGCAACGGTAAGAGAACTGCCCTCAGTTCCAGGACATTTATGTGCAGGTTGGCCTAGAGGGGGGTCCAGGTGCCTTAGACAGTCTTTCCCTGAAAATGCCCCCCCCAGTAGTGAAGCGTCCATGGTCACCGTGGCTGTGGGTTGGGGAAGACAGATCGGTTGACACCAAAGATTCTTTTGTGGCTTCATCAACCATAACATTTCCTCCTTGCAGCGGTTTGTAAGGCATGTTATGTGGTTGAGTGGGTGGGTTAACAAAGACCATTGTGCGGAACGGAGCCACTGCAGGATTCTCATGTGCAGTCTCGCCAGAGGTACCAAAGTAATGGCAGCTGCCATGGAGCCCAAGAGTTGCAGTACAAGACATGCTGGTACAAACGTGAGGAAGAAGGTCTTGAATTTGGTGTCTTATTTTCAAAAGCCTGTGGATGTTGTGTTGAAGACCACTCCAATAAATTCCAGTGTCTTTGTTGGAGACATCTGAGATTTGTCTTTGTTGATTGTAATCCCCAAGCAGAGAGCAAGATCTTGAGTGTAAGAGAGGCTGCGGACTTAGGGGATTCCTGCTTGGAGCGATAAGGAGCCAGTCGTCTCGATAGGGAAACACCTGGAATCCTTGTAGCCGAAGATGGGCTACCACAACTGCCATACATTTTGTGAACACTTGGGTGGGGGGGGGGGGGGCTGTTGAAAGGCTGAATGGCAGTGCCCTGAACTGGTAGTGATTGGCTCCCAGCCAGAAGTAGAGAAACCTCCGAGAGCGGTGATCCATCTTTATGTGGTAGTACGCATCCTGTAGGTATATACAACACATCCATATGTCCCTCCCTAGGAAAGGAAGAATGGACTGTACTGTGACCATCTGGAATTTTTGAAGTTTGATAAATTTGTTCAGTAGGCTGAGATCCAGGATTGGTCTCCAGTCCCCTGTCTTTTTTTGGCACTAAAACGAACCTAGAGTAAAACCCAGATCCTATCTGTTCTGGTGGGACTCGTTGGATGACCCTTTTTCTTGGCAGTTTTTCTATTTATAAGGCTGCTAATTCCCTCTGATTAGGCAGTACATCGGGGATTTGTTTGATGGGTCTGGGAGTTAGGTCGAAAGGTATTTGGTAGCCTCTGGATATTAATCTCTGCACCCAAACATCGGTAGTAATAAGATGCCAGGCTGGTAGATGCAGGGAGAAACAACCCCCGACTGCTTCCAGAGGAAAGCAATCGGGCAACTGCTCAGGAGCGCTGGTAGGGTCTGCCGGAGAAAGAATCTCTGGCTGCCTGGTTACGCGGACCCCCCCTATCTCGAAAGTGGCATCTTCCATACGAGTTGCTCCCTCTGCCCCGGAGGGATTGTTCACCATGAGTGTCACAAAAGGATCCTTGAGATTTCTTGAGCCATATCTGTCCCCCATCTCATTCCTGGAATAGGGCCTCTGGGGGTTGGAAAAGCATATTCCCACAGCAGACAAGGTCTTTCCATCTTTCTCACTACATGCAAGTGTGTCACATACCTTGGGTCCAAATAGTGCAGAGTCGTCGATAGGTGCGTTAACGAAGGAAGATTTAAAGGGATCAGCGAAATCACACAACTGCATCCAAGCATTACATCTCATGACAACAGCAGATGCGGCAGCTCGAGCTGCCTCCTCGGCGGTGTGAGATATCAAACGCATCGAGGAGTTTGAGATGAATTCAAGGGTAGCTAGCTGCAAGGTGACAGTGTCACGCACCTCATCAGGCAGTACCCCTGCCAAAGAGGAAGACATTTCAGAAATTAGGTCTCTTTGGAGGCGAGTAAATTGTGCCAGATAATTCAGCGACTGAATGGCGAAGGTCCGCTGAAGCATAGGTCCACTTTCCTAGTCTGTCCATGGTCCAGGACTCCCTGTTTGGAGGATGGACAGTGGAACTATCTTCTGCCAGTTCCCTCTTGGTGGCCGCCACCACTACCACAGAATCAACTGTCAGCTGCTTGGACCAGTGGGGCTGGTCTTCAGGTATAGTGCCTTATTTTTCTCATATTAATAATGTATGTTTTAATACATGTAATATTTTCAATTGCAATTCTGAAGGGGTGATATATGCACCTAAATGCCCTTGTAAAAAATTTTATATTGGAGAAACGATAAGGGCATTTAAAGTTAGACTTTTAGAACATGCCAGAGATATTATTAATAAAAAAGAAGAAAGTTCTGTGGCTATGCATTTTAAGGATTTTCATCAAAGTAAAAATGAAGGGCTGCAAGGCACTGTTTTAGAACAAATATGTAAGTTTGGTTATGCTAAGAACAACATTAAGCATACTTTATTGTATAAGGAAGCTGTATATATTCTGAAATTTAATACATTACAGCCTTGTGGTCTTAATGAAGATTTTAATTGGAAAATATTGATTTAATGAATTTAATTAATTTGCATTAATTGTTTTATTATATAATTGTTTGTGTGTAAATAGTATAAATGTGCTTTGTTAATTATATGGTTCATACTCCTTGAAGGCTCAGGCCGAGACGTCAGAGTGAGAGAATAAATTTGTATGCAAGCTGTGGATTTCATTGTTGTTTCATTCAGTATTTTTCTGGTTCTGGTTGTTTATATACATGTCTACAGATCCACAACTTCATTTGCCTCGTATTTTCCGTGACAACATGGATGGCTGGATAACTTTCTAGCCAACACTGCAGATCGGGGGGAACGTAATTCCTCTATTAGGAATTCAGCTGGTAACAGTTTTTCTGTTTGGGATCAATGGGAAGATGACAGACGTAAGCGCTTCCCAAATCCCTTCAATAATTTAGGTCGAAAGTTACCAACCTCTATTAGCACTGAAAGTAAGTCTCTATTTGATGAACTAGAAAGAAATATGTGGAAAGAGACTGCTACGTTTTTTTAATATTTGTGGTTTACAAAAGTATATTGATATAGACGTAACACCGAGGGGACTCAGAGTTTATAAAGATCCCACTACTCCATTTGATTTATCCAATGAGACTGACTGTGTTTTTCAGAAACGCTGGGTTGCAGCAGCTCACAAATGTGTGTCCGAATGGATACACATACTTATTGAGTGTGACAGAATCAAACAAAAGGAACTGGGCATAGAAATTAAGAAATTATATGATAATTTGTCAGCCTGTACTTCTGCTTCCACTATGGATGACTTCCTTAGCACTATGAATGTGAAATTAAAAGAGTATGAAGCACAATTAGTTGACAGAAAGAAAGGGAAACTACTCAGAGATATACGGGACTATGAAAATAACAAAGCTTTTTTGTCGAGAGCCAATCGGAACAAGCCACGTAAGCGTGTTCAGTTTCAAACAGATTCCAGGAAGGACATTCACTATAATTCGTCTTTTTCAGCGTCGGAAGGTGGATATACCTCATATGAAGAAGGTGATAATATTGACAGAGACTTTCCGGTGATGCCAATGCCCCAACAACCGGAAAGATTCCATCAAACTTTTCATGGAGAGAGTGGTAATTTCAATAGAGGGCAACAAGGAAAGAAACGTGAAAGGGAAATGTATGGTCCGTCTACAAGAGAGCAAACATTTCAGGGGGGTCATAAAAGAGGTAAATGGTGACATTGTGCTTCCTTCGACTAATGATTACATTGTTAATCTGTCTGGACATTCTTTTTCTGATGCTGAGGTGTCTGTTTTGAATCGTGGATTGAAATTTATTCCCACTGTAATCTCTCGTGTACATGAAATGAAAAGTGATGTATACAGATTTGGTAGAAAATTACATTTAAAAAGTTTTTTTAGTAGTATACATAATTGTGTACAGCCTGTATCTTCTGAAGATAGTTTAAATTCTTCTTTAGATAGTTTTCATTCTTGTACATCTGATATAATTCCTGATGCTTACTACAAACTTGATACTGATTGTGTACAAACAAGTGGCTTTACACCCTCAGTTTTAAATAATGATGTTGTGCATTTTGTGAACATGTTAAATTTTTCTATTGAACATGGTTTTAGTGAATATATGAAAAATAGAGGTAATATAAACTATAACCTATGTTTCAAAGAATGGAAAGCTTTAGAAGCACTAAGTAAGAATAGAGAAATTATTTTCAAACCATCTGATAAGGGCAATAAGTTAGTTGTTATGCATTTTTCCCAATACTATAAAATGTGTATGGATCATCTGAATGATACCACTGTTTATGAAAAGGTGGAATGGAATTTATATAATGCTGCTTTAGATGAATATAAGGAATTATTGGATAAAGGACAAAGGTTAGGATATTTTTCAGCATCAGATGTAAAAAATAAATTTAAAATTGAAGGATGCCAAATGGCATCCTTCTATTGTCTTCCCAAAATACATAAAGATCTGAGAGCTCCACCAGGGAGACCTATTGTTTCGGGGTGTAATTATTTTCTTCATAATTTAGGTATTTTTTTACATAATTTTTTATTGACAAAAGTCAAGAACTTCTTACATCTCTGATGTTTTTGATTTTTTGGATAAGATAAGGGATGTTAACTGGAATAAAGGCATGTATTGGGTCACTCTTGATGTCAAAAGTCTCTATACCAATATTAATCATTCTTTTGGTATAGAGGCTATTAGATTTTTTCTGGGTGACTTTCCGGTTACTGAATATATTGTTGAACTTGTTCATTTTTCTTTAACAAAAAATTTCTTTGAATTTCATGATTGTTTATACCGACAAAAACAGGGGACGGCAATGGGGGCAGCGTTTGCCCCCATGTATGCTAATCTTGCTATGGGCCTGTTTGAGCATGAATTTTTATATAGGAATTTCTTTTTTCATAAATATGTTATCAAGTATTACAGGTTTGTAGATGATTTAATTTTTTTTGTTGGAAGGTGGTGAAGCATTGGTAGATCAATTTATCTTAGATTTACATGACAATAGATTTTTATTGAAATTTGATGGGTTTAAAAAAGGTGTTTCTATTTCTTTTCTTGATATTGTGTTAAATATTGTGAATGGTGAATAATTAGTTACATCAGTTAATAGAAAGTTTGAGGGAGCTACACAATATGTACATGGTATGAGTTGTCACCCTCCTCATACAATAGAAGGTTTACCATACAGTGAAATGTTAAGAATTTCTAGATTATGCAATAGAGATAGTGTATTTAATAAGGAATTGAGTTTATTAATGAAAATGTTTGAATATAGGGGTTATAGTGATGATATAATAAAAAATAGTTACAAACGTTTTTTTGGACATAGGTATAAAAAGATTATTAATAATGCTCATAATAGAGATTTGTTACAGTTAAATGACATAAACAATAGACAGAAGGATATTATGTATTTTGTTACAACTTTTGGTTGTTTTAGTGATGAATTGGTGAAAATGGTTAATTATTATTGGAAGTATTTTAGTTCACTAAGTAGTGTGTCTTCATGGTTGAATGTATATTTAAAATTCTCTTATAAAAGAGGAAAAAATATCAAAGATTTTTTAGTTAGAAGTAAGTTTATTATGCCTATAGCTAATATGCATCAGAATTTATCTATAAAAGGTACTTTTAGATGTGGTAAATGCAAAGCTTGTAGCTTTGTAGTGCCTTATTTTTCTCATATTAATAATGTATGTTTTAATACATGTAATATTTTCAATTGCAATTCTGAAGGGGTGATGTATGCACTTAAATGCCCTTGTAAAAAATTTTATATTGGAGAAACGAAAAGGGCATTTAAAGTTAGACTTTTAGAACATGCCAGAGATATTATTAATAAAAAAGAAGAAAGTTCTGTGGCTATGCATTTTAAGGATTTTCATCAAAGTAAAAATGAAGGGCTACAAGGCACTGTTTTAGAGCAAATATGTAAGTTTGGTTATGCTAAGAACAACATTAAGCATACTTTATTGTATAAGGAAGCTGTATATATTCTGAAATTTAATACATTACAGCCTTGTGGTCTTAATGAAGATTTTAATTGGAAAATATTGATTTAATGAATTTAATTAATTTGCATTAATTGTTTTATTATATAATTGTTTGTGTGTAAATAGTATAAATGTGCTTTGTTAATTATATGGTTCATACTCCTTGAAGGCTCAGGCCGAGACGTCGGAGTGAGAGAATAAATTCGTATGCAAGCTGTGGATTTCGTTGTTGTTTCATTCAATATTTTTCTGGTTCTGGTTGTTTATATAGATAAAATTTTGTCTGGCCTCCGGGGGACAGGTTCTACATTGCCTTCCAGGCACGCTGCACAATTAGTTTAACAAGATCATCTGCTGGTGGGGTCACCCAGGAAGTAGATGGCCTGGCACTGAAGGCCTGAAGAAACACTGATTCCTCAGAAGAAGGGTTAGAGGACTTCCATTCCCCCCGCTGTTTGTGGATTTTGAGAATGTCTCTGAATGAGACATTGTCTGGGGGAGAACGAGGGGACACTTCCCCTTCATCACAATCAGTGTTTTCTGTGAATGATTCCTCCAGGGAGTCAAGGTGTTTACTCTTGCACTGTTTCTTCCGGGGTGGCTCTCCAGTGGGATCTTCTGAGGACGACTCCAGAGAAAGGGTTCCCTTCACAGGGGGTTCTGATACTGGTGTCCTAGAGGCTGGTTGTGAGCCTTCGGAGTGAAGGGCCCTATCCACCACCTGTACAGCAGGTGCACCCGAGCCCACTTCCAGTTGAGGGGTTATGAGAGAACTGGAAGCCATTGGAACCGTGGACATAGTGCCAACGAGAAAATAGGCGCCAGGTTAGGTACCAAGGTACGGACAGTCCAAGCACAGCTCTGAGAAAGCATCAACTCCATCATAGCCAATGCTACAAGGGTGTTCGGTGCCGACAGGGGAGGTACTGCTTTCGGAGCCGAGACAGTATGTACCGAAGCGGTTGCTGGGGGAGGATAAGCAGGGGAAGATGAGAGAAAAGATTCTGAGCCAGGAGGGACGGAAGGTCTAGCTGGAATGGACAATCCCCTAGCTATCAGAAGCTGATCCACAACACGCACTAGGTCTAGCTCTAACCCAGATAGAGCCTCTGAGAAAGGTGTCTTGAGTAAACCTTTTAAAATAAGTTTATTCTTGCATTCTGCTAGTGTCCGATTAGAAAAACCAGCACAAATGTCACAATCAGCTTTAAAATGATCCACGCCCAAACAGTAGACACAACAGACGTGTATCTGAGTCATCTTATGTCCACACTTGTCTCACTGTTTAAAACCCAACTTAGCTTTGTCTGACATGGTAAGGAAACAATGCTATCCTGTAGAAAAATTAAGGAAGAAAAACCAGTGAAGTTAAGTTAAGGAATACCACTAGTAAAAGGGGGCCTGTCAAAGACAGGAGAGCGGGACAGTCAAAAGAGGTAAAAAAATTAAATTACCAAGAAAAAGGGTAGGAAATAGGCCTAGGTTATAGGCGACAGTGGTAAAAGATTAATTTGACCTAAAAATTTTGTAATTCAGAAGAAAAACTGTCATAAAAACAAAATACTACTTAGCTTTGCGAGAGATGTCCAACAAGTCTGACTAGGAACGCGGTAAACGAGATCTGGAGTATCTAAGAGAGGGGCATTGTGGGTAGGTTCTTAGCTGAGAGTTTTTGGCTTGAGCGAGCTGGGAAATGGCCATATCGGTTCCTAGGACAGAACCGAGGTCCTAACAGTAAGTAATGAATAAAGCTTTACAACATCAGATTGATTCTTTTGAGCTAGGATATAAGATCTGAATGGCCTCAACATAGTAAGGACCTGCTAAGTTTAATGCAGTTGGCTGCCAGAAAAGCATTGCAAGAAAATGGAAGTGAAAATCTTAACCAACCGTAACTGAAGAATTGAGTATTCTAACGAAAATAAAAGGAATAGGAGGTAAGATTTTTTGAAAAGGGAAAGAGCAAATTATAGAAATGAGAAGAGGAATATTCAGGTGGGGAGGAGCGAACTTTAAGGGAAGACAGGACTTTAGCAATTTATGTAATGTTGGAGTTAATGACTGTTGAAAATGAAAGCTGATGATGCATGAAGCTAATGAACAAAAATTGCAGTTTTGTTTTTTTCTGTAATTGTGTACCCATGTTCAAATTGTGTGATTATAAAAGTGTTTCCAAAAATGCATGCGTGCTTTATATAATTGCATTAAAGATATCATTGGAATGCTTCTTTTGTGTCTGGGAACGAATGCCTTACTCATGCTTGGTAGGAAGGTTATGCAGTTTGCTTCAGATAAGTATTTTACAAGGTGTTTGTGATACTGGTGTGTTTAATCCGATTTTTAGCAGTGCAAGACAAGTTATGGGAATACATTTCTGTGTGATAGACAGGAATCCCACAGTACTTGTCTCTCTCTCTCTTGGAACTGTATCCTGTTTTACAAAGGCTAATGCTGTAAGTAGTGATGTCACAATGCTCGTATTGCCTATTATGCTCTTGGAATGACTATCAAAGAAATACTGTGAAACTTTTTTAATGTTAATGTCTGAATTGTTGCATTATGTTGTATCATTGTTTATTTTCTTTCTGTCACACAGGTTAATGCGTGTATTTATTTGCAACTGCAAATAAAAATTATTTTTTAGGTTATTAGTACAGTTCACCAAGTTGCAGAATTTTGAGTTTTTTCTTGTATGACAACAAAGAAATATTCCGTGTGCCTCAGCAAAAGTTGAGGTTGTTGTAATGCTGTGCATCATAGCCCACCTTTGGGTATGTATATTATGGTTTGTGTTAAGTGCTCTTCTATGAGACCTGTGAGCACAGTGGAAATCCCAAACTAAGAAGTGCTTCCTATGCATCATTGACTGTGTTAGAGTCTGTCATTGTGAGCCATGTTGGCCTGCCTTTCGTGACTTTTTGTGACCAGTGTAACAGTACTGCTCCCAACTTAATGATCCAACAAAGACCCAGTTTAGAGCAGGCTGTGCAGGGACTGCAGTTTACAATATGATCCAAGAGATGTATGGTATTCTGTTTAGTTATTAAAATACAACAGTCATGTCAGAATGATCCTTGCTTAACCAAGTGGAGAAAGTGAGTTCTGTGGATGTCACAGTACTGGACACAGCTTTTAATGTCCTTAGAGCTATTTAACATAGTCTGCTGCTAGTTGGAGTCCAGAATGTCCCAGGCAGATAAGAGAAGTCTGCATTACTCTTCAGCAAATTTGTGGTTGCATATTTAAGAGAAAAGTTACAGGATAAGTATATTACCAAGAGTGAACACAAATCCACACATCCATTTTCAATATATTATCCAGTTCAAGGTTTCAGGGAGCTGGAGCCTATTTTTGCAGTCAGTGGAGTGACCAGTTTGGGAAGGAACATCAGTCTCATCAGACTCATGCACATTCACTTGCCCACTGCACACACACACACAAGCATGTAAGGGCAGTTGGATCACTAATTCACTTTTACCCATGTCCTTTGGATATTTGAGGATGCCTACATGGATACACGAAGGACATCCAAATTCTACATAGGAGTCCAGGCTGGGAACTGAAGTGAAGAGCAAAGAATCGTATGCATTAGTTCTTAACTGTTGCACCATGGTTACTCTTTGTTAGTAAGTAAATCAGATGTCCAAGTCTGTTATGAGGTTTTTGGTTTGTTGTTTTGCACTGCATTTCTTTTTCTTAGACAGTCTTTAGTAGATTCTACTAGTAATGCAGAAGCTAAACCTCAAAGTGAGAAGTGCATTGACCCAAAGAAGAAGGGGGTAGGGTTATGTTATGCTATGCTCATTCCAGGGGACGAAGACAACCTAGGAAACAATCCACTCCTAGAGCTTCATCCACCTCATCACCTTCATCCTTTCGGAGGCAGCCAGACCCAGATAGAGCTCCTCAGCTGTGACTCGCTTCCCTTATCCACCTCCAACCCCCCTCTCCCTACTCCTAACCCTATCCCTACCCTTTTGGCAGAAAATTACCACAAGCAAATGGGTACTGTCCATCATCGAGAGAGGGTACTTTATGACTTGGTGGGAATCTCCACCATTCCATGGAATTCCACAACCTCCACCCAGTCAGCTTCCTGTGTTCCCCACCATCCTGAGGCAACTCCTCTCTCAGGGCACTATAGAAGCAGTAGCAGAGGATCAAGTAAACAATGGGTTTTACTCCAGGATGTTTTTGGTTCCAAGAAAAGATGTTCCTTGGAGACCTATTCTCAACCTATCCTTCCTCAATCTCTTTCTCAAGATGCCTACCTTCAAAATCCTCACATTGTAGCACCTTCTTCCTCTTATTCCTCAGCAAGCCTTAATGGCATCCCTGGACCTGAAGTATACTTACCTTCACATCCCTAATCATCCCACTTACAGGAAATTTCTTCGTTTCTCAGTGGGTTCATCACATTTTCAGTTCTCTGCCTTGCCCTTTGGGACTCTCCACAGCCCCAAGAGTATTTACCAAATGTCTAGCCCCAGTTATTGCATACAACAGACTACAGGGCATAAAAATTTAGCCTTACTTGGACGATCTCTTGATCCTATGCCAGGACCCTCTCACCCTGCCTCAACATCTGAACGGAGTTTGCAGGACTTTGCAAAATCTAGGTTTCACTGTAAACCACTTGAAGTCCCAAATGACTCACTCACAAGATCTTGTTTTCCTGGGGTGCAGGATAAGGACAGACTTGATGTCAGGTTTTGTCCCTGCCCAGAAAAGGGGAATTTCTCACCCAATTTTCCAAACCCTCCTACCTCTACCATCCATCTCAGCCAGAGAATTCCTGAGAATCCTGGGTTTCATGGCTTCCTTGATCCCCCATGATCCCTTTAGCCAGGAAGTACATGAGGAAGTTTCAGTAGGTATTGAGAAATTCTTCGAAACAACACGTTCATCCCCTGGAAACGAGTCTTCCTCTTCTGCCGTGTTTAAAAAGGGAACTTACCTGGTGGATCACAACCATCACCCACAATCAGGGGGCGCACTTACAGATTCCTCCACCCAAACACATCTGTACACAGATGCATCCGATCTAGGATGGGGGGCTCTCCTTCACAGTACCAACATCCAGCACAAGGTGCAAAGGGAATGATCCATTCCAGACAGAACCATATCAATCTAAAAGAATTAAGGGCCCTTTACTTCGCAATACAAGCCTTTCAGGAGATTCTTTTACCAGGCACATTGAAGGTGGTCACAGACAACATGACAACCCTAATATACATAAGCAGGGAGGAACAAAATCCTACCCTCTTTGCAGTTTGGCAGTTCATATCTGGTCCCTGGCAGCAACACTGCAGATTTATTTGTAGTTAGTTTACATCCCATCAGAAAACAACGTGATGGCAGACACCCTGAGCAGGACCTTCACACCCTCCCACGAATGGATGCTTCACAGGGAGGTGTTCCTGGATCTAATTCACAGGTGGGGTATTCTCAGGCAGATCTGTTTGCCTCCTCCCAGAACAGACAGAATGCCCCTTTTTGCACAAGGCTTCCCCATCCACAAGCCTGGATGGTGGATACCTTCCCCTTCTCATGGGAGGGAATGTTCCTTTGTCTTACCCTCATTTCCTTTGATTCACGAAGTCCTCCTGAAAGTACAGAAGGGCAAACCAAAAATCCTGTTGGTGACTGCCTTCTGGCCAAGACAGCATTGGTTTCTCCTACTTTTTCATCTAGCCCAGGGCCATCACCACAGGTTACCTCACCGCTTTGACCTACTCTCACAAGACAAGGGGTCCCTTATTCATCCCCACCTCCTCAACTTCAGTCTGAATGTGTGCATGATAAAGTTTTGATCCCCTTTAGGCAACTGTATTCAGAGGATGTACTCAGTCTTCTGCAAGAGGCCAGAAAACCAATTACTAGGAGAAACTATTTATCCAAATGGAAAAGATTCTCCAACTGATGCCATAAGAGTAAAGAGGGCCCATCTCAAGCTTCTGTTCCGCTGGTCCTCTCTTACCTGTGAAATTGCTGCATTCAGGGTTGATTTATTCTTCAGTGAAAGTGCATCTCTCTGCCATTTCTGCTTGCCTCCCCCCTGACTCCACCTCTGGCTTCCAGGCTAGATGTCAAGCTATTTTTGAAAGGGGGGTTCTTCATATTAGACCTCCCCGTAAGCCCATTCCCCCACCTTGGGACCTTAACTTTGTGCTGGAAAAAACGTACACTAGCTCTATTTGAGCCAGCCCATTCTTCCTGTGTTAAGTTTTGTACCTAGAAAACAGTATTGTTAGTGGCCCTCACTTCTGCCAGAAGGATATCCGAGATCCAGGCCCTTATGGCTTCACCTCCCTACCTCATCTTCCATAATGATAAGGTTTCCCTAGGGACTAACCCTTCCTTCATGCCAAAAGTAGTTAATGAGATATTCATAAACCAGACCATTAACTTGCCTATTACCCTCAGCCACAGAATTCCTCAGAAAGGACCTTGCACTCCTTGGATATTCATAGGCAACGGAGGTTCTATGTAGACAAGACCAAATCCATCACAGAGACTGATCAACTTTTTGTCTCTTTTCTCCCTAGTGCCCTAGGCAAGGCTGTGTCAAAACAGACAGTTGCCTCTTAGATTTCTAAGGCTGTTGCCTTTTGCTTTTCCTTTCATGGAAAACAACTGAATTCATCTGTTAAAGCCCATTCCACCAGAACTGCTTCCTCTTCAGCAGCCTTATTCAAAGGCGTTGTTTACTCTTCCCTTCTGGAGGCAGCAACTTGGTCCTTGGTGCATACATTCACCAAGCATTACAAATTGTATTCCATCTCTAGGGCTAGAGCAGAGTTTGCTAGGTCTATTCTGCAGGGTATCATAGACTCTGCACCCCTTCTGCCACCCGCTTTACTACTTAGAGAGATTTGGTACTCTTCCCTAAGGTGAAGAATACTGTAACATGAGAATAGAAGGACATAGAATAGTTGTGTAAGAACTTACTATAAGCATGGGTGTCCATCTCTTCCATGTTGCAGTATTCAGTCCCACCCACCTACCCTCTTTTTAACACATTATAAGAAGCGCCCTTTCCCTGATTAATGACTTGTGTCTGGCGGGGCTTTATCTCCTTCCCTCCTCCTAATCCTGGGCAGCCAGTTCTGAATTGGGTATGTGCAGACATCACAAATATAGCCGGCGTCAGTTTATGGCTCTTGCATGCAACATCGCACGTACCCCTGCATTCAGGATTTTGGTATACTGGGTGGATGTCTGGTGCTGCAGGCAGCAACTCCCTAAGGAAAAGAGGGACATCTATGGTTATGCCAAGTTCTTACACAACTATTCTGTCATTCTGTCCTTAACTGTCTAAAGATTAACTGCCCCTTTCTAATCTAATCTAACTCAGCATGGCAAGATGATGCTTTTACTTCTGCATGCAAAATAAGAATGTATGTCCACTATTCAGTCTGTTGTCCACTTGTCAGCAAGTGGAATAGCAAATCCTGTTATTTCTGCTGAACTGCTCTGAAAATCTCTGAGTGATGCATACTGATCTGGAAAACAACCTCTGACTACTACAACAACTGCTGCAACTCAGCTGCAACTGCAATACAACCTGTTTTTTTATAGCAGAATCTTTTAAAAGTCTCAGAAAGCTGTTATGAAAATTCTACTGTCTCATTTCACACTTTTGAAAAGTAAACCAGAGCTGAGATGTGGAGATTCCATTCCTTTCAGCTCTGGCACGCAATGACATCACCTTCACTTTAGCTGACTGGTACAATCTGGATTCAGCCAGAACAACACAGGGCGGTATTGTATTTGAGGGCCTCACCAGTTCGTTTTGCGCTGAAATGGGTGTGTCGCAAATTGAGTGACAACCCGGTTTGCATATTTAATTTGCTTATGCATACATGATATGAAAATATTAAATGTACACAAAAGGTTACATTATCGCCCATGAAGCTGTTCTTAATAAAAGGTCCTGCTAATGATACTGAGGAAGAGTCGGCTGTGACATCTGCACCAAAAAGGAGTCCGTTTGGACATTAATTGGGACAGTGAACCATCGCATTCCAACTCTGACAAAGAGAACTATAATCCTACACAGTAAAAAGCCTGATGACATGTGTTTTGAGGGTTTCATTTCTTTGCTGATTATAGTATATATTATTAGTGCAATAAAACTTGTCAGTTACAGATGATGGTAACAGTTTACTGTTATATTTACTGTCATGTTACATGTCAGTGCACTTTTTCTTCGGTTGTACATTCGGAGGGAATGCATATTCATGAATGACATCACAGGGGTGGGTTTTGGGCGGGGCTTGCTACTGTGCATCTGTTGAGGCCCTCAACTACAATATCGCCCAACACAGTTTGATTCAAACATCTTGCACAAATCAAAGAAACAATCAAAAAGCCCCCCCCCGCCTTTACTTCTTCTTCTACTGTCTTACTCTTGCATTGCTTCCTCTTTCTCATTCCCTTTCTCGTCCCCATCCCCACTAAGATAAAAACATTACCACGCCTAGTATGGCCACCAGGTGGCGCTTCATAACCTAACCCTGTAAAGTAGTTTTTTCCATAGCTGTTATCTCCTACTTAGTCTCTGTAACTTTCGAAACCTATAGCTTCTCCCCTATTAATTTCCTACACCACCTCTGTAAGCTTCCTGTGGAAAACCCCAGTCACTTTGTTCTTAGTCTCTTCTTACAGTTATCTTCCACCTTTCCCCTTGCCCCAGCCATCCTGCTTACAGCGACTAACAGTCTTGCATCCTGCCTCTCTTCCTTTCTACCTCTGCATACTGTTCAATCCTTCTCCAACATTCACACTTAACTGTTGTGTTTCTCTCACTTTTGCCGATTGTCTTCCTCCACATTCTGCTCAATTGTCTGTACCCACTCCGTTTGCCCTGCGGGCTCACTGTGCTCCCCTACCCTACCCCCAATTCCCACCCACCCCCACTGCTCCTACATTTATAACCCAGAAACCACACCCCCACTCAATTGACACCAAACACACAATTCACTATTTAAAACACCCTTCCTCTATATCACACCTTACCTTTCCATTACAACACTCTCATACACCATTAACCTATTACAGCTTACTATACTTCCCTAACTTAATCTGACCTGCCATTCATCAAACTCCATTATTTACTTCACTGCCCAATTATGTATACAACATTAAAGCCTTCTTAAAGACTATTACTTTTCCTCCTATTTCTCTTAACTCCTTTTATTACATCCTATTTCCTAACCTCCTACAAACAACCTTTACACTCCATCTCTATACTTCCTTCCTCTCAAACCTCATCCCCTATCTCTTCTTCTTCTGTGACATTCCAAAATCCCATCTCCACCTCCAAATACTCCCCAGCTAAATATCACAGACTAACTCATATAAACATTTACAACCTGAAAACTAAAAAACTTGCCTACCACTTACTCTTATACCTTAAACCCAAACATCAAATACTGCACAACATACTTTTAGATGGAGATATTCATCCTAATCCTAACCCAGGACCACAGCACACCCAGACCTTAACTACTGAAGACAATGCCTGCCCAATACTATACCTTCATACAAATTTACCAACCCTCTTACCATAGCTCACCTAAATATACGTAGTGTTTGTAACAAAATTGCACAACTACATGCACTCCTTGATGTCAACCAATTTGATATCTTCTGCCTATCTGAAACTTGGCTAAAACCCACTAATAAAGACTGTGGAATTACCCCACCAGGTTATAATATAATTAGACTAGACCGCACATCCAAAAAGGGAGGAGGAGTAGCTATTCTCTACAAAACACACCTACAAATCAGCACCATTAACCTGAACCTCCCCTTAAACAATAATGCCAAACTTGTATGCTCTAAACTTCAAGTAAATAAAAGTAAAGCCATCTATATTATTTGTACTTATCTCCCCCCAGGAAATAACATTGACACATTTGAGAACATTCTCAATTGGATAGCTTCCAATATCCCACAAGAAACAATAATACTTGGGGACCTAAATATTGATTGGAATCGCTGTAACCAGTCTAACCCCACCTCCAATATAAATCTCCATGGCTTTACTCAACTTATTTCAAACCCAACCAGAATTAACAAAAACAACAATAAAGACCCCATCTTGGACTGGATTCTTGTTAATACTCCCCAACAAACCTACTCTGCAGGCACCCTTCCAGGTGATCTAAGCGATCACCTGTTAACCTATGTTAGTAGAAAAAAAACAGCATCATTTTTCCTACCTCCTTCCGCACATTTTGCACAAAAAAAAAATTTAACTCAGAGCTCTTTCTCTCACAACTATATCACTGTAACTGGACTCCACTAAAGTCACTACCTCTCAATGATGCTGTACAATACTTCAACTCCTTATTCATATCTATCTTAGATCAGCATGCACCTATTCGCAAGATTAGAACCAAAACCAAGCCCACCCCCTGGCTTAGCAACAACACTAAGCAACTAATCATAACCAGAAACAAATACTGGGCTAAATGGCGTACTTCCAAAAAACATGCTGACCATCAAACCTTTCGTGAATGTAGGAACAAAACAAAAAAAGCTATACTTTCTGATAAACAAAACTACTACCTTCATCTTCAACAAATATCCAATAAGGAACCTAAAAAGTTTTGGTCCACCATTAATAATCTTCTATCCCCAGGCCAATCAATCACACCCAACCCACAGGACTCGAATCCTGATAACCCTGTACAAATAGCTAATGCCTTTAATTCCTACTTCACAGATACTATACAAAACCTGGCTAGTCACCTATCTCCCAACACCTCAAATCTAAATCCCTTCTCTGAAATACACCCCCATCATTTCACTTCCTTCCCATCCCTACTTCAAAAACTAAAACCCTCCACACCCTCTCAAGACAAACTCCCTGCCGTGTTTCTACAAATTGGAGCCAAAGCTATTGCTTACCCTATCTTTATACTAATAAATAGATCCATCAGTGAAGGAACAGTCCCTGATATCTGGAAAGTATCCCACATCATCCCACTACACAAAGGGGGTAACTCTATTGATCTGGAGTAGGGACTTCATTTGTCAGCAACCTGTGGGTCTTGGATCCGATATCGGATCCGAGCCAGCAACTATTTATACAGCTGTGGATCCGAGTTCCTAGCTCCTCCCCTCACCCATAATCCCCTGCCAACCCCAAATGACCTCAGATCTAGTTTGCCGCTCTTGAGTGTGTCAGCTGGATTTTGAGCTCCTGGCAATTTCTTGAGATAAGTGTCTTTTTTTGGTCTAAACAGCCAACTTTTCAGTAATATTAAGCAGCATGTGTGTGTTAGATTCCCGTTATTCAGTTAATTTTCACATTTTTAGTGTTTCCCTCCCCTCGCTGGTCGTTTGAGTGTGCTTGTGTGTGCTTGCGTTTGGGGCCTAGTGTGTTTGTGTAGCTTTTAGTTAGTTTTGGGTATGTCAGAGGCCCCAAAACCTATTTT
The DNA here is from genome assembly GCF_019279795.1 of Protopterus annectens. Taxonomy (NCBI): domain Eukaryota; kingdom Metazoa; phylum Chordata; order Ceratodontiformes; family Protopteridae; genus Protopterus; species Protopterus annectens. The sequence goes on from NC_056732.1 coordinate 1,669,244,733, forward strand.
TTCTAAATGTACCGAGTGTGGCCATAAGCTCTCTCCGGCAGATGGCCACACTCGGTGTGTTTGGTGCCTTGGGGTTGAACACCTGTCCTCGGGATGTTCCATTTGTGCAGCGTTCAACCCCAGGGCACTGAAGGAGCGGAGGTCGAAGCTGGTCCTGGCGGGACTTTTGTCCCCGGATTCGGCCTCCGCTACTCCCGTGGCACCTCCTCAGCCTGTGGTGGTGGCCACTCCTGCCCCCCTTCCCCCGGCCGGGATTCAAACTCCCTCTAAGGCGCCGGAGGATAGGGAGGCCAGGAGGGAGAAACGGAGGGAGAAGCACCACAAGCGGCGGACTGAGGCCTCCGCTTCGGCCCCCCCAGCTAAGCGGGCTTCTCCCTCCACGGCTTCCAGGTCTCCTCCTCGGCTCCGTTCACCTTGCTTCTCCCTGGGACCCGAGGAGGAGGAAACCCGATCTCCGTCGAGATCATTGAGGCAGCACTCCACCTGCCTCAGTGGCCTCGTCGAGATCCACCTATAGCCTGTCTGATGCAGACTTGGACCGGATGATGAGAAGGTACATCCAGGCCCAGTTGCAGACGGGAGTGCTCCTGCCTCCCCCCCCCCCTTTGGGGGGGAGCTCGACACCCTTTTTTGCTTCGATAGCTCCTTCTCCGACCTGCTTCCCGGGTTCGGAGCGCTTGGAGCTGGGCAGCATTGGAGCCGGGGGTGGGTCAGCGCCGACAGTACTGGGTACTTCGGATCCGACCCTGCCCTCGAGTCTGTCGGTTCCATCGTCAGATCCGATCTCTCGGAGCCGTGGCCCGAGCTTCGGATCTGAGGGATTCAGTGTGCCTTTGGCTCCATCCAGGTCGGAGCACACTGGTCCCTCGGATCCGACAGTCTCGGCGCCGGTTCCGATCCCTTCATCGGATCAGAGTGGGAGTCAGCTCTCGGAGCCCAGGGAGAGAGGCTCCCCCTCGGCATTCGATGTAGTGGAGAGGGCTCTGTCGAGAGCATCCAGACCTCCGGATCTTGTCTCGGCTCCACCCTGCACTCCCTCTCTGCTGGGTCAGGCTTCCATCACCCGGCCACAGGGACAGCCTTCTTCGATGTCCCAGGTTTTTCCTTTGGAACAGGACATTGCTGGTGAGACCTCCTCGGACAGCCCCCCCGAGGAAGTGCCTCGCAAGCATAAGTGTAAGAGGAGGCACGTTGACTCCCCCGAGTTCTTAACAGAGGACACGGACTTGGATGAAGGGGAAGGCTGCCCAAGATCACCCCCTGAGGATGTCTCCTTTGGAGACATCATGGAAATGCTCAGGATCGGGGGGGGGGTGGTCTGCCCCCAAGGCTTCCTCCGACGAGTCCGTGTTTCTGGAGGCATTCGAAGCAGGCCCGTCTACCTCTTGGGTGTCCCCTCTGGCCAACGCCCTGGTGGACCTAGTTACCACCAGGGCGTGGAAGGAGTCTGACACTGTGGAGCCAGTCCCTAAATGCCCGGATAGGATTTTGAGCCCCCCCGCAGACCGGTCCCACTGGAGCAAGGGTCCCCCCGTAGATGCCATGTTGATGGCAGCAGCCACTAAGAGGGAACTAGCTCAGGAGAGCCCCTCGGTCCATCCACCGAGCAAGGAGTCCCGCTCGATGGATCGCCTTGGGAAGTGGGTATTTAGTTCAGCGACCTTCTCAGTAAGGTCCCTGAACTACATGGCACATGTCATCAGGATGCAGCAGGATCTTATTAAAGAATACGCTGCTTCCCCCCCGGAGTCCATGTCGGCAGAGGACAAGCAGTTGTACTCCACTCGTATGGCCACTCTAAGATCTATTTCCAATACCTCTATGCGGCTGTTGCCTCACACCACTGAGGGAGCGGCTAGAGCTAGTGGAACAGGCCTAGTTATGAGACGCCAGGCCTGGCTCCGGCATTGTGACTTCGCGGAGCCCTTTAAGGCATCCTTTGCGAATGCCCCCTTTGGTTCTGCCTTGTTTGGCAAGACCATTCGCGAGACACTTGTCCAGAGCGAGAAGGACGGAAAGACGTTGTCTGCCGTCTGAGTCCACTTCTCTGCTCCCCAGAGGTCCTTCTCCAAGAACCAAAAGGGACAGTAGAAGATGTGGTTCCGGAAATCGCAACATTCCCAACCTGCTCCGGACAGCCAGTCCTTCCGTGGCAGAGGAGGACAGGGAGGACACCGCCCTAGAGGCAGAGGGGCCCCGAGAAATTTTGGGTCCAGAGAATCCTTCTCTGATTGGCCCACGCAACAGCCCTGAAGGTTTGCCCGACTGCTCCACTCTGGTGGCAGTCAGGGGCACTTCTCGAGGCATCTGGCGGCATGGGAGTCCATCACGTCAGACCGCTGGGTGCTTCGGATTATATCCAGAGGTTACAAAATCCCAATGCAACATGTCCCCAGACTCAGGATCCTCCCCGATGTACCACCCGGTCAGAGGGAGGCTGCAGCTGCAGAAATCCAGCAGCTGCTAGAAAAAAGAGCCATCCAACCCATCCCCCCAGACCAGCTCGGATTAGGGTTTTACTCCAGGTTCTTTCTGGTGCCAAAAAAGACGGGGGACTTGAGACCAATTCTAGACCTTTCCCTCTTGAACCTGTCTGTAACCAGGGAGAAATTCCGAATGGTCACTCTTCAATTCATTCTCCCCCTCTTGCGGGAGAACGACTGGATGTGCTCAATAGACCTCAAGGATGCGTACTACCACATATTAATGGACAGATGATCCAGGAGGTTTCTCCGCTTCCGGCTGGGAGCCAGCCACTATCAGTTCAGGGTCCTTCCCTTTGGCCTCACCACAGCCTCCAGGATGTTCACCAAAGTTTTAGCAGTGATAGCAGCCCACCTGAGACTCCAGAGAATGCAGGTCTTCCCGTACCTGGACGACTGGCTCCTGACCGCCCCAACAAGGCATCTACTCTGCTCAGCCAGAGACTTTTTTCTCCGCCTAGCCCCCCAGTTAAGCATCACGATCAATACGGACAAATCCTCCCTTGCTCCGACACAAGTGATAGAGTTCATAGGGGCCAGATTGGACACGAGAAGTCTGCAAGCCTATCTCGCTTCCGAACGACTACAGAATCTGAGACTTCATGTGCGGGCCATCCTCCAATCAGAAGCTCCACTGGCGGAATTGGTCCTGAGGGCACTGGGCTCCATGGCAGCGGCAATTACGCTTCTTCCATGCGCTCTTCTAAATATGAGGGTACTACAGTGGACCCTACAAGTACAATGGTCCTTTCAGCTTCTTCCTCTCAATCACCCTATCTCTACCAGCAAGGCTTGCAGGAGGGCCCTGTTATGGTGGCTTCAGTCCCCAGACCTCCATACAGGCCGACCCTTCTGCGCTCCACCTCCTCTCGTCACGGTGACCAAGGACGCTTCTCGCCTCGGGTGGGGGGGGGGCATTGCTCAGGCCGAACAGTTCAAGGCACATGGAACGACACAGAGTCCTCCCTGCATATCAGTGTTCTGGAGATGAGGGTGGTGCTGTTAGCGTTGCAAGCACTTCAAAACCTTCTTCCCGTAGGAACTATTGCGATACAGACGGACAACATGCATGTTGTCTGGTACATCAACAAACAGGGGGGAACCAGGTCTTATCCTCTCTGCCGAGAGGCCATGAGGGTATGGGAATGGGCGATCTCCACCAACCACTTTCTGATCGCAATGCACATTCTGGCGGACAAACTCAGCCGCACTATTCTTTCCCCTTACGAGTGGTCTCTCAACTCCCGAGTAGCGAAGCGGATATTTGCAAAATAGGGGCAACCCTGCTGCGATCTCTTTGCCTCTCCCTCAAATACGAAATGCGACAGCTTCTTTGCTCTGATTCTCCCACCAGGAGAGGCCCCGAGAGACACTTTAGTGCATGCATGGCCGCCCGGTCTACTTTATGCCTATCATCCTCTTCCCCTGATGCTAAAGCTCTTACAGAAAGCCTCCCTGGTTGGGGAGCAGAATAATCCTCATTGCCCCATTCTGGCCGTGGCAAACTTGGTTTCCTTACCTGTGGTCTCACTTGGTGAATCCTCCCTGGATTCTGGATCCCAGCCCGGATCTAATATCCCATCCATCAGGCTTACCTACCCCAAATCTGGACAACCTGAAGCTGACATCTTGGCTGCTCCAGTTCCACTCTTAATCAGGACTCCCGGCATCTCTTCTCCAGTCAAAGCCATCTTGGTGGCAGCGCATAAACCTTCCACCAGGAAAGTTTACCGCAGTAAATGGAGGCGCTTCTCCGTCTGGGCGGAACATCATAATTTGGACCCCTTTACTGCTCCGTTAACGTCCGTGTTGGACTTCCTCACTGGACTTTTTCAGCAAGGGGCTAGCTGTTCAACAGTCAAGGTACAATTGGCAGCCATCTCCCATTACCATGTAGGACATGAGACAGGTCCTTTGATGTCAGCTAAACTATGTAAAACCTTCCTCAAGGGTACTTTCTGTTCAGGCCCCCTATCAAAGAAGCCGTACCGCCTTGCGGTCTATCACTGGTTCTTCAAGCCTTGACTGCGTCTCCCTTTGAACCAGCTGCCTCGGCCGATCTTAAATACCTGTCTTGGAAAACAGCATTCCTGGTAGCCATCACTTCAGCGAAAAGAGTTTCGGAACTTCAAGCTCTTTCTGTAAAACCCCCTTACTTGGTTTTTCATCAGGATAGAGTGTACCTCAGGACCAATCCCTCCTTCCTACCCAAGGTGGCCTCAGAAACCAATATCAGTCAGTCCATTAACCTACCAGTTTTCTTCCCTAATTATCAAAATAAAGGAGAGTACAAGCTGCATTCTTTAGATGTGCACAGGCAGCTGCATTTCTGTATTCATAGGAAGGCTGGTCACAGACAATTCGATCAGCTGTTCATTTCCTTTGCCAAATTCAGTTTGGGTAAAGCCGTTTCGAAGGTCACCTTATCACGCTGGATTTCCCAATGTATTCTTCTAGCTTATGAAGCTTCTGGGAGGCCCGCACCTCAAGGAGTCCGTGCACATTCCACTCGCTCCATATCTACTTCTGCTGCCTTTAGATCTAGAGTTCTCTTGGATGATATTTGCTCGGCAGCCACTTGGGCCTCTTCTCATACCTTTATCAACCACTACAAACTGGATGTCCTTTCCAGAGGGAGAGCATCCTTTGGCTCCGCAGTGCTCTGGAACATCCTTCCATGATGGCCGCCCAAGATTCAGGTAGCTGGGGACTCTGTCCCACAGGTTGCTGACAAATGAAGTCCCTACTCCAGATTAAGAAGTTATGTACTCACCATAACGTTCCATCTGAGTAGGTGGCTTCATTTGTCTGCAACCATCCCCCCTGGCCTTCAGAAGAGTTAGTTTTTGTTGTATTATCCTGCCTTTTCCTGTTGGGATACCTTTCCAGGTATACGTAGGAGGGCAAACTTGATTTGAGGTCATTTGGGGTTGGCAGGGGATTATGGGTGAGGGGAGGAGCTAGGAGCTCGGATCCATAGCTGTATAAATAGCTGCCGGCTCGGATCCAAGACCCACAGATTGCAGACAAATGAAGCCACCTACTCAGATGGAACGTTATGGTGAGTACATAACTTCTTAATCTATCCAACTATCGTCCCATTGCCTTTTCTCCTCTTGCCAAAATTTTAGAAAAATGTATCCACAAACAACTCCTAAACCATCTTATCCATAGCAACCTACTTGCTGACCGTCAACATGGCTTTAGACCATCCCACAGTACCACCACTGCTCTGCTTTCCTTCACAAACACCATTAACACTAACCGCAATTCAAACAGCCTTTCTTCTGCTCTATTTATTGACTTATCCAAAGCCTTTGACATGGTGAACCACAACATGCTTCTACATATTCTCAAGTCTCTCTCACTTGATCCTAATAGTATAACTTGGTTTAAATCTTACCTCGAAAACCGTCAACAAGCTGTAATCTGGAAAAACTCAGTATCTGACCACCTTCCTATTTCCCTAGGTGTCCCACAAGGCTCAATCTTAGGTCCTCTTCTTTTTTCCATCTTCATCAATGACCTCCAAACTGCTATCCCTTTCTCTATATGCATCCAGTATGCAGATGACTCCACTATTATCTGCACAGCTACCTCTCAGGCTGAACTTCAGTCCCTTACACAAAAAGCCTTTAACACAGTTGAACAATGGTTCTCCCAACGCTGCCTCCTACTCAACCCAAAGAAAACAAAACTTCTACTCTTCTCACCAACACGCAACCAAACCCCCCTACAGTTCTCTCTTGCCTCCAACAATAATATTAGTATCACTCCAGATACCTCCACAGACTGCTGGGAATTACAATTGACAATAAACTCAATTTTGAAAATCACATTAACTCTACTATAAAAACTGTGAACAAAAAAATAGGAACCCTATATAGAATTAAACCATTTCTTACCCCAGCTACAAGAATCATCCTAGCCAAGACCCATCTAATCTCTACTCTACTCTATGCATGTCCCATCTTCACCAACCTGTCAAAAAAACCCTAAATAAACTAGTTACATCCTACAACAACATAGCTAGATTTGCAACTGGATCTCCTTTTAGGACCCATCACTGCACTAACCTAAAACAACTTGGCTGGCTTGAACTTCCTAATCAGATCAAACTACAACAACTTATTATAACCCACAAAACCCTGTACCAACCTACCAAAACTCCTATACTCACTAGCCTCATTACCCCTTACTACAACCTGAAACATCTACACTCCTCTAATAAACTACTGATAAAAAGGACTATACCCAATAACTCTGCTGGAGATTGCTTATTCTCCAACTCAGTTGGGAAACACTGGAACAATCTACCCGCTGATATTGCATCCCTGACTTCTCCTCCTCTCTTCAAGAAGAATATCAAACTGTACCTTAATAATAAATGGCTCTGCCCATGTATAAACCTAGACTAGCCTGCTCATCTGTCTCCTATCTCTCTTTTCCTCTCCCCTTCTCTACCCAACTACCCCAATAATAATTGGCTCTACCCCTGTAGAAACCCAGACTAGCCTGCTCATCTATCTCCTATCTCACCTTCCCTCTCCCCTTCTCTACCCAACTCCCCAATAGCTTGTTTTCCTAAGTTCCATGACTATACATTAAGACATGGAACTTACCCTGTGAACAGCACTCATTCATCTTAACTTTCTCTCCTCTCTTCTTAGGTATTTTTCTCTCACCACTCCTTCTTAAAACAACTTTTAAAGCTGTTAGAAAATTATGTACTCCTCAACTCATCCTATTCTATCTTTGATATCTGTCCTATCTTCACTTCACAGCTGTCTCTCTTTATCCTTTCCTTTATATTTCGCCACCTTCATAATATTGTACTTTACACACAAAAAAAAAAAAAAAAAAAGAATCATTTTGGGACTATTTTGTTTTTTCATAATTGCTACTCATGCTTATTGTTTCTTTGCTTATCATAACCTTTTACAGCCTGTTATGAACTATGCATGTTCTATGTATTATAACCTGGAGCTTTTCTCCCCGGGCCTCTACTGAAAATGGACATATATCCAGTTAGACTAGCCCGGTCAACAAATGTAAAATAAAAATAAAAAAATAAAAAGCATAAAGTTATTTGCAAAATTATAGGACGGCCACGGTGGTTAGCGTTGTTGCCTCATAGCAAGAGGCTCTCCGGTTCGATCTTCGGCCGGGGTGTCTTCTGTGCTGAGTCTGCATGTCCTCCCTTGTGGTCATGTGGGTTTCCTCCCACATCCCCAAAGACATGCTGCAAGTGGATTGGACACACTAAAATTGGCCACAGGCATGCGTGCGTGTGCGCGCCTTCTGTGGAAGGTTGGGCGCTGGGCTGGCAACACGACACCGTAAAAATTCTACTGCCAATCATGAGCGGACAAGGCGATCCCTAACCGGGAAAAGCCAAGAAAGAGAGAGAGAGAGCTAGTCATGCTGGCAGATATAACACAGGGTAATTTACATTTATTTCCAAGTATTTACAAAACTGCAGCCAGACATGCTAGTACAGATAACAGTATCTGATAGCCTCATAGTATGCGTCCCTGTTGTTAATCTCCTTATTTAAGAAGGATTTATTTAGACTGGAAAACACCTGCATAGCATCTCTAGATTTACTGCTGTGTCTAGTTGCTGGGTTTACCATTACATGGCCTTTCCTCCTTTGCTGTCTGCAGTTATATGTCATAGCTTGTGTAATGAATCCAATACCCTCCTTGTCTGGGATATGTATATCCATTGTACTCTTGACTGGGTTGCTAAGGTTCTCTAATATGGCATCACTGGGGGGGGGGTCTACTTATCTAATTAGTGTGACAGAATTTTTAATTCACCTTTTAAATTGGGCTTCTTTGCACTGTTAGCTGACTGCTTCCAGCATTGGGGGGGTTTACCATTTAGGAAAAATACTTTATTTGCTTTCTTGATCGAGTGGGCTAGTGCTTGCTATTTTTTTCTTGTTTTTGGGTGACCGCGATTATTCATATTTGAACAACTTCTTAGGTCACCTCTTTCATTCTTATTTCACCTTTTTCTTTATATGCTTTTAACAATTTTCTTTTTAGTTTCTTTATCTTGCAGTTTATAGGAGGTTACTAGGCTATTGGCCCTAGGTCCTTTATAAGCCTAACCATATTATAGCCTTGTTCCCTTATTGTGCAAAGTCTATGGTCTATATTTGCAGTGCGAGTCTATGATCAGCACCGACTACTCTTATCCAAGAGGGACATAGGTGACGCCCCTGGAGTAGATTTACGGTCTCCCATCCAGTTGTCTAAGTTGCACTTAAATAGCGTCATTGAGGAGCTCTGTTTTATGTGAATTGGGTGTTTTCTCCAGAGGAATGGCAATAATCTCTGGGGGACACATCTGTCTCTCCAGCATGTCCTGTTAATGTCACAGGCTAGGTTAAAATCCTTAGAGTGAGTGATTCTTGCCCAATTTGCTTTGCGGATGTGCAGCATTTCCATTAGGGCAGGGTCAGAAACTGCTCTGTAGGCCAGACCCAAGTTGCCTCTCAGCAGCCTATAAGATACAGAGTACAGTGACAGGGCCTTCAGTCTGTCCATGTAGGTTATGTGTTGAAGGCCCTGAATTTTCTTTGTGAGAAACCTCTGAGGTCTCTCTAGCTGCTGCAGGTGTCTGGTGAGGTACATGCAGAAGGGAGTGTTGTTCTCTGTTAGTGGTCAGATGAGGGATGAGTACAGGGGAGTTATAACATCCTTGGCTTTGGATGCAATGCCCTTACTTATGAGATGTGCAACATTGAAGACCTTCCTTACCACTGTGGACACATCGTGATCAAAGTTAAGGTTGCTATCAACCTGTGTTTTCAAGTATCTCACCAAAGGGTTTGAACTAAGGGGGGTACTGTTAATATTGTAATTTGCAGGGACTTCCCCTTTGCCAAAAGGAATGATAATGCATTTTTTTGCATTTAGTTCAAGTCTGTGGCTTTGGCAGCAATCATTTCTCTGTGTAGGCTCTTTTTGTAGTATGTCAACATCGTTGGGGACTCTGCACCCAGTTTGCAGCCATCGGCAAATTTGGTAAGCCACAGGTCATCTGTTTTCACCTGGACTTCTGTGAAATAGATTTCAAACAGTAGGGGGTGTAGCACAGATCCTTGTGGTACACCACTGGTAACTGGTCTGCTGATAGAAGTGGAATCCCCAACTTTCACTGTATGCATTCTGTTGATGAGCCATTTGGCTACCCATCTAGTAACATATGGGTTAATTACTAGTTTTTAGTTTCTCCAAATCTTGGGTTTCTAATACCGTGGCGGGAATGGACCCCATTCAGAAGTCAAGGTATGATTAAAGTTCACAAATTTAGTATTGTTTCAATCTTTGATGTCAGCCAAAAGTGCTCTTCACAGCACCCACGATGTGCCCAGTAATGGCTCCTCCTGCAATTTGTATGGAGTTGCAGGTATTGGTGACATAGCTAAATAAAATTGTAGATGCTTTTTTATAAGACCCAATGCTCCTTTTACTATTGGAACTGTCTGGGTATCTTTCTTCCACATTGCTCTGGTATCTCCCTGCAAATCTTGGTATTTTATGACTTTGTCTCTCTATGCAAGACACTGTAGTCAGTGGGTGTAGCGATTTCATTGATCAGTGCTACTTTTGTCTTCTTTTGATGGGCCTCTATATCTTGTTTTCTAGTATCTGTCTTTTAAAATGTTGGTAATGTTTGATCCTGTGTGGTGTAGACGTCATCATTTTCTGTGTTGATCTGTGGCTTATGTGTCCAGTGTTTTTGGCCACTTCAGTACCATAATGTTTGCAGAATCCCCAGTGCAGCAGTCTTGCCACATTATTATGCCTTTCAGTATACAATCCTTCTGCCATTAGTATGTCACAACCAGCAACAAAGTGTGCGACTGTTTCCAATTCTATTTTACAAAACCTACATTTGTCTGTTTCTACCACATGTTGGACTTTGTAAACCAACATGTATGTAGCCCAATGTCTTGGGCCACCAATATTAATCTTTCATCTTTTGGTTTGAATTTGTCTCTCCTTAACCATTCCTGCATTCGATCCTGATCAATATGAGGTTCTTCCAGACATTTTCTATATTTGCAAATATATTATGCATTGTATACATTTCTTCCCTTCTCATCTGATCCTTCACCTTATATTCTTTCTTTTGTTTTTTGGCACATTCAGTTGCTGCGTGAGTTTTATCTACTTCTGGTTTGATTTCCATTTCTTCTGCTAGACCAGTGATGGAGAACCTATGACACGCATGTCAAAGGTGACACACCACAGTGATGTTCTTTTTGCCGGCAAGGCTGGGCGCCGACGGGGCATCCTCAGTCTTTAGCCGCATAAGGCCGAATTTTTCAGTTTCGCGCCGATAGCCGGCATACGCTAAGTTCGCTTTGCGAGTGGAGGTGTTTTTAGTCGTTAGTGCTGTACTCCTTGCTAGATTTATTTTTGTTTTTTTCTTGCCTCAAAGCTACCGTTGCATCTTAAAGTGAGCCAATTGTTTTTGTTTTGGGAATGGGACCGGAATTAGGATGGTCCGTGTTTAATTTAATTTTGTTTCTAACTGTTAACGATTTTAGTCGGGTCAATTTTTTTACAAGGGTTGGCCTTAAAATACCTATAACGACGTTGAGCCGCCGGATTCTACGTTACGTCTTGACAAGAGGTGTGTAGCTAGGCAGGATGGATTCTCCGCTGACGTTTCTAAGGACCTTTTTCAACACAGCTTAAAGAGGTGGTCTTGGGCTGGCAGTGTGACTTGGCGAGCGCTTCATGTTGATTTTACAAGCCACAGCTGAATGGAGGGATTTGGGCCAAGTTTCTGTTGAGTACTAGGGGGTTACATGATTTTACGGATGACCTGCCTCTCAGGAGGCAGGCTTTCTGAAGGGGCCCTTCAGGTTGTACAGGTCAGGTACTTTTACCATTGGTGGTCTCTGTTCTCTGCTACTGGTTCTAAGGCCTCTTCCCACTCCTTCTCTGTTCCTCCTTAAAAGCTCGAGGTGGTTTGCTTCCTCCTGTGCCTGAGGCTATACTTGCAGGAAAGAGCAGGAAGGATTTGATTATTACTTTAATTGTTTTCAGGTTCTGCTCCTACCCCTGCATAGAGGCCCAGTGAGGATTCTGATTTTGTGGAAAGTTGGGAGTCTGGCCCTCCCTCTCATCTGTGGCCTCACTGAGGACATTCAAGATTTCCTCCTTATTCTTCTTCTGATGCAGACAGAGCATTTGTATTCTGCTCCTCCTCCAGAGGATTTTTTCTACTTTTCAGAAAGAAGTTCCCATGAGGGAAGAGGATTTTTTCAGGAGGGACAGGATTACTCTGATTCCCGGAATTTCCTTAGGAGGCTAGAAACTTTGGATGCTTAGTAATTCTTAGCTTACCCGTTTTGGACAGGTGGCTGCATGTCGATACCTTAAATCCCTTGTCTGAGGTCCTGCCCCAGCTAATTTCCAGAACATTCTCAGGTGCCTGAGGCTCATAAATGTCTGGCAGAGAGTCCTAGGGCGTAGGCGAAAGAAGCTAGAGCTTTATGTGTAAGAAGCGCAGAGCTTGTACTTTAACTTCCGGTTGTTAGAACTGAGGCTTTCAGAGCTTTGGATAGATGGGGTAAGAAGGTGTATACCTAAGATACTTTAGCAATGAGAGCTTTGAATGTATAGCTTCATATGTTGAGAGTAGAAACCTGAAGCATGCAATGAACACTGCATCTGGCACTCTTTTGCAATGTGTGCCTCCTGGACTTGCATCCTTCACAGCAGAGCTGCAGTAGGTCAGAGAAGCGCCTGGCAGGTTGGACTGGGTGCTTTTGTTAGGAGTGATGTAATTCTTGTAATTCTGATAGGGTGGCCGCCACCGTTCAGTGTTGCAGTCTGTGAGCCAGTCTTAAAGAAAGCCCTGGAAGATCTTAAAGACAGTCTAGAGTCTATGTTAAAGATTTTTGCAGGTACAACCTCCAAAGCCGGTCCAGTGGAGGCCTCACAGTGGGGTGTGGGGTCTAAGCATCTCTTTCTCTGATTCTCAGCCTAGGGGTAGATAGAGGCGTGGTAGGGCAGTTGAGTACCTACAATTGGGCCGTACCCATGGTTCGCCTGCTCATCTTGAGGTGAGGGCAGGCCAGTCTCTGTGAACAGGCCCACGACTCCTGTGCATTCAGCCGCTGTAGATTGCTCTTCTTACCTGTTGTGCAGGGAGGGAAAGTTGGGATTTTCAGCAAAAATTGGCATTTAGTCACCCAGGACAAATGGGTGTAGCTCACATTATAAACCGTTGGCAAGTTTTCTATTTCCATGCTACTTCACAGTCCTTTCAAAGCGAGGCCCACGCGGGGATAGAAAGGATAGGAAATTTCAGACAAATTCTTTACTCAAGCTATACAGCCATAAAGATGTCAGAAGTAGGCCTAGATTCTGGGTCTAGTGATTTTATTCTTCCTCGCAAGGTTTCTAGTTTTCTGGAAAGGAAACACGCCTTTATCTACTTGATCTATCTGTTTGCAACAAGTTTACCTGGATGACTTTAAAACAGCTTTCTACCTCTTTTGGGAAGCTTTTACACCCTGGAAGTAGATCACTGGCAGGTTACTCTGGATCTTCCACTCAGGTACCTTCATGTTTCTAGCCCAAGCAGCAGGAGGTCACAGGGTACCTCTCTTTTTCTTACTGATTTTGGCTTCTGCAAGCAAGTTTTTATTTTTCTATCATACTCTGGTGTTCACGTTTTTTCTTGGGCTCCCAGAGATTTTTTTTTTACTACAGTTGAGCATATCCTTTTCAATGACTGTCAGATTATATGAATTTTCAGAAAAGAGGAATTCATGTGATGGCTATGTGATGAATGTGTGTGAGCGCTGTGGTACTAAAGAATATTCCATGTTTGTCTCTCTCTGTCAGGATGGCCTTACGGGTGATGCCTTGCTGAAGCTTCCCAGATACTTTTTGGACTCGACAAACAAAAGAAGCCTTTCTCTTTATTTAGAGCAAATGATATATCTCTCAGGCTGGGATGTTCCGAGCGCCTTCAAGCTCCTTGTTCATGTAATTCAAGACTTGATGCTTCCCAATGCACTGCGTTTGGACAGGAAGCTTCAATGGTTCGTCAACTGGTGGACACAGCACACATTGACCCAGCCCCACTGTGTCAGAGAATGCCCCTCTCAGCATATGGAAGGATGGCTGAAGCCAAGAAATGAATCACTCCAAAAATTGAACTCTGCTAAGCAAACTGGAGTTTATGAAGTCAGATACAACGTCAGATGCCTCGGATAAGGCTTGGGGATGGCCTGGTACTCAAATGGTGATTTCACGGCAAGGGGAAACAACAAGCACATGCAACAATGAAGTAATGTGGTGATGTGCAACTTAGGGGATGCTTTCTAAAGATTTACTTTTTCAAGCAGGTGAATGATTCACAGACAGCCACTGCCTGATGGCTTTCAAGCAGGGGGAACCGTAGGTTACTAGCAGGGGCAGGCAACCTACAGATTTCTGATTCAACTGACAACTTCACTGGGAAAATCTTTCAGGCAAGGTTTCCATTTTTCAGGCAACAGAACTCCTTATGCACAGTATTGAGCAGAGGACATAGTAGTTCTCAAATGAGTGGAAATTGGATTTATGTCTTTTCAAAATGTCACAGATTTAGGCACCCAGACATAGATCTTGGGCCTTTCCCACTAAATCACCAGCTGCCAAAGTTTTTAACCAAAATGTTTCCTTCTCCTGAAGGGTCTTTGCCTCTATCTTCTAAACAAACCACCTGATATGCTCTTTTACACCTCGCTTTCTTCCCTAAGGTACTTTTATTTTATTAACTTCAACAAGCCAACATTGAAGCCTCTGACTTGATTGCAACTGATTCTGGATGGCCAGACACTGGTAGGAGTGATAGACGAGATGAAGGTGGCTGCTTCAGGCTCTCTAAGACTTTAGTGGCTCTTTTTTGTCGAGAGTTCTCTATGTTTGATTCCAGTCTCTGCTCACTTTCAGCCCAAAGATCTCTTGTTCCTGACTCCTGGCCCCAGCTTCCCACACAATTTTTAGCTTGTTATTTTGGAGTTTCTATGCTTCAGTTGCAGGAAAAGTTTACGCTGATAGTTTGAGGAGGAGAGGATTTTTCAGAGCAAAGGCAACTGGTTGATTTTCCAATGGAGATTTAAGTGTTGCTCTTCAATATCTTCTTGCATTAATCCCCAAGGGATTTTCTGATTGTCCCCCCTCAAGGTATTTGCAGCCTTTTCAGCCTCAATGGAGCTCACTATTAAAATCCTTCTCCCTGATGGTCTTTGCCTGAACTGCAGCTCAAAGAATATAGTTTAATAGAGATGAGAGCCTTCTAAGGGGCTAAGCTAGGGAGCCTGTTGGAATTGTAAGAAAACTTACTCCTTTTGCTTTTTTGAGGCTGCCGAAACTAAAAATACTAGTTTTTTGGGGTGAAAAACACAAATTTTTGCCATTAGAAAACTTCTTGAATTACAGGCCCTTATGGCAGTGAGGGGCTGCCTGATTTTTTCCTGCCTATTTTTCTAAGTGTTTGCGTTAATCCATCCTATTCTTCTTTAGTAATTTTGAGTTATCGTTTAAATAAACTTCTCAAATTTTTACTCTAGTACTTTTCCCTAAAACCCCTGTTGTAGAGGAAATACATTCATCTAAAATTATGGAAATTGAGAATTTCTTCGAGTTTTCTTTGGCTTTGTTTGTTGTCCCCTTTTTCACATCCAGGGTCACTGGGTTTTTAAACAAACTAATTTCTTTCTGTTCAAAAGTTTCGTTTATTTCTTTGGAGTCTGTTATTCCTTTCATTCTAAGGATTCCAAAGGCATCAGATGCGCCTTGACTCTGGCCTCTGGCCTCTGGGACTACTACGCCTTCGGTAACCTTGGAGTTCAAAGAAAAGCTTTGCTGTTTGAGTCTTGAGTTTGCTAATTCACTGCGTTTTGCTGGATTTGCCAGTCATTATTTATTCTCTCTTTAGCCCTTTACATGGCAAGCTCTGTTACCAGACTGCCCTTTATTTTTTTATGATTTCCTTAATGCTTTTTTTCCCGAATAAGTCACTTGGGTGCGAGTTCCATAGTAAAGACTGCACATTAACATAATGAGCCAGCCATTTATAAATGTAGATGTTCAAGCATCATTGCTGCAGTCCCCCAATCCCTCTCTCCTTCCCCCCTCTCCCCCCTTTGGAGGTATGTCTTTCTGCTAGGTGATGGTGTTGTTGGGCAGTGCTTAGATTTGGGCTTCTTTCTTTGGCTTTGGCCTTCCCCCGGGTATCTGGGGCAAGAAAGGGCAGGGATATAGGAGTGACGGCGGCTTTATACTGACTGCAAACTGAGTGTCAGAGCTTCAAGGCTGGGCCATGTGCCCATATTCTGATTCTTTTGGTGTATTCGGGCCCGACCGAGGACAGCGGACCCATATAAAGGACGGCAGCAGCAATGTGGATCTTCGAACATCTACATTTATGGTAGGTACAAAACTGTACTTTTTGGGTGGTACACCAGCGTTCACCACAGTGCTATAACTAGTAGGGGTGAAAGAGCCGGGTGGCATTCGATAAGCTGTTTTTTTTTTTTTTGGCCTGGCAGTTAGATGGTGCTATGGTGGCATTCTGTTTGGCTAAGTTGCACACCATGATGCATGCAGCAGCAGCAGGAAGCCCATTAACAGTCGCGCAATCGCACACCTAGATGTGGAACAGCATGGGAAAATAGCAGCAGGAACCCCGGCCCTAGAAGACAAATATAAAGGAGAGGTATTAAGTAATTTATTTTAATAAACATAAGCGTGCATAGAAATATACACATTTTACTGAAGGGGTTGCTTGGGTGAATGCTTCATTTTGGTGCTTGTACAGATACTAGGAATATTAATGAAGGGGTCACTTGGGCAGATGTTTAATTTTGGTGCTTTTGCATACCTCAACATTTTACTGAAAGGGTCGCTTAGGCAAATGTTTCATTTTGGTGCTTGTACACATACTAGGAATGTTACTGAAGGGGTCACTTGGGCAGATGTTTAATTTTGGTGCTTGCGCCTACTGTAACTGAACATTTTACTGAAGGCATCTCTTTGGGAAATGTTTCAATTTGGTGCTTGTGTGTACCTGGACATACTAATGAAGTTGCTGCTTGGGGAAATAATTAAGTTTTGTATTAGGGAAGTGCTTGTGCATACATGGTCAGATTGCTGAAGTGACCACTGGGCAAGATAAATTGTCATTTTAGTGCTTGTGCATACAGAATAGAAATTAGTGAAGGGGTTACTGGGGAAAATAATTCATTACTGTGTCAGGGAAATGCTTTTGCATAGTTGGACAAACAAGTTTGTGGATTGCAACTCCAGTATCAAAGGAGAGGCATCTCTTTGAACAATGGATGTGAGTACCGTTCTTTTCACTTTTTGTATGACTATGATATGTATTATGTTTTATTTTGTGAGGGAGGGGGTGGCAAACGCAGTCAGCCCCAGGGACACAAACACTAGCTATGCCACTGGTTCACCAACACCAGAATTACCAAAGAAACTGAACAAAAATACGAGAAATATGTGGCCCTACATCTATCAAAACTCAGCAACAAAAAAAGTCATGAATTGATGTTAATGAAATTAAATGCAGTGTGTTCATATTTTTTTTCAGTTCAATTCAAAATTATTAAAAGTAGGGTAATTTTTGGTGCACTATTTTAAGCCCATTTATCAGTGCTCATATAATTTTCTGTATTGTAAGTCACTGATTTTTCTTTTACTTTTATAATACATAGCAGCACACATGATTGGACTGATGTTCATAGTGTTCCACTATTGCAGTCATTACACTTGGGTTATCCTGCAGGCAGGCTACCCGCAGTCGGCCTGAATTCCAAAGTCTTGATCCAGCGTCTGTTGCTGTTGCCTCTTCCCTGACGTCAGTGTGCCAGGGGTATAAAAGATGCAGCCGACACCATTTTCTAAAGTTTTTCTTGCCGCGCGATGCCCGAAGCAAAAGCAGTTCGCAAGTGCCTGTTGGCCGACTCCTGAGATTTTTGAAATTGAATTTCAGATCCGAAGTCTTCTATAAAGCTAAGTACCCCATTGGGGAAACTTTTTTCTTGCTCCAGACCGATGTCAGAAAAAGTTAACAATTGTATTTCTTGTGGGAAGCAAATACCTCATAAGGATTTTTACTGTTACTGTATTCCTTGCCTAGGCCCTGACCACGACGTTGCTAGTTGTCAGTTTTGTGCTAGATTTAACCAATGCACTATTAAGCGTCGGTATGATTTTGCTTTTCATTACTTTGACCGAAGGTTTAACTACATAATGCCGTTGGAACAGCCGACGATCGGAGTTCATAAAAAGCGCAAGGAAAAAGAAAAGGACAGGCATCTGAGGTCCAAAACCGACGAAGCCTCTTCTAGGCCAGTCGCCGGTTCTCAGTGACTCTTTCGCAGCCCCTGACACCCACTACCTCAGAGCCACAGGCCGCCTCCGACTCCCACGTGGAGACAGCTAGGCCTCTGGATATTCAAGGTATTGAGCCTTCGGAAACTAATCCCTCAGATGGGTCTGGAGCCGCTGAGCAGGCATCTGCTTCTGAGGGTGTTTTCAGACCTACACAGCTTTATATCAAGCCAACTTCAGCATCAAAGACTAAAACAGTTTTAAAGACAAAGAAACAAGTACAGCACACTCCAGGACAGACTTCCATGCCTAAGAAACAGATGCTCAAAATGGCCGAAGACCTAATTACTTTGATCAGGGGTTCCCATCCCCCTCCTGATAAGAGGCCTAGGCAAGACACTGAATATGATTCCTCTGATGAGGTTTCCATTTCCTCTGACTCCTCTTCTGAACAGGGATACTCTATTCCTCCCTATGAGGATTCTGATGCTGAAGAATCTATTCCTTCAGCTTCTCTTCCTGAGGATTACTCATTTGGGGAAACCTTGCATACCATGAGGGAGCATTTCCACTGGGAGAGCCAAGATTATTCTGATTCTAAGAAAAAGCTCAGAGACTTTCTTTTACTACCTCAGCACAGACCTCCTGCTATTCCTCCTGTTCTAGACATTGTAGATGATGTATTTTCAGAGTCCGGCCTGTGTCCCGACTCTTTACCTCCTGCACCTGTTAAGCCAGACAGATACTACAGGGTTCCAGATTCTCATAAATTTCCATGTAAAAACCCTGCAGCTGACCCAGAAACTATTTCACAGGGTCCCAAAGGGGTCAAGGCTGCTACTGCAAAAAACCCTGTCCCCTCAGATAGAGATTCTAGGGCACTGGACAGATAGGGGAAAAAGCTTACACTTCTGCTACCTCGGCTGTAAGGGCTTTAAATTGTCAATTTAATATGCTTAAATATCAGCAATATTTAATGTCTCTGTTAAAACAGAAAATGTTGACAAATTCTGAATGTGCTGAGAACAAGGAATTACAGGATTTATTGCATGCAGCTGAACAAGTGGGAAAACATACTTTGCAATGTGGTTATGATTCACTGGAGGCCTCTTGCAGGGCCGCTGTAACAGGCTCTGTCATTAGAAGGCATGCTTGGTTAAAGGAACAGACTCTGCCTGATAATTATTGGATGCTCCATTACAGCATGATACTTTGTTTGGTGTTAAGGCAGAAGAGGTGTTAAAGAAAATGGAGGATAAAGCTAAATCTATGCAGACAGTGAAAGATTTCTTACAGGTGCAGCCACCCAGATTTAGCAGGAACTGGCCTTCTAAAAATTGTTCCTTTCCCATGTCAGACACGCCACAAAGAGGCAGATACAGACGCCCTAGAGACAGACAACAGCCCCAGGGCTCATACAGGCCCAAACAGTGGGGTGCTTCTACCTCCAAAAGCAGAAAAGACAAAACACAGCCATATAGGAAACAATCCCAATGACTCCCCTCTGCCAGTGCCAAGCATTTATCTTTTGGCAGCACCCTTGGGGGGAAAGCTAGCACTTTTTTTCACAAAATTGGCACATGATTACCCAGGACAAATGGGTCTTAAATATAGTCTGTCAGGGCTACAGGTTCCACTTTCACACCCTACCAAAAGGCAAAAGGTATGCTAGACCTGCCACACAATCAGTGGGCAGAGGCACAAAACCAAGTTTCATCTCTCATGGACATGAGGGCTGTTCAGCCAGTGCCACGACAAGGGACAAGGATTTTACTCAAGACTTTACTTAGTACCAAGAAAGGACAAAGCATGGAGACTGATTCTGGACCTGTCTATTCTAAATACTTTTCTGGACGTTCTGAAATTCAAAATGTTGATTCTGCAGTAGCTTCTGCCCATGCTGGGAAAAAAGGCTTGGCTTGTAACTTTGGACCACAAAGAGGCATAGACAATCTTGCAGAAGATACCTCAGATTCATAGCTGGCTCAATGCACTACCAGTTCTCTGCACTGCTCTTTGACTTATCTACTGCGCCCAGGGTCTTCACAAAATGCCTGGCACCAGTAATTGCATTTTGCAGACAAAGAGGAATTCAAATATATCCCTACTTGGACGACTGCCTTATTCAAGCAGAGGCCAAAGACATTCTACTAAAGAATCTGGCGTTTGTAAAAAGATTACTAATTTGCCTAGGGTACATAGTAAACGAAAATAAATCAAAACTAGTACCCACTCGAGATAATATTCCTGGGTGCAAGCTTAAATACAACTGCCCAGATGGCTTATCTCACTCCAGACAAACAAAGGCAACTGACTTCTTGCTTCGAAAACATGGCAACAAAGACCCAGTTATCTGCAAGAAAAATTCTGCAGGCTCTGGGCTACATGGCCTCCTGCATTCTGCTAATTCCATATGCAAGACTGCATATGAGGAAACTACAATGGTACCTAAAAAGTGTTTGGACTCAACATTGCCACAGCCTGGAATCATTCATTTCACTCATTCCCTGCCTGCAACAGGAGTTTCGATGGTGGGCACAGGCCTGTCACCACAACAAGGGACAGCCATTCACTTCACCCACAGCCAGGCAAACACTAATAACAGATGCATCAGATTATGCCTGGGGGGGCCCACATGTCAGGAAAATGTATTTAGGGTACATGGCCCCCAAGCCAAAGGCAACTACACATCAATCAAAAAGAGATGCTAGCTGTACAGAATGCCCTGACAGCCTTCAAGGACCTACTTCATCCAGGTCAGCTGCTGATAGATGGACAGCACCACAGTCATGTGGTATATAAACAAGCAGGGGGGCACACATTCCTACCCCTCTGCAGACAGGCCATGATTTTGTGGAACACAGCATTGACTTACCAAGTACACCTGCAAGCACAATTCCTGCCAGGAAAAACAAATGCTCTGCAGACGAACTAAGCAGAAACCTCATGGACCCTCATGAGTGGAAACTAGATCCACAAATCTTCAGCATGATAGCAAGAGAATGGGGATGCCCAGACATAGATCTATTTGCTTCCCCTCACAACTGCCAACTACAGAGATTCTGCACTCAGACTTATCACAAACAAGCATGGAAAGTGGATGCTCTGTCATTCAGCTGGAACAACCTTACAGTATATGCCTTTCCTCCACTGCCTCTCCTCCCCAAGGTACTAAGGTACTCCTAAAGGTCAGACAAGAGAAGCCAAAAATGATACTGATTGCCCCAGACTCGCCACGCCAGCACTGGTACCCAGTCCTAAAGAGCTTGTCTCAAGGCCCAGCCTGGACATTGCCTCAAATTCCTAAATTACTGACCCAACAAAACAATCAGATCCTGCACAGCCAACTCAGAACTCTAAATCTAGCTGCATGGCGGATTCAGAATAACCATTCAGAATACACCTCTCTCTAAAGCAGTTATGGATGTCATTTTGGAGGCCAGGAGGCCCAGCACCAGAAAATCTTATGCAGAAAAATGGAAGAGATTCTGTGCTTGGAACCAGGCACAAGAAATTGACACGCTTGTTCCAAATATTCCTCAGATTTTACAATATCTAACTGATATGCTGGACAAAGGCCTATCCTTCTCATCAATTAAGATCCATGCCTCTGCCATTTCAGCTTATTACAATACAGACCCGCCTATTTTTTCATATCCATTGCTTAGGCAGTTCCTCAGGGGGGCCAAAAACATAAGACCTCCAAGGAGAGCACCAATACCTGCATGGGACCTCAATTTTGTCTTGGAAAAACTCACACTGCCTCCTTTTGAGCCAGCCAATACAGCTGAGATAAAATTCTTATCATGGAAAACAGCCCTGCTCCTTGCAATAACTTCAGTAAGAAGAGTCTCAGAGTTGGGCATTAATGGCTGTGGAACCTTTTATTATCTTCCATCCGGACAGGGTTTCTCCAAGGACAAACCCAACATTTATGCCTAAGGTATTGTCCAGTGTGGCTCTTAACCAAACCATTCATTTGCCTACTTTTTACCCAAACCCACAGAGTAAAGGGGATAGACTTCTGCATTCTTTGGACATACACAGACAGCTACGCTTCTACTTGGGCAAAACTAAAGCTTTCAGAAAGACTGAACAACTTTTAGTGGCATATGCTGCAGGATCACAAGGAAAGGCGATCTCAAAGCAGACTATTTCAAAATGGATAGGACACTGCATTCGTTTCTGCTATTCACAACATGGTAAATCAGTGCCTAAGGGCATTAGACCACATTCTACCAGGGCAGCAGCCTTCCTCAGAGGGGTACCAACCAAGGATATTTTGGAGGCTGCAACTTGGACTTCAGTGCACACTTTTACTAAGCACTACCACTTGCCTCTTTACTCTAAATCCAGAGCAGGCTTTGCTACTGCAGTCTTGCAGGGCCTTATAGCCACTCCTAATTCTATTTAGACCCAGCCGCCCAACCTCAGCTTTGGGATTCAACCCAAGTGTAATGACTGCAACAGTGAAACATGAATGAGCATAGTACAGTTGTGTACCTACCATAAATGTAGATGTTCGAGTGTATTCATTGTTGCAGTCCAGGTTACCCTCCCACCATCCCCCTTTCTTCTTTGCTGGGACTTATCTGTACTTCTTTATTCTATACAACCTATGTGGTGTATTTGCTTGTAGATGAAGGTATTTATTTTAGTGCATGCTTTTATTAGCAGTGTATCCTTTTGGGGGCACCTGACATCTGGGGCAAGAAAAACTGAAGAAAATGACGTTGGCTGCATCTTTTATACCCCTGGCGCACTGATGTCAGGGAAGAGGCGACAGCAACCGACGCCGGACCAATACTTTGGAATTCAGGCTGACTGTGGGTAGCCTACCAGCAGGATAACCCAAGTGTAATGACTGCAACAGTGAATACACTCGAACGTCTACATTTATAGTAGGTACACAACTGTACTTTTCTTTTTAACATAAATGAATATGTTTGCCATAAACAAACTTTACAACAAAAGGAAGAAACTGTTGTAGAAAAGAGGATAATCTCACGATGCAAAAAACTCCCTTACCAGCCTCAGTAAGAAGCTGAGATCCCTCATAAAATCTTTCAAAACTAGTTACAAAAATAAAATTACCAAAGATTCCAAAGACAACCACAAGGCATTCTATAGCTATGTCAAGAATCTAAATGGCAATGCTCAGATCTGCTCTGAGCTACAACAGAATGGCATTAAATATGCTGATCCCAAGGATATCTGACAGTATCCTGGGAGATCGATTCAGTGCAAACTTCTCCCCCCTCCCACCCCCTAAAGGGCCCATCTCAATACCAAAAGATTGCCAAATTCCGGTAGTAATGGCCACACAGGTAAAAAACGCACTCTCCAAAGCTAAGAACACAGCATTATGGGACCAGACGACATCCCAGGCTGTGTACTAGATGAACTACAAAATGAACTGGCACCTCACCTAAGTGTCATGTTTAATCATAGCCTCACCTCAGGCTTCATGCCCACTGAGTGGCGCACAGCTACAGTTATCCCACTCCACAAGGGAGGATCCACCTTGGATCCTGGGAACTACTGTCCCATCAGTCTGACGAGCCTGATCTGCATGGCCATGGAACGTATTATCATGGAACTTATAAACAAAGACATTGGCAACCTTCAAACACTGGACACCACGCAGTTTGGGTTTGTGAAGGACTGATCTTATCTCCTGAACCTGATTGCCTTCTTCGAATCAGTCTCCGGAGCCGTGGACAAGGGTAAGGTGGTCCACACAGCCTATCTGGACCTCGCCAAGGCCTTCGACACATCCCCCACTCTGTAATCATAGATCAACTTACTAAGCTGGGCATTAATCCCTACGTCACTTGATGGGTTGCCAACTGGCTTACTGACAGAACCCACAGTGTGAAAGTAGCCGACTCCCAATCCAGCTCCAGACAAGTGACAAGTGGAGTACCTCAGGGTTCAATCCTGGGACTGCTCTTGTTTGGCATCTACTTCTCTGAAGTACAGGCCAACACTAAGGGACTCTGGCTAACAAAGCTCGCAGATGACTGCAAACTGGGAACCATTATTGAATCCCCAAATGATGTGGATATTCTACAAAAGGGCCTTACAGAAACAGATGCTTGGTGCCAGAGCCATGGGCTCAAGCTCAATGCCAAAAATTGTATAGTTATCCCCTTTGGGAAAAAAAACATGTACTATGAATTACCACATAGGTGGCAGTACACAAAACACCGAAAGTATGATAAGAGACTTAGGGACACAGGTGGACAGTGGTCTCACCTTCGATAACCACAATGCCACAACAGTCAGGAAATCCTTCTATGTGGCACACCTAATCACGAAGGGCTTTTCATCCAGAAAAAAGGAGGTCATTGTCCCACTGTACTCATCCCTCATTAGACCCATTATAGAATACAACACCTCATTTGGTATGTACCTCTCAGGACATCTGCAACAACTGGAAAGGCTGCAGAAATACCACACTAAAAGAATCACAGGCCTAAAGCAGATGCCGTATGCTGACGGTCTAAAAAAGTTCAACCTATACTCTGTCACATATCATCTACACAGGCAGTCTCTGCTTAACATACAAGGCCATGCAAAACCCAGAGCTGTTGGACATGCTCCACTTAAAGAAATCCCAATCCCTCAGAGAGACATGCTCCAGGGATCTAAACCTTGTCATCACAATGAACAAAACATGTTGGAGGGATAGGTTCCTGACCCAGAGACTCCCCGGACTCTGGAATAGACTGCCCATACATGTCAATCAGAGCGCCTTTGGCCCTCTTCAAAAGGAACCTTGATGTTTGGATGGGAGATAGGAAATTCACCCTGGGGATCACATCAGTTGCTCTGTTAGGGGTTCAGGAAAGTAAATACTGTGGGAAGAAATAGCCAGGGAATGGTTGTATAGATCCTAGGGCCGATAACCTAGTACCAACCTATGAACCTATGTAAAGAATTGTTTCTCTTTTATTCGAGGAGGGCAGAGGTGACACGCCAGCAGAGTCAAGATGGGCATTTTTTTTAAATTTTGACACACCGAGCCCTAAAGGTTCGCCATCACTGTGCTAAACTAAGCAGGAAAATCATCTTAGATTTATTCTCCTCATGTTTCAAAACTTTCACTATGTTTGGGTCTTGTGAGGTCAGCAGATAATGTATGCAGTCCCACAATTGCAGATCTATTCATGTAATCAATTTCAAGGAGGCCCATCCCTCCATCGGAACGGGGAATATATAATCTCTGTATGCACTGATTTTTATAAATCATTTGGTGAGCATGAAGCATCCTTCTTGTTTTTATGTCTAATCTGTCCAACACATTTTGGGGCTAGTCAGTCACTCCAAAAACTAACAGGACAAGAAGAGCAAATTGGTTTGTAGCTTGAATTTTGTTCCTAGATGTCAGTGTGGTTTTCGGGATTAATTAAAATCTTCTAAAATATTCTTTACTAAGTTTTATTCACATTTGTTCATGTTTTATTGTTGATCCTTCATCAAATCCCAAATATTTATATACTCTCTCTTGCTCAAGTTCTTTTATATCACATCCCTGTCCCAGACTGATCTTTTCTTTGTGCTACAATTTTCCTGCTTTAAAGGTTGCTTTTGCACATTTTTCAAGACCAAATGACATTATTATTATATATCATCTAAAAAGTTTTTGACTACTTGCGGTTGTGCTTTTCAGTTCCTCATCTGATGAGCTATACAATTTTAAACAATCAACAAAGAAAATATGTGAGGTCTTTACACTTTGTTGTTTTCAAGGAGCCAGATTATAGCTATGGCCTAATCTGTTAAGTAGACAGCTTAAAGGGTTAAGGGCAAGACAGAGTAGCATTGGTGACAGGGAGTCACCCTGGAGTTATCCCCTTTTTATTTTTATCCCTGGGATAATAATTTGTCCTTTATCATTGCTTAATTGCAAAGTGGTTTGCCACTGTTTCATGGTCACTGTAATGTAGTTGATCAGTGTAGGGTGTGTCTCATACATTTTTAAGCAATACAAAGTAGCAGGTCTTCAGCAAATCAAAGGACTTAGATGAAAAGCAGTCAGAATTCCAGGAAAAAACAGTCCAAATCCACCATTCGATAAATAGTTTAAAAGATGCACTAACTTCTTTATGCTAGAACAAAGACATAATTATTAAATCAGCAGGTAAAGGGGGGAAGTTATTATGGATATAGTGCAATACAATGAATGGATGTATACATTTTTATCTGATACTTCGTTTATGAAAGTTGATTGAAAGTTTATATCTGATGTTATTATGAGGGTTAAAACTTTTTTATATGAAATATTGATGGATGGCTCAATTACACCAGAGACATATAATTATTTGTATATGGTTAACCCAGTTACACCTTTCATTTATGGACTACCCAAAATCCATAAGAGTTTAGTCAGGCCACCAATGCGACCTATTGTGTCAGGAAAGAAATGGGCTACAGTAACAATTTCTAAATATGTGGATAGACAACTAGTCCCTGCTTTGAAATACTGCCATAGTTATATTAAAAATACTTGTGATTTTTTGCAGATGTTAAATGAGTGGTCTCTGATAAATGTAAGCTCTGACATCTTTTTAGTAACTATGGACATTAGGTCACTTTTCTCCGTTATTCCCAATGAGTATGGAATTGAATCAGTATGGGAATATTTAACGGTGCATAAGGTATATGATGCAATAAAAGTGAGCCTATTATGTTCTATGTTGGACTGTGTCTTGAATAATAACATATTTATGTTTAATGATGACTGTTACCATCAATGTCTGGGGTGGCTATGGGCACACCAACAGCTAACACCTATGCTAACAGTTCTAGCTAGATGGGAAGAACAATACATATTCTCAGAAGAATAAAAATGAATATCTAGTGTTCTTTAAAAGATTTGTGAATGATGTCTTCCTGTTATGGAATGGCATTAAGGAAGAACTTGCTGCATTTGGAGAATTTTTGCACACTACCACAAACTTTTTGAGATTTGAAGTGAACTCATCTTTGGATGAAATACTTTTTTTTTTTTGGCTGTAGTCATTTCTAGAGATGATGTTATTTTAATTCCAAAATTCATAGGAAATATGTACAAGTTAGTAAGTCTGTACACCCACAAAGCTTACACCCCAGGCATATTTTTAAAGGGGTAGTAAAGGGACAGCTTATGCGAGCTAGCAGACTTGGTACGAAAGATGTAATTTTTGAGCTGGAAGTGAATGAGGTGACAGACTCTCTTATGGAAAGGGGTTATAATGAAGTTATTGTACAACAAATGAAGGGGATAGTTACTGGGTTAAGGAATGACACAGCCAGACCGTATTTGAGTGGTAAGGATGATAATGCTGTGGTGGACAGAGCCAAACCAAATAGAACTATGGATAAATTGAACTATATGATGAAATATAATAGACACACGCACAGGTCTTGTTAATTAAATAATTAAAAAGAACTGGACTATACTCACATCTAGTCAAGAGGTGGTTGATCTAGTAGGTGAGACACCACATTTTGTTTTTAAAAAAGAAAATATATTTAAACCAACATTTATGCTGTAAGGATAGAAGGAGAGATAATGTGCTACAAAAAAATTAATAAATTCGACACTAAACCATGTTATAACTGCACACATTGTGCAGATATTAATATGGACTTAAGCTTTATACACCCAATTAGTCAAAAGCTATTTGAATTTAGAGTTGCTGGAACATGTAACACAGAAAATGTGATTTATTTTGCTAACACTGTGTGCTGCCAGTGTTTCTGTATTGGTAAAACAAATAAAAAACTAAGAGAGAGAATAAGTGCACATTGTTCTGACATTCTTAGAAATGTCCTTACAAATGCTTTGGCTAAGCATATAGCAACTGCAGGTGCTGAGCATGAATTTCAGTTTAGAATCTTGCAAGTTGTGTTTAAAAATAAAAAATGGGGGTGATTTAATAAATAAAACGGAGCTGGCTGAATATAAATGGATTATTTTTTTAGAGCTGACCATATGCCAGGTTTGAATGTGAATAATAGTATAAAACCTATTTTAAAAGATAGACATGACAAAATATAAGCCTCAATGAGGCTCAGTTTTAATGGAACTTTTATAAGATGTGGGGCACTTTAAGGGTGTAATTGCTGCTATTATTAAGTCTGTACTTTGATTGGCTGTGTTGCTGTATATATGCTTGTGCTATGGTATGACAGTTTTATTAAACACTAAAGAAGAGTCTTTTATTCGAAAGCTTTGTTCTGCTATTTATGCTCTTTATGTCCTGAGCTTTTAAACTATCGAATGGTGGATTTGGACTGTTTTTTCCTGGAATACATTTTTAAGCACTGTCTTATCCATGAATGTGGGATAATATCAAATGCTTTTTGTAGTCAATCCATGCAGTACTTAGATTCTTCCCCTTTTTACAATTCTCCATTACAACTTTATTTAGCAACAGATGATCTTTTATTACCCTTTTGTTCTATTGCCATGATTGAATTTTCTTCTAAATGACTATAAACTCTGTCTGCATCAATTCTGGTATATAGTTTATACAACGTCGGAAGGCAAGTTATTGGTCTGTAACTTTTAGGATAACTTGCAGGCTCTCTGTTAAGTAGGAGCATCGTTTTTCCAGTTGTTAACCAGGTTGGTGTCTGTTTGGGGTGCTCATATAAATAGCTTTTACTAATGGCTAAATCTTCATGCAGAGATGTTAACACTTTTAGTCAGAAGTTAGGCACTGCATCTGGGCCTAGGGTTTTCCAGTTGGAGGCTTTTCTTAACTTTATCTCAGTCTCTTTGGCCATTACCTCATCCAATTTCATGTCCTGTACCTTTGAAGTTCTTATTATTTCTCTCACTACTTCTATCCATTTAGCATGTTTGTTATGTTCCACAGGATCTTCATAGATATTTTCCCAAAATGTATACTTTTTATTTATTTATTTATTTGGATGGTCTTTCAATTCCTTTTGCCTTGTTTTCCAATTCTGTGTAGAACTTTTTGGGGTCATCAATAAATTTCTTATTTTGTACTTTTCCTTTATATTTCTCTGTGTAGCTTCTAAGTTTTTCTGCCTTTGAGATTTTTAGTTTATTTGCAATAGTACACAATAGATCCTGATCCGCTTTCCTTTTATCATGTCTATCTTTCTAAGTATTTTTGTTGATCTGTTCCCTCTTCTATACTCTTCTAACAGTGCCACTTCTTGTCTTAATTGCTTTATCCGATACTTCCGTGATGGTATTTGATTTTTTCCCCTTCCTTTCCCTTACTACCCTGTGTTCTTGTGGTAGAATTTTATCTGTTATTAATTTAGCTACACATGTAATATATCCTGTTTATTTCTGTTATATCGAATGGATCTCTATGAACAGTCCTAATTACTGTGTTCGTTTGTTTTATCAAACTTCTGACTTTTTGAGTTTTATTGACCTGCAGTCTGTTTCTTTCATTGATCATAATATATATATCTCCATTAAATCAAGCAACTCTTCTCTTAGTTCATTTTCTTCTAAACTAAGGACACGTTCTTTGTTCTCCATTTCTTGTGGGCATTTTGTAGAGAGTTCTGTAGCATCTTCCTGTGGCACATTCTCTTCAGTTTCATCCTGTGTCATCCTTTGCTCTGTCATGGGAACTCACTGACCTATCACTCCTCAACATTGACTGTGTCAGAGTTGCCACAGTTTCCTGTTCCTTCCCTGGGCGAATTTCTTAATGATGCCTGCGTGGGGGATTGTGTTAAAAGCCTTGGCCAAGTCAAGAAAGGCTGTATGTACTGTTTTGCCTTAATCCAGGGCTTTGGAGACATTCTCGAAGAAGTCCTCCAGGTTTAATAAGCATGATCTACCCTTAATGAAGCCAAGTTAGGTCTGGTCAAGAGTTTGAAGGACACCTGTGTGTTGAGAAGGTCCATGATGATTCTCTCCATGGCCTTGCAGATAAGGCTGGTTAGGCTTATGGATCTGTACTTCCCAGGGTGAGTTGATGGACCCCCTTTTCCAGGGGAATTTCTGTTGCTGATGTTCTTCATGTTTCACTGTTGCAGTCATCACCTGTGGGTTATCCCTGCTGTGATAGCCCTCGGTCGACCCGAATACCAGGATCACTGTTTTTGTGCGCTGGCTGCCGTCGCCTGTAGTCTGACATCAGGTCATCAGTGCTAAAAAGCAAGGCAGCCAACGTCATTATATCAGTCTTTCTTGACATGGAGCCAGTAACAGAAGCAGTTAACGAGTGCTGGTTGGTCACTACCAGAAGTTGAACTTCAGCAGAAAGCATCTAAAGCTACTTACCCCATTGGGGACCCTTTTTTCTTGCTCTAACCAATGTCCGAAAAAGTTAATTATCTCGCTTATGGAAAGCAGATCCTACACCAAGACTTTCATTCTAACTGCATCACTTGTTTAGGCCCAGACCACGACGTCCCTCGTTGCCGGTTTTGTGCCCTCTTTAATGCGAGAACCATTCGACATAGAGCTCTTTTTGTAGACAATTATTTTCGTGCTCTGTCTTCGAATTCCGATATGGCGTCCATCAGCCAACAATCTGTCAACATTCAGAAAAAACATAGAGATAAAGATAGAGACAGGCCACACAAGGCTAAGCCTTCCGACGACGCTACCGCTAAGCAAGGCATCAGTTCTCCGGAATTCAGTGAGGCGCTTTTGCAGCCTCTGATGCCCAACTCGCTGTCTGTGCAGGCCTCTTCCGAGACCCTTTTGGAGTCTGGTATGCTGCAGAAATCCTCTTCTTTGGAGCCTTTGGCTGTCTCGGTTGGGTCTGGAGCCGCGATGCAGCCACCGGTTTCCGAGGATGTCTTTTGCACTACCGATTCTAGACAAAAACAGACGTCTTTGCATCACACTACCGCTTCTCAGAGACCGACAGATTCTCTCAGGCCTAGAGGCCAGGCCACTCCTAGGAAATCTGCTTCTATCCACCATCTTGCTACTGCTCCCCCACCCCAAGCTCAAATGCGTAAAATGGCCGAGGATCTCATCTCCCTTATTCGAGGTACTCAGGCCCGCACTCCAAAAAGGAAAAGACATCCTTCTCCAGAAATTGACAGACCAAGAGTCTGAGGAATCTGGTTATTCTGCTTTTGAAGAACAACATCCCTTAAGTATTTATGAGGATTCAGATGCAGAGGAATCCATCCCTTATGCCTCCCCTCCAGAGGACCTCTCCTTTGGAGTAACCCTTCACTTCCTCAGAGAACATTTTCAGTGGGAATCTCAAGACTTCCCACAGTCAAAGAAATGACTTAGAGAGTTTCTGGACCTGTCCCAGCACAGACCCCTGGCCATCCCACCTATTTTGGAAGTGGTGGACGATGTTTTCCATGAATCCAGCTTAGCTCCTGATGCCCTGCCTCCTGCTCCAACTAAACCTGACTGATACTACAAAGTACCCGGATTCTCACAAATACTTGTACAGGAATCCTGCTGCAGACCCTGAGGTCATTGTACAGGTACCCAAAGGAAGAATCCTCTTCCTTCTGACAAAGACTCCCGAGCTCTGGACAGATGGGGTAAGAAAGTATACACCTCTGCAACCTTAGCTATCAGAGCACTCAATTGTCAGTTCCATATGTTAAAATATCAACAACACACTTTGGAACAATTAAAACATAAGATTACTACTTCCCCTGACGGTGCCAACTCAAAAGAGCTGGCAGAATTACTATACTCTGCTTGTCAAGTGGCAAAACACTCATTACAATGGGGATATGACACCCTAGAAGCCTCTAGCAGGGCAGCAGTGACAGTATCTGTTATTAGGAGACATGCATGGCTGAAGGAACAACCTCTCCATGATCATGTCAAGTCTAAACTTATTGATGCACCCGTAGATAGGGAACACCTGTTTGGGGAAAAAGCAGAATAGGTGCTTAAAAAGATGGAAGACAAACCAAAATCTATGCAAACAGTAAACGTTTTTCAAGTTCAACCTCCCAGATTCAGCAGGAACTTTCCCTCTAAGCACTGGGCCTTCCCTGCACCTAGCAGACAGAGCCAAGGTAAGCCCTGCAGAGACAGGCCATCCAGGCCCCTAGCCCAGGGCCAGCAAAGAAACACAGTGGACCATATCCGTCTCTAACGGAGGGAGTTCTAAGCCAAGCTTCTATGGCAAGCACTCTCGGTGACTCTCCCTCCTCTTTCTGCCCTCCTTTCACTCATCAAAAACTAGGAGGAAGGATCACCCTCTTCAAGGACAATTGGGTCTCTATAACCATGGACCAGTGGGTCTTAAAAATCATTTCTCAGGGATACAGATTCTCCTTCAGCGAACTCTGTATTCCCGGAGGGTACCCAGACCTTCCCCCAAACCAGTGGACAGAAGCATTGAAACAGGGGCAGTAGAACCTGTCCCTTCAGATCAAACAGGAAAAGGTTTTTACTCCAGACTATTCCTTGTTCCCAGAAAAGAGACCACTTGGCGCCCCATCCTGGATCTATCCAAACTGAACACCTTGGTGGTCCCCAAATTCAGAATGCTAACCTTGCAGCAGCTCCTGCCTATGCTCACACAAAATGCCTGGCTTGTGACACTAGACCTAAAAGATGCCTACCTCCACATCCCCATCAGGGAATTGTGCAGAAATTTCCTGTGCTTCAGAGCAGGCTTTCAAGACTTTCAGTTCTCTGCACTGCCCTTTGGCCTATCTACTGCTCCCAGAGTATTCACCAAATGCTAGGCCCTGGCTGTAGCATTATGCAGACAGAGAAATATACAGATTTACCCTTACCTGGAAGACTGCCTCAGGCAGACTGCAAAGAAATATTGCTCCAGGACCTTCTCTTTGTCAAATCCCTCCTAACTTCCCTAGGGTTCACCATCAGTGAGAGAAAATCGAAGCAAAACCCCACCAGAAAAAATTGTTTTCCTGGGAGAGCTGTGCTACACACAGCAACCCAAATGGCCTTACTATCACAGAAAAGCAGAGCTTCACCCAGCTGGCTTCTTGAAGTCACCTCACTGCGAGGAATTCCCTGCAAGCCCTGGGATACATGGCATCTTGCATCCTTCTCATCCCTCTCACCAGGCTTCAAATGAGAAAACATCAGTGGTACTTAAAGAACATTTGGTGTCAGCACACACAGTCCCTAGAGACCACTCTCCTTGTGATCCCTTGTATAAGGGCAGAATTTCTCTGGCAGGCAGAGGCCTGTGCCATGAACAAGGGTCTTCCTTCATCCTCTGCCCTTCTGGCCAGACCATCACCACCGAAGCCTCAGACATTGCTTGGGGGGGCTCACCTAGCAGGCAGGTGTACCAAAGGCCATTGGAATGTCAAGCAACTTCAATTCAACCTCAACCAGAAAGAAATAATGGCAGTGCAAAAGGCTCTGACTTCCTTCCAACCCCATCTCAGGCCAGGGGTCCTCCTTATAAAAACAGACAACACCACGGTAATGTGGTACATCAATAAGCAGGGGGACACCCAATCTTACCCCCTGTGCAGGTTAACTATGAGTCTCTGGCTTACAGCCACCTCTATGGGGCTACACCTAATTGCCCAATATTTACCAGGGATCAACAACACACTGGCGGACCAGCTAAGCAGAAATTTACTGGACCCCCACGAATGACAGCTCCACAGAGAAATCTTTCTGCAAATTACCCAGGAGTGGGGGACCCCAGAAGTGGACCTCTTTGCTTCGCACCTCAACCACCAGCTGCACAAGTTCTGTACCAGGGAGTATCACCTCCTAGCATGAAAGGTGGATGTCTTGACCTTCCCCTGGATCTCCCTCTTTGTGTACGCATACCCTCCTTTGCCCCTTATTCCCAAGGTTCTGATCAAAATAAGAGAGGAGAGATGAAAGGCCATCCTCATTTCTCCAGATTGGCCCAGACAGCATTGGTACCCCTTATTACGCAGTCTGAGAATACAGCCCCCAAAGCTGCTTCCCCTGATGTCAGACCTCTTGACCCAGGCGAGGGGGAAGCTACTGCACCCAGACCTACAGACTCCCAAACTTTCAGCATGGCTTATACACTAAAAACTAACAAGGAGCCCCTGTTAAGCAAACATGTCCTGGACATCATCACAGAGGCCTGAAGGCCTAGCACAAGAAAATCATATGCAGGAAAATGGAAAAGATTCTGCTCCTGGAAACAATCAAAAGGGGGCAGTACCTCCCAACTTTCCATCCGTCTCATCCTGGATTAATTAGCAGAGTTGCTCAATAGTGGCCTCTCTTTCTCCTCTATTAAAATCCATGCCTCGGCCATCTCTGCGCATTATGATTCAGACCCACCCCTCTTCGCTCATCCTTTGATTAAGCAATTCCTCAGAGGGGCTTCTAATATCAGGCCTCCCAGAAGTCCTCTGACGCCACCCTGGGACCTGAATTATGTGTTAGAGAAACTAACCTTAGCTCCTTTCGAATCTGCCGCTTCAACAGAATTGAAATACCTTTCTTGGAAGACTGCCTTCCTACTAGCTATCACCTCAGCCAGAAGGGTCTAGGAACTTCAAGCTATCATGGCTGTCGAGCCCTTCATAATTTTCCACGCAGACAGTCTCCGTGAGGACTAACCCCTCCTTTATGCCCAAGGTGGTGTCTGATGTCACCCTTAACCAAGCCATACACCTTCCCACCTTCTTTCCCAACCCTCAAAACAAGGGGGAAAGAATTCTACACTCACTAGACATGCACAGACAACTCTGATACTATCTGGACCATACTAAGCCATTCAGAAAAACAGACCAGCTTCTTGTAAGCTTTGCCCCAGGGGCAGAGGGGAAGCCCATCTCCAAACAAATAATTTCCAAATGAATTTCACACTGTATCCATTTTTGCTACAGACTACATGGGAAACCCATACCTAAGTCTATCCATACCCACTCCACTAGAGCAACCTCCACTTCCACTGCCTTCCTCAAAGGAGTACCTACCAGGGACATCTTGGAAGCAGCCACCTGGACCGCTGTCTATACCTTTACAAAGCATTACCACCTATATCTCTTTTCTAAGTCTAGGGCAGGGTTTGCCTCTGCAATTCAGCAGGGCCTCCTGACCCATACCTAGGACTCTACCTATCCTTCCACCCTTTTCCTCAGCTTTGGGAAGCCTCCCACATGTGATGACTGCAACAGTGAAACATGAAGAACATAGTACAGTTGTGTACACTTACCATAAATGTAGATGTTTGAGTGTATTCACTGTTGCAGTCTTGGTTTCCCTCCCTCCATCCCCCATTTAACATCTTCCCCTAGGGGGACACAAGCTTCCCAAGGTGGCTTTTAGCCACCAGGACCACTTCTCTCATTTCCTTTGTACTTCTGATGGGTTAGGGCAGGAAAAACTGATATAATGACATCGGTTGGCTTGCTTTATAGCACTGACGACCTGACGTCAGACTACAGGCGACAGCAGCTGGCGCACAAAAACATTGACTCTGGTATTCAGGCCGACCAAGGGCTACCACAGCAGGGATAAGTCACAGGTGATGTCTGCAACAGTGAATACACTCTAACATCTACATTTATGGTAAGTGTACACAACTGTACTTTTTCCAGTCTGCTGGGACAAAGCCAGTACTTAGACTGTGATTTGAAAAGAGTGTCAGGTAGTTCCACTAGGTCCTGTTTTAGACCATTTAATAGGCAGGCTGGGATGTTATCCGGTCCATTAGAGGCTGTGTTTTTGCCCATGGAGATTGCAGTTATGAACTGCTCTTTGGAGATACTAGGTAGAGGACTGGTATGCTGTGAGGCATGTCTGGTAGGAACGGGGGGGGGGGGGGTGAAGTTTGTTTTAAATCTGTCTGCTAGCAGGTTGGCAATGTCCTCAGGGTCAGTATGAGTGGTACCGTCTACTGCTAGTTCAGCACAAAGCTGGGCCTTCCTTTTTTGATTTCTGATGTAGCTAAAGAATGCCTTTTGATTATCCTTAGATAGGGATGCTAGTTTAGCTTTGTAATTGACTTTAGAGGGCTTTACACAATATCTAATTTGCTTCATCAAGCTGTGGAGAGTGTCCTTCCTGTACTGAGTCAGTTCCCTTTTGTTCTTAGATGTTAGTTTCTTCCTCTTGTTGCATAACTTATTTATGCCTGATGTCCACCAGGGCGTTTGTTTTTTTTTTGTGAGGACCTTGTTTTGATCCATTCAGGTACAGCCGAGTCTGTACATTTGTATAGGTGTTTATATAGGTCACTTGTGTACACCTCTGTTTAGGAGTCATTGTTGACAGTAGTAGCATGGGATTTGAAACTATTTATGCCATCACTTAGGAAGCTATAGTTTGTTTTGGAGAAATTTTTCATCTTTTTTGCTCTTGAAGGGGGTCAGGTATGATCGTTACTTCGAATAAGACTGATTTATGAAAAGACCTTACCAGGGAGGGCAACACACAGAGGGTAGTGCAGACTCCCCACCCTGTGTTGGTGAGTACCATGTCTAGGACATTCGTGCCCTTTGTGGGGGTGCAGACTGTCTGTTCCAGAGCAGTTGTATTAACAAAGTCTAAGAACCTTAGGGCAAGCATGTTTGTGCTCATATAAGACATCCAGTTGATGGCAGAATAGTTGAAATAGCCCATGACCAAGGTGTTTAGCTGTATAGTGAGTGACTCAAGTAGGTCCAGGTAGGCAGAGTGGTTCACGTGGTTCATGGTGGGGGACCTTTTGCATTAAGCAGCATAACCTTGAATTTGTTTCTATTGGATTTTTTACGTCGGAAAGTTTGATCCATACCCTACCACAACCGTACTCCACTTCTTGCATACTCACTCCTTTCTTGGCTTATTTTTTCTCCACTCGTTTCCTTTCATTCTGACTTTAATTTCTGTGTGAGGCAACATTAATTTGCCAGTATTTTAGAGCACACTGCTTTTATGCTACTGGCTACTTTTACTGTCTTGTTCACTACTTTTCTTTAATGTTGCTCATATTCCTGTGAATCTGCAGCTATGAAGATGCAACTTCCTGTGTATGTTTGGAAACATGTTGTCCAGCAAGGCTGTATAAAAAATAAATCCGCTTACATAGCTCCAAGTAATCCCCT
This sequence comes from Protopterus annectens, assembly GCF_019279795.1. Classification (NCBI taxonomy): domain Eukaryota; kingdom Metazoa; phylum Chordata; order Ceratodontiformes; family Protopteridae; genus Protopterus; species Protopterus annectens. Next base: position 1,669,281,586 of record NC_056732.1, read on the forward strand.
GCCTGTAGTAGCAGAAATTGGACAGATTGTTGTATAGTTAGTGTGCCAGTGGGCAGCTTGAGAAAAGACAGTACTGTGTAGAGTACCACTGATCTGGAAAATACTAGAAAAAGTTCTTTTAATTCAAGGCGGTGTGACCTAAAATAACATGTACTAGATACCCTTGACTCCCTTTTACTTAGATAGTATGAGATGGGTACTGTGTATGTGTCAGATGTGATTTAAAGCAACCTAACCCTAGATAAAGTTAAGGGGAAGCTTGCATCAGTATTGCTGGAGGACAAGAATTACATTGCAGGGTGTATAAACATTTTGTGATGTTTTTCACTTTGATCAAGAGGTAGATTAAAAGGAAATGATTTTCCTTAATTTTATACAATTTAGATTTAATTCACAGTTTTGCCTTTGTATGCATATTTGTGACACAAAACACACACTACACTGTATGTTTCCTGAATACTGTTATGCATACACTTTAGTTTTAATCTTTGCTAAGTGATTTGAGATCTATTTTTCTACCAGGCGTACTGTCCGTGATAAGATGACTGGAGCCAATATCAAACTGACAGATGAACAGATAGACCTAATCCAGCGACTGCAGAAAGGGCAGTTTGGTGATGTCCGCTTCAATCCTTATGAGGTAGGAGACTTTTAGCTGTCCTAAAGCCTTTAGATGTTTAATGTAAGAGGCTAACTGTTTGTTGATGTTTTGTAGTCCGCTATACTTGTTGTTGAAGTATGTAAATATTTTGCTCTGTAAAATATTAAGTGGGCTTTAGATGGGCACAAAGTGATTTGGAGCATATTTCAGATTTGCGTCAACATTAAAAGATTCATGAAGTACATAGCTGCATTGCTGTATAGTACTGTGCAGAAAGGCATGACTTCTAGTGTCTGAAAATTAAGATAACACTTTGTGCTCAATAAGCTTACATTTAAGGAAAGTCCAAACACTTCATTGTAGGAGTCCTGTCATTTCAATAAGCGTGTACCTGTGTCTTTTCAGGAATGCACAGGTTGAGAGGCACCATCTTGTTAATTTGAGAGTCTGTTTGTATTGGTTGCATAATGTCACCTGGCCAGTGTTGCAGGCCCTGATCATTGACCATAGGATTTCAGAAATTCTCAGGGATGGTCAGTCAGTCAGTCCAGCTGTCTCTCGACTTTACTGTGTCATGTGGAAGGCTGGTTTTCATGATTGTAGGCCTTGCCAACAGTGGCATAGCATAATATTTACAATTGTACACCAGCTTCCAGAATGTAGATATCTCCCGTTCCAGGTGTAGTCTCCCCCTTACAGGATTCCAGACAAGTACATCTTTTTCAATACAGAAAATCTTCTAAAATCAGACGTAAGCGGGTAAAAAAAAAAGCCTGCTGAAATCCCTAGTCCATAATACAATAAAAGCATGGGCAGTATACTAGGGCATTCTTTTAAGTTTTAAATTGTTGTATGTCACAATGCAGAAAACAGAAAGAAAGTATGTGTGTGTGTGTGTGTGTGTGTGTGTGTGTGTGTGTGTGTGTGTGTGTGTGTGTGTGTGTCAACACCCTTGTTTGATAAATAGCTACAGAGTTGAAAAAGATATGCTATATAGTTTCCCATTTGTACTGCATGTGAATTTGATGCATTTGGTGATTAGTGTTTAAAAAACACTTGTGTTCCATTTGTATATGAAGGTCAGTGATACATGCTTATTTATATTTTCAGCCAACAATAGATTTCTTCACTCATGAGAAGATGATTCACCCTGTAACAAATCGGCCTGCTGATAAACGGAGCTTCATACCTTCACTCATAGAGAAGGAAAAGGTAAGTTTTTGTTGTGAACAGCAAGGACAATGGATCAGGAAACTATAAACATGTAGGAATCAACCACTTATTACATTTGCAATTGCTCTGTCGCTGCAGATTTAAATACGTACACACACACACACACACACACACACACACACACACACACACACACACACAGCTTCGACAAGAGATGGAGCCTCCTATGGCAGGCAGTCAAAATAAGCTCTGGTGAAACCTTCTGTTTACAGTCTGCCCAAGTATACATTTCTGAAATCAAAAAGTTATTAAAACTTAATGAATAATGCGTAACACATGGCAGTTTTAGTCCATGTTTAATGGAAGTTCATTTTTAAACCTTCAGAGTTTAATGTAACGTTTTTTGACCAAGTAGTGTGCCGGATGCTGCACAGTTTATCAGAAGCATTTGGGATGCATTGTTGTGGGACTGATAATGAAATTCTCCCTGATTAAGCAATACTTGTCGAATACGCTATTTGTCCAATACAGCTGTAACTGAGTGTGTCAGCTGTCCTGCAGTACTTCTGTGTTGTAACTGGTCATATTCAGTATTGTGTAAACATGCAGTTGAGGACACAGTCAGTATTGCAGGGTGCCTGCTAATTCCCTTTATATTTGACTGATGTCAGAGTTGTTACATATGTGGTAGTGGGTATAGAGACATGGGCGGCTTGCACCCTTGCAAAAAATGCTTGTTTATGTTTCAAATTATGTTATTTGTTAGATAAGGTGCATTTCAGTGTGTAGGATTGTGTGGAGTACAGTTTGGATGTATATAGTCAGTTGGTTAGGAGGTTGCAATTTATAGGAAATTGATTAGTATTCTATATGTGAGGTGCATCAGATCTAGTTCATTAGATAAGTAACCTGCTAGCTAAATTAGTTAATAAGAGTATTTCAAAAGACGGAAAATCATAATAGTGTTGACGCTTACAGACTGCACACAAATTCTCTTTAGATAAGACAAAATTTGAAAAGCTGAATGTTTGTGTAACAAATGAAAGTGTGATATTAACTTTCTGAAACCCTGATTTCTCAGACAGATAAATCATAAATGGTGCTAATGTCAGTGGAGCATTCTGGGAGCTTGATAGGCAGGAAGGTCCAGCAGAAAAAAGATATTAAAATAAAGCACAAAGAAATGTTTTCCATGCTAAGACGTGTCGGAATTAATACATGTTAAAGTCAGGGTGGTGATAGCTTATCTGAAAGAGAGAGGTTAAAAAAAAGTCATATACTCTGCATTTTATTTGTAGTGTTAAAAGCTAAAGACATGAGTCTTAAGGTATTTTCAGTTTTGTTAAGTCCAAAATAAAACTACTTTGTCATTGTTCGAACTGTATTCAACAGGTCTAACAGTATTTTTTATAGGCTCTTGGGTTTATACTAAGCTTAGGACTGAATGAGCTGTGGGGAAGCACTTCACTTTTGGAATAATAAGGCTGAATTAGTTTCTTCCGAATTGGAGAGCGTTAGCATTAATACCAGGCATTAATTTACTTGGTGATGGGGATGTGGCTGATTATGTTGAATCTAATGTTGAACAAAAAGCTTTTTTCACTGGGTGTGGACATCTTGATATGCCAAAGTTATCTTTTGATAGCACCTTTATACCTCCTAAATTAAGTAGTACAATAAATGTGTTTGAAAATTTGGTGCGTAAAAAAGTGGAGAACAGTTTTGGTGAATTTTTAAAGGACTTTTGTTCTTACAATTTTAGTAAAGGGGAATGGCAGGCCTTACAAGAATTACGGTCTAACTTGAATAAGGTCGTTTTTAAAATGACTGATAAAGGGAGAAATTGGGTGGTGATGAATACATCTCAATATGATGAAATGGTGTTGAAAATAGTGTCCAAATAGGGTTGTTATGTTAATTTGCAACATAATCCCATTCAAAGATTTTCAGTTGAGCTAAATGAAATCTTGGAACTTGGGAAAAGGCTAGGTTTTTTGAAAAATAGGGATGTTACGAAATTGATTAAGACACCAAATCATCCTTTTTATATATGCCATCCCCAAGATTCATAAAGACCTTTCTAACCCCCAGGTAGACCTATCAGTTTGGGGATAGGATCTTTTTTGGAAAATGTGAACATTTTTTGGGATTTTCATCTTAAGAGGCATTTTGACTATACCTTCCCTTATTAAAAATACATATGAAGCGTGTCAAGATCTTTGTAACTTTGAATGGAATTAAAATTTATTTTGGGCAACGGTGTATGTGAATGCCTTGTATACTAATATTGATAGGAGATGGGGTATGGAAGCCGTGGCCAAAAAGTTAGGGGAAGGACCCCGTTCTTCATTTTTGCTTGTCCTTCTTGAGTTTTGTTTAACTCCTAATTATTTCAAATGGAAAAATGATTTCTTTTTACAAAAGAAAGGGCATAGCGATGGGGGCGGCTTTCACCCCATCTTATGCTATCGTTTACATGGGAATTTTGAAAGGCAATTTATGATAATGGAAGAATATTTTTGAACAATGTAATATATTACAAAAGATATATAGACAATTTGCTGTTTATTTGTAAAGGCAGGGAAGAGGAATTTTTGGAATTTGTGTGTTTACTTAACAATAACCGGCATAGTTTAAAATTTACTTGGAGTACAGATAGATACAGCATTTCATTTTTAGATGTAGGTTTTTTTTTTTTTTTTTATGTTGATGCTAAGCAGAGGATTCAGCACAGACCATTTAGGAAACCCACCGCTGTTAACTTTTTGTATGCCACTAGTATGCACCCCCCCACCACCACCACCACCTAATTGAGTCTTTGCCATATGGAGATTTTAAAAGGATTTTTAACAACACTTCTGAATTAAGGCATAAAGAAAATTGTTTGAATGAGGTATATGTTAGATTGCGAGCTCGAGGCTATGCTGATAGTATGCTTCAGTAGGCAAAGGCCAAGTTCTAGAGGAGGTGGGAGGTCGGAATATGATGTCATGGGAACATCCTAGAGGGGAAGTTATGAAGAAAAATGATGGTGACGAAAGGTTGTTTTTCGTCACCAGATATTCTGAATTTTCCCCCCATTTTGGAAAGAATAGTGAGGCAGGCTTGGGAAATTGTTAGTGAAGATAATTCCATTGGTTCCCTTTTCCCAAAACATATTATTTTTTCTTATGGGAGATCCAGTAACCTTAAAGAATTATTGAACTAAAGAAATGTCAGTTCTGGAAATGATGGTGTGGTGGATAGGAAAGTGGGTAATTGTCATTGTGGAAGTTGTTCAGTATGTAACCGGGTTAGTAATTTGCATGGGTGTAAAATTAATGGGAAGCTTTACAGGGCCAACGAATTTTATAACTGTAATAGTTGTGGGGTAATTTATGTGAGAGGTTGTGGTTGTCATCCCACATATTGTTACATTGGACAGACAGCTAGGAAGGTTAAAGTTTGGATTTTAGAACATTTGGATGATGTTAGGAGGCAGAAGTTAGTTAGCTACCCACTTTTTGCATAATTGGGTTCTTAATTATTTGATTGATTAATTGGTACTTGATATGTATGTATGTATGTGTGTGTGTGTGTGTGTGTGTGTGTGTGTGTGTGTGTGTGTATATATATATATATATATATATATATATATATATATATATATATATATATATATATATATATAGGGATGGGATTGTATCAAAAGAGTATTCTAGGAGAGGGCGAAAAGCCGAGGTACCAGAAGTGTTAATAAATGAATTAATCCTGTCCCTGTGGAGTGGTATTCCTTTGAGGGATTTGTGTTTTTGGATTAATTTACTGTTACCCTTCCAGTCATTGAGGTGTAGGTTAAATGTTGTCATAGAGATACACTGCTTGATATGCAGAGGGAGTACATCCCAAAGGTAGGAGACGCATTGGGTTGGAAACCTGTCATGCCAGCAGGTGTTGTAGCTCTAGTGGAAGTTCACTTCACTGGTGTGGTTATTAGCTGAGCTCTTTGATGTGTGAAGGAGGTCTTTCATAGCACAAAGTGCTTGGGAAAAATCACCTCTCAGAAACTTGTAAGAGACTAAGTAGCATTTTTGTAGTCCTTAAATTAACTAGGTTTTGCAGGTTCATCCGTACAGGCAGATGGCATGCACAAGTTTTCTAATTTATCACACTAACCTGGTTACCTTCTTTCACATTTAGTCATTTTGCATACATGCTGCGTCTTGCACTTGAATTGAAATATGCAGGCATACACTCGACATACAAAGGCATGCCATTGCTCAAGCCCTCTTGCATCTGTCACAAGGTGCACTCATTCCATTGTTATGCAAGAGCCTGTATTCTGCCTTTCACCCTTAACACTTAAATATGCCTCTTAGGTTTATAGGTATATACTAGGCTATTAGTCTGCACACTTTTACAAGCCTAACCAGTAAGCAGAGGTCAGAATCAAACCCTGTACCTTGTATCTGAGAAGTGAAACCCTTGACCATTATCCCAACTCTATCCCAAAATTTGAAGCTTACCATGTGTGAGGCTCAAGCTCAAGCCTTCAGAATATGAGATTGATACACTCTTTACTATACCAACAGGACTTCTGTTTTTGTATATGTTGTATGCGGACATACACACCCCATTCCCATTTAACCGGTATTAGCATAAAAAAATTTCTCCAACTGTATTGCTCTAGTAAGTCCCATCTCATCATTTCTGGGGTGTAAGCATAATTCCCCAGTCAGCTCCTAGTCTGCTAATGTCGTTTTACACCTGCAGCTTACTATGTTTTGTAATCTTTCACGACTTCTGCTCACTGACTTTTATAACATCTGTTGCACTGTACTGTTTCCACTGCTTGTTACATAGTTAGGGTGGCAGCGTGATCGCTGTCCTGCATTGTGCTTTAGTCCCTTATATGATACTTTTTGTACCTGTGGCATAAAAGAATACATTTGTATTTTTTTGTTACATTTGTTACACGTTATTATCTTCAATTCTCGTTGCTTAGTAGCATGTATAGTATGTCATTAACCGCACATACAGGACAGTCACGTGCATTATTTGACCAGTACCTGTTGCAGACTAACTTGCACATTTGCCTCACACTGGCATGCAGCTGGTCTCCTCCACTTGTCACAAAATAGTGCTCTGCAATAGTGGTATGCACACTGCGTCTTGTACCTACCTCATTCTGACAGACACTGACTGCTGCATACAAACTGTTATACCAGTTTTCATACCCGTCACACAATAATTTGTGTGCAGTCTTTTAAACCTGTCATAGATACACATGCATACAAGTGTTTCTTAGTTGTCACTTATTACTCTGTACGTAGCTACTTGTATATACAAATATTTTAGCACTCGTGTGTTATAGATCCTAAGAAGTGCCTGATATTTATACACACAGTAAACTGAGGTTGTAGTAAACTCAAAAAACTTACGTTTTCTGTCATTTTAATACTGGAAAATGTGTCCTGAAACTAGGTATCGTATTGGTCGCACGTTTTAGTATTTGTGATACTTTGCAGTACTGTGAAAAGCATTTACCTGTCCCTGTTCACTTTGAAAGGTTGTTCTATCTAGTTAGATAAATTCTCTGTTTTATTTCCAGGTGTCAAAGTTGGTCCATGCCATAAAAATGGGATGGATTAAGCCCCGAAAACCAAAGGATGACACTCCCAAATTCTATGATCTGTGGGCCAAGGAGGATCCCAATGCTATCCTGGGACGACATAAGATGCACGTACCTGCACCAAAGCTGAGACCTCCAGGGCATGAGGAATCCTATAATCCACCTCCAGAATACCTGCTCACAGAAGAGGAGGTAAGAAAAACATTGCTCTGTGATGGAATGGAAAAGCTTTTGGATTAAAGTATACAGATTCAGGGTTATTTCAATAAAAAATTACTTTCAGACTGCTTCCTGGTATGTTAATTTAACAAATCTTGGAGTACTTACTCAGTTTGATTCTGTCATGAATTGCAGTGTGCAAATGGTCATAAAATATTTGTGTGTTTTTTCTCCGAATCATCACTTATTGTGATTACCTGCTACTGTGACACTGTAACTTACCTCTAATTCCCTTTTCTACACAGTGTATTCATCTACAGAGAATCTGCCAGTTTATAATTCCCACACAGCCTATCCAGTCTACTCCCGCACTTGTTTGTTGGCCTTACTGCAGACCCTACTTAGTGACCAGTCTATTGTGTGTTACGTTACATTGAAATACCCTCACAAGCTTACAGTACCCTAAAGGAGCTTTTCATTTATCTAGAGGGTTCTCTGTGAAAAAAATGCTTCTTCTCTCTTGTCCCATAACTCTGTCTTTCCTTTGTAGTTAACTTATTCTCTTGTGTGTTTCCCTGCAGAATGTGTCTCTTAAGAACTTTTTTTTTCTGAGGTATACTCATTGCAGCCGAGTGCACCTCCAGGCATTTCTGCAGTTACCTCCTACTGAGCCTCTAGGCGTCAAATATTGCTTGTTCATATTTGCATTAATGCTTCCAAAACCATGCTATATACAAGGTATCAGAAAATTATACCATGAAGCATACATGATGGTAAACACAACTGTATTGGTATTTGACCGCTGTCAATGAATATTTGTTAGAACTGTAAGGTGATAACTTCATTTTTTAAAGGCTCAACCCACACCAACTGGGAGTTAAAGTACACACTCAAAAGAGCTGTACTGGAGGAAATGAGTTAAAATGTTCTGTTTTGTCCCTTTTTATTAATTTCTGAGGCATAAGCATAACATTGCGCATAAATGTATGAAGATTTTCACAGGAGAGGTTGCATGTTGTATTGAGTATGCCTGAGTACTACAGGTAGCCTGCGTATAACTGCTGCTCCTCCTGCTTCCTCTACATTACCTCTTCACCTGTCCTAGGTATGCTGCGTCCCATTGCCCTGTGCTTCACAGTCAGGTCTGAACTGATCATTTTGAAAGGAGATGTATGTTCTGTTGAGTCCATGAGAATGTTGTAGATATTTGCTGTGCAGCAACACTCCCACCTTACTTCTTCCATTTGTCTTAGGCCTGCTCATACTCTCATATCTTTACTTGCACCTCTTGTCCTTCTAGCTGTCATTAGACCGCAACAGATTTGTCCTATTATTCTTGACTGGTACTGTATGTAAAATCTTGAAGAGAATTACAATGCAGCTCATCCAGAGTGAAGCAGAGGACCTTCCTTCTTGCTGTCATTAGACCCCAACAGATTTGTCCTATTATTCTTGACTAGTATTGTATGTAAAATCTTGAAGAGAATTACAATGCAGATCATCCAGAGTGAAGCCGAGGACCTTCCTTTGTCAGATGTGGAACAGTATGGATTTGGCAGGGAGAGGGGTATTGCCTTTTAGATCTTGTGGTGGTTCTTAATGCTTATTTTGGTCTTGCTAAGACACGCAGCACTGTTCCACCTAAGATTGTCATTTAAAAATTAAAAGCATTAAATGTGGCACAGTAGGTAGTTTTGTCACCTTACAACAAGAAGCTGTCCAGTTCGATTCTCAGCAGAGGTGCCTTCTGTGTGGAGACTGCACGTCCTCTGTGTGTTTGCATGTTTTTTTTCTCTAGGTGCTCCAGTTACCTTGCATATTCCAAAGACATGCAGTAGGTGGACTGGACACAGTGCATTGACCATAGATGTAAATGGATGTACATGATGTGGAAGAACAGCAGCAGCCTTAGCTACCTGGAGGTTTGAACATTGACTCTAGATGACTGTTACTGTCAATGTGGCACCCCAACCCGGTGTGCAAAAATGAGGAAAAGGGATAGTGGATGGATAGATAAAATATTAGCGCAAATGTAATCCAGTGAATAAAACTGGTTAATCTACAGGGCATAACCAGTCAGGGTGGGGAGTCACCTGTCTGTCTTGATAGGGGTGTCATTGGGGGTTCTTCTGTACTGGTGCTGGTACTTTTTGAACTGCCCACAGTGGGACATGGATTTTGGGTAACTATATATAGTAATTATTGCAAACTACATAATATGATTACATTTTTAAACATCTTTATTAAATGTGTGTTTGAATGACTTGAGTACATATATAAATACCAACGCTTTTCCGTTGCTTTCTTGCATTATACATTTTAATAATTTTCATTCACTCCAACATTGCATGACTTGTTCATTTCCTTCCTTCCCTTAAATTTCATTCCTCCTCCTCCTGAACATTATTATGCATGTATTGTTCCCACAATTTCCATTTATATCTTTGTAATTTGCTCCTCCCTTTTCTAAAGATCCTACTTCCAGTTTTTTTTTATCTCCTTTACAATTTTCATCACTTCAGTCACAGTTTGTTTAGATTTTGATTTCCATTTTTGCAGCCAATAAGGTTAGAATTAGTAAGGCAGTACTATGGGGAATTCAGTTCCTATATCCCAGCTCAGAAGAATCATTTATTTTGTGACGACCATTTATTTCTTTATTTAACATTTGTTTACAGGGAAAGTCCGACTTGGAATGAGCCAATTTTCAGTGGAGGCCTGGGGAGAAACGCTCCATATACATGTCTTTGAAACGTGGGAGGAAACTGGAGCACCTGGAGCAAACCCACCTGAACACAGGGAGAACATGCAGACTCCGCACAGAAGGCACCCCAGCTGAGAATCGAACTGGAGAACCTCTTGCTGTGAGGCGATAATGCTACCGCTGCATTACTACACTGTCTGACACAAAGTATTATGGAGTTTTTTTTAATCTGCCCATCACACCTTCAACATTTGCTATCCAAGTAAGGATAATTTCTCTGAAATCTTCATTGGATGTAGAAATATGTATGCAGACACTTACAAAAACAAAAATCATAACCTTTCTGAACTTCGTTGCTTACTTAGGTGCTTTACAGATGACTTTCCGTAGCACCTTCCCAAGCTTTTTTAATCTTCTCTGATGTATTCTTATAATTATTATGAAGTATTTTATACGACCTACTATTTATCCCTTTTTTCGCAGCAACTTCTGTTTTAGACTCTACTAAAGGCAGTATCAGGTCATTCATTTAACAGTCCCCTATCCCATCCTGTTTGCTTATACTGTACCAATCCTTGGTAGGGAAGGTAGTCTCTAATCTGCAGTCCTGACTTCTGCTCATCTCATGTCACTCTGTTACCTTTCTCATCCGTAGTTAGTTGCTACCAGAACCTTGGTTTGTTTGCTGATTTTCTCCAGGAAATTCCAGCCTACCTTTTTATACCCCTACTTGCAGTCATCCCTGTTAGTAAATTTTCCTTTCCCCATCCCTGTGTTGATTTACTTCATAGAATATGTTCTTCTGCTTTATGAATATAATATGCATGGTGGTTGTTCTCTTTAAGGACCTGCATCCAAAATCCCACTCTCATATTACTTCTTGACCTCCCCACCACCACCATTTCATCTTCACTTCTCACTTTGACTTGTAACCTTTGCTTATATTATATGTACAAGCCTTAAATGCATAGCCCTCAAATATCCCTTCAGATCAGGTAATCCTAAAACCACCTTGTTCTATAGGGAGAATCAACTTATTCCACTTAACTCTTGCCCTCGTCCCCTCCTAGATAAATTCCTTCAACTCTTTATTATTGTCTGTAACTTTTCCTCTGGTTAATAAAAAAAATATAACTGTTTGTCTTTTTAGCTTTTCCCGGTTAGGGGTTGCCACAGCGGATCTCCGGTCCGCTAATTATTGGCAGTCTATTTTTATGGTGCCGAGTTGCCAGCCCGACGCCCAATCTTCAGCGAAGGCACGACCATTCACACATGTCTTTCGGAGGCCACTTGACCGTGGGGAGGACATGCAGACTCCACACAGAAGGCACTCCAGCCGAGAATTGAACAGGAGAACCTCTTGCTGTGAGGCAACAATGCTACCGCTGTACCACCACGGCTATGATTAATAAAAATATGACTGTCCTATATATAAAACTAAAAGGACTACAAACAGTTTCACTGCTTGTATCTTACTGTCCATATCCATAATCAAGAGCTTATTTTGTTCAGTCATTTTCCACACACTCTTGACTGTCATAATAGAATCCTTTTTAGTCCATAAACCTAAATGTTTAATCTTACCATGTGTATGGATATTGCTGAAGTAATTTGTATGGATACATAAAGACTGTAGCAGTAAACTATCTTCATTTATTTTATGTCCTCAAAACACTTGAAACTGTATCAAATTATTCCACAACACTGACACATTCTCTTCTGAAATTAAAGTGTAAAACAATATCATATTCATGTATTTATTTATTGCATCTGTCAACAGAGCACCAGTTACATCCTGAATTTCATACTAGTATGTACATGAGTTTGAGAGTCCCTCATTTTCTTTGCTAATGGCTGTAAATAGAGAGCAAATGACAGTGGGGAAAGAGGGCATCCATCCATGCCTGGTTCCTGTGTTCGAACACAACTTGTCAGAGAGAAACCCTCCCATCCTTCATACATCCTCATAATTAATCTTACTATTGTATCAGACTAAAACAATGAGTGAGAAGGTCACTGAAAAACAGTCAGTAAAAACAAAATGAAAGCTCTGGCAAAGCTAGAACTTCCACTGAGTGACCTCCCAAACCTCTTGTATCAGAGGCACATGGAATATATGCAAATGATTCTTATGAACATCGGGTATTCCATTGCCAACACACAAAATTCCAACTGACTGTTTCGAATGCTTTCTCTGCATTAAGACCCAACGACAATAGCAGCATTTCTGTATAGTATGCTTCATGCTTGGAGTATCATTCTTATATTGTCATCAAATGTTTGCCTCCCCCCACAAAACCCCATTGATCCATATCTGTCAGTTATGGCAACATCTTTGTCATTATTTTAGCTAGTACAGAAATAAACATGGTTTTAACTTGAATCTGGTCTATTTGAAGTGTTGCTCTCTGTGAGTAATACTGGCACGTCAGCTTTCTTCCAAGCTGCTGGTACAACCCTCCGCCCCCATTTTAAATATGGCTAAACAAAACCTTCCAGCTTTTTATCACTTCCTTCGTAGCAACAAACTTACACAACATACTTTCTGTTCCTGGAGACTTCCCTGTTGATTGGTTATATATCACCATTTGTATCTCATCTTTTCCTGTCTGTGCTATTAAGTGTTGAGCCTCATCTTCCTCTAACCTTGGCATAATTAAGTATTCCATAAATTTTCCCTTTATCCATTTCTTTTTCACATTTTTCTGCTTTATACACATTTTCAAATTACTGAAATATCTGTAATAGAGCTATCTGGTTATTTTTCTTGTTACATGCTCCCTAAGTTTGTCAGCAATACTTTCTGTTGCCTGAATCGCTTTTGTGCTGTGAAATTATCAGAAAATAGTAGCTTAACAGCAGTCTTTCTAAACTCAGACATATTATCCAAATACTCCCTTATTTTCCCTTTGACACTTTTCAGTTGGCCCTTTTCTTGTGTTAGACTCCTCTTATTCGCTGTACTTTAACCTTTGTCAACTTATGTAAATAATTCTTGGTACTTTCCCTCCATCTCTCTTTCTCTCTTATTTTTTACCATGTTTTTAAATTCAGTATATTATGTAGTCCTATCTCGCCTACATTCTTCACTTGTGGGTTCGGAGCCGAATGTCTGCTCCGACTAGGCCTATTTACTAGCTCAAAAGTCTTTGATTGGCTGAGCTAAGATGGTATCCCACAATACACTGCTCCACATCCCAAGATCTCATTTGCCGCTTGTAGAGCTCGGATGTGGTCTCGACTTGGCTGTGGCTAAGTATTGCAAAAAAACTCTTTCTTGTGAAGATTTTTGGCTAATTTTTGGCTAATTGTGTGTATTCAAATAGAGTTGTTATTAGTGTTGTTGCTGCATTACTTTTTGTAGGTTGCGAGTGTGTTTGCGTGTGGTATCCCTTACTCTCTCGGGCTAGGCTTGTTTAAGTTAGAGGACCTAGTCCTCCTTGTGATGTTTGTCTGGCTGTCTTTAGGTGCGTCTCTCTTATTTTAAGTTGAGAACCGTTTTATTTAGAGGTTCTCCCCTGTGCCTTGTTTGTGTTTTTCGTGTTCACTGGTTTCTGTGTCTGCAGTTTCCCGCCTCTTGTCAGTAGCGGCTGCTACAATTGTTGGCTTCGCATGTCTAAGGAACAAAAAGAGCATAAGCCCTCGAGCTTTAAGAAGTGTACAAAGTGTGCCTATAAAATGTCTATCACAGACGGACATTCGGTCTGTGTTTACTGTCTTGGAGCCATCCACCTTCAGGAGTCGTGCAGTTTCTGCCATGCCTTTAGTCCTCGGGTGCTCCAAGAGGGGAAAAACAAATTGATCCTAAAGGGACTGCTAAAACCGTCCTTTGAGGAGGATTTGGGTTCGGCTCCCAGCTCCCAGTCAAAGTCTAAATCCTCCAAATCCAAGAAGAGGTCTCTGGCTCCATCTATTGTTTCGGAGCCACCTTGTAAAATTACCATTGTTGAATCTGCTTCGTCGGCTCCACCGACATCGGGGCCGCAGGAGGTAGCTGTGTCAAGTGAGTCTGCGTCCGCTCTGATATTTTTGGAACCCATTCGGAGCCAGTCGCCAAGTTTGAGGCAAGCTTCTCCAGATAGGAGGTCTAGGTCTCCATCCATTTCCTCCAAATCCTCCAGGCTTTCCGATTTGGATGTCGATAGGGTGGTGCAGAGGCTCCTACAGTTGCTGGTGTTGGCCAAACTTTTCTCGGCTCCGACCCAGTCGGCTCCGGAGCCAGCTCTGTTAGTTGTACCTGCTATTCCTCCTCCGAGCGCATCCTTGTCGTCGGAGCCGGTAAGTTCTGCTCTGAGGGACGTTCCTGCACCGGCGCTGATCCCCCAGCGGGGTTTATCGGTGACCGCATCGGCTCCGACCTTGTCGGTTCCATCCACAGGGTTCGGGACTCAGGTCTCCTCGGTCGGGCCCGAGGGGATGTCTCGGAACACTCTTCGGTTCCGAGCCTCCCCTTTGGTGCCTCGGCTGTGGGGACACTGGTCCCGGTCATGGCCTTGGAAGGTGGCCGGTCCTCCGATTCGGGAGGTTCTGCCTTCGAGGCTATGCGGAGCACGATGGCTAGGTCAGCTACTTCTCTCGGATCGGTTCTTCCGTCCCCCACAACATCGGCGAGAGCTTCTGACACCCACCTATCCTTGGATAGCAGAGTGCTAGGGCCTAAGGATACCCCCACGAGTGGTCCCCTTATTTCTGGGGGGCCCTCAGAGCCTGTGCCTGAGGAACCCCCCAGAAAGAAATCTTGCAAGAGGAAGCACATAGACTCCCAGGACGAGCCTCTCACTTCCGATACTGACCTCGAGGAATCGGAGGGGTCCCCTAGGTCTTCCTCTGAGGATGTTTCGTTCTCTGATATACTGAAGATTTTGAAACAGAGGAGACTGGCCCTCCAAAATCCCCTCCGAGGAGAAGTCAGTATTCCTTAAGGCCTTTGGCGCCCAGCCCTCCGCCTCCTGGGTGACTCCACCCTTCGAGCTCCTGGACTTTATTTGTCGGAGGGTGTGGGAGACTCTGGACTCCGTGAAGCCTGTTCCTCGACGCCCCAACAAATTTTTGTCTGCTCTCCCAGGGAAAGAATTTTTGACAAAGGGAGTCCCAGTAGATGCTATGGTGGTGGCGGCTGCCACAAAGAAGGAAGTTGCTGAGTCTTCCTCTTAGGTCCATCCTCCTAACAAGGAGTCTAGGACTATGGATCGGTATGGGAAGCGTACACTGTCTTCAGCGACCTTTACCTTGCGGTCGCTGAATTATTTGTCTCATTTCACGCGGCTCCAGAGAGATCTCCTTAAGGAGTTAGGAGATACTCTACCGAGTAACGTGCCTGAGGCGGTGGCTCAGACTGTCAACGCTCAGCTCTCTACCCTCAACTCCATTGCTAACTCGTCCATGCGACTGATTTCGTACGCGGCCGAGGGAGCTAGTAGGGCGGCTAGTTTAGGGGTGGCCTTCAGGAGGCAAGCCTGGCTACGCCTGTGTCACTTTGCAGAGGCCTTTAAGTCTTCCTTTACTGATGCCCCCTTCGATGGTTCCTCCTTGTTCGGCACCAAAGTAAAAGACACACTCACCGGGTGCAAGCAAGAGGGAAAGACCTTGTCTGTAGTGGGAGTCCGGTTTTCCCTCCTATCGAGGCCTTATCCCAAGGCTCAGCGAGGGGGAAAGATGTGGTTCAAAAAATCTCAAAGGTCTTTTCCTACCGCACAGGATGAGACACCCCCCCCCCCGAGGCAGGGGAGAGGGGGGTCGTATTCAGGGAGACGTCGCCCCAGAGGCAGAGGGGGCCCTCGCAATTCTGGGGACCATGATTCCTTTTGCGGTTCCCCATACTCTCATTCCTGAGGGTGTGCCCGGCTGTGCTTCTCCGGAGCCAGTCGGAGGTCGAATTTCTCTGTATCCGGAAGCCTGGGTCAGCATCACCTGGGACAGATGGGTATTAGGGATAATCGCCGGAGGTTACACCATCCCATTTCACTCCACACCCCCCCCCCCGTCAAAAGGATTCCAGACGTTCCACCCAGTCAAAGGGGTCATGCAGTAACAGAGGTTTCTCAGTTGCTAGAAAAAGGGGTCATCCAACCTGTCCCCCCAGACCAAATCGGATTAGGGACTTACTCGAGCTTCTTTTTGGTGCCGAAAAGAATGGGGGACATGAGACCCATTTTGGATCTCAGCCGACTCAATCATTACGTACACAAGTCCAAATTCCAGATGGTCACGCTACAATCGATTCTCCCATTATTGGGAAAGGAAGTATGGATGTGCTCCATCGACCTGAAGATTGCTTATTACCACATCAAAATGGACAGAGCATCCAGATGTCATCTACGCTTCCGGCTGGGAGCCAGGCACTTCCAGTTTCGAGCCCTGCCCTTTGGTCTCACCACAGCCCCCAGGGTGTTCACCAAGTGCATGGCAGTGGTGACTGCTCATTTGAGACATCAAGGATTCCAGGTGTTTCCTTACCTGGACGACTGGCTCCTATCCGCCCCCACCAAGCATCTACTTCTTCAAAACAGAGATACTGCTATCGATCTTTGTCACCAGTTAGGCATCATAATAAACTGGAAAAAATCTGCCTTGCTACCCTCACAGCATGTCTCATTTATAGGAGCAGAGTTGGACACTATTCGATTGAGAGCATTCCTACCTATGGAGAGGATCACAGGGTTGCAACGACAGGTTCGGATGATGATGTCTCTGACACGTGTGAGAGCAAGACTAGTTCTTCAGTTACTGGGGACAATGGCGTCCACTATCATGATGGTCCCGTTAGCGAGGTTACATATGAGGATCCTTCAATGACTCCTATTCGCCCAATGGTCCTTCCAAAGACTACCGCTATCCCATCCTATCTTAATCACAGGCAAATGCAAGCAGGACCTCAGTTGGTGGCTATGCACCAACAACTTAGACGTAGGCAAACCCTTTGTTCCATCCAACCCGGTAGACGCAGTGACCACGGACGCCTCCCGGATAGGGTGGGGGGGGGGGCATTATGTCAGCAGGATGGTCCAAGGCAGGTGACAGGAGCACGAGATAGACTTGCACATAAATGTCCTGGAGATGAGGGCAGTGCTCCTAGCATTGCAGACACTTCAGGATGTCCTCCCTCTAGGGACTATTGCGATACACTCGGACAACATGTCAGTAGTGTGGTATCTCAACAAACAAGGAGGAACCAGATCGTACCCACTATGCAGGGAGGCCATGAGAGTGTGGAATGGGGCGATAGCTTCCCAGCGGGCCTTGGTGGCAACGCACATCCCGGGGAAAACCAATGTGATTGCAGACAGGCTAAGCAGGGCGATCCTCATGCCTTACGAGTGGTCCCTGAACCACCGGGTGGCGGACAGTATATTCAGCAAATGGAGTCAGCCTTGCTGCAATCTGTTTGCCAGCCCCCTCAATGCGAAATGCAGCAACTACTTCTCGCTGATCCCCCCACTGGGGGAATCTCCAAGGGATGCTCTTGCGCACAATTGGCCCTTGGGTCTGCTGTATGCTTTTCCTCCATTTCCCCTTATCTCGAGGGTGATTCAGAAAGTGCTATCCTAGGCAAAGATACCCTTAAAATGTACGTTTTGATGGAGCATATCAAATTATATATAATATCTGTACAAAGTCTGTTTAACTCACTAAATCTTTTACAATATATGATGATTTTTCAAACATTTCACAAAAATCCGAATTTGAAAATTGGTAATCAGTTGATAGACCTTAAGAAATTCCCACTTATAAGTAATTTAACCATACTTGATTTATATCCCTTTCTAGGTATCTCAATACATAACATACTAAGAGAGATGGATCTTCCTAACTCGTATTTAATTATAATAAGACAGTTAAAGGACTTCTCAACAAGCTATTTTAGTAATAGGAATTTCAAAATTAAAGAAGAAGATTTAAACATTTGCCTAAACTTATGGCAAACCTTAACACAGGAATGTAAATATATAACCGCGTCATATAGTTTGATGAAAGAGGTGAAATATAATAACCAAATACTTTTGTCGAAATACTGGAAGGAGAAATTGTTAACGATTGAGGATAGTAAAATAGTGAAAGCAATTAACTTAACCTTAAAATCAGTGTCCCTTCAAAAGTTATTTACTCAGTTGATAATATTTAATAATGCGTATTATACGCGTCTCACTTTACATAAATTTAACTCAAAAAACTCACTCAAATGCCCATATTGTATAGATCAAACGGCTGACCTTTTACACATGTTCTGGAGTTGTAAATGTATTTTTAAACTCTGGAATTCTTTGAAATTTCAACTACAAAAAATGGGATATCAACAGTCTACACTTTCTTGGGAGTTTATGATTCTGCATATTCCACCAACTAATTTGGATAGATCCCAAAGGATCATACACGTAAATATCTTTTTGTAAATGAAGCTATATATAGCTACAAATTGGTTGAACCCATCCCAGACTTCATGGGAAAATTTCAAGAGTGTAGCGATAAAACATATCTTAGCACATAAATTATTAATTAGTGATCATAAGAAAAGTGTAAATAATACAAACATATGGGAGCAAATCTTTAACATTGTCTTAGCTTAAGGTTCCATTCCACTTTTCTCCGGGAAGTACAGACTAACTATGGAGTTGTCTATAGATGAGTCTTATACTGATACTAGATTTTTATTCTTTTTTTTTTTTTTTTCTCTCTGTAATATCTATTTAGAAGTGTATAATTATGTATAATGACTGTATGTAACTGTTGGAAGCATTCATGTATATATTGTAAATAAGTTGTAGTATTGTATTAACATTTAGAAAAAAAAAAAAGAAAAGTAAAGAATTATTATTGAAAAAAAAAGAAAGTGCTATCCTTGGGAAGCAAATTGATTCTGATCGCGCCACACTGGCCTCGACAAGTATGGTTCCCCTTCCTTCAACCTTACATCGTGGATGATCCTTGGACTCTGGACCCTCGTCCAGACTTGCTGACACATATGTCGGGACAGCTCCACTCCTCCATGGAGACCCTCTGGCTGACCGCCTGGCTACTCCACTTCCATCAGTAGTCAGGTGTCATGATTTTTCTCCAGACATGGTCCATATTCTGTCATCCTCTCATAAGCCATCCACTAGGAAGATCTACTCTAGCAAGTGGAAAAGGTTTTCGATATGGGCCCAGTCCAAAGGTATTGACCCCTACACAGCCCCCATTGACTCTGTGTTGGACTTTTTATCTCATTTATTCTACCAAGGATCTGCCTCAGCCACCATCAAAGTTCAGCTGGCGGTATTTCAAATTATCATGTGGCTTATGAATCTTGCTTAATGGCACACAGGCTGTGTAGAGCATTCCTGAAAGGCACTCTTCTCCTTCGTCCCCCTGTATCTCAATCTGTTATGCCCTGGGACCTCAATTTTGTTCTACAGGCCCTCACCCTCCCACCCTTTGAGCCCGCGGCTTCCTGTGATTTAAAATTTCTTACATGGAAATCTGCCTTTATGATAGCGATCACATCGGCTAGACGAGTATCAGAACTCCAGGCCCTATCAGTCAAGCCCCCATACTTGGTATTCCATAAAGATAGTCTCTATCTCAGACCAAATCTGTCCTTTCTTCCCAAAGTGGCTTATTTATCTAATATTAATCAGTCCATTGAGCTGCCGGTCTTCTTCCCCAACTTCTCCAATAAGGCAGAGTACCAGTTTCATCTGTTGGATGTTCATAGGCAACTACGCTTTTATCTACACAGAACTAAAGATTGGCGGAAGTCAGACCAGCTCTTCGTTTCATTCTCAGAGAATCACTTGGGGTCTGCGGTTTCCAAGGTCACCATCTCTAGGTGGATAGCTGGTTGTGTCTCCTTTATTTATCAGGCAGGGGGAAAGAACCTGCCTCTTCCAGTCAGAACACACTCTACCAGAGCAGTTTCCACTTCAACAGCCTTTCAGGCTAGGTTATCGATGGATGATATATGTGCGGCTGCAACATGGGCTTCTCCTCGCACGTTTGTTTCCCATTACAAATTGGATGTGGTGTCCAGGGGCACGTCATCTTTTGGCTCCACGGTGTTCAGGAGTATTTTCCATTGAGCCACCCAGGCTGTAGGTGCTAGGGACACTGTCCCACAAGTGAAGAATGTAGGCGAGATAGGACTACATAACATCATTTAGTTATGTACTCACCATAACGTTAGATGTATGTATTTCAATGTACACAGATAGCAGTTGTTACTTATGTTTTTCATTTTATATATAACATATACAGAGTATGGGGCTCAAGCTTTTGCATCTTGCATTTGTTTTTAATTGATGAATGTAGTGATTAATTCATTAATTCATTAATTTACTGTTGTTCAAATTTCACATTATTTTCATTGGTTAACAGGCTCAATTAGTTCCTTGAGAACTTGTATTTAAAGTTTCAGAATGTAGTGAGATGTGTTGTTCTGTGTGTTTATTTTTACGGACGAAACCTAGGTCGACGTTTTATTCTGTGTGTATTTTCATTAAAGTCTTTTTTTTAGCGTTTATGGGCTTTTTTTTTGGTGAGCTGAACTTTCGTTGCATTTGCAGTGGCTCCGCTTTGATTGGGACACCTTTTCAGTGGTTATATACTTGGTGTATTTGATTCCTGGTTTTGGTATGTAGTCCATCTCGCCTCACATTCATTACCCCCCCCACCGTCCCCCACGCCTGGAGGATTTGAAGGAT
Source organism: Protopterus annectens (assembly GCF_019279795.1). NCBI lineage: Eukaryota > Metazoa > Chordata > Ceratodontiformes > Protopteridae > Protopterus > Protopterus annectens. The sequence goes on from NC_056732.1 coordinate 1,669,302,510, forward strand.
CTTCTTGTACTTTTGACGTTATAGTCCCTTTGGATAATTTGTTGGACCTCGTTGTTATGGGTGTGTGTGTATGTTTGGACAATGGATACGATACTTATGTTGGCAGCAAACTAGATCTGAGGATGTGGAGCAGTGTATTGTGGGATACCATCTTAGCCCAGCCAATCAAAGACTTTCAAGCTAGTAAATAGGCCGAGTCGGCGCCGACATTCGGATCCGAACCCACAAGTGAATAATGTGAGGCGAGATGGACTACATACATCTAACGTTATGGTGAGTACATAGCTAACTGTTTCATTTTATCTTGCTCACTAGTTATCTCTTCTGAAGACATTTGTATTTTCCCTTATAAATCTCAAATCATTTTCACTACCCATTCCTTAAATTCCTCCTTCTTTAACAGGAAAGTCGGAAACTGACACGGTCTCATTTTTGCTTCATTATCCTGTAACTTTATCTTAGTTTTTATTGGTACCAGATCTGAAATAATTATTGGGTGGATCTCAAAGCTTTTAAGTATACAAGCTCTTTTTAAATTTAATTTTTGTCCTGTCTAGATAAGTTCTTGTAGCTTAGGAAATATGTTAATGTTAAGTTGTCCATCTCGCCTTCGTTCTTGCTGTTTGGGTTCGGAGCCGATCCTCGGCTCTGACTCTGCCATCTTCTATAGCTCAAGAGCTGTTTACTGGCTCGAGGCTACACCTTATCCCAGCATGCCCAGTGTCAGCTACCCAGATCTCGTTTGCCCCTTCAGCTGCGAGGTTGCTTCCTTACTGGCTCAGGCTTAGTATAGATTTTTTCTATTGATATTTTGTTTATTCTTGAATGTTTGTCAAGTTTTTGTCTAGATAATATTCCTTTATCCCTTATCAAGTTCTTGTGTATTTTAGCTTTGTTGGCCGTCGCTCCATAACTCGCAGGCCTTCTGTTCCCTTGAACTTGTTTAAATTAGAGAGTCCCCCCCCCCAGGATAGCCGTTTAAATTAGAGGCTTTCCTTCTGTTCCTTAACTAAAAAAAAAAGTCTATTTGTTTCTTGTTTTTTTTGTAGTATAGCTTTTTATAATTGTTGTGGTGGTTTTTTGTTACTATTATGTCTAAAGATACCAAGGTATCTGGCTTCAAAAAGTGTGACTCATGCTATCAGAAAATGTCTCTGACAGATGGGCACACTAGTTGTGTATATTGTTTGGGCGCTGTTTACCTGCAGGACTCCTGTTCTATATGTCACACTTTTAGTCCAAGGGTCCTGCAGTAGCACAAAAACAAATGAATCCTTTGGGGATTATTGAAGCCTCAAGATTCTCCGGCTAAAAGTACTCAGCCAGCGAAATCCCCTAAGTCTGTCAAGCCGTTGGCTCCACCTTCGGAGCCGACTCCTTTACTTGACCACCCAAGTATGTTGGTGCCAGTGGGTACCGACAACACAACTCCTTCGTCTGCTCCATCTGCTATTTTGAAGCCGTCTGAGCCATAAGAGACTGAGATCTCCATCTAGTCGGCACCTCAGTCACCTTTGTTACAGAGTGAACGTAGCCATCATTCTTCCCACTCCTCTCGATCCACTAGATTATCGGATCATGATGTGAAGAGAGTAGTAAGTAGATTGCTTAAGTCACAGGCACTGGCAAAAATTCTGTCCAGCCCACCAACAGGTATCGCCTCCAACCGCCTCTATTTCTGTTCCTCCTCCGACTACATTTAGCTCTGAGCCGGAGACCATGGATCCGCAGGTAGTAGAACCGCTGGCGCCGATCATCTTCTCTCTTTCAGTTCTGACGTCTGCTCCGATTACCTCGATTGTACTTTCTATCGAGGGATCTGGCCGCCGAGGCTCTCTCGTCGGCTCTGGGGGGGGGGCATCGGACCCTTGTCCGACCCCGTTCTCCCCCTCTCGGAGCTTTGGCGCAGGTGAGCTCTGCTCCAACATCAGCCTCGGAGCCATCACCCTCGACGCGGAGAAAGATTCCTGTTTCTTCAGAGCCGGAGCTTTCTCTGCCTAAAGGTCGGGACACCTTCGAGGTCATGTGGAGTGTGCTGTCCCCCGAAACAACTTTCCTGCCAGCTCCATCGGCTCCTCCCCCCGTGGTGTCTGTTCCAACCTCTACTCCTCCTCCAGACCCCAAGCGTAGGGAGCTTATGCCCCAGGACACCCCATTGGGTGATCCCTCTTCTTCCAAAGCCTCCCCTGATCACTCAGAGGAGCCTCCTATGAAGAAGAAATGTAAGAGGAAGCACATAGACTCCCCTGAGTCTGTCACTTCACATACAGACATGGATGAATCAGAAGGGTCCCCAAGGTCTCCCTCTGAAGATGTTTCCTTTTTGGGCATCCTTGAAATGCTTAAACAGAGGAGGGACTGGACTTCCCTAGCCCTTACTGAGGACAAGTCTGTATACCTGGACGCATTTGGTTCCCGACCTTCCACCTCCTGGGTATCTCCTCCTTTCGATCCACTCATGTCTGTAATGGCTTGAAGGGCTTGGTCAGCTCCAGATTCTGTGGAACCTACTCTGAGGAGACCAAACAAATGTATTACAGCCCCCCCCAGGACAAGCAATTCCTCTCCAAAGGTGTGCCCGTTGATGCCATGGTGGTAGCAGCAGCCACCAAGAAAGAGTTAGCAGAAACCTCTTCATCTCTTCATCCTCCGAACAAAGAGTCTTGGACGATGGACAGATATGGAAAGCGAATGTTTGCTTCAGCGACCTTGTCAATTAGGTCCTTGAATTATTTATGCCATTTTACATGTCTTCAAAGGGATCTCCTGAAAGAGCTTGGAGATAACCTTCATGATCCTACAGCCGAGGGAGCATCAGCTAAAGTAGCTTCTCAGCTTGTGACTCTTAATTCCATAGTCAACTCCTCCATGAGGCTGATTTCCTATGCAGCCGATGGAGTGAGCAGAGCCGCAGGGACAGGTGTGGCTCTCAGGAGACGTGCTTGGATGCGGCTGTGTCAGTTTGCGGAACCCTTTCGGGCATCCTTCACCAGTACTCCTTTTGATGGCTCCTTTCTTTTTGGACCTCAGGTGAAAGACACGTTGACCAGGTGAGAGCAGGAAGGCAAGACTCTCTCTGCCATGGGAGTCCGTTTTTCCACTCCTTCCAGACCTTATCCCAAGGGTCAGAAGAGCAGAAAGATGTGGTTCAGAAAATCCCAGGGACCCTTGCCTGTCGCACGTGGCGACTTTTCCCCCAGGGGCAATGGGGGAAACAACAGTAACAGATGCCGCCCTCATGGCAGAGGGGGACCGCAGAACCAGGGTGACAGAGAAACCTTCTCTGCCAAACCCTTCCAGCATCCCTGAAGGGTTGCCCGACTGCACACCACTGGAGGCAGTCGGGGGAAGACTTTTTCTGTATCCAAAAGCCTGGCAAAATATAACAAGAGACAGATGGTACTATCCATCATATCCAGAGGTTACGAAATTCCCTTCCATCAATCCCCCATAGAATCAAAAAAGCTCATCTGAGATGTCCCACCCAATCTAAGGGATCAAGCAGTCACAGAAGTTTCAAGACTGCTAGAAAAAAAGAGCCATTCAAGAAGTCCCTGCAGACCAACTAGGATCCGAAACTTACTCAAGATTCTTTTTAGTACCAAAAAAGACAGGGAACTGGGGACCAATACTGGATCTCAGCAGATTGAACAAATCTTTACAAAAAGAAAAGTTCCGGATGATGACACTGCAGTCCATTTTCCCTTTTCTGGGTCAGGACAATTGGATGTGCTCGATAGATCATCAGGACGCGTGCTACCATATCAAAATGGACAGACGCTCCAGGAGATTTCTTCGATTCCGGGTAAGGGCCAGTCATTACCAGGTCAGAGCTCTGCCCTTTGGTCTCACCTCAGCCCCCAGGGTGTTCACCAAGTGTATGGCAGTAGTCACGGCTCACCTGAGGCATCAAGGATTCCAGGTGTTTCCCTATGTAGACGACTGGCTCCTGACTGCTACCAGCAGGTGTCAACTCTTAGAGGCACGGGATTATACAATTGCATCATGCACTCAACTAGGCATTACAGTAAATTTAAAAAAATCTGCCTTGGTGCCCTTTCAGTCTATCACATACATAGGAGCAGAATTAAGCACAAAAGAAATGTTTGCAAGATTACCACAGGAAAGAGTTTCCACTATTCGTCAACAAGTGTTAATTCTAATGCAGAGCAAAAGGGTTCAAGTCAGACATGACCTCTAAGCTCCATGGCAGCTGCCATTCTTCTTGTCCCATTAGCGCATTTCCACATGAGAATCCTTCAGTGGCTTATTTTCACGCAGTGGTCGTTCCAGGAAATACCCATGTCTCACATGATCCTGATCACAGAAGCATGCAAAAGGCACCTTTCTTGGTGGATGGTCTCTCTCTAGTAATTCAGGGCAGACCTTTCATACAACCCCATCCTGTAGCCACAGTGACCACGGATGCCTCCCTGATTAGGGGGGGGGGCATTATCTAGGCAGGACAGTCCAAGGCACTTGGCAACTTCACAAGTACCATTTGCATATCAGTGTCTTAGAAATGAGAGGTTCTCCTAGCGTTGCAAGCCCTTCAAGACTCTCTTCCTTCCAGGACCATTGCAATCCAAACGGGCAACATGTCAGTGGTGTGGTACATCAACAAACAGTGCGGGACCAGGTCTTACTCCTTGTGTCAAGAAGCACTCAGTCTGTGGCAATGGGCGATTTCCTCCCAACATTTTCTGATAGCAGTGCACATCCCTGGGAAATCCAATGTTATAGCGGACAGGCTCAGCAGAGCTATCCTCATGCCTCACGTGTGGTCTCTGAATCAGGAAGTTGCGGATCTTATCTTCCGCAAATGAGGGACAGCCTTGCTGTGACCTATTTGCCACTCCTCTCAACAACAAATGCAGCAGCTACTTCTCCCTACTTCCTTTTCCAGGTCATATACCAAGAGATGATCTAGTCCATGATTGGCCTCAGGGACTCCTTTACGCTTTTCCCCTAATTCCAAGACTCATACAGAAAGCAAAATCGTTGGGTTGCAGAATGATCCTCATTGCCCCATATTGGCCTCGACAAATATGGTTCCCGTTCCTACACCTCCACCTTCTGCATCAACCATGGATTCTGGACCCAGTTCCAGATCTTCTGATTCTCCAGTCAGGTGGGTTGCACCAATCCCTTCAAACTCTCTCACAGCTTGGTTACTCCACTTCCAACCTTAGCCAGGCTTTCCAATATCTCCCCAGCAGTCCGTGATATTAGTGTTTCCTCACATAAGTCTACTACGAGGAAAACGTATGCTAGTAAATGGAAACAGTTTTCTTACTGGGTAGAATCTAGAAATTTGGATCCTTGCTCATCCCCAGTCCATGAAATTCTTGAATTTCTAGCACAGCTTTTTCAGTCTGGTGCAGCTTCCGATACCATTAGAGTACAACTAGCTGCCATTTCTAATTTTCATATCGGTATGTTTAATTCTAGCGTAATGTCTCATAAGCTCTGCAAAGCCTTTATGAAAGGAACATCTCTTCTTAGACCCCCAGTTACAGATCCTCCCCCTCCTTGGGATCTCAATTTAGTTTTAGCCTCCTTAATTTTGCCTCCCTTTGAACCGGCAGCATCATGCTCTTTAAAATTTCTTTCTTGGAAGACACTTTTTCTGGTTGCTATCACTTCAGCTAGACGTGTCTCAGAACTTCAAGCACTATGTGTTCGTCCTCCTTACCTGGTGTTTCACAAGGACAGAGTTTCTCTGAGGACCAATCCATCCTTTATTCCTAAAGTCTGCTCAGAGAACAATTTAAATCAATCCATAGATCTCCCAGTTTTCTTTCCTAATCACCGCAACAAGGCAGAATACAAGCTCCACCAATTGGATGTATACATACAATTGCGTTTTTACCTCCATAGAACTAAGGAACTAAGAAAGTTAGACCAGTTATTTCTTTCTTATGCTTTCAACAAACGAGGCCTTCCAGTTTCTAAAGTGACCTTATCCAGATGGTTATCTGATACTATTGCCTTTATTTATCAGTTACGAAATAAAGAGCTACCAGCTAAACCAAAAGGTCATTCCACTAGAGCATTAGCCACCTCTGTAGCTTTTCAGTCTAGGTTGCCCATAGACTCAATCTGTGCAGCCGCCACTTGGGCAAACCCCCACACTTTTATCTCTCTTTACAAGGTAGATATGGTCTCCCGGAGCAGAGCTTCCTTTGGTTCTGCTGTTCTGAAGAGTTTGTTCCAATGAGCCACCCGGGATTTTAGGTGCTAGGGACGCTGTCCCAAACAACAAGAACGAAGGCGAGATGGACTACTTAACATAAAGAAGTTATGTACCTACCATAACATTCCATGTTAGTTGTCTTCATCTCGCCTTCCTTCCTTGCGTCCCTCCCTCCTTTCCCCTTCCTAGAGGATTGTGAGGAGTTCCCTTTTGTTTTCACTGGCTGAGCATCTTTTATTACTTCACATGCCAGGTAATTTATAACTCTTTCCTTGTTTAGGTGCATTGGACAACCAGTGTCTAGTGTGTGCTATCACAAATGAGATCTGGGTAGCTGACGCTGGGTATGCTGGGATAAGGGGTAGCCTTGAGCCAGTAAACAGCTCTCGAGCTATAGAAGATGGCTGAGTCGGAGCTGAGGATCGGCTCCGAACCCAAACAGCAAGAAGGAAGGTGAGATGAAGACAACTAACATGTAATGTTATTGTAGGTACATAACTTCTTTTTCTATCTGAGTTCCTACTACAGAATTCACATCTTCCAGACTAAACATTGCATTATATTTTTTCAGAAATCTAGTGAATTTTTATTGGACACAAGGGACCGGGTTTAGAGTGACTTCATAGATGGCTGCATACTGAGTAGCAGCTTAATTTTAGCTCTCCCAGTGTGAAAACAGGAACTCAGAAAAGAAAGCCAGTGAACTTGTCTTTTTGGGTCCATTTCAGTAACTAGCTAGCAAGTGCATTACCTGTATGCCAGCAAAAAAGAAATTCAGAGAACCTGAAGCAAAATCTGTTACAATAGGTGAGGAGAAAACACTGACTGGGATGAATTTTGCAGCTGTTCAGCAAAAAAGCAGTGCAAGTTCCCGCTTCGGTGCAAGACATGACTTCCAGTAACCTAGACAGAAAAATAAGTCAAATGTATTCAGAGCTGACCAAAATAAAACATTGATGGAGTATATAAACTCAAATAACAAAAGGCTGGATAGAATGGAAGAAGCTTTAAACAGAAATTCAGATGGGGTGATTAAACTGCAAAAATCAGAGGTCAAAATGAAGAAAAGGCTGTCCGAGTATGAGACTGCGAAAAAGGGATGTTTCAAAAAGTAATGGAATTAGAGGATAGAGCATGTAGGGAAAACCGAAGATTTTCTCCTGTACCAGAAAAGCTGGAAGGAAAAGACTGTATTCCTTTTATAAAAGCACAGATAAGCAACTGGACTGGTATTCCACAGCAGGAGTTTTTAATTAAAAGACACATTGTTTGTATGCTCCAAACCTGGTCATCAGAAAGCAACCTAGACCTTTAATAGTAAAGATGCAATTCTGTCAGCAGAAACAGTTGATTCCGACAAAACTGTGGCAGAAGGACGAAATACTAAAAGTAGAAGACAGTAAAGTGTTTGTGGAAAATGATTATTCACTGTACACCAGGCAGAAGAGGAGCAAATTTATTCCAGTGTCAGGGAATGTCAAGAAGTGGGCGTGAGATTCAAGCTGTTGTACCCAGCTATTTTCAGAATATTCTTTCCTGGAGGGTCAATATTATTTTTTGATGCAGAACATGCTAAGGAGGAAATATAAGTTTGTCCAACAGAAAATGAGCTGTCATTACAGGAGGAGAGACCACTTCATGGTGTTCTGGTAATAAAGCCCATAGAGCGTCTTTGCCAGTAAAACAATTTCCAATTTTTCAAAGAAAAATGCTTGAGAAACAGAGATGACCAGAAGAACCAGGGGTTCTTTGGAAATGAAGCAGAGACTGGATTTTAGAGATGTAGATCATGGGAAGAAAACAAGCAACTCATAAATTGACAAACATATGGGATTACAAAGCATTAACTATATTTATGAAACATGGCAGAACACGAAAACCTGAAAATATTGCACTTCTTTGACTTTGTTAAACTTGTAGGGGACTCTAAAGCATATGCTCCATGTCATGTCATTAATGCTTGAAAGAACCTTTGCGGGGGGGAGGAAAGAGTTAACTGTAAATATAAAAAAGAAATTCTTGGCAGTAATATTTTTACAATGCGTGACATAACCTGCATTCTATAAAGTAAAGCTTTTTCAGTTATTTTAGAGTGTAATGGGGGTAGTAAAGTAAACGGGTGCTCCTGTATTTTTCCTTCTTTCATTCATCTTTTTCAGTTTTAAGAAATGTAGGCACTGCAGTTTAAAAAAAAAGAGGAGGAAACGTTTGGACAAAAGAGCATGATATAAGAAAAAATGTTTTTTTTCTTACGCTTGCATAAGGGAATGACTGGATTAAGGCCCTTGGCTCGACCTAGTAACATGTCTTAAAGAGAAACAAATAGAGAACACAATGTAATAAAAAGTTTTCCTTTAGAAAGTAAATGCTTGTAGTAGAGGCAACTGTGTATCTAGTTGTCATGTATCTATGGAGACAGTCTGATAAGTGGTAATAACAGAATAATACTTTCTTCCAATGGCTATGAGATGATGTTTTTTGAAAGCTTTCAAGTGTTCTAATCTGGGAGAGGAATAGATAAGACATAAACAGAGAGAGAACTTAGTGTAAGTAGAAGTACAGACTGTGCCATGTGTTTTAGCATGGTTAACCTTCCTTATAGGTTAATCCATGTTTGTGAGTGCGGTTGTCAGTCTGGGACACTTGTTCCTATTAGGACGATTAGACTTCAATATTTGAAGATCTACATAGTTTTCTATGCTAGTAGTACATTAATAGGCTTTAGGGGTGTTTGGGGGTGCGTTTGTTTTGTTTGAAGGTTTTCACTAAAACAAAATGTTTTGTAAGATGTGACATAGTTTCAAATGGGTGTGATAAGAAGCAACTGAATAAAAGATCAACCTGACAAACATTAGTGTATGCATGTAACATAAAAGTTGAAACTAGACATAAAAACTTTTACACATAACAGGTAGGAATAATAACAATGGCAACAATTGCTATATTATCTTTAAATGTAAATGGTCTCTCAGATATATACAAAAAAAGAAAGAACAGTGAACTATATTAAAAATGTAGAGCACAAATAGGTGTGCAGCATGAGGCACATTTGGAAAGAGCTGAGCATGTGATTTTTGACAAAGGATTTCAGGATGGTTATTCAGCAGAATATCTGTGACAAAAGAAAAGGGGAGTGTTTATATTGCAAAAGGAGCTCTAGCAGTGATAGAGGAGGAAAAAAGATGATGCTTGATTTGTAGTACAAGATGCTACTTGTTTCCCCCCTTCCTGTAACTAGTCTACTCCAGATACAGATTTGCTGTATCTAGGACTGTTTATAAGCTTCTGAGCCCCCCCCCAATCCTTTCTGTGTTGGAGGGAAGCTTTCTAGCTTATTAGTGGGAGTGGTAAGCACTAGGTAACCTATCTACCACATAAGGAGTGGTTCTGGCCCAATAATTGTAGTTCTTGGCTATTTGGGCAGTTTTTCTATCTCTCTCAACTTTCTGATTTAAAAGCCTGCATTTGCACTTGTTCCCCTCCCCCTTTCCTGTAACTAGTCTAATCCAGATAACATATTTGCTGTATCCAGGACTGTTAGTAAGCTCCTGAGGTCCCCAAACCTTTGTGTTGCAGGGAAGCCTGCTAGCTTATAAGTGGGAGTTGTAAGCACTAGGCAGCCTATCTACCACATAAGGAGTGGTTTCTGGCTCAAAACTTTTAGATATTGGCCATTTGGGCAATTTTTCCATCTCTCTCAACGTTCTGATTTAAAAGCTCGCATTTGCACTTATTTCCTGTAACTAGTCTAGTTCAAATACAGAGTCTTAGTTTTAGCACTTGAATTTGCTTATTCATGCTCAGCACTTGTTCAGAACTTTTTGTAAGCGCTAAATAAGCTACAAATTACTACAGCACTCAACCTTCCTCATTACCTAGAGGAAAACGTTTTTTGTTTGTACTGTCCTCGCTTGCTTAGAGAAAAACAGCTCTTGTACTCACTTTCCTCACTTGTCTAGAGGAAAATCGTTTTTTATTCAAGCATGTCCAAGGGACAACTCCCAGTATTCTCTCCTCTCTGTCTGATGAATCTGGGCATCTTTGGGCAATGTAGCAATTGCCTCATGTACACAGACAACCCTGTCCTCCTACCACCCAACACTGCAACCTGTGAGAGATGCACTTATCTAGCCAAACTGGAGGTAAAGCTCTCTCCAACCAAGACTGAACTTGACAGTCAAGAGGAGAAGGTAAACACTTGCACCACACCACACTCATCACATAGTCCCACTAAACCTACACCACCGAAGTCCACACATAGAAATACAAAAACATTCACGGAGGCTCTCAGTGATAATCTGCTCAAGCAACAGAGACCTCCAAAGCAAAAACGCAAGCAACCTCCACCCCCCCAACACAACCCAAATGACCCACAGCCCACAGACTTAGTGTGCCACTCAACCACAGCCCATAAGGCAAAACAACGTACCCAACGCACTAGTCATAGGTGACTCTATAGTCAGGCACATTGATGTCCCACTCTCCAGACTAAACAAGGAGAGGGTTACTGTCAGCTGCCTGCCAGGTGCCAGAATCCACTACATAACCCACGCACTCCGGTCACTCCACAACAAGTACAAATGTGACTCTGTCATTGTCCATGTTGGTGTGAATGACCTGAGACATACCTCGCTGGACTACATGAAGAGACATGAAAGAGCTCTCCAGTCTTGTAGCCCAGGCAGGTATGACCCTAGCCCTGAGTAGCATCCTGCCATCACCCAGAATGATGCCGCAGTACAAGGACAAAATGATTGACTTCAGACATTGGCTAAGCTTCTGGTGTCATTTTAAAGGATATCCAGTATCTGTCTGCCTGGGACGACATGGTCGACGGACCATGATGCTTTGCCAGAGATGGCCTGCACCTGTCACCCCTGGGATTCTGGATACTGGCTAAGGCTCTTGCCACCCCTATAGTGCCTTTTTTAGGCAAGGTTCAAATGACAAATTCACCACCGTAACTGGAACAGGCAAGCAAAAACTGAGGGTAATGCTACTCAGTGCTAGAAGTCTAAATTTCAAAATGCACTCCCTCGAGGCACTCCTTAAAATGGAGAACATAGATATCTGTGCAGTGACTGAGACCTGGTTCAAGGCTCCAGAGAGCACCCCTACATTATCAGGCTATAACTTATACCACACTTTTTGGCCATCTAACCTGGACCAGAACGCTAAAGGCGGAGATGTGTCCATATTCATTAAGGATATCCACACCTCCAGGCTAGTTGCTCAGCATAATGCATCTGAGGTTATCCAAGTGCAACTAACTCTGGGCAAAACTGCAATCCAAATTGTAGCTTGCTACAGATTCCCCACCATGCCCCCCTAGGATTCCAACTCCTCTTTTCTTGATATACTGGAAAATATTAGGGTTTAACCAAACACCCTAATAATGGGCTATTTCAACTACCCCACCATTAACTGGGAAAACTGCTCATGTACAAACTCCTTCGCTCAATGCTTCTTGAATTCATAAATTCCAATGCCCTGGATCAACATATCCACACCCCCACCAGGGGCAACAATATCCTAGACCTATTCATTACCAACACGAGTGACTTGTGTTCCACACCTGAAGTCAACTCCTCGTTGGTCAGATCCGACCATAAGCTAATAGCCCTAGATATCCACATCCCACCTCCACTCCCCATTAAGGAAACCACTGTAAAAAAATTCTCCAAAGCTAACTTCATGTTTCTTAATACAGAAGTGACTAACTTCATGACACCCACGCAGATGGACATTACAGTTACGACTGCTGAGTCCTACACAAATGCACTCTGTAAGCACTTGCACGAATGCATGGATCGTGCTATCCCAAAAGTCGCTATCCTCCAAAAAGGAAGTCAATCTGGTGGGCCCCTGCCAAAAACAAACTCTACAACAGAAGGAAGAAACTGTTGCAAAAGAGAGTAAAATTCCATGAGTGGAGGAGCTCCCTGGTCAGCCTCAGTAAGAAGCTGAGATCCCTTATAAGATCCTCCAAAGCCAGCTCCGAAAACAAAATCACCACTGATCCTAGGGACAACCACAAAGCATTCTATAGCTATGTCAAGAATCTCAATGGCAACACCCAGATCTGCTCCGAGTTACAGCACAATGGCACGAAAATTACAGAAACAACTGATATTGCCAACATCCTGGCAGTTAGGTTCAGTGCTAACTTTATCCCCCTCTCACCCCCTAAAGGGCCCATATCTATATAGGAAGAATGCAGAGTCCCTGTAATCACAACTACTCAGGTAAAACTTGTTCTCTCTAAAGCCAAAAACACAGCATCCATGGGACCGGACAACATCCCAGGCTGCGTTTTACACGAACTTCAGAATGAATTGGCTCCCCACCTAAGCACCATGTTCAATCATAGCCTCACATCAGGCTTTGTGCCCACTGAATGGCGCACAGCAACAGTTATCCCACTCCACAAAGGGGGAGCCACCACTGATCCCGGGAACTATCACCCTATTAGCCTGACAAGCCTGGTCTGTAAGGCCATGGAACGTATCCTCATGGAGCTAATAAACAAAGACATTAGTAACCTCCATACTCTGGACCCCACCCATTTCTGGTTTGTGAAAGGCAGATCATGCCTCCTGAACCTGATCGACTTCTTTGAGGCAGTCACCAAAGCAGTAGACAAGGGTAAGGTAGTTCACACAGCCTATCTTGACCTCACCAAGGCTTTAGACACCATCCCCCGTTCTAGAATTATAGCTAAACTCACTAAATTAGGTATAAATACCTATGTCACAAGACTGATTCCTGACTGGCTCACTGACAAAACCCACAGTGTAATAAGTGCGGACTTCAAAACAGTGACAAATGGAGTACCACAGGGTTCAGCCCTGGGACATCTGCTGTTTGGTATCTACTTCTCTGAAGTACAGACTAGTACAGAAGGCCTTTGGCTAACGAAGTTCGCAGATGACTGCAAACTAGGAGCCATGGTCAAGTCCCCAAATGATTTGGACATCCTACAGAAGGGCCTCACTGAGACAGACGCCTGGTGTCAGAGCCGTGGCTTCAAGCTCAATACCAAATGGTGCATTGTCATCCCCTTTGGTAAAAACTCTTTACCCATGAACTACCACATAGGCGGCAGTCTACTTAATGCCAAATGTGTGATAAGATACCTTGGGACCCAGGTGGACAGTAGTCTCTCCTTTGATAATCACATCGCCACAGTAGTCATGAAATTATAGCTAGGGAGTGGAATAAAATTAAAGTGGATCTTAGAAACAGTGGGAAATGAAAGAGAGATGGTTAAGAAGTAACACGGATTATTTACAGGGATTGACAAAGGTTACAGTATTGCAGAAGACAGGGAATCTCCTAGAACAAGAGGAGGAGCAACTGCAGAATACTAAACAGAAAATAAGGGATTACCTCAATAATATGCATGAGTTTAGAAAGACTGTGGTTAAGCAAATGTTTTTGATAACTCCAGAGCACAAAAACTTTTAGCACAATGACTCGGGCAACAGAAAGTAGAAAGAGGTGCCGCCAAGCTTGGGGAGCCTGTTAACAAAGAAACTAGCCTGAGAATCCTTTAGAGCTTCTTGAAATATTTGAGAAATTTTATCAAAATCTTTATAAAGCAGAGAAATATGCAAATCAAGAAAATGTGGTAATGGAAATGTTTAAGGAAGAATTAAATCTACCATGGTTAGAGGTAGATGAGGCTGAATTGCTAACAGGATAGGTGAAGATGAGATAAAAACGCTGATGTGTAACCAGCCTACAGGAAAGTCCCCAGGGATAGATGGTGTTCCTGTAGAAGATTGGAAACTAGGAGGGAAAAAAACTGATAAAGATCTGGAAGGTTTTAACAGTATTTTAAAAGTAGAAGCACCAACATCCTGGAAGAAAGCGGTAGTGGCTGTAATTCATAAAGATGGCAAAGACCCATCAGATCCAGCTTCATATAGGCCCATTTTAATTGTAAACCAGGATTATAAAGTGATTATTCTCTATAATGGTGAAAAGAATGGCAAAGGAGATGCTGAAATTGTGGAGGGAATACAAACGTTTGACAACATTAATAGAACAATTACGATTGAGTGAAGCAGAATGCAGGAAACTACTACTGTTGTTGGTGGGCCTAGATGCAGAGAGAGGATTTGACATAGTAAGTTGGGAATTTATGAGAGAGCAATGGAAGCATTTGCATTCCCTGATTAAAATTATAAGATTGATTAGGACGATATATGAGGGATTGGAGGTGAAAATTAGTGAGTGGGTTCCTCTCTGGAAAGTTCTGTTTGACCAGAGAAGCCAGGCAGGGGTGTTCTTTCCCTTTTGTCATTGGGAGAGAAAGTAAGGGAAACGAGGCGAGACTGGGATTTTGAACGCAGATCCTTAAGGAGAATAACAATAACCATACAGAATATTATATTCATAAAATAGCAGAAAGTATTCTAAAAACTAAGACAACATGGGAATGGAAAAGGTGATTCTACTAATAGGGATGACTACAATTAGGGATGCAGAGTATAGGAAAGAGGGGGCTGGAATTTACTGGAGAAAGCTGGCAAAGGAAACAAGGTATTGGGAGCAAATAATTAGAGTGCGAAAGGTAATAGAATGAGTAGAGGCTGAGAATTTATTTGGACTGCAGGCTAGAGATTGCCTTCCCTTTCATGGATTGATATCAGAGTACAGACAAAGAGAAATAGGGGTATCCTAACCAGCACTGATAGAGTTTCTAGTAGAATCTAGACCAGAAGGTGCTGTTAAAAAGGGACAGGTACTAAAGCGTATACAATATTATATGATCACTATAAGCAATCGGAGAAGGTTAGAAAGGATTGGGAAGAGTGTTGGATAAAAAATTCACAAAGAAACAATGGAGAGATATATGTACGACTCTCAAATATACAACAAAGTCTAGAAGATTTAGGATCTTCGCATAGAATTGTTTACGTGGGTATTTTTATACTCCAAGTAGACACTAAAGAATTTTTCTTCAGGTGATAGCAAATGTTAGAGGTGTGATTGGGAAGAAATAGGCAATTGGGAAGATATATTTTGTGAGTGTAATGAGTTGGCTGAAATACTGGTTGAGCAAACTGGTATAAATAAGGAAATTATTTTTTGAGCTATGATACAGAATCATGGTAAAGCCGCCTTAAGTCTAATTATGATGGCTACCAAAAAATAATTTGTAGAAAATGGAATTCAAAGTTTTTAAACCAACTGCTAGACGTAGTGAATGTAGTAGCAGAGATAAAACAACTGGAAATTGGATCTTTAGAAAAGGGTAGGAGCAAATTGCATAGAAAAAAATGGGAATTTTGGGAACAATTCATGCAGGATGTAGTTTTGGTGGAGGAATGAGGTTTAAAAAGGAGGCAAGTTTGAATGAGTTATGTAATGTTTGACTGACAACGGTTGGATAGATTATAAGTGATGTATAATGTTTGTGACTAAAATGTCAATATGCCTTCATCATTTTTTATAAATGTATGATTGTCTATGTCATGAGTGATAATAAAATGTTTCTTGTTTAACAAAAAGGTACAGGGTTGATTCTCATGTTTAAAAGGGATATTAGCCAAGTGTAAAATGACCCACAAGGGCAGCTATCCTAGTACTTGCCTTTGAACATATTTCTCAATTTTGACCTTTGGAGAGCTCTGATCAACATCCTTCTCACTGAAAAGCTGTGTTCTTTGACTTTTTTCTCTTTGTAGGTGGCTTGAGTGACCACTGGGGCCGCAGCCATTGTGTTGCTGCTGTAGAGCTGTATGCTTTGCCTGCTCATTTTCATTTCTCTCCCAGTACGACACAGCTAGGCACTCTGTCCCCCACATGTCATTTGCAGGTTGTTTAAAATCCAGACGCCTACACATGTAGTCACTGGGAAAGTAATTCCTTTCCTGGACCCTTCCTGCCCTACACAGTTGGGAAAGGGAATTCCTTTTATTGGTAGTCAAGCCTCTTCCCAATTCAGTGGTCTGATTTCTTTGCACATATTCTTGTGTTCTTGTTGCTGTTGTACAGAACGAATACCATGAGTCTGCCACTGGGCCCACATGGCATGTTTTCTGGTATGCACAGAATTGTAGGGTGTCCAGTTTTGATTGTCAGAGTAGTAAATGGAATAATGCCATTGCTGTAAATGTAAAACTGTGGTCTTAACAAAGTAGTGGAAGTTGCAACCTGACTGTAGCTGCATTGCTGCACACAGGATGACTGTACCTGTTTGTATTGTGTTGTTTGTATGTAACACAATGTTTTAGTAAGTTAAACTGTTCCACTGTATGTAGACTTTTCATTTTGATGCTTTGATCTAGATGAGTAGACCTTACATAATGCTTATTTTATTCAATTTCACAAAGTTAAGTTACACTCCGAATAAAATACACAGATGGTGGCAAAACCCATTAGATCTCACATTGTAACATATTGATTAACCAGATTTGACTCGTACATTATTTATAAAGTTATTCAAACATATTTGTATCATTACAAACTTAATTATAATGTATATATCTCTTCCAATTACTTTGTTATACAGGCCACCTTAACTTCTTCCTCTAATTTTTAAAGTGAAAGATTTTTTTAACACATTAACTGAAGTGGTAGAGGCATAATCTTTAAGAAACAGAAAGCAATCCAAGTGGTCTTGTACCATTCATGCCTCTGATAATCCAAAGAAAATTGGCCCCATAGTGATTATTTAGCTCTGTGGTATTTTCTTAATTGTTCATATTTCTGGCTCAATTCCCTTTCTTCTCTTTGCTCCATTAATACCACTAAATCTTTGTTCACAGGTCTTTTATTTCCATAACATAGTGACAATTTTTTTTAGCTACTAACATAATCATAATGATTAGCTCCTGAGAAGGTATTGGTTTACTACTATGTGAAAAGCAACTCGGGCGCATGCAATCTTTTTGTAAATTATTGACCTCATTTTTTTAATCTGTTGAACATCAAATTTAAATCGTTCCACCTCAGCATATTCCCAAAATGTGTGTTCCCAGGTGCCCCTCAACCTGCTATCACATCTTCTGCACAAATCCGGCACCTGTGGGAATAGCTTGTCGAGTCTACTTAGTGTATAAAGGTATCACTGACGACACTACCAATCAACCAAACGTTCTACATTTTCTAGATTTAGTCTCATACTTCAGTGCTAGACATATCTCAATCAATTGTCTGTCATGTATCTTTATATTTAACATGTCATTCCATTCTAACCATAGAGTATTTCCAGTCTTTGCTTTCATTTCTGTAAGAGTAATATAAGCTCTACTGATTGTCTTTTTTGTAGCTTCCTCCTCTTTAGATTCAGTTAACATTTTCACTTTCATGGGTTTCTTCTGTTCTTTGGTTCTTATTCATTGAAAGCATCTCTTTCCATCTTCCCTTAAACCCAGATAATATAACCTTACAGTGTATGGGAGATTATATTTTGCCTGGTCTTCATTCCACTTTTTAAGCTGTTCTTCCTTAATAATAAACTGTTCCCAGTAGATTTGTGTTAAATTCAAAATAACACGTCCAAACTGTTATGGATTCACTGAAAGAATGCACCCTTCAAAGCAGCAGCCTTTTTCTAAAAAAGTCTTTATTCACCAATACAAGATTTAGTGCTTTCATCCACAAGAATATGGACTTCATCAGAATGTCAATTAACAATTACACTATTTATATGCCATTTTGGCGCCCAAAAAATGTTACCAAGCATCTGATACTACCAATTACATTATTAAGCTGTTTAAAAAACAAAAAAACAAATTTTAAATTTTATAATTTTTCAAACCTTATTAAACCAATAAGTTCCTAACACACTATTATTTACCAACAATTAATATAACTGTAAACATGACAATATAATGGATTCTGCTGAAGGCCTGCCTTTGAATGCATCTCCATTGAGTCGAGATGACATACAGTGACTTCAGTCAGAAGTCTCTACATTGAAGGGGGAGGTCACCCGTTTGCTGGAACTGTTCACCCAATCGGGGAGTGTGGAGAACAGCACACATCATATGTTGCAGTCGGCAGCTATTACAGCAGGGAGTCAAGCCTCTTTTGAGGTACCTAATGGCCAGGGCAATGGTTTTGGCGTTTTGACGGCCACGGATGGTCTTGATTTACACATTAATATGGAGGGTAACAGCAGTAGGATAACGGAAAAAGACTACATTTGATTTCTCCCTTTACAATGTGGATGAGGAGCAGAGGAGAACCGGGAAAACCCAAATGGAATATTCCGTTTAAAACTTACTCTACTACTGCCGCGGATGCGTTTAAAGCCAATCAAGGTACTATAAGGCAAAGCTCTAGTCCTAGAGCAAATGCCAAAGTATTAACTGGAAATGGGCTGAGTAGCACCCATTTGAATGAGTTTAAGAGTGATTATGATTTTAAAAATTTTAACCGAGCATCTATACCTAATGAAAATGAGGATGGTTTTGTGACTAATGGCTCTCTGAAGACCTTATTTATTTGTTTGGCAAAAAACTGGGTATGATTAAAGGTTTAAAAAATGACAATGCTTATCTTAATGTCTTGCATTGAAAATAGTACCTGTGGGTTTGCGGTTTTTTAAGATGCTAATGGGTATTGAACTAAATGAAACTGTTTGTAGTGAAATTAATTTATTATTTAATCAGTTTGGTTTTGATTTTATGAAACTTTTAATGAAGAAAAATGAACGTTTATGTGTACTAATGGATGAACTTGAAAAATTAAATGTTATTACTCATGACTTATTATACAACCAATGGGATAAATTATATTTAAAACAATTTGATATTGCTGACAAAAAGGCACATACCATTTTTAATAAAAAATGTAAGAAAATTAGAAGGGATGTGGAACATTTCAAGAATGACAATGTTTACCCCTGGAAAATGAATAAGGATAGTAAGAAATACACTAATGAGAGGGATAATGAATACCCCTGGAAAATGAATAAGGATAGTAAGAAATACACTAATGATAGGGATAATGAAGGTGAACATGGTCAGAATACTGAGGAGTCTAATCACAAACCGCGTAGATATAATACAAATTTTCAGGGGGGGGGGGGTGTAGAAACAATATCATTACAAAAATTGGAGGAAGGATTGGAAATGGAAGTAGGACAAGTCCCACTGGGAACAAGAGCAACAAATTTACAGCAGATGCGGGATGGACAATCAGTGGTAGGTATAGAAAATGTTCTTGAGTAGGAATTAGACACACTGATTAATGACGGAATAATTAATTGTTTAGATGATTTTAAAATTTACAGTTACACCAATTTGGTTGTAAAAAATGAGCATTTTAAACTTTTTTCCAGAGCGATGAAATATATTCCTAATATAGGCTTCCATATTATTGACTGTTTGGAAGAGATCGAATTATATCTGAGAAAGATCAATTTAGCTGTTCAATTTAAGAACAATAGTAATTATGTAGGAAAGAAAATATTTAAAAAGAAAAGTACCATATATGCCAGTAACACAACCTAGTGTTGCAGTGTATGAAAGAATGGTTGTAAAAGAAATATATAGTTTACTTAATGATCTGAAACATAAAAAAATTAATTATAACCTTACCCATAGTGAGGCTGCTGTTTTGAGACAGCTCAAGGAAGACCAGAATGTAAAGATTATGAAACCCGGTAAGGGTGGGGGCGTAGTTATTTATGACACTTTGGAATATGTTGCTAAGATATTTGAGATTTTACAAACATCAGTAAACTATGAAACTGTTTCTGTTAATGAAATACAGGTCGCATACAAGCATAGGTTGGTACTAGGCTATCGGCCCTAGGGCCTATGCAAGCCTAGCCATAACAATTCCCTGGATATTTCTTCCCACAGTATTTGCTTCTCTGGACCCCTGTCTAGCAGGGCGACTGACATGATCCGTGGGGTGAATTTCCTATCTCCCATCCAATCATCAAGGTTCCTTTTGAAGAGGGCCAATGAGGCGCTCATTGACATGTATATAGAAGAGTATTTGTTGGACAACCGTATTACTAATGAGGTGTATAAATTTTTGAAGGTAGAACATCCGGTTATGGCCACCATAGTTGGCATACCTAAGATACATAAGAATATTACGAACCCACCCTTTCGGCCAATTATATCAGGTAGCCATTCTAAAACATTCCCGTTGGGAGTGGCCATTGATAAATGGTTAAAGCATGTTTATGGGACCATTCCACATATGGTGAAGGATTCTTGGGACTTCCTAAGCAGCCTGACTCCTGCAGTATGGAAAGAAGGGCTATATTATGTCACCATTGATGTTGTAGACCTATTTTCTTGTATTCCCAAACAAATTGGTTTAGAGGGGTTCTGCAACAGTATTAGACAAAATAGTAACTTAGAGTGGGATTTTGTATCCCTTGTCATGGAAATGGTGTTGATAGTGCTTGACAATAATTTTATATACTGTGAGGGAGAGTACTGCAGACAGATGAGGGGTGTGGCGATGGGGGCAGCATGCACCCCCATGTTTGCTAACCTGAGATTGGGAAACTACCTATGTATTTCAAAGTAGATTTTACAACCACATCAAACATTGTTTGAGATTTGTGGATGATCTATTTCTATTGTGGGAAGGTTCTTTGGAAACATTTGAGGAGTTTATGGACTATATTAATAATTTGACTACTTTTTTGCGATTTACACACACATGCAACACTAATGGGACAGCGTACTTGGACACCTTTATTATGAATATTAACAACTGTTTTAAGTCCAATCTATATAGGAATAGTACTTTTTCCAGTAGTTACCTCGAATATACGAACAATCACCCCAGAAAAACAATGAGGAATATTTTTAAAGGACAGTGTATACGTGCTGCTCAGATGACCTCTCAGTATGCAGATATGGTTAAAGAAATGGAATATATTTAAACAGAGAGGGTACCCCATAAATGTTAAATGATGCATCCATACTCTTGCCCACTTCACCTATTTTAATTAGAAACACCTTACTTACCCACCTACAACTTACTCTCATGCATCCTATGCTCTTCTGATTGACTCTCGATCCTCCTCTCCTGGTTTCTCCCCTACCCTGCCCCCAAATCCCACCCGCCCCCAGTACCTCTACCTATATCCCTCCAATTTCCACACCCACTTCCTCCCTACACCAATTAGCCCTCTACACCTTAGACACACCCAATCAGCCTATTACCCAATTTGTAACCACTCCCACAGCTAATACATACATTCTTCTCTTCCTAAACACTCCTCTACTCAACTACCTCTTCCTCCAGCTCCACACTCACTACTCCCTATCCTACACATCCTTACAAAGCTTTTTCTCCATCCCCCTGTACAATTACCTTATAACATATATAAGACATCCATAACAAACAACACTAAGCAGCCTTATCAACATGCCTTTAAATCCTTCATCCATTTGTATCCTTCTCTTACTATCTCTTAAACTATCATACCTTTATTACCTCACCCAACCCCATACTTCACACCATATACAATGTTTTCATACTACCAACCATCTGACCTCCCCTCTCTCACATTTGCACTCTCCTATCTCTCCCCATCTTTACCCAATAACACAGCTGCTTACCTTCTCATTCAAAGTTTTCTCCCTTCAAAAACTCTCTCCATAGCAACCAAACACCCCATAATCATCACAACTGACCCAAATCACCATTTCACTCTACTTAATCATCTTTTGAACCCAATCTTTCACCTCATCTCCAGTCTTTTATCTGGTGATATACATCCCAACCCTGGCCCTCCTCCTTTTCCTCCTCACACAAGCCTATATACTTCACCTCTCTAAACTCCCAAAGCATAATGAATAAAGTCCCAACCCTCCATGCATGGCTTATGCATAATAAACCTGACATACTTTCTATTTCAGAAACATGGTTAAAGCCCTCTATAAAAGACTCTGAAATTACTCCGCCCAGCTATTCTATCATTAGAAAAGACAGGACCCAAAGGAAAGGTGGCGGTGTAGCCCTCCTATATTCCTCCTCCCTGATAGTTACCCCCTACGACAAACCCACTCCTACATTTAACAAAGCAGAATTACTCCTCACTCTCCTACAAGTTAATAAGCATAAACACATATGCCTTGCATCTATCTACATTCCCCCAGGGGACAATATCTCCACACTTGAAAATATCCTCTCTTGGCTCTCTGACAACATTAGCAATGAAACCATACTCCTAGGAGATGTAAATATTAACTGGGCCTCCATCCAGTCCCTAACAAATCCTCTTAACATCAACCTATATAACTTTACCCAACTAATCAATACCATAACTCACCCATCAAAAGACCCCTCCTGTGGCACGATCCTTGACTAGATTCTAGTAACATATCCCCACTATTTTTCAGATTATGTACTCTTCCTGACCCTCTTAGTGATCATCTGCCTACTTTTACTCATCGACTCTGTATCTCATACCGTTCCCACAACTACATTACGACTCAGAATGACAAAAGCTTCAGCCCATCAATCTTTGTAGACTCCTGAAAGCTATTAATTGGAATAATCTAAAGACACTTCCATTAGAAGAAGCAGTTGCTCACTTTAACTCCACTTTCTTAAGAATACTTGATTCCCATGCCCTCTAAGAACAAAAGAATCAAAACAAATTCTGGCTAACCAAAACCACACTAGCAACTATGCGACTTAGAGACAAAGCCTGGGGACTCTATCTGAGAACTAAGACTCCAGAACATCATATTGCATTCAAAACCCTTCAAATAAAGTCAAAAGTTAATAACCTCAGATAGACAAAAATACTTCTTCACACTTCAAAACAATAATAAAACCAACCCTCAAAGATTTTGGAAGGGGATATCCACCCTCCTTAACCCCAGCAAACCACACACTCCAACCCCAGACCCAAACACTCCTGACTTAGAATTAGCTACACAGTTTAATTCCTTTTTCATCGACTCCATTGGCAAACTCACCTCCTCCTTCACAAGCTCCACCTCACTATCTAATACACCCCCTCCTTCTCCCACCCACAACCCCATCCCCAATTCCACATCACACTGCCTATCTTCCACCATATCCACTACTCCAACTGCCTCATCACCCTCTCTCTCTCTCTCTCCACATTCCTCTCTATTCTCACTAAAACCTACACCCACTTCCACTATAAAGAAACTTCTCCAGAAACTGAAGCCTTGCACTAATGCACTTGACACCATTCCCTCCTACTTCCTAAGCATAGCTGCAGAGGCTATTGCTTATCCCATCAGCATTCTAATCAACCGATCTATTCATGAATGCACTGTGCCCCAACTGTGGAAGCAAGCATTCATTATCCCTCTACATAAAGGAGGTAACAATTGTAGCATCAACAACTTCCGTCCTATTGCTATCCTGTCCCCTATTTCTAAAATCCTGGAAAAATGTGTCCACCTTCAACTCTTGCCACATCTATTGGACAACAACCTTATAACTCCTACACAGCATGGATTCAGGCCAAACCACAGCACTATCACAGCTCTCTTATCATTCCTTGAGACTGTTAACACTGCACGTGATTCCGGCCACATAGTCTCTACCCTACTACTTGACCTCTCCAAGGCCTTCGACACTATCTCACACAATCTGCTCTTAACCAAACTGTCAAAACTTAACCTCTCTCCGTCTTCCATAAATTGGTTCTCTAGCTATCTATCAAATAGAAACCAAGCTGTTAAATGGAAAAAGGCCACTTCCCCTTTCCTTAGTACCCCCACTGGAGTCCCTCAAGGATCTATTCTTGGTCCCCTCCTCTTTAATATATTTATAAATGATTTCCATAAATCAATTCCTTTTGCAAACATCATCCAATATGCAGATGATTCTACTATTATCTGCTCTGCCACCTCCTCCTCTCAGCTCCAAACACTTACCCAGGAAGCTTTTTTAATTACCGAGCAGTGGATGAGAAAAAATCACTTGGCACTCAATGCCTCCAAAACAAAACTTATGGTATTTACCCCCTCCAAGTCCACTTCCTTCAATATAAACTCTTTCTCAATTACCAGCCAAAATAACTTACCCCTGGAACTAGTGACTGAAACAAAGCTACTTGGTGTTCATATTGATAATAGGCTTAGCTACAACTCCCATCTACAACTAAATATTAAAAAAACTCATCAAAAACTAGGTATGCTCTACCGCCAAAATCAGTACCTTACAAGCTCTTCCAAAATCACACTTGCCTCCTCTTTTCTCATCCCCTCCCTTCTCTATGGGGCCCCACTATTGACCAACCTTCAGTCCTCTATAAAAAACCAGCTATCCTCCTGCTATAATAAAATCGCCAAATTCGCTAATGGACACAGGTCCTACACACACCACTGTTCTTCTCTCCAAACCCTAAACTGGCTCGAACTACCTAATCATCTTACTTATATACAGCTGACTTCACAAGCTCATTCTTAGTCCTTCTCTTTGTCCATCCCTGTCCTCTGCCTTTAAAATGCACCTACCAAACAGAGTATTAAGATCTAACAATCAAAACCTACTAGAAGTCCATAAACCATCTCACCCCCCAGGTAAACACCTACTATCCTTCAACCTTGCCCGCCTCTGGAACTCACTCCCACCAACCATTCGTACCTCTAACCGCTACACATTTAAAAACTCTCTCCATACATACCTGAGGTCCCAATGGGATTGCTCTTGCTCTCTCCCCTCATAAATTTATTATATCTCATCATCCTTTACATTTTTCTACCTATTAAACCAAAGTTCCATCAACTTACCTACTCTGTAAGGTTTTGATGTCTGCTTGAATAACTCCTCTAGATGTTTATCACATTACCCCTTCTTTTTCCTACCTCTCATTTATCCTCATCATACTGTACTGATTAGAATGCTTTTGAATTGTGAACTTAAATGTTTTATGTTTTTACTCTGTACAATCTTTTGTATTTTATATTTGTATGCACCTAATTTTTGTCTGTATTGGAGCTTTTCTCCCCAGGACTCCATTGAAAACGGGTTCTTTTGGCCCAATGGACTATCCTGGTAAACCAACTGCAAATAAATAAAATAAATAAAAATAAATAAATGTCATTAGTGAATGGGGTAGAAAATATCCCCCTATTTTAGGTAAGCCTTTATCAGAAATCATCTCAGTGGGCAAAGTAGATGATAAAAATTACCAAAGGGCATGTATTTTGGAATATTCACCTTATGTAAATAAGGTTAAACAGATAATGGTCAACAGTTGGAACATTTTGTTAGCAGACAATGATATAAAGGATATAGTGGGGCCTGCGCCATTCTTTGTTTATAAAATGGGTAACAACTTAGAGATGTTTGGAACATGGGTGGGTTAACACGCCGCAAGTTAAAAGATACACTAGGAAGTGCAGGTGTTGTAGACAATTTTCTAGTATATTAGAAGTTGAAGGGGTTGTGTTGGACAATATTAACAAAACTCAGGTTACATTTGCACAGGGGAATTGTAATTCCAAGTGTGTTGTGTATATGGGCAAATGTATGGCCTGTCCATGTTACTATATTGGAAAAACAGAGAGATGTCTCAAGAACAGGATTTATGACCATTTGTATAACATTACTAAAAAAGACAAAACTAATTCCCTTTATAGGCACATTGAGATGAAAGGACATGAACATATATTCAAATTTGCCATTGAACAGATAAAAATAGGACCAAGAGGGGGTAACATTAAAGCTTTTTCAGGGTACAGGAAGACTAGATGACAGTTATTGACAGATGCTTTAAATTTCCCTGGACTTAATGATTATATTACAATTAAGCCCATATTACAGATGCATATATAGGGAAATGATTAAGAAGCTATTTAGATAAGGGTGTTGTGCAATATATTATATTTCTTTTTAGTTCAGTGGTGTATTATTATGACTTGTGTATTAACTAGTACACAAGGACTGGGTATTCTACCCAATGTATTATTGTCATCAGATTAATTTATTTATAGTAAATAGTTTATTTATATTGTCATGTTTACAGTTATATTCATTGTTGGTAAATAATAGAGTGTTAGGAACTTGTTGGTTTAATAAGGTTTGAAAAATTATAAAATTTAAAATGTATTTTTTTTTTTTTAAACAGCTTAATAATGTAATTGGTAGTAT
Organism: Protopterus annectens; assembly: GCF_019279795.1. Taxonomy (NCBI): domain Eukaryota; kingdom Metazoa; phylum Chordata; order Ceratodontiformes; family Protopteridae; genus Protopterus; species Protopterus annectens. Next base: position 1,669,328,785 of record NC_056732.1, read on the forward strand.
CAGATGCTTGGTAACATTTTTGGGTGCCAAAATGGCTTATAAATAGTGTAATTAATTGTTAATTGACATTCTGATGAAGTCTACATTCTTGTGGATGAAAGTGCTAAATCTTGTATTAGTGAATAAATATTTTTTTAGCAAAAGGCTGCTGCTTTGAAGGGTGTGTTCTTTCAGTGAATCCATAACAGTTTGGGCGTGTTATACATGTTATTTTGAATTTATTCAGTTGTCTGCACGCTCAAGTGTGAGAGTTTTATTTGTGTTAAATTCCCTGCAGCTGTTCTCTGCTGTATTTAGATATGTTACGTATTATCTATTCCATTAAGACACATATCTGTAACCTTTTCATTTAAATGATTCAGTGCAAGTATCTCTTGATTTTTTTCTTGTGCTTTGCATCCAAAAATCCCAGACTACACCCATCATATAGTTCAGTACATCCTTTTATCTTTAACTGCATCCATTTAGGCATATAGTTTTCCATCCGTGGCAAATATGTCCATCTTAATTGCTTTGATGTGTAGTAAAACTTTAGAGCTGGGAATCTTAACCTATTCTTGTCCTTAGAAAGCAGTACATATTTCTAACTTGCCTTCAGCCTTTCTTTGTTAGAGAAAAATGCTCAAGTTCATTGTTAATTGTTACCCATATGTTCCGTACTGGTTGACTTCCTTACGCTTGGACTTTATATGATATTAATGGGATCAGAAGTATCCGACCAACGTGTATCTTACTGTCTTTGTTCATAGAGAACATAACTCCATTTTCTTATGTTCCTTGTAATGTTTTTCCTACCACATCATCTCTGCTGACTATCCTACCTCTTTCATAATAGAAATCCGTAAATACCTTATTTTATCGTGACTATGTTGGAATGTTGTATGTTGGTATATAGTTCAAAGTTGTAACTTTTTTATGTTCATTTATTTGAAAACCTGCTAGGTTCTGATGTGTCCTTAATATCTCAAATGACCCTGCTATATCATTCTGCGGGCCAGTTAAATATACTATTACATCATCTGCATCAGTATTTTGTCCTCTATTCCTTTCCACTTAAATCCTTTTTCCCATGAGTTACGAATCTTAACCCCCATTAGCTCCAGATAAATGGCGAATAGTAATGAAGATGGGAGACATCCTTGTGTTCTGTATAGTTTTAAACCTTTAGATAAATAACCCCCATTTTGATTTTTGCCTCTGAATATCTGTACGTTTTAAAAATTACTGTATTCATTTTTTGGAAATTCTAAAAATTGTTTGGGCTGTTTCCATAAATCTCCAAGAAACTCTTCTGAATGCCTTTTCAGCATTCAGTCCAATCAGCATTAAACATTTTTTATTTATTTTAACTTGCTCCGGAACATCAATGCTGTGGTTATGTTATCAAATTTGTTTGTTTATTTAGTTTACATTTGCTTACCGGGAAAGTCGAACTGGGCCAATGGCCCTTTCTCAAGGAAGGCCCAGTGAGAAAATGTCTACACAGTAAATGAAAACACATTACAGAAATACCACATTGTAAATAAGCAGGCATTATAACAAACAAGTAATTGAATATCAGTATTAAAAACAAAATGTTTTCTAACCTTCAGTGAATCCTTATTGGTCTGAGCTATCCAGCTATGGAATTTCTCAGGCCACTCTCTTAAAAGTTATGGTCATGAACAACTTACTTGGAACTAACTGACTGTATGAACTAAAATTTGTAGGATCTTTACCCTGTCTTACTATTACTGCTAAAATTGCTTCCTTCCATGATCAACTGTACATATTTATTTATTTGTATTTATTTACATTTGTTTTCCTGGGTAGTGCACTGATCTCAACGGGCCATTTGCAGGCATATCCAGGGTGAATAGATCACTTAAGAAATGAACGAAACATATTTGCAGATAAAAGAATATGATAAAAAAGTGTATATATTTTTTACAGATGCAAGAATATGCTTTAACATTTAGTTCAAGAAGCAGTTTACAATGTGAAAACATGGATGGAAAAATGGAATCATACTTGCAGCTTTATGAATAAGATGTAGCCATAATGAGTGAAATGGTTTATTCCACAAGGATAGCAACAGTACATAATATACTGGGATGTCATATACAGCAACAGTTTTGCACATTGGCATACTTTATTCCTGAAGTAAATTACAGCATTTTTGGGTGTATGTGGTTGACAGCATGCTAACTTTTGTTGTAATTTCTAACAAAATTATTAATGCTGCATTTGCCATCTCTGCTGATATTTATGCTTTCAGAAACTTGCCTGGGAGCAGCAAGATCCAGAGGAAAGGAAGCTAAACTTTATCCCACAGAAATATTCTTGCCTACGAGTAGTCCCAGCCTACTCGCGCTTCATCCATGAACGATTTGAGCGTTGCCTGGACCTCTACCTATGCCCAAGGCAAAGGAAAATGAGGGTGAGATATGTACTGTTAACAGCCTGCATGTTTGCATGGAAAGAAAGAATCATATTATTATTTTAATAATTTAATTCTCTGAAATAATCACATTCTCCTAATGCATATATATTTTTTTGAATTTGACATAGAAAGCTGTAGTAATTTATCAGTACATATTTCTGTAAGCTTCCCCTTCCTTCATTTCTGTCTTTTCTGTTTCCTTTCTTTTCGTCATAATTATCTTCACTGGAATATGTTCCCAATACTTTTTGTTTGCTTTCAGAGTTTGTTACAGAAGCATTAATGTTAACAAGAGAATTGGATGATTGTACAAGAAAGCTAAGTCAGTTCTTTTTTCATAATTGTCGTCATTGGAAAAGGGGTTTGCAAAACTTATTGCTTACTTTCAGAGTCAGTGTTTCAGCACTGATAGTGCAAAGAACAAGGCATTAGACTGATTTGTACATTTAACCAACAGAAAATCGATACATGTTTTTTAGGAGAGCACTTGAATGTCTTGAAGCATACTCAACCAGTTCTTATTGTGCCAAAACCAGGATGCTGAAGTATGCAGTTCTTGAAGGCGCACTTATTTGAACGATTTTCTTTTCAGCAGAGTTGAGTTCCAAGATGGATTTATACTGAGCAGTCATTTGGTTTGAACTGTTCCAGTGTTAAAACTGAGCAATTGTTAAGCCAATAAAAGTTATCAATTTGGATAAAATTCAATACTGGGTAGTAATTACACTGCCTGGATGCCAGAAAAGAAGACTTGTGAATGTAAGAGAAAATCAATTAGAAAACGCTCTGGCTGAGAAGAACCTTGCAGTTGTACAGCAAAAAAAAAGAAAAAAACGTTCAAGTTTTAGCTTTTAGTACAGCAGATATGTTTCAGTAATTTAGAGGAAAATAAGTCAGAGTAAAAGATGCAATTAACTATTCAGATGAGCTGATAAAACAGAAATTAGAGGTTGGAATGAAGGATAGACCAGCTGAACAAGAGGATCCTGAAGAGCTGTTTCAAAAAATAATGAGTGCACAAAGAAAACCTGAGATTTTCTGCTGTACCAGAGAAACTGGCAGGAATGGACTACATTCATTTTATGGAAGTACAGATAAGTAACTGGACTAGTATTCCACAGCAGGATTTGTTAATTGATAGCTCACTTCATGTGTATGCTCTAAATCTGGCCATAGGAAAGTAGCCAGAACCTACAGTAGTAAAAATGAAATCATACATGAAAAATCATGACTGGTTAATAGAAATGTATTCCTATACCATATCCAGGATGTAGGAGAAGAAAAGACTTGTAAGGAAAAGGAGGGGATAATGTTTAGTGCGTACTCAAGTATTAATAACTGACTTTGGCACTTAAAGGCCTTTGTGTTGTTGAGTTGTCTCAAGTGAGCTGAGATGGAATTCGTTATTTGGTATGCAGTTTGAATGTAGTGCATCACCTGCATTGTTTGCTGAATTAACTATTTGAAACAAATATTTTGGGGTGTTCTATAGGTTTCTATATGGATAGTATGACTGAATGATACTGTGTAATGTTGGGTATTTTTCAGGGTTTTGAAGTAGCTTGTGTGTTGCTGGTAGTTGTGTGCAAGTCAGCTTGTGTGTCAGTTTAAGCCAGTTTAGCTTTTTTAGAGTAAGGCAGTGATAAGTGTATATATAGTATATAGAGCTGAATTGTTGGAAATTGTAGTACTTTGTTAAAACATTATTCAAATTTATTTGACAGAGATGAATTTAGGCTAGTAAAGACTTGGGAAGAGCATTTATTATTTTTTGTATTTATTTTCAGTTTGATTACCGGGGAAGTCCACTGGGCCTGAAAGTGCCCATTTTCAGTGGAGGCCCGGGGAGAAAAGCTCCATAAGCAATACAATAAGGGTTACATCATTTTAAAGGTATAATATTCATACAGTAAGGAAATGCAAATGCATAAAATGTACAGCATACAACACAGTTAACAGATATTACAGAACGCAGTTTACAGGTGTTTCCATTCAGAGCAGCATGGTGAACTGTCTTTAAAATAAAAGATCTAAGGTTCTTGTGTTATTACACTAGAAGAGGGGGACAGTTTTGCATGCAGATGTTCTAATTAAGTAAGGTAAATACTTGCTGTGCAGACAATAGAAGTACTGTGATATTTACAATATTTACATACTTGGAGTCAGGTGAGAGATTGGTTAATCAGTGACTGAGAGCTTGAGTCTGTTGTAGGAGAATATAATTATAAGTTAGAGGGAGGAGAGGAGCAAGGAGTTTGAAGAACTCATTGGGGAATTCCCTTAAATTTAGGTAGGGTGTAAGCAGGAACATTTCCGTTTGGATGACAGGTATGAGAAAAGTTGGGTCTTGAAGGTTTCTGAGTTTGGTATAGTCCTAAGTGAAGGAGGGAGAGAGTTCCATTTTTTGCCTAGAGAGAAAGAGAGTAGAAGCTGGCCAGCAGGTCGTTTGGGTTTGTGGATAGAAATTAAATTTTGGTGTTCAGATCTCAGAGATCTATTTGGGATGTACGAGGGAAGGATGTTCAAGGCTGGACATTTATCTGGGTAAAATATTAATTTGTGAGTGGTGGTTAGTTGTAGATAGTCTAGGTGGTTAGAGAGTTCTAGCCAGTTCAGAGATTGTAGGGTAAGGCAGTGATGAGTGGAGGTTTTGGATTTAGTTGCAAATTTAGAGATCTTATTATATCAGTTTTCAAGTTTGGAGGTGTTAGAAGTTAGATTAGTTAGAAGAGGGGTTCCATATTGTAAAGAAGGTAGAAGGTAGGTAGTTGCCTAGGTATGCTTAGAGGAGTTGGAGAGAAAGAGGTTATTCCTATAGAGCATACATAATTTTTGGTGGGTTTTCTTTATGTTTTGTTGAATGCGGATATCGAATTTAAGGTGTTCGTCTATGGTAATGCCAAGAAGTTTTGCAAAAGGGACCATTTCTATAGCGGCGTTAGTTTGGCTAAGGACTTTGAAAGCATTTTTGTCATAAGAGAAAGCCCTGGAGGGAGGGAAAAGTAGTATTTTTGATTTATTTCAGTTGAGAGAGAGAGATGGTTTTGGTGCATCCAGTTCTCAGTGGTAGAAAATGCTATTTGGGTTTTAGTCAGTAGTTTAGGAAGGTTAGAGGCGGCGCAGATTAAAGTTGAGTCATCAGCGTATTGGATAACTGTTGTGTCAGGGATGACAGTGTGAAGATTATTAATGAAGATGTTGAAAAGCATGGGTCCGAGGATGGACCCCTGGGGAACGCCGGTGGGTGTTGGTAAGAAGGAAGAGGTAGAGTTCTTCCATCTGACAGATTGAGATCTGTCTGATAGGTAACTGGAGAACCAGGATAGGGTATTAGGGGAAAGATTAAGGTTGGCGAGATGAAAGAGAAGGTGTTTGTGGGAAATGGTGTCAAATGCTTTAGAGAGATCTAGGAGTACTGTGGATACTAGGAGTCCAGAATCTCGGGCTCGATTGATTGTTTCTAGGAAGGAGAGTAGGGCAGTTATGGTGCTATGACCGGGGTGGAAGCCGTGTTGGGTGGGTGTTAGGAGTTGATTCTGGGTTAAGAAAGGCATAAGTTGGTGGTGGACACATTTTTTCTAGAATTTTGGATATTGGAGAGAAAAGGGCAATGGGGCGGAAATTGGGAAATATTGGTGTTTTTGCCTCCTTTGTGAAGAGGAAGAATGTAGGCTGAGCACCAGAGTTTGGGTACATATGATTCTTTTAAGGATATATTTATTAGGATACTGATTGGGAGAGCAATACCATCAGCAGCACATTTGAGGAATGAGGGAGGGTATGTTGTCAGGGGCATTGGAGCATGGCTTTAGTTTGGATATGAGCCTTTTTATAATATTGGTTGAAACTGGTTTGAGCTGGAAATTAAGGGGACAGTTATTAGGGTTGTTGGGTGGTGAAGAATGAGAGTTGTGTGGATTGTTCGGGAAAGTTTTGGTTAGGTTAGCTATGGATTCTGTAAAGAATGAGTTGAATTGTGAGCTCAGTTCTATGTTAGTTATACATGGGTCAGGGCAGGGATTATTCCTGGACCCTGGATGGAGAAGGAAATTAACTGATTTCCAGAATTGTTTAAAGTTTTTATTATTGTTGGACTGAAGCTTATTGTAGTAGTTTTTTTTTTGTCCATGGTGATTAGTTTTTTTACATGGTTGCGGAGTTGGGTGTATTGGAGCACAGTAGTAGGCATTTTATTCTTCTGGTAAAGTTTCAAGGATTTGTCCCTGTGGTGCATGATTTGTTTTGTTTCTTTGGACAGCCAAGGAGCAGTATTAGCTTTGACTCGTTTGTTTCTTAGAAGCTCTAGGGAGTTAAGAGTATTTAGGAAGACAGAGTTGAAATGTTCTACAGCTTTGTCAAGTGGAAGAGTATTTAGGATTTGCCAATTAATTTGTTTAAAAGTGGCATAAGAGGACTGTTGGAAGTAAGAAGGCTATAGCTATGTCTTTTCTGGCCTGCTCACTGAGGAATGGTTTTATCCTATACAGACAGCCTAGTTTATGGTTCTGTTGTCACACACACACACACACACACACACACACCCCATTTCTGCTTTTGTACTGTTTACTGAAGTTACAGTGAAGAGTTTTTTTCAGGGTGTTACACAGCTGTTTATGAGTAGATGGTATGTATTTATTCTTTTTGGGATCAAGAGAAGTTGGAAGCTGTCTGACCAAGATTCTGTGAAGGAGAATGATTGCTGCCTGATCTTGAGGCCCTGCTGCTTTTGCAGTGCATACATGTGTGTGTCATTACAGAAACTTGGCTTGAAAGTATAGAAGGCACTCTCTCCATACCAGGGTGTTGTGTCTACTATGCCTTTTGGCCTGATTATAGCTGAGGTGGAGTATCCATATTTAGTAATGACCACATAACTTCTCATGAAGTCCCTCGAGATTAAAAAAAACTGAAGTGATTGAGATCCAAATCACATTAAATATGACCAACTGTCAGGTCATAGAATGTTGCAGGATACCCTGTATGCTCCCAGAAAATCATATTAGATTCCTAAATAAACTGGATGACATTCAAATTAGCAAGAATTCCATTATCCTAGGACACTTTAACTACCCAATGATGAACTGGGAATTGCCTATACCTCAATTGTAGGTTATGTCCACAGATTATTACTTTCATAAATAAAAATTCCCACATCAACAAGAAACATCTTACACGTCAAAATATTCTTGACATGATCCGACCAATATGGTATAGGTATCAACCTAATCTTCTGTTAATCCTTTCTCCAGTTAAATCCAATCACAAATGGGTAACTTTTCCCTTCAAAATCTCTGAACAGTTTAATGCGAATATGACAAAGTTCAGACCCTTCAAACGTGCACTTTCTATAATTCTTTGAAGCGTCTAAATTCAAGTTTAACTGTATTACACAAGGTACTGACACAGCAAGCAGTTACATAAATAAAGGCTATGTGCTCCTGGTATTGCCTACCAGTTGCAAATTAAATGGGAAGTTTAAAAGTAAACCAGACTGAAGGTGAATGAGCACCAAAACTGACCCATGCATAATTAGGTGGCTAGCAAATTGGTAGGTTGAGAGAACCCATGTTGTAAGATTGGCAGGTGTATCTTCATCAAATATGAAAGTAACCAGTGGTGTTCATCAGCGCTCTGTGCTGGGACCTCTACTGTTCAGTATATACTTTGCAGATCTCCATTTTACAAATGAGGATCACTGGCTAACCAAGATTATAGATGCCTGGAAACTTGGTATCTTCCTCTTGCACAGAAGCTCCAACTGGAATTCACACGTCAACAATAAGTACCCAAAAATGAGTTTAAACTAAATGTTAAAAAGTGCAATGTCATCACATTTGGTGAACAATCCCTTCATCCGTATTGTAGTATAGACAGTACCCCACTTCAGAAAGAAATTGTAGTAAGAGACTTTGGAACATGGCCAGATAGTTTGTTTGCCTTTGACCATCATATTGTACCATTGATTAGGGAAATATTTTACCTGGCGTAGCTGATTGCAAAAGATATATCATCTAGATCCAAAGAAATTCTTAACTCTCTATAATTCCCACATTGATCAGATTTTTTTGTTTATTTTTATTTATTAAACATTTGTTTACTGGCAAAGTCCACCTTGGAATGAAGCCAGTTTTCAGTGGAGGCCCAGGAAGAAACAATCCATACGCATGTCTTTGTAACATGAGAGGAAACCGGAGCACTCGGAGGAAACCCACATGGACGTAAAGAGGACATGCAGACTCTGCACAGAAAGCACCCCAGCCAAGAATCTAACTGGAGAACCTCTTGCTGTGAGGCAGCAATGCTACCACTGCGCCATCCTATAGATCATCTCCGTCCAGTTATGTCATCAAATACCATGCCCCTTTTGGGATATACCTTACTAGACATGTCAAGCAACTGGAAAGCCCCATCAAGGTTCCTCACTAAAAAGATCACAGACTGTCGTGCAAGGCTGAAAGCATTGTCCCTTTTCAGTGTCTTCTGTAGACATCTTGAGGGCAATCTGTGCTGAGCCTTTTAGGTCATTAGGGATCCAGTAATCCAAGATATCTTGTATCTCCACAAGTCAGTGAGTCCTCTGAACATTAGAACCAGGGATCTAAACTTGATTCAGCAAGTAAACAAAGCATAGTAGAGAGAGAGAGAGGTTTGTCACACAATGTTTACCTCTTTTCTGAAACAAGCTTCCACTCCAAGTTAAGCAATGCAACATACTTTCTTCCTTCAAAAACGAGTTAGATGGATGGACATTTGTAAATACACCCCTGGTATGACCATCTCGTTGCTCCTTGAGAAAGGTAGTTATGGTCTAAAGGTGTGTATTGGCATGGAGTATATGGCCAGTCGGCCCAACTGCTTTAATTATTCTGTGACTCTATTTTATGATTACACACTCACTCCATTTTGTCATTCTTGTTTAGAAGTAATGAAGGGACTGAAGAATTGATTAAGTAAAAAGTTGTACTGATAAATATTGGTTTAAAAAGTTCATGATGTAAATCACATTATATAGCAGCTCTCTATTCTGTGCAGTCAGAGGTATTGTAATGTGGAGTATTTTTATCACTGATTGCTGTATATGCTAGAGATATTAAAGAAAGAATGAACTTTTTCTTAATAGTACTATATTCTAGCTTCACACTGTAACAGATGAACCTTTAAAGGGAATTTGGCAAGCACTTCAGTGGAAAGAAATGATGTTTGAAAGTGTAGGAAGTAATTAGTTGTGCAAGTAGCTGCTTTACCAGCAGCCATAATACTTTAGAATACATTAGATATATTAGTTCAGAATCTAGTACATTCATTTATTTAAGGGTAGTCAGTGCACTTTTTATTAAGGGTAGATGATGGTTTACTGAAAGCATGCAAGTTTTTTCACATCTGGGAGGGGAATGAAAATAACTTAACAGTCTAAGTGGGAACACAAACTTTAACCTTTCTTTTAGCTTAGTTAACCCTAACAATCAGAATAGTTGATGCTTGTGGGTGCAGTCATCAATCTGAGCTGAGGTAACTGCCCCTACTTAGAAGGGTGATTTTTTTTTTTTGGAAAATGTATATAGTTTTGAGCATTTTCTGTGATTTAAAAGGGGTGTGAAATTTTTTATTTTTTTATTTTTTTGTGTTTTATTGAAGTGGAAAATGTGATATGGGTTCAAACAGAGTTGAGAGGAAGCAACTACCTACAAGATAAGCCAGTGTATATAAGCTGCAGTTTGGAAATATATATTCAGAAGAACTGTCATGTGAGTGATACCTTTTATCAGAATGGCTGCTTTAATATTAACCTGGAATACAAGTGGCCTTACAGGTATACATAAAAATCATAGTGCTGAATTATGTTAAGAAGTGTAGTCTGCAGATGGCTGTTGTAGGGAGACTCATTTGGATGGAAATTTGCATGGAGATTTGACAAAGAATTTTTGGTTGGGCCTTCAGCAGAGCACCAGGAATAAAGGAAAATGTAATGTTGTTTGTAAGAGTGGCTCTAGTAGTGATAGAAGAGGGAGGAAAAAAGACAAGACTGGTAGATTTGTGGGAGCAAGGAAATATTGGCAGATGAGGATTACACTGGTTTGTATTTATAGTCCACGTAAAACAACTATTATGGAGCTTAAGATAGTTTTGAGGAGAAATACGCTTTCAGCAGGGAGTATTATTGGTTTGGTATGCCTGCTCACTCTTTCTGTCCCCCAACAGTTACTTATTGTCCCTCATGTGACTTCAACTGTACCAGTCTGTCTTTCTTTCTCATAAACTTCTGCCTAACATAAATTTGAATTGCTTTGATTCAGTATAAATAATATATTATGACTTTACATTATTTTCCTAATAACAATATATTACTGTTGTATTTATTTATATTTGTGCGATCTGTCACTAAAATGTAATTCTGACTTTCTTTGCATGCTTCAAGCTGAGACGGACATTGGATAATTGTGATCACTGCTTTATCCCGGTTAACAAATTTTAAGTCAGTAAATAAAATAAATTTAGTTGTAGTTACATCTTCTGACAATGCTGAAGAAAAAGAAAAGGGTGAGTATGTTAAATGTAAACATACCTACCTGATACTGTGACTCTTGCTTAATTTCATATTCTTATTTTCCAGGTGAATGTGGACCCAGAAGACCTCATTCCAAAGCTGCCAAAGCCGAAGGATCTCCAGCCATTCCCCACCACTCAAGCACTGGTAATGTTATGGGCTAGATGGGTGCTGTTTAATGAAAGTGTTTGTATTTCTTGTATGGTTATAAGAGAATTGTTTTTATCCCCCATCCCTTTAACTTTAGTAAAAGTAGAAAATTAAGAGTTTCTAACAGACATAACTGTAAATTCTGCTCTCTCTCTGTCAAAGTCTAACTGCTTTGTTTAACTAATGAGCATATTGTAGTAAGCTGTGTTTTCAGGCAGCTTCTTATTTCAAGTCTTTTTTATGTTACACTGTGGGATATTTTCTGTGCTCAGGTTAATGTAATGCTTTTCAGGATGATGGAGTAGAATTCTTTCACAGTTTTAAATATATTTTATGATTTATGTTGTGTGAAGGTTTGTTTTCATATTTTGTACTTTCTTTGTCTGATGTCAGTGGAGGTGTTAAAGTACCATGATGTGTAGAAGGGAATTTCACTTAGTTGTATTTCTTCTGGATTCCTGATGTTCATCGTGTTACCCTGCTGCAGTCATCACACTTGGGTTATCATGTTGTCAGGCGGTCCTGCAGTCGGCCGGAATTCCAAAGTCTTGGTCCGGCGTCAGTTGCTGTCACCTCTTCCCTGACGTCAGTGCGCCAGAGGTATATATAATGCAACCGACGCCATTTTCTTCAGTCTTTCTTGCCGTGCGGTGCCCGAAGCAGAAGCAGTTCGCAAGTGCTGGTCGGCCGACTCCTGAGATTTTCTAATTCGAATTTCAGACCAAAGTCTTCTATAAAGCTAAGTACCCCGTTGGGGAAACTTTTCTTGCCTCAGACCAATGTCAGAAAAAGTTAACAATTGTATTTCTTGTGGGAAGCAAATACCTCATAAGGATTTTCATTCTTTTTGCATACCTTGCCTAGGCCCAGACCACTACTTCACTTCTCAGTTTTGTGCTAGGTTTAATAAGCATACTATTAAAAGACGCTTTGATTTCGCACTACACTACTTCGGTAGGAAATTTAACTACAGCATGCCGTCGGAGCAACCGACTACCGGCGTGCACAAAAAACGCAGGGATAAGGACAGACAGCCCAGGCCTAAGCCAGATTCCGAGGCCTCGGCTTATCCGGTCTCCGGTTCTCTGGTCCTCAGTGAGGCTCCGACACAGCCCCTGACTACCGCAGATCTCGACCTCGAGACCGCTACGGAAATTTTGATGGAATGTACCAGGCCGACGCAGCCTTTTACTTCAGGCCCTTCCGACGACTTTGCTTCTAAAGACGTCGGTGCTACAGAAACGCCATCAGTTTCAGAAGGCGTTTTCAGACTGACGACTCTTACCATTAAAACATTTTCTAAGTCGAAGACTCCTTCTAAATCTAAAAGGACTGCACTTTAGTCTCGTGTTCAAGGCCCTATGCCTAAGAAACAGATGCTCAAAATGGCTGAAGATTTGATTTCTTTAATCAGGGGTTCACAGCCCCCTCCTGACAAAAGGCCTAGACAAGAGGAAGATTATGCTTCCTCTGAGCAAATGTCCATTTCTTCAGACTCCTCTGAGGGACCAAGACTATTCCTTCTCTCCTTATGAAGATTCTGATGCTGAGGACTCTATTCCCTCAGCTTCTCCTCCTGAAGACTACTCCTTTGGGGAAACTTTGCACACTATGAGGGAACATTTTCACTGGGAAGGTCAGGACTACTCTGATTCAAAGAAAAGGCTCAGAGAGTTTCTTTTACTCCCCCAACACAGACCACTTGCCATCCCACCAGTTTTGGACATTGTGGATGATGTCTATTTAGAATCCAGTTTCAACCCAGACTCTCTACCTCCTGCTCCGGCTAAGCCTGACAGATGCTACAGAGTGCCTGATTCCCACAAATTTCTTTACAAAAGCCCAGTAGCTGACCCAGAGTCTATCTCCCAGGGTCCCAAGGGGGCTAAGGCTTCTATGGCTAAAAACCCAGTACCTCCTGAGAGGTATTCCAGAGCACTAGACAGGTGGGGGAAAAAGGTTTACACCTCAGCCACACTAGCTATGAGGGCACTGAATTGTCAATTTCATATGCTTAAGTATCAGCAATTTCTAATCTCTCAGTTAAAGCAAAGAATAACCACTCTCCCTCAACAAACTGAATTGAAAGAAGTACAGGATCTGTTGCACGCCACTGAGCAGGTGGGCAAACATACCTTACAATGTGGGTTTGATTCTTTGGAGGCCTCCTGCAGAGCAGCTGTCACTGGGTCTGTTATACGTAGGCATGCTTGGTTAAAGGAACAAACTCTGCCTGATCATGTTAAAGCAAAACTACTAGATGCTCCCTTACAGCAGGATGTTTTTTGGAGTTAAAGCAGAAGAAGTTTTAAAGAAAATGGAAGATAAGGCAAAATCTATGCAGACAGTCAAAGATTTCTTACAAGTACAACCCCCTCGCTTCAGCAGAAACTGGCCAACAAAAAATTGGTCCATTCCAGCCACTGACAGACCGCAGAGGGGTAAATACAGACGCCTAAGGGGCAGAGGACAACCACAAGCCCAGTATAAACCTCGCCAATGGGGCACTACAACACAGAAGGGAGGAGAAGACAGGTCTCAATCCACCAGAAGGGCAAACTCAATAACTTGCACCTCATCTGGCCAAGCAATACTCTCTTAGCAGCCCCCTTGGGGGGAAAACTCGCACTTTTTGCAGACAACTGGCACATTGTCACAAAGGACAAATGGGTCCTAGACATAATTTCACGAGGATACAGATTCCACTTTCACACCTTGCCAATGAAAAGAGGAATGCCAAACCTGCCACAAAATCAATGGGCAGAGGCACAAAAGCAAATTACAGCTCTCATGGACATGAGAGCCATTCAACTGGTACCTACTCGAGAGCAAGGCCAAGGATTTTACTCAAGACTCTTTCTAATGCCCGGAAAGGACAATGCCTGGAGACCAATTCTGGACCTTTCAATTCTAAACACTTACAAGTACCCAAATTCAAGATGCTAACACTACAGCAGCTACTTCCCATGTTGGGCAAGGAAGCATGGCTAGTAACGTTGGACCTCAAGGAGGCATACCTGCATGTCCCTATCAGACAAGGTTGCAGAAGATACCTCCATTTCATTGCAGGTTCAACCCATTACCAATTCTCTGCACTGCCCTTTGGCTTATCTACTGCGCCCAGAGTTTTCACAAAATGCCTGGCACCAGTAATTGCGTAATGCAGACCCAGAGGAATTCAAATATATCCATACCTGGACGACTGCCTCATCCAAGCAGAAAGCAAAGACATTCTCTTACATCATCTGACCTTTGTAAAGCATCTACTAAACTGCCTGAGGTACACAGTAAACGAAAATAAGTCAAAACTAGTACCCTCAAAAAATGACATCAATGGGTGCCAGCTTGAATACAACGACCCAGAAGGCTTATCTTACGCTAGACAAGCAACTACAACTAACTCAATATTTCAAGACAATGGCAACAAAGACCCAATTAACTGCAAGAAAAATTCTGCAGGCTTTGGGCTTCATGGCATCTTGCATTCTAATAATACCATTTGCAAAGCTGCATATGAGGAAATTACAGTGGTACCTAAAAAGCGTATGGTCTCAACACAGCCACAGCTTGGACAGAATGATATCTCTCATTCCCTGCCTACAACAGGAATTTCTATGGTGGTCACAGGCATGTCACCTCAACAAGGGTCAGCCTTTCACCTTGCCCCCAGCCAGGCAAACTATCACAACAGATGCTTCAGACTATGCCTGGGGCACACATGGCAGGGCAATGCATTCAAGGCCTATGGACTGCAGATCAAAGAAATCTGCACATAAATCAAAAAGAGATGCTAGCTGTACAGAAAGTTCTGACAGCCTTCAAGGATCTATTACATCCAGGACAACTTGCAATAAAGACGGACAACACCACAGTTATGTGGTACATAAACAAACAAGGGGGTACACATTCCTTCCCTCTATGCAGGCAAGCAATGATCTTTTGGAACACATCTCTGGCCTACCAAGTCCAGTTACAAGCTCAATTCCTGCCAGGACAGAAGAACCCATTGGTAGACGACCTCAGCAGAAACATCAAAGATCCCCACGAGTGGAAACTAGACCCACAGATATTTGCAATGATAACTCAAAAATGGGGCCTTCCAAACATAGACCTGTTTGCCAGTCCTCAAAACTACCAACTGACAAAATTTTGTACAAGGACATTTCACCATCAAGCTTGGAAAGTGGACTCTCTCTCTTTCATTTGGAAAAAACCTGACAGCATATGCCTTCCCTCCATTACCTCTCCTCACAAAGGTTCTTTTGAAGGTCAAAAAGGAGAGACCACGACTGATTCTCATAGCCCCAGACTGGCCACGCCAGCACTGGTACCCGCTATTGAAAAATATGGCCCACAGCCCACCATGGATATTGCCTCAAATACCCCATTTGCTCACACAACAAAACAAACAGATTCTTCACAGCCAGCTCAACACTTTAAATCTGGCTGCGTGGCAAATCAACTAAACATCCAACCAGCTCCTCTTTCACAAGCAGTTCTGGATATTATTCTGGAAGCCAGGAGGCCAAGCACCAGGAAGGCTTATTCGGACAAATGGAAAAGGTTTTGTGCCTGGAACCAAGCTAAAGGCCAAGACACAATTCAGCCTCTCATGCCTCACATTCCACAGTATTTAGCTGAGATGTTGCACAAAGGGCTTTCCTTTTCCTCAATTAAAATCCATGCTTCAGCTATTTCAGCTCACTACAACATGGATCCACCTTTATTTTCACATCCTCTTCTAAGGCAGTTCCTCAGAGGGGCAAAAAACATTAGACCACCCAGGAGAGCTCCTACACCAACATGGGACCTCAACTTTGTTCTGGAAAAACTAACGCTACCTCCCTTTGAACCAGCTTTCTCTGCAGATCTTCAGTTCCTATCATGGAAGACTGCCCTGCTCCTAGCAATAACTTCAGCTAGGAGAGTCTCAGAGCTACAGGCACTAATGGCAGTGGAACCTTTCCTCATTTTTCATCAAGACAGAGTTTCTCTATGAACTAATCCTTCCTTTATGCCTAAAGTGGTTTCCAGTGTAGCTTTAAATCAAACCATCCACTTACCCACCTTCTTTCCCAATCCACAGAACAAAGATGAGAGACTCCTGCATTCCTTGGACATTCACAGGCAGCTTTGTTACTACTTGGACAAAACTAAGGCTTTCAGAAAAACTGACCAGCTCTTTGTATCCTATGCTACAGCTTCTCAAGGAAAGGCTACATCTAAGTAAACCATTTCTAAATGGATAGGTCATTGTATACGGTTCTGCTATAACCATCATGGGAAACCAGTTCCTGCTACCATTAGATCCCATTCTACCAGGGAAACAGCTACCTCTACAGCCTTTCTCAGAGGGATTCCAACCAAGGAAATTTTAGAAGCTGTGACTTGGAGTTCAGTACACACCTTTACCAAACACTGTCACCTACCTCTTTACTCTAAGTCCAGGGCAGGCTTTGCCACTGCAGTTCTGCAGGGCCTGATTGCCTCCACTAACCCTCTATGATACCTCCCTCCTACCTTTGCTTTGGGATGCAACCCAAGTGTGATGACTGCAGCAGGGTAACACGATGAACATAGTACAGTTTTGTACCTACCATAAATGTAGATGTTGGAGTGTTCACCCTGCTGCAGTCGAGGTTGCCCTCCCTCCATCCCCTCTGATCTACTGGCAAAATCTCTTCTATGCCTTACTGATGTATTTGCTTATAGCTGAAGGGATTTTGTGTTTGTGCAGTGTTCACTCCATTTGGTACTAATTCTGACCACCTTTTTGGGGGCACCTGACATCTGGGGCAAGAAAAACTGAAGAAAATGGCGTTGGTTGCATTATATATACCCCTGGCGCACTGACGTCAGGGAAGAGGCGTCAGCAACTGACACCGGACCAAGACTTTGGAATTCCGGCCGACTGCGGGGCCGCCTGACGACAGGAATAACTCAAGTGTGATGACTGCAGCAGGGTGAACCCTCGAACATCTACATTTATGGTAGGTACAAAACTGTACTTTCTTCCTATGCAGGGTATGTGTTTTATTAGTGACCACTGTTGTGGTGGGGGTGGGGGTTCTCAAGGGACTAATTGTACATTTATGCATATGAATTTATGCAGGTTGGGAGGGTGGCCTAATGGTTAAGGTGTTTGCCTTACAAACACAAGGTGCAGGGTTAGAGTCTCACAAGGGATAATTTGCTAGGCTTAAAATGGCTCACAAGGACAGTTAGCCTAGTACTAACCTATGAACCTATGAGAAGCAGTCTAGGCCAATAGCTCCTTAGTGTTACTTCAGAGTTTTGCCTCAACATTTTACACCATGGCATGTGGTGCCTATTATGCTGTGATGCATTTATGCCCCTATTATTGTTTACATGTGTCCCTTTTTTAATAAAATCTTTCATAAATTGTTTTCTCTAAGGCTATGTTACCAGAGCTTGTATTTACCTTTCATGAGCTTTATCCCTCTATGATGTCAAGGTAGGGATAGTGGAAGAACACACTGATAGATAGACTTTAATAAACACAGTATTGAGCATGTATGGGTATGCATCCATTTAAGGCAGTCATTGCATCCAGATGCTGTCCTACAGTTCATTCATATGGGTAGATCATCAAGAAAAACATTTGCAGAGTTTTATTTATTAAAAAGCTGTTGACATTGAAAAGGAATACTATGGGATGGATTCATCATTGCACTTAAAACTACCAAGTGCCATGTGACGTACAAAACAGGGGATAATCCCACCAGCAAGGGAAACTGTCACCAGTTATATTATTTGTAGCAGTTAGTCTTGGGGCAGCATGCTGGGTGCTTTCTCACCTTTGTTGATGGTGGAATGTTATTGTGACGCCCCTACACTGGCCCAGTAACCACCATCTTCTTTCGGCTGTTCCCGGTAGGGGTCACCACAGTGGATCATCTGTTTCCATTTATTCCTGTCCTCTGCATCTTGTTCTGTTGCTCTGCCACACCAACCACCTGCATGTCCTCTCTCACCACATCCATAAACTTTATCTTAGGCCTTCCTCTTTTCCTCTTACCTGGGAGCTCCATCCTTAGCATCCTTTTCCCAATATACCTAGCATCCCTCCTCAGCATATGTCCAAACCAACGCAATATCACCTCTCTGGCTTTATCTCAAAAGCTAATGAACTAAAGAAGAGCTTCAGACAAAGAAAACCAGGTCTGATAGTGATAACAAAATTCTTCCGTAGTTTATTCGGTACCACAAGTACACATCATACCATTTGGGATGACTTCTTCAGATAAAATACATTTAGCAGCCTCCAGCTTAAAAAGCTCCATTCCAGACCAATTATCCAATCATCTGAATGAGGTACTCTCAATTAAGTGGAAAGTGTTAAAAGAGAAACTATCCTAAAAGTTAAAAAGGCAGTCCTAAACTACTAATTAAATACATACACATATATATATATATAAATCTTTCTTAAAGAAATGAACCATAAAAAATATATGTTCATGAAATAACTTATTGTCCCTACCTCCCAGACTCCAATAAAATTTATACAGAACAATTAAAGGGGAATACAAGCCTATGGGCCTAGAAACGTCCAATGGCAGCTACTAGTCATCTGCCTGGTGGGGGTGCATGTTTCGGGATAGTATTAAGAAAGAAATATGTTAACAAAGCATCAATTTAGACTTCTTTAACTTATGTTCATGAACTCTCCCAGGTTATTTAAATTGATGGTTTGTTCTTATAATAATCCCTAAATAGTTAATGAAATAAACCCTACAAAGAGCCTGATATTGATTTAATTTAAAATCTAGTGTTATCTGTTCAGGCTTTTGAGTTTTAAGAGGCATGAAATGTTACAGTGTTCATTTATCTATCTCAAAAGCTTCCAACCTGAGCTGACCCTCTAATGCACTGGCCCAGTAACCAAGGAGCCCCAATCCTCACCAGTGGCAGCAGTAAGGAATGTACACACTGGGAGGATGACAATTACACAAGCAGTGAAGTGCAGTTTCCCTTAAGAGCACACAGAATCCTAGTCTGGGTGTGGTTTCTCCCTCTTAATCCAGATCCCCAATAAAACTCCCCAGTGGCGCAGCTATAGTGTTGAGAGCTCAGCTGAGTGGCCCAACCAAGATCTCCAGTACCTTTTGTCATTCATGTCCCTGCTCAAGTAGCTGACACACACACACACACACACACACACTTTGAAATTTGATTTTTATACAAACACACACACACTCTTGGGAAATGCTGGCACAGGTTTACTAGCTATGGTCCCTTCTGTGCAGACTATAAGGTAGTTCCGACTGCCACCAGCCACTCTTTATCAGCTACTTTAAGGCCCTTAACAAAGCGTGTCCAGTCCTACTGTGTAATGTACTATTAATCCAAATAGTAGTCTGACCAAGAGCAAGGCTGTTTAGTAGTGGCCTGTATAGTGTCAACAAATAGATATGCAAGTACTCTAAGAGCTTAAATATCTCTAAAAAGACCAACCACAATTGAAAGGGTTAAATATATTTAATAATAAATAATAAAAGAACAAGACAGTACTCAGTAAATAGTTACATCAGAGTTCAAAATCACAGGAAGCATTTAAAACAGCATTGCAGGACACACACAAATAAATAAAGAAAACATCTAAGTTATACTTTACAATATTCGTATCTGAATCTAAAACAGTTGCTATGTCCTAAAAACTTACTTGCAGAACAACACACAGGCATATGTGGTGATGAGTGGATGTTGTCAGGACAAAAACACATACATAATGCCCTGTTTCTTTCTCTCAGAGAGTTCTTAAATTAATATCAAATATTACTGTTGGGTTAGCTTGGATGACATCACTTTGTCACCTGATTTTAGTTCCCAAGCTAAACCCCCAGTGTCAGAAACTACCAACATTTAACATCTCTCTGTGAAAATACATAGCCTTCAGATGTTTGCAACTGTTAGAAGACATAAAACAATAAAACCGTTACAAAACAACACAGAGAGTCCTCTATTGTAGACATCCCGTCGCCTGTTGATGGAAACTGAAAGATAACTTTTATAGCACAATCGGAAAACAATTTAATTTCAACTATTTTCTTGAAGTTTTGCAAGTTAACCCTCTATGTTCTAGTTCCCACTGTTAAAACATATACATTTACACAATTACAATAGTCTATATAAATTTCTGTTCTAAGCCAGCATGGCATGCTATGGTTACATTTTACCTCACTACATAACATATAGTTCTAACACAGTTGTAGCACAAGCATCTTACATGAAGCATGTTGGCATTCACAACTGACACATAACCACTTACTGCCAGGCCAGCTCTCTGGAATTTTGTATCTGCTTCTGTCACAATTTTGTATAAATCATATTAATATTCTCAAATGACGTGTAATTATTTACAAAATTACAGCTAGCTGGGCAGGCAGTATTTCCCTTTGCCACAGTAATAAAGGGAATCTAGAAATGAAAGATGTTCTTCGTTTTTCACTGTTGCAGTCATTACATTTGGTTCATCTGCTTGCAGGTAGCCCTCAGTCAGCCTGATTAACAAAGTCTTGGGTCCTGCGTTGGTTGCTGTTCCTTCTTCCATGACATGAGGTCATCAGGGGTGTAAAACATGCAGCCGTCACCATTACATCAGTCTTTCTTGCCGTGCGGTGCCCGAAGCAGAAGCAGTTCGCAAGTGCCAGTCGGCCGACTCCTGAAATTTTCATTTTCGAGTTTCAGAACCAAAGTCTTCAACTAAAGCTAAGTACCCCGTTAGTGAAACTTTTTCTTGCTCCTTACCGATGTCAGTAAAAGTTAATTGCATTACTTGTGGAAAGCAAATACCTCATAAAAATTTTCATTCGTACTGTATTCCTTCCTAGGCCCTGACCACAATGTACCTTGCTGTCAGTTTTGTGCTTTATTTAATCAGCGCACTATCCATCGTCTGTATATTTTCACCTCTGAATATTTCGGTTCTAGGTTTAATTATCCAGAAATGTCGTCTGTTAGCCGTCCGACTACTGGGATTCCAAAAAAATGCAAACATAAAGACAGAGACAGGCCACCAAGGTCCAAAACTGCCGACGACACGTCTCCTAAGCCAGTCGCCAGTTTGCCAGTACTCAGTGAGGCGCTTTCGCAGCCCCTGATACCCGCTATTTCTGATTTGCAGGCTTCTACTGAGACCCATTTGGAGTCTGGTATGCCACGAGATGCTTCAACTATGGAATCCGTGGATGTCTCTACCTTGGATGGGGCTGGAGCTGCTGTGCAGGCACCGGCTTCTGATGGTGTATTCAGGCCTACGGACTTGCATATTAAATGGACGCCTCCTTCTTTACTTAGGCCTAAATCTCGATCCATGCCTAAAAAAACAACGCCCAGGCCACATGCTCAAGCTTGTATGCCTAAAAAACAAATGATAAGAATGGCTGAAGATCTAATGACTCTAATCAGGGGTAGCCAACCCCCCACCCCCCCCTTATAACAGGCCTGTGACTGAAGTTGATTATGAATCTTCTGATCAGGATTGTGTTTTTTCTGATTATCTGGATTTGCCCTTATCTATTTATGAGGATTCTGATGCAGAGGACTCCATTCCCTCTGCTTCCCCTCCTGAGGATTTTTCTTTTGTGGAAACCTTACATACTCTAAGGGAGCATTTCCACTGGGAAAGCCAGGATTTTTCTGATTCAAAAAAAGAGGCTTAGGGATTTCCTTCTCTTACCTCAGCATAGGCCTTTAGCTATTCCTCCTGTACTAGACATTGTTGATGATGCTTTTTCGGAATCTAGTTTGGCCCCTGATTCTCTGCCTCCTGCTCCCAGAAAACCTGACAGATACTACAGGGTCCCTGAGTCCCACAAGTTCCTTTTTAAAAATCCTACTGGAGATCCAGAGACTATTTCACTGGGGTCCAAGGGCATTAAGGCTTCTACTGCTAAAAATCCTACCCCTTCTGATAGTGACTCCAGGGCACTGGATAGATGGGGTAAGAAGGTTTACACTTCTGCAGCCTTGGCCATTAGGGCTTTAAACTGCCAGTTTCATATGTTAAAGTATCAGCAACATGTTATTGGACTGCTTAAACAGAAAATATGTTGATTCCTGACTGTGTGGAAAATAAAGAATTACAGGATTTAATGCATTCTGATGGACAAGGTGGAAAACATACTTTGCAATGTGGTTTTGATTCATTAGAGGCCTCTTGCAGGACTGCTGTTACTGGGTCTGTGCTCAGAAGGCATGCTTGGCTTAAGGAGCAATCTTTGCCTGATCATGTTAAAGCTAAATTGTTGGATGCTCCTTTAGATCAGGACCTCCTGTTTGGCAATAAGGCTGAGGAAGTTCTTAAAAAGATGGAAGATAAAGCGAAATCTATGCAAACTGTTAAAGATTTTTTACAAGTTCAGCCTCCCAGATTTAGTAGGCATTGGCCCTCTAAGAATTGGTCCTTTTCAGCCCCTTCCAGGTCGTCTCAAGCCAAACTCAGACAAAGCAAAAACCCCAGGTTTCAGTCCCAGGAGATGCACAGAACTAAGCAGTGGGGGCCTCCACTTTCAAATCCAGGAATAATAAGATGCGCCCCCCCCCATGATAAACTGTCTCAATGGCTTCCTTTTAAAATTTCCAAGCACTTATCAACTGACTGCCCCTTTGGGGGGAAAAGATTGCTCTTCATGCAAAGAATTGGAAACTCATTATCCAGGACAAATGGGTTTAAAATATAGTGTCCCAGGGATACAGATTTCACTTCCACACGTTGACAACATGAAGCGGGTGGCTGGACCTACCCCCAAATCAGTGGGCAGAGGCCCATAAACAAGTACTTTCTCTCTTAAACATGGGGACTATTCAACTGGTGCCAGAAGAGGAAAAGGGACAAGGTTTCTACTCGAGACTTTTCCTGGTACCCAGAAAAGACAATTCATGGCATCCTATCCTAGACCTGTCTACTCTAAACACCTTTTTGGAGATTCCAAAATTCAAGACTATGCTAGGCAAAGATGCCTGGTTGGCAACACTAGATTTAAAAGAAGCATACCTGCACATCCCAATCAGGGAATCTTGCAGAAGATACTTACGCTTCAAAGCAGACTACACACATTATCAGTTCTCTGCACTGCCCTTTGGCTTGTCTACTGCACCCAGGGTATTCACAAAGTGCCTAGCTCCAGTTATTGCATTTTGCAGGCAAAGAAATATTCAAATGTACCCATACCGGGACGATTATCTAATTCAGGCAGAAAGCCAGGACCTACTTTTGAATCATCTGGCCTTTGTACAAAGGGTTCTAACTTGTCCTGGGGTACACCATAAACGAAAAGAAATCGCAACTGGTACCCTGTCAACAAATTATATTCCTGGGAGCAAGCTTGAATACAACTTCCCAGATGGCTTGCCTCATGCCAGAGAAACAAATTCATTTGACAACCTACTTCAAACAAGTGACCACAAAACCCTGCTATCTGCAAGACAAATAATGCAGGCCTTGGGGTTCATGGCCTCCTGCATTCTTCTAATTCCATATGTAAGACTGCATATGAGGAAACCACTGCGGTAGCTAAAAAGCCTATGGTGTCAACATTCTCAGGACCTAGAAACAATGATTCCTATCATACCTTGCCTACGCCTAGAGTTCCTTTGGTGGGCAGAGACCTGCCACCAAAACAAGGGGACTACCTTTTACACCAGCCCCTGCCACCCAAACCCTAACAACAGACACATCAGACTATGCATGGGGGGCTCACCTGGCAGGGAAGTGCATTCAGGGCAAATGGAACCCAAGTCAAATGCACCTGCATATCAATCAAAAAGAAATGTTAGCTGTACAGAATGCTCTGACAGCCTTCAAGGAACCACATTCCTCCAGGACAACTAATGGTAAAGATGGACAACACCACTGTTATGTGGTGCATAAACAAGCAGGGGGGTACACATTCTTACCCTCTCTGCAGACTAGCCATGGCATTGTGGAACACAGCCTTGAGCTACCAAGTGCACCTACAAGCTCAATTCCTGCCAGGAAAATTAAATACACTGGCAGACAGACTAAGCAGAAACCTCATGGACCCACACAAGTGGAAACTGGAACCAAGGACTTTCAACATGTTGACAAGCAAGTGGGGGAGCCCAGATATAGACCTGTTTGCCTCTCCCCAGAACTAACAATTGGACAAATTTTGCACAAGGACTCCCTACAAACAAGCCTGGAAAGTGGATGCTCTGTCCTTCAGTTGGAAAAACCTATCGGTCTATGCCTTCCCCCCTCTGCCTCTGCTCTGCAAAGTACTACTAAACAAACAGGACAAACCAAGGATGAGTTTGATTGCTCCAGACTGGCTGCGCCAACACTGGTACCCCCTCCTGTGCAGTGTGTCATGGTTATCTCCATGGCACCTGCCTCAGACTCATTCCCTGCTGTCTCAGCAGAACCAGATTCTGCACCCTCAGCTTCCAACACTGAACCTTGCAGCCTGGCTAATTACTTATTGTCTCCTTTACCATCCCTCTGCAAACCTGTGATGGATATCATCTTAGAGGTAAGGAGGCCTAGTACTAGAAAATCTTATGCTGAAAAATGGAAAAGATTCTGTGTCTGGAACCAATCTCAAGGGATGAGCACAGCAGCGCCCAATTTGCCTCAGATTTTACAATACCTAACTGAGATGCTTCACAAGGGCCTGTCTTTTTCCTCCATTAAAATCCATGCCGCAGCCATTTCAGCTCATTATAACAAAGAACCTGCCCTCTTCTCTCATCCACTGCTCAAGCAGTTCCTCAGAGGGGCCAAAAATTTGAGACCACCCAGGAGAGCTCCAACCCCAGCCTGGGACCTTAACTTTGTCTTGGAGAAGCTCACTCTACCTCCTTTCGAGCCAGCTGCTGCTGCAGACTTAAAATTTCTTTCTTGGAAAACAGCTTTCATTTTAGCAATCACTTCAGCTAGAAGGGTATCTGAATTACAGGCCCTTATGTCAGTGGAGCCTTTCATCATCTTTCATGCAGACAGGGTGTCCCTCAGAACCAATCCATTCTTCATGCCCAAGGTGGTATCCAGTGTGGCTCTTAATCAGTCCATTCATTTGCCAACCTTCTTTCCCAATCCACAGAACAAAGGGGAACGGATACTGTATTCTTTAGATGTGCACAAACAACTTAGATTCTACTTGGACAGGACTAAACCTCAAAGGAAATCTGAACAACTGCTGGCGGCATTCGCTGCAGGGGCAGATGGGAAGGCTATTTCAAAGCAAACCATTTCTGAATGGATAAGCCATTGCATTCATTTCTGCTATAAGCACCATGGAAAACCTAACCCCCAGGGGATCAGACCTCACTCCACCAGGGCTGCATCTACCTCTACAGCCTTTCTCAGAGGCATCCCTACCAGGGACATCCTAGAAGCTGCTACCTGGAGTTCTGTACATACTTTCACCAAGCATTATCATTTGCCAATTTTCTCTAAATACAGAGCTGGCTTTGCCACTGCAGTCTTGCAGGGCCTTATAGCTGGCACTAATGCTATCTAAATTACTCCTCCCAACCATAGCTTTAGGAATCTACCCAAATGTAATGACTGCAACAGTGAAACATGAAGGACATAGTACAGTTGTGTACAGTTAACAGAAATGTAGATGTTCGAGTGTACTCACTGTTTTTGCAGCCCTGGTTACCCTCCCTCCAGCCCCCTAACTTCTTTTGGCTATACCTCTGCTTTCCTTTACTATGCTTAAAAGCCTTTTTAGTGTATTTGCTTTTTTGTTGGAGGTATATCTTTGTACTTTTAAATTTAATTGCTTCCCATTAGGGGGGCACTTGACATCTGGGACAAGAAAAACTGATGTAATGGCGTCGGCTGCATGTTTTATACCCCTGATGACCTGACGTCATGGAAGAAGGGACAGCAACCGACGCAGGACCAAGACTTTATTAATCAGGCCGACTGAGGGCTACCTGCAAGCAGATAACCCAAATGTAATGACTGCAACAGTGAATACACTCGAACATCTACATTTATGGTAAGTGTACACAACTGTACTTTCTTCATACAGATATTTCAAGTACAGGGTCAGATACCAGAGGCTTTGAGTAGCTTCTAGGTCATGCAGTGGCAAAGGTGGGCCTGGTAGTAAAGCACTAGTAGGGTCTTCAGGTCAGGGGATCCCAGTGTTCCATGTAAGCTGATTGGTGGAGGAACAAGCAGGTTCTTCAAGTAGGGGCTCCCGGTGTTCCATGTCAGCTGATCAGTAGAGCACAAGTCTGGCGTCCCAGTGTTCCATATCAGCTGATTGGTAGAGCACAAGTAAGGGGTCCCAGTATTCTGTGTAAGCCAATCACTAGGTCACAAGTAGGGAGTCGCAGTGTTCCATGTAAACTGATCGCATCCACAGCTGCTAACAACCAGCAAGACTTCACACATACTGGACATCTTTCTGCATACAGGTAGAAGAGAGCTTGTATGCTTTGCTGAAGCTGTCATGGACGTGTAATTTGATTTGCAGAACCACTTTGCATATGCAGTTGAAAGCTATTTTTAAACAACTAGGACTTTATTAAGCAGTACTGTTAGATGTTCTTCATCTCACATTGCTGCAGTCATAACCTGTGGGTAGTCCGCTGTCCTCGGTCGGCCCGAATACCAAAGTATTAGGCTGGCGTCGGTCATGGGCGCTCAGATCTGACGTCAGTGCGCCCTGTATAAAGCGCATGACCGACGCCATATCCTCAGTCTTTTGCCGCATGGTCCAAGCAGAAGCAGTGTTTGCAAGTGCCGCTCGGCGCTCTGAAATTTTCGGATTTCAAGTTTCACCCGAAACCAAGTTGGAATATTTTGTTTTTCTTGCCTCAGTTAATTCCGGATGTCAGAAAAGTGAATAATTGTATTTCTTGTGGGAAACAAATACCGCATAGGGATTACCACTCTCTGTATTCCTTGTTTGGGCCTGAGCACGACGAATGGTGTCGCTTTTTGTGCTAGTTTTTTAATACACCATTAACGTGAGGGTTAGCCTGAGCACCACTTAGAGGGGGTGTCGATTTAGCTAGGTTTATTAACGCATTACAAAGCGTAGGTTAGATTGCACTAGGCTTGTCTTTGGGAAGCGGTGTAATTACAATATGCCGCCGGATCTCCGCGCACCGCTCTGCTAAGAAGCGCAAGGATAAGTCGTTAAGGTCCAAGCAGGATGAGTCGTCACGCTTAGAACCTATGCTGGAATCTGTAGATCCAGCCGAGGTTTCAGCTGAGGCTCAGGGGGAGACATTAATTTTGCAAGATGTGGCCTCACAGGAGTCAGGTCAGGCTGAAGGGGCCTCTCAGGTTGCTGTACTCCCTTCTTTGCCTTTGGTGGTTAGGCCTTCTCCTTCAGCGTCTAAGGAACGATCTAAGGGCAGGCCTGGTAAGGCCTCCTCAGGTGTCAGTCGTAGTTCTGCAGGCTCTGTGCCTAAAAACACATGCTTAAAATGGCAGAAGATTTAATTTCCTTAATCAGGGTTCTATGCCTCCAGATAAGAGGCCTAGGGTGGAGCCAGAAGTGGAAAGTTTGGAACAGGCTTCAGATTACTCAGAGTCTTTGAAGACACTCAGGATTTTCCTCCTTATTCAGATTCGGATGCAGAGGATTCCAGTTCTTCTGCTTCTCCTCCAGAGGATTTTTCCTTCTCAGAAACCTTGCATTCTATGAGGGAGCATTTTAAATGGGAAGGTCAGGATTTCTCGGATTCCGAAAGAGGCTTAGGGAATTTTTGTTTTGCCTCAACATCGCCCTTAGCTATACCTCCTGTTTTGGATGTTGTTCAGGATGTTTTCTCTGAGGCTTCCCTTAATCCAGACTCTTTGCCTCCGCGCCAGTTAAACCTGATAGGTATTACAGGGTGCCTGAGGCTCATAAATATCTGTATAAGAGCCCAAGGGCTGACCCAGAAACTATTAGTCAGGGACCTAAGGGTGTCAGGGCTTCTGTTGTCAAGAATCCAGTTCCTATGGATAAAGAATCTAGAGCTTTGGATAGGTGGGGTAAAAAGTGTACACCTCTTCCACTCTAGCAATGAGGGCTTTGAATTGCCAGTTTCATATGTTAAAGTACCAGAATTTTCTCCTTACTCAATTAAAATCTAAGGTAGATGCTTTGGCAGAGGGCATAGAGTGTAAGGAATTACAGGAGTTGGTTCATGCCTCTGATCAGGTGGGTAAGCATTCCTTGCAGTGTGGTTTCACGCTTACAGGCTTCTTCCAGGGTGGCTGCCACTGCATTTATTCGCAGGCACGCCTGGCTTAAGGATCAGAGTTTGTCAGAGCATGTTAAAGCTAGAATTTTGGATGCTCCTTTACAGTCTGAAGTTTTGTTTGGTCCTCCTGTGGAGTCTGTCTTAAAGAAAATGGAAGACAAGGCCAGTCTATGCAGACTGTTAAAGATTTTTGCAGGTGCAGCCCCCTAAGTTTAGCAGAAATTGGCCTACTAAGGGATGGGCTTATCCTTCTTCTGATTTACAGTCTAGGGGTAGATCTAGACGTGGTAGGGGCAGAGCTCAGGGTTCTTTCAGGCCTAGAACGTGGAGTTCCCCTGCACCATCTACAAGTGAGGGCAGGGGCCAGTCTTTTCGTAAACAGGCCCAATGACCTGCATCTTCAGCTGCCAGATCCCTCCTGTCTGGCAGCTCCTTTGGGAGGAAAGTTAGCACTTTTCAAGCAAAACTGGCTTTAGTCACCCAGGACAAATGGGTACTGGACATTATAAACCGAGGCTACAAGTTTTATTTCCACACATTGCCTCCTTTCAAAGGCATGCCAGACGCTCCTCCTCAGCAAAGAGTAGAGGCTCACAAACAGATTTCTTTACTTCCAAATGGGGCTATACAGCAGTTCCCTATGTCAGAAGTGGGCCTAGGATTTTATTCTTGTTTCTTGTACCAAAGAAACACTTGGAGACCAATTTTGGATTTATCTATCCTCAACACATACCTGGACATTCCAAAATTCAAAATGTTGACGCTTGCAACAACTTCTGCCTCTGTTGAGCAAAGACCACTGGATGGTAACCCTGGATCTCAAAGAGGCTTATCTTCATGTTCCTATCAGACCCAGTTGCAGGAGATTCCTGCTGGGCTGGGACTTTACATTATCAGTTCTCTGCATTGCCCTTTGGCTTATCTACTGCCCAGGGTGTTCACAAAGGTTCTGGCGTGATAGCCTTCTTAAGGTTAAGAGGAATACAAATTTATCCTTATTTGGACGATTGCCTGATTCTTGCTCAAGACGAAAACAAGCTTCTTCACCATCTATAGTATGTTATGGCAGTGTTAAGGTGCCTAGGGTATTCTGTGAACGAAACAAAGTCCAGTCTAGTACCCTCTCAGGAAATGTGCTTTCTGGGTGTGAGACTGAATACAGCTTCCCAGATGGCTTTTTGACCCCGGACAAGCAGAGAAAACACTTTACTTCCAGCAATTGTCTCACGGTCCAGGCTGACTGCAAGGACAGTCCTTCAAGCCTTGGGGTTCATGGCATCTTGTATTCTGGTGCTTCCCAATGCCAAACTGCATATGAGGAAGCTACAATGGTATCTCAAAATGTATGGACACAACACTGCCACGATCTGGACACTGTCATTCAAATAATACCTTGCATTCAAAAGGAATTTTTGTGGTGGGCTCAGGAATGTCACCTAAACAAGGGACTCTCTGTGACCTGACCAGAGGTCAGATCTTAACGACAGATGCCTCGACAAAGCTTGGGGAGCACACCTCAATGGAAAGTGGGTTCAAGACACGTGGCCTGCCAGACTTCAACATTTACATATCAACTTGAAGGAGATGTTAGCAGTCCAATTTGCATTGATGGCTTTCAAGGATTTATTTCACCCGGGACAAGTGTTGATTCAAACAGACAACACAACTGTCATGTGGTACATCAACAAGCAAGGGTCTTTGCAGACAAGCTATGATTCTGTGGGAGACTGCTCTCAGTATGCACCTCACTCTTCAGGCAAGGTTTCTGCCAGGAGCACAGAACTCCTTAGCAGATGTTTTGAGCAGACAGATGGTGGATCAGTTGGATCCTCATGTATTTCGACAGTTGACAGTGATATGGGGGACTCCAGACATAGATCTGTTCGCTTCTCCACTAAATTTCCAGTTGCCAAAGTTTTGCACGTAAGATGTTTCATCCCACAGCTTGGAAAGTGGATGCTCTATCATTCATTTGGAGCAATCTTCACGTCTATGCCTTTCCTCCTCTGCCTCCTTCCCAAGGTGCTCTTGAAGGTCAGACAAGACAAGCCTCCATGATTCTAATAGCTCCAGATTGGCCTCGACAGCACTGGTACCTTCTGCTGAGGAGTTTAGTGGAGCCTCCTTTGCCTTTACCTTCAATTCCACACCTTTGTCTCAGGCGGGCAATCATTTCCTCAATGTCAGGATTCAGTCCCTGCATCTAACAGCCTGGCATATTCTGTTCTAGAACCTGGAGGGTCAGCTTCCTCAACAAGTTTTGAATGTTATTTTGGAGGCCAGAAGGCCTAGTACAAGGAAAGTTTATGCTGATAAATGGAGGAGACTTTTTATTTGGAGCACAGCTAAGAGCTTTGATGTTTCCAGGCCTAATTTGAGTGTTTCTCTTCAATATCTTACAGAATTATTAGACAAAGGTTTGTCTTTCTCCTCTGTAAAAGTTCATGCTGCAGCCATTTCTGCTCACTATGACTGTGACCCACCATTATTCTCTCATCCTTTGTTTAAACAATTCCTTAGAGGGGCAAAGAACATAAGACCCCAATGAGAGCTCCTACTCCTTCCTGGGATCTCAATTTTGTGTTGGAAAACTTACTTTACCTCCTTTTGAACCTGCAGCTACGTCTGAGTTAAAGTTTTTGTCTTGGAAGACTGCTTTTTTGTTGGCCATTACGTCTGCAAGAAGGGTTTCTGAATTACAGGCTCTAATGGCAGTTGAGCCCTTCCTGATTTTTCATAAGGATAGGGTATCCCTTCGTACTAACCCTACTTTTATGCCTAAAGTGGTTTCAAATGTGGCCTTGAACCAATCTATTCATTTGCCTACCTTTTATGCTGATCCCCAAAATAAAGGGGAGAAAATTTTGCACACTTTGGATATTCACAGGCAGTTGCGTTATTATTTGAGCAGGACTAAAAGTTTCAGAAAATCTCAACAGTTATTTGTTTCTTTTGCTTTGAGCTCTCAGGGGAAACCTGTTTCTAAACAGACTATTTCTAAGTGGATTGGTCATTGCATTGCTTTTTGTTATTCTCATCATGGTAAGGAGATTCCGGCTGGAATCAGACCTCATTCCACTAGGGCTACTGCCACTTCTACTGCTTTTTTGAGAGGGGTAGCTACCAAAGATATTTTGGAAGCAGCTACTTGGAGTTCAGTGCACACTTTTTCTAAACATTACCATCTCCCTCTTTATTCCAAATCTAGGGCTGGTTTTGCCACTGCTGTTTTGCAGGGCTTATTAGCAGCTCCCAATGCTTTATAAATTTGCCAACCTCCCTTTCCTTTTGCTTTGGGATTCTACCCACAGGTTATGACTGCAGCAATGTGAGATGAAGAACATAGTACAGTTTTGTACCTACCATAAATGTAGATGTTCGAAGATCCACATTGCTGCAGTCCAATTTACCCTCCCTCCTTCCCCTCTGTAGTTTGGAGTGGTTGTTTGGTTTGGGTTGCAGACATTGTTTGTGCATGGGTTTTGGAGGTTTTTTCTATTTTAGGCTGTGGCCTTCCTTTTTGGGCCTTCTGACATCTGGGGCAAGAAAAGACTGAGGATATGAC
Organism: Protopterus annectens; assembly: GCF_019279795.1. Lineage (NCBI taxonomy): Eukaryota > Metazoa > Chordata > Ceratodontiformes > Protopteridae > Protopterus > Protopterus annectens. The sequence continues at coordinate 1,669,360,669 of NC_056732.1, forward strand.
GTCGGTCATGCGCACTGATGTCAGATCTGAGCGCCATGACCGACGCCAGCCTAATACTTTGGTATTCGGCCCGAGGACAGCGGACTACCCACAGGTTATGACTGCAGCAATGTGGATCTTCGAACATCTACATTTATGGTAGGTACAAAACTGTACTTTTTTGTTCCTTAGAATATGCATCCTTAAAAAGACAGTCATAACGATATTGTGGAAGGATGGCATAATGGTTAAGGTGTTTACCTTACAGACACAAGGTGTAGGGTTTGATTGGCTAGGCTTAAAATGGCCCACAAGGGCAATTAGCCTAGTACTAATCTATTAACCGATTATTAACCCATAACAATTAAAGACAGTTTTACATGATGGAAGTCTGATTATTAGTATCTTTTTGTAGTATAAACATGCACATCTTATCTACTTTAGCAGTGGGATAGAGTGAAACTCTGCTTCCTAGTAAAATAAACACTGCAAGTCTCTAAATTATCTCCACTGTGAAGGAAAAAAACATTAAGACGTGGCATGTTGGTCCATTAACAGAAAACACAGACACTGGACCACAGATGGGTGGTAATGACCTTTATTGAGCTAACACAGGTTTTGCAGTTGCTTTCAAGTTAGCAGGAGACCTTTGTCTGGAGTTACCAATATTAGATACAGTGCTTTAATATTCACTTTTATGTGGAAAGAGAAGCGCATAATTTTTCTTACTGGATAAAAAAAGAAAACACTATAAAAATACTAGTGTGGGGGACGGAAAATGTACGCAGCTGGAATACTTAAGACAACTACATCTCAGAGACAGACATGATGTGTATGTGAGCCTGAAAATTTAGAAGACCCAATTAATGCAACAAATCAAAAGGTTAACAATACAACAACGGAAGTAGGGGAAAATGTTATGCACAGTAGAACTGCATATAGTGGGCACAATATTTTTGGTTAGTGATCAGTTATTAAAATTATATCTGAAGTAGTTTACTTCATTTGGTCTTCAACCTGTGGGATATGTATCTGTATTAGATCCGAGCCGGCAACTTTACTAGCATCTGCTCCGAGCTCCAAGCTCCTCCCCTTACCCATAATACACCTCCATTACCTTCCAACCCCCAGATCTCATTTGCCGCGAATAGCTTATGCATCGTGATCGCTAGAGCTCCAGGTTTTCAAGTGGGTAAAGTCTTTTAAAATATCTCTTTTTTTTTTTTTTGTTAAAAATCATTAGATAGTGATAGAGTAGGTTCCCCTTTCTCCTCCCCTCGCTTGGTGCATCGAGTTTTTAGTTTTTTAGGATAGTTAGCTTGGTTCTAGTAGTCATGTGGATTTGTTGCTTCCCCTCCCCCCTCAATGTTTTCTGTGTGTGAGTGTGTGTGTGTGTGAGTGTGGTGAATGGGTGCTCTCTGAAAGAAACCACTTTTTCTTTAGTTTCTTCTTTCTGCTGATAGCATGGCTGACAAGCCTATTTTCAAACGATGCACTGAGTGTGGCCATAAGGTATCCCCAGCGGATGGCCACACTCTGTGTGTTATGTGCTTGGGCGTGGCCCATCTGATTGTAGACTGCACTATATGTGCGGGGTTCAACTCCCCACGTCATTAAAGATAGGAAAGTCAAGTTGGCCCTAAAAGGCCTTGTTCTCCTTTCAGAGACTGTTGCCTCGTCTTCGGCTTCAGTCACAGCGGCTGCTGTGGCCGCTTCTCCTTCCCAGGCTGGGACTCAACCTCCTGTGCAAAAGCCTGTGGAAGCAGACTGGAAAAGGGGTAAAGAGAAGGAGAGAGAGTCGAAGGTGAGGGAAAAGCACAAGAGGTCTCCGGACCTCCAGTCTCCAGTGAAAACTCTACGGATCCGTGACTCCCCTCAGCTCCGATCTCCGAGGTTTTCCCCGGAGCCAGAAGAGACACGCTCAGCTTCTAGGGCCTCGATGCCCCGACCCGCAATGTCTGAGTCCGTGGCCTCGTCAAGGTCCACCCGGTCTTTGTCTGAGGTCGATATGGATAAAATGATGAGATTCATCCGTACTCCGATCCAGATGGGGGGGTCTTGCCAGTCCCCTCTCCCTTAGGAGAGGGGGGAGCTTGCTTCCTTTTTTCCAGCCAATATCTCCTTCTCCGATCCATCCATCAGATTTGGAGTTTTCGGATCCGAGGATGGCTTTAGTCAGGGGGTTTGCCGCCAATGGTACCTGCTTCCTTGACACCAACAGCTGTCTGGAGCGTGTCAGATTTGACCAGCTCGGATCAGAGCTGCTCTCGGGGCCTGAGCTTGGGTGTCGGATCCGAGGGAGTGGAACTTTTTCATCGGCTCTGCCTTTGTCTGGCCTAGTTCCCTCCCTCAGCGCTCTGTCCACTTTGGGCCCGTCTCTGATTCTCTCATTCCCATGCAAACCAGACTCCGTATTGGTTTCTCAGGAGGTTCACACTCCTTCAGCGTTTGACATGGTGGAAAGGGTTCTCTCCGCTGGATCAAGACTTCTTACTGCCCCCTCGGACTCCACCCAGACCCCCTCGGCTCTTTCTGTGGTCCCGATCATTTTACCAGAGGGGCAGCCATGTTCGATGAGCCCCAGACTGTTCCCCCTGAGGAACATGTGGCTTGCGAGTTCCCACCGGAGAGCTACCTTGCAAGCATACATGCAAGAGGAAGCACTTTGACTCCCCCGAGTCCCTCACCGAGGATACGGGCTTGGATGAAGAGAAGATTCCCCTAGGTCACCTCCCGAGGATGTCTCCTTTGGAGACATCATGGAAATCCTGCGCCAACGAGGAGGTTAGTCTGCCCCCAAACCTTCTTCTGAGTCTGTGTTCCTGGAGGCTTTCGGCATGGGCCCAACTACTTCCTGTGTGCCCCCTCCCGTGGATCCTTTGGTGGATCTGGTCACCTCGCGGGCATGGAAGGAGCCGGACACCATGGAACCAATTCCAAAAAGACCCGACAAAATTTTAAGTCCCCCCATAGACAGACTAGCATGGAACTAGGGCTCCCCCATAGATGCTATGGTGGTAGCAGCAGCCACAAAGAAGGTACTTACCCAGGAGAGTTCTTCGGTTCATCCTCCTGACCGAGGGTCGAGGATGATGGACCACCTAGGGAAGCAGGTGTACGCTTCAGCTACCTTTTCCATTAGGGCTCTGAACTACCTGGCCCATGTCACCAGACTCAATCGCGACCTGGTAAAGGAGCTGGAGAAGACTCCCTAAGTCCATGTTGCAGGAGGACAGGGCTTCATTCTCCGCAAGAATGGCCACTTTGAAAGCGGTCTCCAACACATCCATGTGACTCCTTTCCTGTGCAATGGAAGGAGCAGCTAGGGCTGCTGGGACTGGCATGTCCATGAGGTGCAACGCCTGGCTCAGGTTATGTCAAATTTCGGAACCTTTCGAGGCATCCTTTGCCAATGCCCTTTGTCCGTTCTACTCCTTTTTGGTAAGACCGTCAGAGACATTAGTCCAGAGTGAGAAGGACGGGAAGACACTGTCTGCTGTCTGGATCCACTTCTCGAACCCTCAAAGGTCCTTTTCCCATAACCAGAGACGGCAAAAGAAGATGTGGTTCTGGAAGTCACAGTATTCTTGGGACACTCAGGGCTCTTCTTCCCCCAGAGGCAGAGGGGGACAGAATGGACGCTGGCCCAGAGGCAGTCCGAGGAATTTTAGGTCTCTAGAACCTTTCTCGGGCAGACCTGGGCAGCAACCCTGAGGGGTGGCTCGACTGCGCTACTCTGGAAGCAGTCAGGGGATGATTGTCCTTGCACCTAGCGGTATGGGAGTCCATAACATCAGACTGCTGGGTGCTTCAGATCATATCCAGAGGATACTGTATCTCCTTTTTGGGTCCCCCCCACATCTCCTAGACACCTCCTGGACATACCACCCACGCAAAGGGAGGCAGTATCACAGGAAATTTCCAAGCTGCTAGAAAAATGAGCCATCAAACCGTCCCCCCAGATCAGTCCAGATCGGTCTTCTACTCCAGGTTCTTTTTGGTGCCAAAGAAAATGGGGGACTTAAGGCCCACTCTGGAGAAGTTCTGGATGGTCACATTACAGTCCATCAGGCCGTACCTGTAAGAGAGTGACTGGATGTGCTCGTTAGACCTCCAGGATGCTTACTATCACATAAAGATGCAAGACCTCCAGGATGCTTACCATCACATAAAGATGCACAGAAGCTACAGGAGGTTCCTCCGCTTCCAGCTAGGAGTCAGTCATTACCAATTTCAAGCCCTACCCTTTGGTCTCACCACAGCCCCCAGGGTGTTTACCAAAGTGATGGTGGTGGTAGCGGCTCACATGAGGCTTCAGGGGATTCAAGTCTATCCGTACCTGGACAGTTGGCTCCTGACTGCTCCCACCAGGCGTCTACTCTCCCAAACCAGGGATTATTTCCTGATTCTTGCCCTTCATTTGGGGATCACAATCAATACATCCAAATCACTCCTAGATCCTGAACGTTGGTGTCAGGATAGATACTCTACAGTGCAAAATCTTCCTGACCTCAGTGAGAGTACAAAACCTGAGGATGCATGTCTCCCTGATCTGCCACTCTCTTCTCCCAAGGGCGGAATCGGTTTTGAGGGCCTTAGGCTCGATGGCGGCGACCATAACTCTTCTTCCGTGTGCCCGGTTACACATGAGAATTCTGTAGTGGACTCTAGCTGTGCAATGGTCCCTGTTGAAACTGCTATTGGCATATCCAATTCATCTCCGTCGAGTCTGTCGGTCGTCCCTTATATGGTGGATGTGTTCTCCGGACATTTTGGAGGAACGTCCCTTTGTTCCAACTCCGACCCAAGTCACAGTGACCATGGACGCCTCCCAACTCTGGTGGGAGGGCATTGTTCGGGCAGGACAGTCCAAGGCCTGTGGTCCCCTGTAGAGACCAGCTTGCACATAAATGTCCTGGAGATGAAGGTGGTCCTTCTAGCGTTGCAGGTCCTTCATGCCTTTCTTTCTCTGGTGATGATTGCAATTCAATAAGACAAAATGTCAGTGGTCTGGTATATCAACAAACAGGGAGGGACCAAATCTTACCCTCTTTGTCACGAGGCCATGAGAGTGCGGGAATGGGCAATCTCCACCGGTCGCTTTCTCATCGCAACGCACATTCAGGGAAGGTCCAACATCCTAGTGGACAGAGTAAGTTGGACTATTCTGATCCCTTACGAGTGGTCTCTGAATCTTTCAGTAGTGGAACAGCTCTTCCGCAAGTGGGGTCAACCTTATTGCGCTCTCTTCACATCTCCTTCCAATGCGAAGTGCAGTGAATTTTTCACTCTGAAACCCCTGCCGGGGAAGTCCCTCAGAGATGCTGTAGTTCATGCTTTGCCTCCCGGTCTTCTGTATGCTTCCTCACCAGTACCTTTTATTCTGAGGTTTCTACAGAAAGGTCGTCGACTGGGGAGCAAAGTGATCCTCATTGCCCTGTTTTGCCCTCGCCAGGTATGGTTTCCCTTCCTTTAGTCTCATCTTCTGGCTCCGCCTTGGATCTTAGATCCCATTCAGGATCTGATTTCACACCCTTTAGGGGTGCCTCATCTGAATCTGGACAGTTTGAAGCTCACAGCTTGGCTGCTCCAGTATCCGTGATTGCTAGGACTCCCGGACTGTCCTCCTCAGTTAGATCTATTTTGGTGGCTGCTCATAAGTCTTCGAACCAGGAAGGTTTATCGCAGTCGAAATGTTTTTCATTTTGGGCTTCTCAAAGGAGTTTAGACCCCTTCACAGCTCCCATTTCTGCCATTCTTGATTTCCTAGCTGATATTTTTCAACACAGAGCTAGTTCTTCTACTGTCAAGGTTCAGTTAGCTGCCATCTCTCATTTTCATGTGGGCGAGAATTCTGCCTCTTGAGCCTCCTCCTGACTGTGCAAAGCCTTTATTAAAGGCAGCTTTTTGTTACGCCCCCCAGTCAAAGATCCTGTTCCCACATGTGACCTTACTATGATTCTTCATGCTTTGGTTGCTCCGCCTTTTGAGCCTGCTGCAACAGCAGATCTGAAATATTTATCCTGGAAAACAGCTTTTCTGGTGGCTATTACCTCTGCCAAAATGGTTTCAGAATTATAGGGCTTGTCCATCAAAGTTCCTTACATGATTTTTCACAAAGATAGGGTTTCCCTTCGAACCAATCCATCCTTTCTTCGTAAGGTGACATCATCGGTCAGTATCAATCAGACCCTCAATTTGCCTGTGTCTTTTCCTAATTTTTCTAACAAGATGGAATACAAACTCCACCTGCTGGATGTTCATAGACAGTTACGATTCTATTTACACAGGACAAAAAACTTCCGTAAATGTGATCAATTGTTTGTAGCCTTCTATAAACTCTGTTTGGGGAAACCTACCTCCAAGGTCACTATTGCTAGATGGATTTCTTCATGCATCCTTCAGGTCTATAAGGACAGAGGGATGTCTCCTCCAGGTCAGATGAAAGCTCATTCTACTAGGTCCATAGCTACGTCTGCGGCTTTTTGGTCTAGAGTGTAGTTGGATGATATTTGTTCTGCAGCTACTTGGTCCTCATCTCATACATTTATTTCTCATTACAAATTGGATTTGACTTCCAGAAGGAGAGCATCCCTTGTTTACACGGTGCTTCAGAATATCCTTCCATGAGGGCCTCCCAGGAGTTTAGTAGCTGGGGACTCTGTGTCACAGGTTGAAGACCAAATGAAGTAAACTACTTCAGATAAAGAAGTTATGTACTCACCATAACGTTCCATCTGAGTAGTTCTACTTCATTTGTCGTCAACTGTCCCTCCCTCCTTCCCCTGGGCCTAGGCATATGAACAGCCTACAGGCTGCAGTTGTAGGTCACAAGTAATTTTTTCAGGTTGGGTTATCAGTATAAGGTTAAACTCTATCTGGGAGTTGGAAGGTAGTGGAGGTGTATTATGGGTAAGGGGAGGAGCTTGGAGCAGATGCTAGTAAAGTTGTCTGCTCGGATCCAATATGGATCCGTATCCCACAGGTTGAAGACAAATGAAGCAGATCTACTCAGATGGAACCTTATGGTGAGTACATAACTTCTTTCTTCTCCGAGTGCAATATTTTAGCAGAATATGTTTTAGTCTTGTGCACAGCTAATTGTATGTTTATGCTCAAGATTATGGTTTTGACAATTCTTCCAGTAGAACAGAGTGGATTGGGATTACCCAATTTGAAGGGGTCTTTCTGAGCTACACAGTCAAGATTCCTATACATAGCACAAGCAGAAAAATGTAATTCAAAGTGGAAAGGGATGATGATGAAACACGGGGGAAGCTCAAGAAACGAGGAGAGACTGGGATTTTAGATGAAGGGCTTTAAAGATAATAATAATCATGCAGAATATGATATGCATAAAGTAGCAGAAAATATTCTAAGAACTAAACCAGCACAGGAATGGAGAAAGGAGATTCTGCCAATAGGGATGACTGCAATTAGGGATACAGACAATAAGCAAGAAGGAGCTGGAATTCATTGAAGAAAACTGACAAAAGAAGCAAGGTACTGGGTGCAAATAACTAGAGAGGGAAGTTGATAGTGTCCAGTTGTATCCAGGACTTTGTAAGCTTCTGAGATGTGCCAAACTCTGCTCTTCAATTTTTCCCTTAGATCTGCTAGTTCTCGCCTTTCATGCACTTTTAATGTCTTATTAGTCTAGCACTTTACCAGACTTCTTGTAGTAATTATTGTAGCACACAAATGTGCTACCAGCACTAAACTTCTACAAGGAAACGGCTCCAGTACTTATTATTAATGCCCATCCCTCCAAGCCTGTCTAAAGGACAGTTTCCTGTGCTTTCTCCTATTAACCTGATGAACTTGGGCATCCTGAGGCAATGTAGCAACTGCCTGATGTACACCTGTGACGCCAGTGCACTGACCCAACAGTCAGGGAGCCTCAATCCTCACCACTAACACCAGTGAGGGGCATCCACATTGGGAAGGATAACAAATACACACACAGTAAAGTATAATTTCCCTTAAGAGCACACAGAGATCACAGTCAGTCTGGGGCTGGTGTCTCCCTTTCTCTCCAGATCCCCATTAAGACTCGCCACTGACATAGCTATAGCGTCCAGATCTCAGCCTAGTGGTCAAACTAAAACCTCCAGCATCTTACCTGTCTAACCAGTGCTTCGTGTCCCTGCCCAAGTAGCTGACACACACACACACACACACACTTTGAAATATGAGTTGTATATAAACACACACACACTCATGGGAAAGGCTGGTACAGGTTCTCCACCTATGCCCCTTCTGCCCAGATTATGCAGTAGTACCACTTACCACCAGCCAATAATATCAGTTGCTAATAAGTCACTTATCAAAGGGTGTCCAATTTTTACTGTGCAATATTATTATCCAAATGGTAAGTGTGATGAACAGCAAGGCTTATTTGGAGTGGCTTGGACAGTATCAGTATATACATGCAATGTAGTCTAGAGCTTAAATTATCTCTACATAAAACAGCCACAGTTGAAAGGTTCAAAAAATAGTAATAAATAATAACACAAGACGATACTTATTACACAGTGCTAGTCAAGAGTTCAGAGATCGCAGGAAAATGCTTAAAATAATACATTAGAATAGTTCTGACATTAATGCAGAAAACAGCTACACTAGACTTCCTATTTCCTATCTATATCTAAGAGCAAACACCGTTCTAAAATACACTTAAATATAACACAAGGCAGTGCTGGTGATGTTGTCAGTTCTGAAAACAAATGCAAAATGCTCTGACCCTCTCTCTCTGTCCTTAAATTGATAACACAGTACCACTGACTCATTTCAGATTACATCATTATTCTCCGTTTCCCAGGCTAACAGAAACTCAGAGTGTAACAGCCCTTTTGATCTTGCAGCTGGCCAGGAAGCCAGAGCAATAAAAAAACATTATACATGTAAATTCTAGCCATTAACTCTGGTCTCAAAACAATAGGAAGAATTCCTTCATTCAGACATCTCGGCTCCGAGTTTTGAGTTCAAATATTTATACAATGCTTGACTTATCAGCTTTCCTCCAGAAGAGTGCAGTGTGGTTGCATTTTTGAAGTTCAGCATTTGCCATAATTTGTTTTCATTTAAGAAAACAAGCATGTGGTGTACATTAATATTTATAAGTGACAGAATTATCTACAAAATCCTATTGTACTTTACTGTGTGTGTATTTGTTATCCTTCCCAATGTGGATGCCCCTCACTGGTGTTAGTGCTGAGGATTGAGGTTCCTTGATTGCTGGGCCAGTGCACGGGTGTTACAACACCGACAACACTCTCCTCTTACCTCTCAACACTCAGACTTGCGAGAGATGCACTTATATATCCAAATTGGAAGCCATGCACTCTCCAGCCTAGACCGGAATAGCTGGTCAAGAGGAGAAGGTAAACACTTACACCACACCACATGGAACACATAGCCCTCCAGAACACACACCAGCACTGCCTTCACATAAAAACACAAGCCACACACCCACCTTCGCGGAGGCTCTCAATAAAAATCTACCCAAACAGCAGAGACCTCCAAGGCAGAAGAACACTCTACCACCACAACACAACACTAATCACGAGACACACAACTCTCCTAAACAGTGTGCCACAAAACCAAAGCTCCTAAGGCAAAACAGCATGCCCAACACATACTAGTCATAGGTGACTCGATAGTGAGGCACACTGATGTCCCACTCACTAGATTGAATAAGGAGAAAGTAACAGTCAGCTGCCTGTCAGTGCCAGGATCCGCCACATAATGCACGCACTCAGGTCCCACAACAACAGGTACAAATATGACTCTGTCATTGTACATGTGGGTATGAGTGACTTGAGATGTACCTCCCTGGACTAAATGAAGAGACATGGAGAAGCTCTCGGATTATGTAGCCCAGGCGGGTATGACCCTACCCCAGAGCAGCATCCTACCATTACCCAGAATTATATCACAGTACAAGCAGAAAATGATTTTCAACAGTAAGTTTCTGGTGTCATTCTAAGGGGATCCAGTATCTGCCTAGGATGACATGATTGACGGAATTCGATGCTTTGCCAGAGATGGCTGCATCTGTCATGCCTGGGCTTCCAGATACTGGCCAAGGCTCTTGCCACCCCTGTAGTGCCTTTTTTAGGTGGTGTTCCAAAGACCAAAATACCGCCATAACAGCTACAAGCAAATGCAATCTGAGGGTCATGCTGTTCAGCACTAGAAGTCTAAATCTCAAAATGCACTTGGTCGAAACACTCCTTAAAATGGAGAACATCGACATTTGTGCTATAACAGAGACCTGGTTCAAGGCAGCAGAAAGCATCCCTGCAGTACCAGGCTATAACTCATTCCACACCTTTCGGCCCCAAAACTTGGACTGAAGCGCCAAAGTTGGTGGTGTTTCCATATTCATAAAGGATGTGATACCTCCAGACTGGCAGCCCAACATAATGCATCAGAGATACTTCAGGTGCAGCTAACATTGGGTAAAACAGCGATTCAGGTCGTAGCCTGCTATACGTCCCCAACCATGTCCTAAGACCCGCTGTCCACGCTCTTAAGCACCTTGGAGAATATTAGGGTCCAACCTAACACTCATATTGGGCAACTAGGAACTCGAAAAACTACTCGTATACCAATACACTTGCCCAACGTTTCCTGGAATTCATTAATTCCAATGCCCTAGACCAGCTCGTTCTTACCCCCACTAGAAGTAGCAACATCCTTGACCTGATCATTACTAACATGGGCGACCGTTGCTCTACATCAATAGTCTACTCCTGCCTTGTTAGATCCGACCTCAAACTAATCACCTTGGAAATCCATATCCCTCCCACCCCCTTTGCGAAGGTAACCACCATGAAAAACTTCTCCAAAGTTAACTTTGGGCTCCTAAAAACAGAGGTGGCTAACTTTGCGGCACCCATGCAAATTGAGAATAGTTGCATGAATGCTGAATCATACACCAATGCATTGTACGAACACGTACACAAATGCATGGGTCTCACTATACCCAAGAGAACCAAGACGCTCTCCTCCAAATAAAGGAAGGCAATCTGGTGGTCATTTGCCATAAACAAACTCTACAACTGAAGGAGGAAACTGATGCGGAATAAGGTGAAGTCCCAAGACTGGAAAAACTCCCTTATCAGCCTCAACAAAAAGTTGAGATCCCTCATTAAATCCTCTAAAGCTAGCTATGAAAACAGAGTTGCAGCAGATAGTAAAGGCAACCACAAGCCCTTCTCTATAGTTATGTAAAGAATCTCCATGGCAATACCCAGATTTGCTCTGAGTTACTGCACAATGGCACCTCCTATACAGAGCCAACAGATATTGCCAGTATACTGGCCGACAGATTCATTGCCAACTTTACCCCCCCCCCCAAATGACTAATAACAATACCTGTAGATTGCCAGGCACCCAGTATTACTGCTGCACAGGTTCAAACAACACTATCCAAGGCCAAGAATACAGCTTCTATGGGACCTGACAATATCCCTGGCTTTGCTGTACATGAACTACAGAGTGAACTGGCATATCACCTGTGTGCCATGTTCAGTCACAACCTCACCTCAGGCTTTGTCCCTACCGAATAGCACATTGCTACAGTCATCCCTCTCCACAAAAGGAGGAGTGACTACAGACCTTGGGAACTATCGCCCCATTAGCTTGACGAGTCTGATATGCAGAGCTGTGGAATGCATCATCATGGACCTAATAAACAAGGATATAGGGAATCTCCAAATGGTGTATCCCACACAGTTTGGTGTTGTAAAGGGTAGATCATGCCTGCTGAACTTGGTCAACTTCTTTGTGTCAGTCACCAGAGCTGTAGATGAAGGCAATGTGGTTCATACAGCCTACTTTGATCTGGCCAAAGCCTTTGATAACATCCCCACTCAGGAATCATAGAAAAACTCACTAAGCTAGGTATCAACCCCTATATCACTAGGTGGGTTGCAAACTGGCTCACAGATAGACCCCACAGTGTGAAAGTAGCTGACTCCAAGTCAGACTGCCAACCAGTCACAAGTGGAGTCCCACCGGATTCTGTCCTGGGTCCCTCTACTGTTTGGTATCTACTTCTCTGAAGTCCAGGCCAACACGAAGGAACTCTGGCTGACAAAGTTCACAGATGATTTTAAGTTGGGAGCTATTATTAACTCCCCAAGTGATCTTGACATCCTACAGAAAGGCCTCGCTGAGACCAACGACTGGTGTCAGAATCATGGCCTTAAGCTCAATGCCAAAAAGTGCGTCATCATCTCCTTTGGGAAAAACCTGGTTCCCATGAATTACCACATTGATGGGTAGTCCACTGAACACAGAAGACGTTATAAGAGATCTGGGAACACAGGTTAACCGCAACCTCTCTTTTGACCACCACATTGCCACTGTGGTCACAAAGTCCTTCTATGTGGCACATCTCATTACTAAGGGTTTTGCATCCAGGAAGAAGGAGGTCATTGTCTCCCTGTGCTCTTCCCTCATTAGGCCAGTCAAAGTACACTGCCCCATTTGGCATGTACCTCACTAGACACCTGCAACAACTGGAGAGGCTGCAAAAGTATCTCACAAAGAGGATCCTAGGCCTTAAACACTTGTCCTATATGGACAGACTCAAAAAAACTCCAACTATTCTCCATCTCATATCACCTACTTAGAGGCGATCTCTGCTTAACTTAAAAAGCCATGCCTGACCCAGCTGTGTTTGAAATGCTACATCTAAAGAAATTCCAATCCCTCCACACCACACACTCCAGAGACCTCAACCTATTTACCACAATCAACAGAATGTGCTGGAGGGACAGGTTCATAACACAGAGACTGTCCATGCTATGGAAAAGACTTCCCATACATGTCAAACAGAGCACCTCACTGGCCCACTTCAAGAGAAATCTTGAGAGGATGAGAAATAGGAAATTCATCCTAGGGATCACTCCAGTGGCTCTGCTCAACAGAGGCACTGGGATCTAAGGTCGGGTGGCACAATGGCAGAGTAATCCTATGGGCTAGACTTGTAAAGGCTCCAGGGCCATTAGCCTAGTACACACCTATGAACCTATGATAGAATGGAAAGACGCCAATAATTTATTTGGACTGTAGGGTAGAGATTTCCTTACCTGTCAGGGATTGATATCAAAGTATAGGCAAAAGAGAAAGAAATACAGGGATCGTAAACTAAAGACCAGCAGTGGTAGAGTTTTTAATAGAATTTAGAACCGAAGCTGCCATCAAACATCAAAAAAAGAATATTAGTAGAGCATGTGAATTATTGCATGGTAACTATAAGAATCAGAGGAGTTTAGAAAGACTTGGGAAGAGATTGGATAAGCAATTCATAAAGAAACAATGGGAAGATATATGTATGTCTCAAAAATATGCAACAAAATCTAGAAGATTTAGTATTTCTGCCTATAAATGTTTACATAGATATTTTTATACCCCAACTAGACATCAAAGATTTTTTTGGTCTGGCAAACAGGTGTGAATGATAAGAAAGAGGTAATTAGGAACAGATATTCTGGGAGTGCAGTGAGTTGGTGGAGTTTAATTCCCTGCAGGATGCACTGTCGGAGATGCTGGGTGGGCAGATTGGTCTGATGAGGGAGATGATTTTTCTGACTGTGATACAGAATTGGAATTGCCTAGACATGGTAAGACCTTGCTATGGTGTCTGCTAAAAATGAGGTTACTAGAAAATGGAAATCAAAATCTAAACCAACTGTACTGGATGTAATGAATATAGTAACAGAGATAAAATGACTGAAATTGAGATATTTAGAAAAGGGTGGGAGCAAACTACATAGGAAAAAATGGGAACTTTGGGAACAATACATGCAGGGGAGGAATGAGGTTTAAAAGGCGGCAGGGCTTAAATGAGCTATGTAATGTCTCACTTAAAATGATTGGGTAGATTATGAGTGATGTAAAATGTTTGCAACTGGGAGTGTGTTAGTATGGTTTGTGATTAAAAATGCTTGCAGCTAGGATTGTCTTTGTGGTTTGTTTTCATTTATATAATTGTATGATTATCTGTGTAGTAAGTGATGGTTTAATAAAGATGTTTCTTGTTTAAAAAAGGCAGGAATTGAATAAGTTATGTAATATTGATTAGGTTATATGATGGATAACAATATATGTGAAGTATAATGTTTGTCATGTATACAGTTTGATTACTTTTATATGAATGGAAATTTGCCTACGTCACAAGTAATAATTCAATAAAGGTGTTTGAAAAAAAAAAAGATTATGGCTTTGACAAAGAGCAGGTATATTAGTGTAACAAATCAAGCAGGCAGCAGTGTAACAACAGAAGTAGGAACATTTAATGGGAGGAAATATTATTTTGGTAAAAAAAAAATCTAACAAGTTCAAGATTGAAAGGTTGTACCTGCTTTGCGTTGTAAGAACTTGACCAGAGTTATACATTTGAAATACTTTTAAGCAAATCTAGTATGTATATTACTGTGCAAAAACAGGCCAATACTATGGTGGTGGAAATTGGAGAGGATGACACTTGGCAACAGAGAGAGGTTGGAGAGTAAGGTAGAAAGGAAACAGGACCATGATGAGCGGCAGTACTGGACTTCTGTCATTTCACAAATGTAGGACCAGTAAGACTAAAGGCAAATGTTTAACTGATTTGTAAAACATGGTAGAAATATGATGGCAGAGGAAAGCAGTGACACTGAAATTAAACAAGGAACTGTTTTGGTAGTTACTGGATTGTTATCTGAAGTACGACAACACTAGGTTATTTCATCACCTGAGCTGGAATGTACCCTGACAAGATATAATAAAGTGAAGAGGCACATCAAGCAGAGGAGGAGTTAATATGTCCTGCCATACAATTAAAGATAATCTTTACGTGTTACATTAGAGTCATTGTTCATTTCAAGGAGGTTAACGGCTCCAGAAAGTGCTCTGACAATTAATGAGAAGATAGAGCACAGTACAAGAGATGTGTTGAAGGATTAATTAACTCCAGAGAAAGAAAATAAGAAATTATAATTTGTAATGTGTTAGTCTGTTTAAACTAGGGCAGCCGCAGTGGTTCTCCAGTTTGATTTTCTGCTAGGGTGCTGTATGTACAGAGTCTGCATGTCCTCCCTGCAGTTCCTTGGGTTTCCTCTGGGTGCTCCAGTTTCCACCCACATCCCAAAGGCATGCAGTAGGTGAATTGGACACTGAATTGGCCATAGGTGCGAGTGAGTGGTATGCATGAGCTACCGCAGCAAGGCTAGCCATCCAAAGGTGTAAATCTTGGCTCAAGATGATTGTCACTGCTGAAGTGACACCCTGACCCCATGTGCGAAAATGGGAAAAGGGGTTGAGGATGGATGGATGGAGTCTGTCTGAACAAGCAATCTATATGAGATAGACGTTTAGGTTAACAGAAAATATAAATTGGCAGTAATGTCCATTTCATGAAGTGATGTGCTTTGAAAAAGACAGAGATCACCAAGAAAATAAGATGTTAGGTTAGAATGCAAGGGTACTGTGAGCAGTTAATACACTATACAGCTTGTGCTTTAGCTAAATGAAATAGAGAAGGAAAGAGATAAGAAATGTTTAGACACGTCGGTCTGTAGTTCTGAGATAGTTTTGAAGAGCAGCAGTATTGGATAAAGTTTTGTTAATATGGTTAAAATTGTCTCAACATTAAAGCCTTGGATGACTTTTAAGATTATGGTTAGTTTATGGGATAATTAATATGTTGCTATGAATAAAACACAGGTTCCAAGACACAAACCCTGACAATCTCTTAACCTGCTGACATAGCAGTTTGATTTTAGAATAATTCATCATAAAATCATGCATTGCCATCTTATTTGTGTCCACTTGTAAATTGCTCAGAGGGAAAAGGTCTTGAGCCCTATAATGTCTCATAAAACCATTAGCCAGGTTCAAACCACTCTCAGATTGAACAACCGAATTACCTTAATCTGCATTGTTTTTTCCAAAGGTGTACAGAAATGTCCTTGAACTATATCTACTGTATCTGATTCGGAATAGTCAGAATGGTAAATCATGCTGACATTGTGTGTCTGTGGTCATTCATCTTAGTTCTGAGTAGTCTGTTTCTCGTATATAAAATTTCTCTGGACATTTTGTGCATTTAATTAAATAAACAACATTTTTCAAAGCATATGTCAAGGAACTCTGTACTTTGAAACTTCCTTTCTCTTTAGTTAAGATGGAAGCAGTACAAATCATCTGACGTGTTTTACACCTTAGACAGTTGCAGGGTTTTGTACCATTTTAAACTTTGTTCTCTTCTAACCTAAGTGTTTTTCTCACAAGAAGATTATGTGGATATGGTGGTTGTTTAAATAACATTAGATGGACTACTTGAAAAATGTTTCTCAACATTTGATTCTCACTGAACATTGCTTGGGGGACCCCTTACAATTTTGAATTTTAAGTTCTGGATGATGTGTTGTCAGTAGTGAAACACTCTGTGCTAGAGCAGCTGTTCTCATGTTAGCCATATTGCACTGTCTAGTGCCCTCTTAAACTCCCTGGCGGGGTGACCTTGAGCAGCATGGCTTCTTCCACCTGTGCCAGCTGTCTCTTTTTCTACCTCACTATAAGAAATGCAATGATAACAAAGTGCTTGACTGTGAGCAAGTGACTTATTTTTGTGGCTCAGATGATTACTGCTTCTGTGCAGATACACCTGTTTGTTGGTTTCCTGTGGACACATGCATGTAATGCTGTATTGTGTATAAGTGACCTTAGTGTCAAGAAAGATTACACTTGAAGTCAACCCCCCCCCCCCCAAGGAAAGTTTTAAAAATAGGTGGACTCTATTGAGTTCTTGGTGGAATTCATGAGGAAGTCTATGCTATATGTCCAGATTTTCAGGCCATTATCATTAAAATGTAACTAAGCATGTAGTCTGTGCATCCAGTGTTGTAGAAATTCCCCATCTGTGCTTGCCATGAAGAGGTTTGCATATTGTGGAGCCATTCTGATGCCTTTTGTAGTGCCCATCTGAACAAAATGTTTCCCTTTAAAATTAAAGTTTTCTCTATATGTTGCCCCACTGTATCTGTAGTAATGTTGTGATGGCCTATTTTCTCTTTCAAGTCATTGAGAGTGAGACTTGAAGAGTTTTAGTACCCGATTCTAGATTCACATTCCATGTTAGTCTTGTCTGTTTCTGTATTATGACATAATTCCTTGATCCTGAGTATGCAAAACTTTCCTCAAGGTCTCCATAAAACTGTACTCTGAAGGGGTTAGTTGGCAAACTGTATGGTCTCTCAAAAGGACTGATAGCACGCTGGTGGTCAGTGCGTGGTAGTAAAGATTAACAGAGTTGACAAGCTGTTATGCATTCTTGTCCTGTTGTGTTTAGCCACCTCCTGATTTATAATCTGGCATGTTGAAGGTTGAATATTTTGTTTCTTTTTGGACAGAACAATTCTTAATGCTGTTATAGTTCATGTTTGTTTCTAGCAGAAAGACTGGCTCTGGCAGAGCAGACATCCTTTTTAGTGTGGAAAGTGTGATGCAGAATTGTTTCTTTAAGAAATCATTCACATAAAGTACATGGATCATGTAATTCCACACTTTCTCAGAAGTCTTTCTGCAGAACTGCTTTTCATACAGAGAACTGTAGGTGTTCCTCAAGGGATTATTTATTGATGTACCTGTGGGAATTTTGTTCCTTTCTTGCACTGTGATGAGGACAAGTCACTTTCATTGTGTGGTTCCTTCTTCTTGATGTTATGAAACTGACCAAGCATATAGCAGATTATATCAGCCTTAATGGTAGAAAAAAAATTAAGAAATGCCGTTGAAATTGTCTTCAGTCCGCTATCTTTTATACACAGAATTCATTTGGTTATACAAATGTCTGCATTATGAGTATGTAGCAGTGACCTTGGGTATCTTGTTTGGAACATGTAGAAATTACCACGTAAGTGAGGTCAAGATCCTGATGGTTGATTTAAAAATCAGTAAGTACAACATGCTGATGATTGTCGATTTAAAAATCAGTAAGTACTGCATGCTGATGCTTGACAATTTAAAAATCAGTAAGTGCAACATGCTGATGATTGTCAATTTAAAAATCAGTAAGTACAGCAATGCTGATGATTGTTGATTTAAAAATCTGTAAGTAGAACATGGGATTGTTGATTTAAAAGCAAGTGGTGTAGGCTTTTTCAGGAACAAGGCTGGAAAGTATTGCATTAAGTTACTGTAAATAAGACAATCAGAACAGCTGTCAGTGTTTAAAAAGAGTATAAATTGTTTTAGTGAAATAGTTTTTTGGATATTCACTTCATGGAAGTTGGCTGTCCCTTAGCTGATCCAAACATTGAAATAAGGACATCAAAGAAGTAGTCAAAGTAGCTGCAATTGTAGAGAAGGTCAAGGAGAACAGATTACAGTTGGACACACAAGACAGTTTCCGTAGAGCAGATTTGAAAGAAGCAGGAAGAAAGAGGAGACGAGTACATTTAGCCAAGAAATGGAGTATGTAAGAGAGGACCTGTAACAGGCAGGCATGCTACTTGGAGGTATAAGGGAGTGCCTCTGAACTGGGAAGTGGCAACAGCTGACATGGCACTCTGACCACAAGTAAAATTGTGAAAAAGTGGGTTGGTAATGATGACACTGGAATCAGTTTTGATATCTGAGAAGGTTGCCAAAAAGGAGTAGTAACTTTGAGGGATCCTACTGGTGACTTGGGGTGGGAGAGAATTTCATTCCACCTTTCCTTGCTCTTTGTATGACTGTGACCAATTATGGACAGAAGTTGTTACAGCTTAATTTGCTTTCAGATCAAAAGTAGATTACATCGTGCTACAGCTACAGCTAACCTAGAGATTTAAGAATAGTCTGTTCGCTTGCCTTTTTCTTCTGTGTGATTTTGAGGGAGTCTCTACCTGACAGTGCTTTGGAGCAGTTGCAAAATTGAAATGAACACGTCAGTGGTCTCCTGGACTGCATGCCTACTAAGCTAACAAGCATATGCAGTAATTTCACTTCATATCTCACAGCTGGTGGTTTGCCGGTTTGGCTTTCATCTGATGGACCATTTGTGCAGACTTTGTACATCTTCCACTTTGCCCACTTGGGGTTTTACAAGCGGCTGCAGTTTCCTAATGTATCCTAGAATACCCAGATAGGTGAATTGGCAGTGCTCAGAACCTTTTTCCCTAGTTGCATATGTGCAAATTTACATATGGTGCATGTGTGCACGTTATTTAACAAATATACTGGAGTCTTCTTTGGAACCGTTTCTTGCTTTATTCCCATTTCTTACCTACATAGGCTGTCGCTGCCAGTAACACTGAATTGAATAAATTAGTTATTAAATTAAATGGCTGGATGATAATTCAGCTTTTTAGTGGTTGCACTGACCTGTCAATTTATTTATTTTTATTTATTTATTTAAATTTGTTGACCTGGAGTGTCCGACTGGACATAGGTCCATTTTCAGCGGAGGCCCGGTGAGAAAAGCTCCACAGTTAAAATATGTCAAGATGGTGGTGTCAGATTTCTGATTTTAGTTTAGCCTTTTAAAATACTTTGAAGCTTGTTTTTTTTTTTTTTTTTATTCCAGGTACCCTTTGGTAAGCTTTTTTATGGCTTTGTGTAGTTCTGTTCCACACACTACATTCAGCAATGAAATATATATATGGTAGCCGTGATTTGAATGGAAATGTCCATATGTTGATAATTTGTAGCGTTTGTAATTTAATATTCTATGCATACCATATGCCTGATGTCTAAAGATTTGCCATTTGTTTAAGTGAAATCTGCCAAACAGCTGTTTTTAATGTTAACACTTTTTTCACAAAAGTTACTGTTTAGCATGATAGTAGCTAATGCATGTATTTAAACAGTGAATGTACTTGAAGTGTAGTGCTAAATGCATTGTGGAAACATGGGTTGATTGCCACTCACTTTTTTTTTCCATCCAGTGTCTCATACTGGCAAGGTCAGACATTGGCTAGTGCATGCTAGTCTTTTTTAACAGGAATGTATTGAGTTAATCATTGGTTCATTGGGAGCACAGAACCTGTAAAGTAATGCTTGGATTTACTATAGTAATGTTTGCATATTGTCTGTTAATGTATTTTGCAGAGCCCAGTGCTTCGTACTTAGTGTGAATTATAAAATAGGATTTGGCTTACTGTTGTATCCTTCATACACACGGTTGTCTTATAAAGCCTCATTAGGACAGTAAGAGCAATGCCCATAGTACCCATCAGTAAGCAGATGTGTCTTTAAGTAGACTCAACTGTCATTTATTTAACAACTGTATTAGTTTTTGTTGAGCTGATGATGACGAAGAACTTTCTAGCATGATATTAGGTCACGCTCCAGCTTTTTGTGCAGTGCAGGGATAGATCTTAAACTCCCACCTGGGCAGACGGCAGGCACTTGCATAGAAAGGAACTTTTTTGATTGTTTCTGTTTCAGTTTTTGACACAATGACTCCCATAAGGTTTCAGTTCTTAAAGATTAAGTGTTTTATTGTTGCCATCTCATGGGAGCTGCTAATATATTGGTTAAAGATCGTATCTGCTGCATAAGTGAAAACAAATGTGTTTTCCTATAGGCATTTCTTGTATTAAAATTTAATTAGTTCCTTTCAGCCAGGACATTTAACAGTGTGTCACCTGTGCCTGGTTCCATTTCTGTTTCACAGAATGTTTTATATCTGCAATTGCATGCCTTGCACACTGGAGTTTAAAGCCGACACTAATTTGGTTCCCTAAAACAAGGGTCAGTATTTATTCTCATGAACTGTAATGTAGCATTTGAGGTTTGAATTGTACAGTCTATACGAAATTTATTTGAGAAGAGTAGGGCAACATCACGTAAACCTCTTCTGAGTATTCAGGCATCAAGATAATTTTATTTTAAATCCAGGTTTCAAGAAGATATGTCTGACTTTTCATTTTCCAAGAAAAAACGTTGGTTAGCCACCACATTTCCATACATGTATATATATATATATATATATATATATATATATATATATGTGTATATATATATACATGTATATATATATATATATATATATATATATAATGGGTCCAAGCTGAGCAGTAAAATATAGGTTGCTCTTACATTAAAAAATAAACTTCAAGACAAGTGCATCTGTATAAGATGATGATCGGAGTATTATGGGTCATAGGTTATCGGACTTTTTTTTTTTTTTTGTCTTAAACACACTTTCCAAATCAAGTCATTTAGCTGAGGCAGGTAAAACAAACCGTGATTACTAGGCATTACAATTTTTTTTTCCCACTGGTGGTGGGGAAACTTCTGACGCTGTCCATGTAGGGGACACACCACCTGATCTTCTTAACTAGTGTGGCTCACTTAACTCCATGGACGCTAAACAGTGAGCAGCTTGTTTGTTTATGCTATTGGCCCTGCCAAAACTAATTTCATGGAATTGCTCCTTGATGAGCTGTCAGAAGCATGAGTATACAGAGAAGGTAGTACCAGGTTTGAAGTGTTGGTCTTGGTACTTGTCGTTTCCTGGTACAATTGTTACAGTGAGGGAGGAATACCATTTCATTTATTGTGAGCATTAGGTATTAGAAGGTTGCTGTCTTTGGCTAATAGTACAAGGAATGTGGGTTAGGCTGTCATATCTCCTCTATGAAATTCACTGGTTTAGCCAGTGCTGGTGCTTAACGGCCCTTTCCTTTCCTTAATGTCTTCTGATTGACATTCTTGCGTGTTCTGTGCTATTTACTGGTTTAACCAGTTCAGGAACCTGATGTAAGCCTTTATTTCTTTCCCTAGTGATAGATAGTGTAGCCTTAGGATGTTGATGATGATGTTTGATACAGATTGATTTAAAGCTCTTGGCACCTGATATCATCCACTTCCTGAATTAAGTGACTTGTATCGTCCCTGAGCTGTATGTTTTGTGTGCTGTATCCTAGTCATTCTGTCTGATCCGACTTATGGGTCCTCGAGCCACTTGTCAGGTCCAATCCAGCCAAACTAGTCTTCATCTTCAAGCCCCTTGAAGGATTCTTTTCCACCATGCCTTGTGCGGATAAACCTTATAACTTGTTTGTATTCATTGCAATCCGATGTGGATGTTTTTACTCTGTGAAAGCTAAGTCCTCCTCATATTTTTTGTGTTGTACTGTTTAAAAGTGTACATTTCCTATCTTCTGTGATATTAGACTTTAGTCCCTATTGTTGCACATGGACAGTGTTTCCTGCTTATTTCCTTTCCCTTTCTCAGTGTCACATGGTTACTGCTGTTGCCACTGCTGCTTCTTTCCAAAAAAAAAAGTTTGTTAAATATGTTTGAAACTTGTGTTTCTGATTTTGTCTAATAGTTAACTAGTTAGGTGGTTTGACTCTAATCCTATCACTTTATTAGTAGAGAATGTTTTGGTCTGTATTTGTGTGTGTGTGTGTGTGTGTGTGTGTGTGTGTGTGTGTGTGCGCACGCCTGCGCACATGGGTGAAGTGCTTATGTTATGGTCATTAAGGAGAAAGAGTTTTAAAAGTGCCAAAAATTGGGCCATAAAATCCCATCCAAGAAACCTACAAGTTTTGTGTGATGCACTTGAGAGTGGAGATTTATCTGCAGATTGCCCTATTTGCAAGGCCTTTAGGCCCAGAATTCTTTCACATCAGAAAAACAAGTTAATAATCAAAGGATTGTTGCCCCAGGATAGGATCAAGATGCCGAAAACCTCAAAAAAGTCTCTCACAAAGAAAAGCATGTCGAAAGGCATGAAGTCTAAAGATTCTCATTAAAAAGACCCAAAGATTCCAAAGACTGAATTAGCCTCTGCATTGACTTTCAACATGCTTTCCAGTTTTGACTGTACCATTGTTAGAGCCAATCATCATCTCTGACAAATCCCTGAAGAGATTATTGAGCAGAGCTATGTTGGAGAGGGAGTTGTCTCAAATTTCCCTTTTTGGAGAGGGAGTTGTCTCAAATTTCCCTTTCACCTTTCTTCAGCATCTTCATTCTAGTCCTTTAAGTCTTGCAGAAGTACATACAAAGCAGATGTGGATCACATGATGTGGGCCTTTCTCAAAATGTAGATAGAGGTGGAAGTCCTCCCATCCACTTTGGTGTTGAAGGTGGATAGGGCTGGCCTAGCAGCACCTATATTAGCTCCTTCCCCAGTGCGTGTTTCAGCACTCATGTTTATGGGACCAATCCTGGATCAGAAATCTGTTCCTTCTATGCAGACTACAGTCCCTGGCTTGGATCTACAGGGATCTGATCTGTCGCACTCAACGCTTGACTCTTGAAGCAAAGTGTCTTCTGGGACTGACAACTCAACACTGTATTTTCTGCACCTTCATTTAAGTTGTATTGTATGGCACACTTGTGGGTATCTCAGACATCAGCCTTTGAGTCTTCAGCACAGATCCCATCTTCAAAGTCTTCCACCTTTTCTGCTTCAGGGATACCCTTCTTGATGCCACCTGTTTCTCACTCAGGAGGAGCTGATCCAGTTACTGAGGAATGTTCTTCTGATCCGGCTGAGGTTTTTTTATGACTTCCGGGTCATGGGAAAGATTATTTCATCCCCATTGAAGTTAGACATTCGGATTTCTATGAGGTTGTTTCCATCCTGTAACTCCCTGTTTTCTGTGACTCATTCACACAGTGTCAAGGGTCAGGCCTCAATAGTACTGCTCAATAACAGTAGGAGTCCCCTGAGGAGTCAAGCCATATCGCCTCAATATTCCAAGAAATAGGACATGTAAGAGGAGACACGCTGATCCTCCACATTATTTATTTATATTTGTTGACTGGGAGTGTCCGACTGGACGTAGGTCCATTTTCAGCGGAGGCCCGGGGAGAAAAGTTCCACAGTTAAAATAAACAGACATCAGAGTCATTCACTTCAGACACCAGCTCAGATGATTGAGAGACTTCCCCCAGTCCACTCCAGACTATGCCAGTTTTGGTGCGATTCTGCAATAAAGGGGATCCTGGCCCACATACCCCCCCCGCCTCTGTCTCTTTCTGTGACTTTTGCACTCTGTACTACATGAGTGGTTCCACCAACAGGTAAACTAATTGATCTGAGCCTTATGCAATTAATGCATGAGCCTGAAATGTGAATTGGTACCTTGGAAGCCAGATTGAATTCTTAAGCCTCCTAAGGACAGATAGCATTGAGCCAAGATTATCTTGGTTGATTCCATTATTGTGGCAGTGGCTTCTAAGAGAGACTAAGGATACTGCTACTGTCCATCTGCCCAATAAGGATTCCAGGACTAAGGACAGATAAGGGAAGCAGCCTCATGTTTCAGGCACTTTTGTACTTAGGGCCTTGAACTACACCACTTTGAGTCATTTTCAGATGGATTTTGGTGCAATAGGCACTTACCACTCTGAGAAGCACCCCCTGGGCTTCAAGAAAAGTTGGAAACTTTGCTGAGCATGATGATAAATTTTACCAGTCTTTTCATGTGACTCATGCACAAGGCAGCTGATGCAGTGGCTTGGACTGCAGGAGCAGAGCTTGCAATGACACGTCAGGCTTGGCTGTGCCTGTGCGACTATGGACCACTTTAAGGCATCCTTTGCTAATGCCCGCTATGATGGATCATTGTTGTGTAGAAGATAGAATGCAGAAGGGTAAGGAAGACAGCAAAATGCTTTCTGCCATTGGAGTTTAGTTTGAGAACCCAAAGAGATGGTACAGTGGGAACCCAAAGTGTCTCAAATCACTCAGATTTAGGAAATACAGGTATCTGGTGTTTGTCAGCTTCTGACAGGAGTGGTCAAGACAGAGGTGGTTCCTTCACTGGATGAAAGCCGAGAGGCTGGGGAGGGTCCTCAACAAGGAATATTGTGGTTCCTTTTATGACAGGCAACCCCTCCATCCCTGAAGGGTTTGCCCAACTGCTCCCCTCTGGAAGTAGTCACTGGTTGTTCGTCCCTCTGCTCTCTTGCATAGATGGCCATTGCACAGGACAAATGGGTAAGAAGGATAATATCTAGAGGCTGTACATTTCCCCTTTCCCTTCCTCCCCAAAACTGAGACAGCTGCTTCTGGATGTAATACCCCATCAACTGGAAGGTGGCTGAAGTCCAAACACTATGAAATGCAGCACAGTGTTCAGTAACCGGTTGGATTACTGAAGTGTAAAATAGTACACCGATTCCTCGGCAGTGACTAGACATGCTCTTTAAAATTAATTGGGCGAAAGTTGTTTTTTTCTGATTTTTGTTAAATTCTCAAAGTTTAAATTGTGTTTCTGCTGTCTCTAGGTTGTCACTGATGACAGTTCAACATACCCCAGCCCTCAGTTACCCTACAGCAAGTATTGCTACTTTTATCCAAAGTTTATACTCTTGTTTGAACTCCTGCATATAGAGGCTTATGTTCCGCTTTGCTGCAAGTGCAATGACAAGTTTAGCGACTACTCCCTCAGGTGGAAGTCAGCAGTAAACAAACTTTACAACAGAAGGGAAAAAAATCATAGCCCTAAAGAAGAGAATAAAATCTCACTTTAGCAAAATCAACCTCAAAAAGGGTAAAAAAAGAACTGATAATATCAAATTGTACAGATGTGATCTCAAAATAATGATCGTGAAGGATACCCACAAAACATTGTTTAATTACATGAAGAGCCTCAGAAATAATACTTAGTATTGCACAAAGTATGTCTATAATGGCACCACTTACTCATATCTCTAAGGATAGAGGTAATACACTACCAGATAAGTTCAGCTCCAACTTCTCCCATCCATCATCTCCAAATTGTGTGTTAGAAAAGTATCTAGGCCATACTGCCTCCTTCCTGAATATCACCTCTTGAACAGATGCTAAAAGTGCTTTTGAGAACCAAAAGCAACAGATGTACGTGTTCAGGTCATATACCTGGCTGTTTCCTGGTCAGTGTAAAACACCACCTCTATATGACCTCCTCTTAAGGTATTCATCCACAACCATTGCATTGCATAAATTCCAGAAGCCTTTAGCAGAGATGTAGTTACTGCCTCTCCACTGGAGAGACCCCATTATAGACCATGGCAATTGCAGTCTTAGCATCCTTACTAGCAGCATTTACAAGGCGATGGAATGCATCATCAAGAATCTTTGCAACAGTGACACAGGAAAACTACATTCCATATACTTGAACCAGTTTGTCTTTCTTAAAAGTTATATCATGCTTAATAAACTTAGTTGATGACTTTGAAAAAGTCTCTGATGCACAAGAAGGGAGTAACTCTGCACACAGCTTGCCTTGAGTTAGCAATGCCCTTTGACGCACTGTACCCTACTCTGGCATCATTAACTGATCAAACCCGATGTAAATCCCTGTGTAACCCACTGCATTGTCTGCTGGTTTACTGACAGAAGCCAGTCCATTAGAGCTGGTGGCACACCGTACAGCAAGGCACTTGTCACCAGTGGTGTACCACAAGACTCTGTTCTTGAACCACTTCTGTCTGGCATTACTTCTCTGAAGCTAAAACTGACACTAAAAGCCTTGGGCTGACCAACATTAGATGACTGCAAGCTTAGATCCATCTCTGGATTAATCTTCAACTCTTCTGAAGACACTTGTATTCCTAAAGGACCCAACTTGGCCAAACTCATGGTGTCAGGATTATGCTCTAAAGCTGAACAGCAAAAAGTGTGTCAAAATACAATTTGAGAAATAGGAATTCTCACACACCTGCCACATAAGTGACATAATCCTTCTCGTCTCTCCTTAGGCCGGGCAACTGAGAGCTAGTCCGAACACATCTTTATATGATACAGCTGTTCATATTATTAAATCTTTATTCACAATATTAGACTCTATAGCCCATCAACCCATAAAAAGAGTTACTTCAACACTTGCACCATTACTAATGTCAGAAATAAAGCAGCTAATAGAAATAAGGTATGGGGTAAATGCTGTCTGGGAGAAAAAAAAAACATCTGTAGCATATTGGCACTTGTGTAGTATAAATACCACCTTGGGTCTCCCCTGAAAAGAGAGCACTAACCCAATCAACAAATGATGGATGAATGGATAGATAGATGGATAAACAGACACAGGATAGTTTGTGAAATCTGTCTAAGAATGCCACGGTAAAGACCAAACAAAATTACTGCACTGATCTACAGACATACCTTTTGATGGTCAGAAATTTGCAGAATGTGCAGATCTGGGGTCATATTTTTGACATTTTCCTCTTAAAAATTGTGTATTTCTGGCAAATCATTGAAGACTGAAGTCAATAAATCACAGATATTTGAGTTACAGATTTCATACCCTATAGAAAACATATGCTAATGCAAAACCTGTTCTAATAACAATCTGAGTTTATAAGAACATTTTTTTTTAATCTTTGATTTTGGAACCCCCACTCCCAACTACAGACCTATAGCCATCTTGTCCTGTCTTTATCCAGAATTCTTGCACTTAAAGGTTTAAGAGGTATGCCTGTAGGAAAACAACCATACAAATTGTTGTGGTCAGTAATCAATAACATTGTATAACCCAGTAAGATATCCCAACCCTACCCTTTCCCGTATGAAGTAAACTGAAGTGTAGCATGGAGATTTAATTAATACTGTGTAGGGTAGCCAGTTTCTTTGATAAGCCTAGCACATGGTGTTATTCCTGCATTCTCACTCATCATAACTCTGACCACCATAACTAGTAAATAAATAAATTAAAAAAACTCAAATCCAGCATTCTTTTAGCAGGTAACTTTGCCAGTAGAATACATCAGAATGGTTACAGAGACAATACTGTGCCAAATATCTTCAATTAAAAGTACTTCTCTCAAGGAGTTACAATCCCTGATAATCCTAGATTTTACTCTTATGTAACAGTGGCATATCCTTTGAACTACCAAAGTACAAACCTACAGCCATCTTGTCCTTTGTACCCAAAGCAATTGAAAAATCTGTCTACCTACTGCTGATGAATACCCAACAAAAAAGCTACATCCTAAAACACAATATGGATATAGGCCAAGCCACAGGGTAGAAACAACTAAATTTCATAAACGATTTAACTGTCTGGATATTTGCAGAATATTTAGATTATTTTGCTATGTTTTTCGTCTTTGTCTCATTAAATGCGTAGTTTTCTGGTAAATCATTGAGGATTGAAGCCAGTAAATAATGACCGACATCTGATTTTCGTGCTTCATATCCTTCAGGAAATGCAAGCCAGTGCAAAACTTACTTGTAGCAACTTTCTAAGTTTATATGAGCTATATTTAAAATCTAGCCCTAATTTTGGACATTTTCTGTGCAAGAATTATTTTGAATAGCCATCACTTAATACCAAAAGAGGAGCATGACCAAAACAAAGTTCTTAAAATTAAAAACTAGTTTCTGTACTCCTTTAGTATTTAGCATATTGCTTTCAGTTCCCTTATGTCATCAGAGCACAATTAATATTTAATGTTCAGGCTCATAATTGAGCATAACGCCCCTTTCAGCATGTACCGTGCAAAGCACTTGCAGCAATTGGAGAGACCTCAGAGGTTTCTATCTAAGAAGATCAAGGGGACTCTAGCACTTGCCTTACACAGACTGACTAAAGTCCCTGTCGCTATACTCAGAGTAGTATGGACTTCTTAGAGGAGACTTATCCCTGGCTTACAGAGCAATCTCTGACCCGAGTCTAATGAATTTGCTGGACATCCATAAATCAAACGGGACAAGAGCTACCCATACCAGGGATGTAAATATGGCCTGCGACTTGAATAGGATTTGCTGGAGAGACAGATTTGTCTCGTAGCGACTGCTGCTTCTTTGGAATAGGCTGCCAATTCATGTGAAGCAGAGCACCCTGTATGACACTGTTCAAAAGAAACCTGGATGAGTGGATGGGGCACCATAAATTCTTACCAGGGATAGAACCCACAACCCTGCTGGACATCATCAGCCATTAGTAAATACAATCCTAGGTATTGACTAGAGTATGTATAGTATCACATAGGATGAAACAGCTAGGCTTGAAATGACCTACGGGGCAGTAGCCTAGTAACCTCCTATGATCCTGTGTGTTGCATTTCACTTTGTATATTTGTAAATTTATTTAACATTTGTTTACCAGGAAAGTCCAACTTGGAACAAAGCCAGTTTTCAGCGGGGGCCCGGAGAGAAATGCTTCAGACGCATGTCCTTGTAATATGGGAGGAAATTGGAGCACCCGGAGGAAACCCACACAAAAGCACTGAGGATATGCAGACTCTACACAGAAGGCACTTCAGATGAGAATCGAACCATAAAACCTCTTGCTGTGAGGCGACAACACTACCACTGCACCACTGTGCCGTGGTGGTAAATGGGTGTTGTAGCTCTCTACTGCCCAGAAATTTGAAGAATATCCAGTTTTTTACTTCATATTTTTGGTCTGTTATAAAATTTGTTGCTTTCTGACAAATTATTGAGGACTGAAGTCACTAAATGACAGACATTTGAGTTTTAGTCTTTATCCTTCATAAAATGCAACCTTACACAAACCTGTTGTTCTAACAACTTTCCAAGTATACAACAACATTACTTAAAAATCTGTCCCTGATTTTGGGCCTTTGACACCCCTGGTCCAATTATTTTTCACTTTGTCCAGAATTCTTGTGCTAAGAGTTTGAGATGTATGATGTATGGGTGTATAGATCTGGTGTGTTTTCATTACAACACCATTTTCCATTACTTATTTATCTGTGCATGTATTGTACTGTTTCTAATGACTTCTTTTTTCTGTGACATTTGTATCTTGTATGGAGATTTTAAGATTGTAATACCAGCATGAGTTTTTAACACTAATTTGCATACTTTTTGCAGATTTTTCCCTTACAATAGAAGCTTGGGTCTAGACTAATGGACCTGAAGTTGTTCACCCCCCCATTTTTTTTTTTTTTTTAAGATGGATACCATTGTCTGTGCATCTCCATCAGGTGCCCTGCCCCAGAGGAACATTATTCCTGGCACTCCTTTGAGAGAGTGAGCTTGGATGGTGGTTCAAAGCCATCATATTGCAAACTGCATGATATCTTTTGTAGTACCTTGGGTCTTTCTGCACCCAAGCATACATTGAGTCACCAGTGGCATATGGACACATGTTCCAGATTAAAACATCTGTCAGGACTGTGGTCTCTGTTGTGTTTCCCTGTGCTTGCTCAGTTTGCACCGGGAAGCAAGCACACCCACACCATCCCTCTGAGGACGTGAGAGACAGACGCACACTATTTTTTCATTCCTTCATTCTGCTGGCTGCCCTAGATTGGATCTAAGATAATGCTCAAACCAGGATTACGTGTGGTACAGGCAGACACTCTGCATCTGTGTCACCTTTCAGGTGCCTTCTTTCCCCCCTTGTTAATGTTTTGCATGTCCTGATCAATGTTGCCTCCAGCTTTCCTTACTTGCTGGACACAGTGAAGGGAGGGAGTCCTGTAGGGACATCTAAAGACAAAAATAAAGTATGCAAGCCATAGTAGCAATTCACCTGCAATCCACTGGTAAATATGAAAGACTATTTCCTCTATATTTCCATATGAAAAAAACACAAATTCCTCAGTTTAACAATTTATTTTAATATGCAGAACAAAGCGAATAATTAAATTTGTCATGCTCAAGAGTTATGGTTTTGATGATTTTAGTAGTGTAAAAATAGTAGTTAATACATCAAAAATGGGAGAATGACATGGGTGTTAGAAACTTAAGAAAAAGCATCTCTTAGCACAAATTCACGAAGACCAAGTTGTGCCTGTTTTGCACTGATCAAATTTGGATTTCATTCAAAACGTAATTTCAGTTTTTACAGCAAAAGTACTGACCTCCATTTACCAAGGAAAACAAAATACTCACACACTGAAAACAGACACAGCATGAGCCACAGTAAATGTCTTTCCCTTGAAAGTCCCATGTAATGAAAATGCATCTGGTAACCCATTAAACTACAAGGGACCTGCTGAGATTTGCAGTTGAATAACATTTAGTGAAGTACTAATTAGCAGCTCTGTGAAGGTTGCAAGAATCCAAAAGACAAATGTGTAATGTATTTGCTAGCAGCCCGAGACAGTCCCCTTGGCATGCATCCCTTTTCAGGGCAGCCCAGTAGTACTGTCTGGGGAATTGACTTAGTCCAAGTCATGCAGCAGACAAACAAATGCCGAAGGAATCGATCCCTGGACTACAGGAAGCAGCTCATACTCTAACTCATCTGCCCAAACACAGTGCATTTCACATATGAGTGTTTGCGAAAAGCAAGTTAAATCAGAAAATGTATTCCTACTTAAAATATAAACATTATAGTATACTTCATGCAGTACAGTTTTATTCACACTTGAATTATAAACACACTGACAATATTCAGCAAAACAAGGAAATGTAGGATTATATCCAAAGAACATTTGTCATGTAATTATGTTCCTGTTTATTAAGTCGATTCCTTCCTTTACGTTATGATGTCAGAATCAAGTATTTATGCAGTCACACTCACGTGACCATCAGTCACAGTCCCCTTGTATGACTGCATATCAGATGTTTGCTTGTCATGAATTGAATGAACACACATATAAATAATTACCTAGAAGTGTATTTTAGCTCGCTGCTCTGAGAATCATATGGTGTAACCCATTGCACTTCCCAACTTCTTAGCTCAAGAAGAAACAAACACCCAAAATCAGGAACAGATTTTAAATGTTGGTCTTGTATACTGAGAAGTCTGAAACTCATGTTTATCATTTACTGACTGCAGTTCCCAATGCTTTACTAGAAAGCCATACATTTTTAGAAACAGAACACACAGATTATGAAAGAGTCCATTGCAACTCTGTTCTGCCCTGTCAACTTCTTATCTGAAGAATCGGACAAAAAACTCGAGAATAAATTTAAATATGTAGCTTATAGTTAGAAAATTGCTAAGCTTTGTGTTAACCAGCATTTTCTGAAGCATAGAAAGTCGGAAACTCCTATACCTGTCATTATTTAGTGACTGCCGTCCACAACAACTTGCCAGAAAGCCTGAAATTTTACAAGAGACCAAAGTAGCAATCAACACCTTTGCTCAAGAATTATAGACACAGCCAAAAATAATTGTGGGAGGATTTTAAACATTGTTTTATTTTAACTATGTGTTAATCAGGTAAATCCTATGGACAAGTGTTCCTTGGGTGCAACACAGATTCTTCTTAAGTGCCTTGCTCAAAGTCACACTGTAGGCACATGGAGGTGGAAGGAATTGAATCCCTGTACTTTTAACCAGAGTAAGCCGTTTGTTAGCAGCTCAGAGCGGTAAGTGCCAGACAACTCAAATTCATTTAAAATATTAACAGAATAACAGGTTTTGCATCAGCATGCATTTACTGAACAAGATGAACTATGAAACTCTTGAGTGGCATCACTGATGGACTGTAAACAGTGATTCATCAGAAAATGACATCAATACTGGTTGGACAGTGCAGAGGATTAAGATTCTAGGCTGTTAATGAGCTACTGCTGGTAGTCATGGGGTACAGGATTTGAGTCTTTCTAACCCCATTTGTGTACTGCTTGACTATGAAAAAGTCACTTAACCAGACAATGTTATGTTTACTTGGCTAACAAATAGATTAACAAGGCATAATTTTCTGAATAGAATGACTACTACTTGCTCATGCACCCACACACCCATGCGCGAGCGCATGTGACTCTGCATTTCTTTAAACATGAAAATCCACTACCATCAGGTCTGCTGTCTGTCATTGTTAGCTCACTGGTCTTCTCCGTATCACTGCTGGCTCACTGGTTGTCTCCATGTCATTGCCGGCTCACTGGTCTTCTCTGTGTCATTGTTAGCTCACTGGTCTGCTCCATGTCATTGTTAGCTCTCTGTTGGTGAGAGATATGGCTACTCAAACTGTCCAGTCTCTAAAGATGAACATGCAGACGTCTATAGTGAGCAGTACTGAAGTTGGCACTTACAGTTTGAGTTGGCATGCATGCATAAACTCACTCTGTCTGCTCTGATGACCCTGGAGGACATGAGTAAACTTGCTCCTTGGCCCTGGTTTCGGATAGCAGAAAATGGTCCATACCATAACCAGCAGATTTACTATACGGCTGCTGGCAGTTCACTACCACAATGGGAACAGCTGAAAAAGTCTGGATTTTAAAGTGCTTTTTTCTTTAGACTCCAGAGATAAGGGCATGCACTAGGGCCCACAGCTTCACAAAGGAAGCATGTGCCACTGTGTGCCCCTGTGAAATACTGCCCATACTCTTAATGAAAATTTGCTGTAGACCAGTTTTAAAAGACACACAAGAATGAACAGGCGAGTGCTTTGAGGATACAGTTTATTACAATTCAGTCTTTTACCCTGTCATTGTTGTGCGTTTTACCTCAGTTGGCTCTTTCAGGTCACTGCTGTAAGCAGTAACTTCTCTGCAATGGTTTATTTCATCCAGACACTGCCCTGTTATAATACTATTTAGACAGTACAAAGAACTAGCATGTGTTTGTCATCTGCCAGCTGTTAGAAACATTACGGCATTGTCTTTTTTTCCCCACTGAAAAAGTATCATATGGCGAATTCTTAAGAAGGAATAGAAAATGGGTTTTTTGCTTACAGTGATGTGCTTTTAACACAGTCATGTGATCTTCAGGCCTAGCCTTAGTGTATCTTGTTTCCAAGTGTACATTAAGCACAACAGTTCAAAACAACTTTTGCTAAGAAAATGTGCCATAACCATAAATTCTTTTCTCATTCCATTGTCCAGATACATGGACGTAAGAGTATAATTTTAGTGTACGTGATTTTAACCTTTGAAAAGAGGTTTTCACCTTTAGACCGTTGAAGTCTGCAAAACATGAGCAGCATTGTAAAATAAAGACAGGCCTTTCAAATCAGTGGAACTCACCTAAAAATGTATTCACAGAAAATTTTGAATATAAATTTAATTATCAGTTAACCAGGTGGGTAAACTGTTACTAAACCCTTTTCAGACCCTTCTTGGGTCATATGGCAAAGACAAAAATAACACAAGCATAAATGTTAACAGAAATAACTAACCATTCCAAATGCAGTTAACATAATACAGCAAATAAATGCAGTTATGTAGTACAGTAAATAAAATTAAGAGATACAGAAATCAATACGTGCAAACCTTAAGGTTTATGCATGCAAATATATTTTATATTACTATAGTCAGAGGTACATTGATGAGCCAGGGGAAGGACAGATTTACAACAATAGCAACAACTGATTGTATTCCCGATCATTGTAATCAGTATTTGTAAAGTAGGTGCATTTTTATTTATGAGAGAAGAAATTTCCCAGACTAGTGTGGTGATTTCACTGTGTACGCAATGATATTTCACAAAACCATTAGTGAGACTACGGGTCTGTTCAGCTTAAGATTTGTATTGCATCTATATGTATGAAGATTGATTTATTAGAAGATTTAGTAAGTGATGGGCAGTCTTTGAGCAACTTAAAGGGCAGTGTTACGAGTATATAACTGGATCTAACTGTGGCAAGTAGCCATTTAGCTTTGTAAAAAGAACTGCAGATGTTCTTCGTGTTTCACTGTTGCAGTCATCACATTTGGGTTATCCCTGTCCGGGTAGCCCTCGGCTGGCCCGAATACCAGAGGCTTGGTATTTCTGCGTCGGTAGCTGTCGCTTCCGGACTAATGTCAGTCCATCAGTAGTATAAACTAAGGCAGCCAATGCCATTACATCGGGTCTATATTATATTATCGCACGCTTAGAAAAGCAAATGATAATTAATTGACCCCATCTAAATGAATGCTTAAGTTGAAACCTCAGAACAACGATTTTTTTCCAAGGGAAAAAAAATCGCTGTTTCAAAATAAAAAAAAAGAACTTTAAAACATTACATAATTTAGTGGGGGGACTTCACCCCCCACACCCACCCCACTTAAATCTACCAACTCCGAGATCGCACTACAGTGCCGAAAACGGCAAAGTAACGAAAGAGGCCAAGCAAATTCTTTCCCGGGGAAAGAATTTGCTGAAAAGCCTCTTCGCTATTTTGCCTTTTCATTCTTTTAGGTTCGATCAAGACGCATTCAAAAAAATGCGTCTAAGATAACGCAATAGGAACCCATTACATCAGTCTTTCTTGCCATGGAGCTCGAAGCAGAAGCAGTTTACACGAGTGCTGGTCGGCCACTGCCCGAGTTTCGTCTACCAAACTGAAGCTGAAGTCTTCTAAAGCTAAGTGCCCTGCTAGGGATACTTTTTTCTTGCACTAACCAATGTCAGAAAAAGTTAACAATTGTCTCACCTGTGGAAAGCAAATACCACACCGAGACTTTCATTTTTATTGAGTCACTTGTTTAGGCCCAGACCATGACGTCCCTCGCTGTCATGTCTGTGCTTTGTTCAATGCCAGAACTATCCATCGTTGAGCCCTTATTGTAGCTAGATATTTTCGCTTACAGTCCTCGAACTCCTATATGGCTTCGGTAAGCCATCCGGCAGCAGATCTTCTGAAAAAACGTAAAGATAGACAGAGACAGACTGCACTGGTCCAAACCTACCGACGACACTCCCGTTAAGCTAGTCCTCAGTTCTCCGGTCCTCAGTGAGGCGCTTTCGCAGCCCCTGATGCTTGCTTCTGTGGATTCGCAGCCTGCTACCGAGACCATTTCGGATTCTGGTATGCTTCAAAACTCTTTTTCGACTAAGGATCCAGCGGTCGTCTCTACCTTGGATGGGTTTGGAGCCACTGAGCAGGCATCAGCTTCCAAGGAAGTCCTTCGCACTACCGATTCTTGACACAAACAGATGTCTTCTTTTGAAAACAACCGAGTTTCTTAGACCCAGGTTACGAACCACACCCAACAAACCAATGACCCAATCTCAGGCACCTGCTTCCTTACCTCAGTCTCAAATGATTA
This sequence comes from Protopterus annectens, assembly GCF_019279795.1. Lineage (NCBI taxonomy): Eukaryota > Metazoa > Chordata > Ceratodontiformes > Protopteridae > Protopterus > Protopterus annectens. The sequence goes on from NC_056732.1 coordinate 1,669,396,482, forward strand.
AAGTGGTGGAAGACCTTATCATGCTGATCAGGGGAAGCCAAGCTCCCCCCTCCAAAAGGAAGAGAGATCTGGCCCCGGTAGTTTTGTTTGAACAAGAGTCAGATGATTCTGATGCATCTGAATATGAAGACATGCAACCCCTCTCTACTTATGAGGATTCTGATGCAGAGGATTTTATCCCTTCAGCCTCTCCACCAGGGGATTTTTTCTTTGGGGAAACCCTTCATACCTTAAGGGAGCATTTCCAATAGGAAAGTCAGGACTACCCTCAGTCTAAAAAGAGACTCAGGGAATTCTTAGATCTTCCACAACACAGACCCTTGGCCATACCCCCAGTCCTGGATGTTGTGGATGATGTCTTCCTGGAATCCAGCCTGACTCCTGACACCCTCCCTCCTGCACCCAGAAAACCAGACGGGTATTACAGAGTCCCTAAGTCGCACAAATTTATTTATAAAAATCCTACAGCTGACCCTGAGGTAATTTTTCAAGGGCCTAAAGGGATTAAAGCAACCTCTGCTAAGAATCCCACCTTCTCAGATAGGGATTCCCGAGCACTAGACAGATTGGGTAAAAAAGTGTACACCTCAGCTACTCTTGCTATCAGGGCACTAAATTCAGTTCCATATGCTACAATTTCAGCAACATACCCTGGAACTCCTCAAATAAAAAATGTATTCCTTTCTTGCTTGTGCAGAATCTAAAGAGTTACAAGAGTTAATGCATTCTGCAAGTCAAGTAACTAAACACACCTTGCACTGTAGTTTTCACGCCCTAGAAGCTTCTTGCAGGGCAGCAGTCACCGGATCTGTCATTAGAAGGCACGCATGGCTTAAGGAACAGCCCTTGCCAGACCATGACAAATCTAAATTGTTAGATGCCCCTGTGACTGCCGTGCCCTGGACCAGCAATCAAGGAGCCTCAATCCTCACCACTAACACCAGGCAGGGCTTCTCATACAAGAGGAAAGGATAACAAATGCACACAGTAAAGTACAATTTCACTTAAGTGCACACAGAGATCACAGTCATTCTGGGGCTGGTTGCTCCCTTGCTCTTCAGATCCACGATAAGACTCCCCACTGGCACAGCTATAGGGTCCAGATCTCAGCCTAGCTGGCAAGCTAACCTCCAGTACCCTCTCTGTCCCACCAGTGCTTTGTCTCCCTGCCCATGTAGCTGACACACACCACACACACTTTGAGATAAGTATTTGTACAACTTCACAGACACTCCTGGGAAAGGCTGACACAGATTCTCCAGCTGTGCCCCTTTACCCAGACTATATGGTAGTAATTTCTGCCACCACCAGCTAATACGTATCGGCTACCCAAAGGCCCTTAAAAGGGTGTCCAATTATTACTATGCAATATTATTATCCAATTGGTAATGTGACTAATCAGTCTAAGGTTTATTAGAGTGTCCTTGTACAATAAACTCTATAAATATGCAATGTACTCTAGAGCTTATTTATCTCTACACAAACCAGCCACAGGTAAAAGGTTTTAAAATATTTAATATTATATAATTAAAAACACAAGACAATACTACTACACCACAGTGGTATCTAAGAGTTCAGAGATCACACAGAAACTTAAAACAATACAGTAGGAAAGTTCTGATATAACAGAAAAACACTTTCTTTTAAGTTCTTAGGTTAGGTCTATCTGAGGGTACCTCACCCTATTCCCTGTCTTGAGACCCCATCTGCACTGGCATTGCTAATCCCACTGCGGTGCTGCACTGACATATCATATGCATGCAACCCCAGGCTCCATCTTAGCAACTTGGCATTGTGTTGGCTGGCTCTGTTTAACCATATTAGGGGGTTGTGATCTGTCATTACAGTGAATTTTCTTCCATACAGATAAGGCTGAAGTTTCTGCAGTGCCCACACTATGGCTAGACATTCCTTTTCTATGGCTGCATAGCATTCCTCCCTGGGATGAAGCCTATGACTGAGATAAACCACTGGGTGCTCTTCTCCCTCTGAAGAAATCTGGTTATGTACAGCCCCCACCCCATGGTTTGAAGCATCCAAATTCTTTGCTGTAATCTGGACTGGCTAACACAGGGGGTCCTCCCAAAGCTTCTTTAAGCTTCTGAAATGCCTGCTCACATGCTGGGGTCCACACTACCTTATCTGGCCTGTTCTTCCTTGTCAGGTCTGTGAGGGGAGCAGCTATGGTACTATAACTAGGGACAAACTTTCTGTAGTACCCTGCTGTCCCTAAGGAATACCCTCACCTGCTTTTTTGTAATAGGTGCAAGCCATGCCTGAATAGCTTCCACTTTGGCAGGTTCTGGCATTATCATACCACTCCCCCACTCTGTGTCCTAGGTAGGAGACCTCTGCCATACCCACCTGACATTTGCTCAGCTTAATGGTCAAACCTGCCCTCTGTAGTCTGCCTAGCACCTCCCTGACATGCTGAAGGTGCTCTGGCCAGGAATGGCTGTAGATGGCAATATCTAGGTAAGCAAGGGCAAACCCTCCTGCTAGGATATTATCCACCAGCCTCTGGAAAGTTGCTGGGGCATTCTTAATCCCAAAGGGGATCTTTGTGAACTCATACAAGCCAGAAGGAGTCACAAAGGCTGACTTCTGTCTAGCACTGGGAGTCAAGGGCACCTGCCAGTAACCCTTGTTAAGATCAATGTTTGTAAGATACTTAGCCCCACCCAGCTGCTCTAGGGCCTCATCTGTCCTAGGCATGGGGTAAGCATCCGACTCTGTGTGACTATTTAATTTCCTGTAATCCACACAGAACCTGGTGCTGCCATCCTTCTTTGGCACCAACACCACTGGGGAGGCCCAGGGACTGTTGGACTCTTGAATCACCCCTAGTTCCAACATTTCCTGTACCTCTTCCCTCAGAGTCTGTTTTACTCTCTCAGGCACCCTATAAGGAGCCTGCCTAATAGGCCTTTGGGGTCCTGTATCCACCTGGTGTTGCACCAGGTGGGTGCTCCCTGGTTTCCCAGTGAACATGTCCCCAAATTCTTGCACTGCTCGGATTTCTTGAACCAGGGTCGGCGATAGCTTCTGGGGATATTGCTACCCCTTCCACTGAGGTGTCAGCCCTGAGCCTCACTGAGGAGATCAGTCACAAGATTTCCCTCAGACTCCTCCTGCAATCTACTGCAAATGCTCAGCACAAGGGCTTCCCTATCATGGTAAGGTTTCATCATGTTAACCGGGTACAGTTTGTGCCCCTGCCGTCTGCCTAGCACTTACACCATGCAGTTAACATCACTTACCTTTCTTACCACCTTATAGGGTCCCTCCCAAGCTGCTTGCAGCTTGTTGTGTCTGACAGGAATGAGAACCATTACCTGCTGCCCCACAGCATACTCTCTAACTCGAGCATTCCTGTCATACCTCACCTTTTTCTGTTGTTGGGCTTCTGCCAGGTTCTCCTGGGCCAAGCCCATGAGTTCCCTGAGCCTTGTCCTGAGGTTTAGGACGTATGCCACAACACACTCATCTTCCCACTCATCTCGAATTAAATCTAGAGGTCCCCTCATCCTATGCCCATACAGCAACTCAAAGGGTGGAAAAGCTTTGGATTCCTGGGGAACTTCTCTGTAAGCAAACAGATGGGGCAAATATTTGTCCCAATCCCTCTTAAACTGGTCTGCAAATGCCCGTAGCATGGACTTGATGGTAGTTTAACCTCACAACAAGACCATTAGTCTGGGGATGGTCTTCATGTGCTTCAGTCCACAGGACATCCACAGACAACGCAGCAGGTCTGACATGAAATTGGCACCTCGGTCAGTCAGTATTTCTTTTGGGAAACCTACCCTGCTAAAAATCTCTAACAAAGCATTTGCCACCTTCTCTGCCTCAATGGAGGACAAAACCACTGCCTCAGGGTATTGTGTAGCATAATCCACTACCACTAGGATATACTTTTTCCCTGTGGAACTTGGGGTACTCAGAGGACCAACAATATCCATAGCTACCCCCTGAAATGGCTCCTCAATCACAAGCAAAGGCGTCAAAGGAGCTCTCACCTTGTCTCCTGCCTTGCCTACCTTTTGGCACTGCTCACAGGTCCTGCAGTGCCCTGTTACATCTGTGGAAATTTTAAGCCAATAGAAGTTTTGCATAATACGTCTCTTTGTACGTTTTATGCCCATATGACCTGCAAAGGGAATATCATGGACTATGGCTTGAAGCGCCAGACAGTAGGCTCTAGGCACTACCAACTGCTGTACTCTCTCACCTACTAGCCCTCCCTCAGGAGTCTACTCTCTGTATAGTAACCCTTTGTCCCAGTATACAGATTCCCCCTTCCCTTGAGAATCAGGTGCCTCCCTAGCTACCTGCTTCAGGCCTTGCAATGTAGGGTCTGAGAGCTGAGCCTGTCTCAACTCTCTCCTTGTAACCCTTCCCAGCTCCCCTTCCACAGGAAGTCTGGCAGCCTCTGACAGTGGTGCCTCACTGTCAGCCTGGGTACTACTACTTACCTCTAGCTTTGCAGTCACTCTGTCCAAGGGATCATCAGTACCCACAAGCAGCTGTGGCTCACCTTCAGTCTCACTGCTACAAAGTAGCTCCCTTCCTGAAGTAACCACCTCACCAGTCCTAGCTGCAAGTATGCAGTCTGTCTGGGTCTCCCCCAGGCTACCAGACCCACATGCTTGTCTCCAGGCCTGACTGCTTGTAACTGCGCAAGCACAGGGTAATGCACTATCAAAGTCATTCCCTATCAGGACATCTGCAGGTATATCCTCAAATACACTTACTTGTTGGCTTCCTTTTCCACCCTCCCAGTCAAGGTGAACCGTAACCAAAGATATTTGGAATGGGATTCCTCCTAAAGCACTGACTGGAGTAGTCTGCCCAGGCAAGTAGTACTCTTCTGTAACCATTGCAGGCTTTACAATGGTTATATCAGAGGCTGTGTCTCTCTTGGCAATGGCCTCTTTGCCATTCACTACAAGAGGATATAGCCTCTGCTGGTAGTCTGGTGCCCTTGTTGTCCCAAGACAACCTACTATTGGCATTTTGTCTTTTACACTTACTGGCTCCCTCACCTTTGGTTCCCCACCTTGCCTCCGTGGACACCTGTATGCCACATGTCCCCACTGGTTGCATTCAAAACATTTAACCCTTGGCTTCCCCTGCTACTGGCAGATTCTGTTGGGGCAATCTGTGCTGCCCACCATGGGTTCCTTTAGACCCATGAGCAGTACTGGGGGTCCCCTTCCTGTGCAGGGCTACCCTGCTTGCCAGGTATAGGTCTCCCTTCTTCCCCAACTCATCTGAAGTAGCACATTGTCTATCAGCTAACCAGATCCTCATGTCCTCAGGCAAAGTGCTAAGGGCTTGCTCCCTCACCAAAAGGTCTGCCAGCCCTTCAAAAGTGGTGACCTGACATCCACTCACCCACCTATGAAAATAAGTGCTCAGTTCAGCAACATATTCACATACATTTTCATCTGCCTTGCGTCTATGCTCACGAAATTTTTTCCTATACATTTCAGGTGTTAGCTTAAAACATTCTAAAAGACATTTTTTTACAGCAGTATAATCAAAACAGACAGAGTCAGGCATTTGTGATATACAAGTTACAGCTTTCCTATGGAGTAAGGGGGTCAGGAACTGTACCCAGAGCCTTTGGTCAACACTATACTGTTTGCATACCCGCTCAAACATATAAATTAAACTATCAAAATTATCCCCCTCTTTAAATTGTGGAAGAAATTTACTAACCTTTTGTGCTTCTGGGGTCCAGTTACTCCCTTCCCCATTACCTCCATGACTCTGGCAAAGAGATATAATTTCCCTCTCATGCTTCCTCTGATGCTCCTTTTCTTCGGCTTCTATCTCCAAATGCCTGGCCTGCAACTCAAGTCTCTTTAGCTCCAGTTGGATTTTTAAGTCCACTGCAGAAAGGTTGAGCTGTCCACTCTCCAAGGATAGTGCATCTCCGCTGCCAGTCTGATTGTCCTCCTGGATACTGTTTTCTGATGCAGCTATAACCAAGGCTGCAGTCAGGTCTGCCTTAGTCAGGTTTCTATGCACCAGTCCCCTAGCCTGGCACATCTCCACCAGCTGGCTCCTTGTCAGCTTTCCATACTCCTGTGCTGACTTGTTGCCTGCTCACCCTGACTAAGCTAACAAAAGAAATAAAATAATTGTGATCTGAACTCTGAGTATTCACTGCGTGGCTGATTTAGAGTACAAAACACCTTCAGAGGTCACTGTACATAAGCTACAGGATTCACTCTACCCACACCACTGCAAACTACAAGTGAGGATATCTTATCCCAACCAATGTCAACCACTATGTGACTGCCATGCCTTGGCCCAGCAATCAAGGAGCCTCAGTCCTCACCACTAACACCAGGGAGGGCGTCTCATATAAGAGTAAAGGATAACAAATGCACAGTAAAGTACAATTTCCCTTAAGTGCACACAGAGATCAGTCATTCTGGGGCTGGTTGCTCCCTTGCTCTCCAGGTGCCCAATAAGGCTCCCCACTGGCACAGCTATAGGGTCCAGATCTTAGCCTAGCTGGCAAGCTAACCTCCAGTACCCTCTCTGTCCCACCAGTGCTTCGTGGCCCTGCCCAGGTAGCTGACACACCACACACACTTTGAGATAAGTATTTATACAACTTCACATACACTCCAGGGAAAGGCTGACACAGATTCTCCAACTGTGCCCCTTTACCCAGACACTATGGTAGTAATTCCTGCCACCACCAGCTAATATTTATCAGCTACCCAAAGGCCCTTAAAAGGGTGTCCAGTTATTACTGTGCAATATTATTATCCAATTGGTAATGTGACTAATCAAGTCTAAGGCTTATTAGAGTGGCCTTGTACAATAAACTCTATAAATATGCAATGTACTCTAGAGCTTACTTATCTCCACACAAACCAGCCACAGGTAAAAGGTTTTAAAATATTTAATAATAAATAATTAAAAACCCAAGACAATACTACTACACCACAGTGATATCTAAGAGCTCAGAGATCACACACAAACATAAAACAATACAGTAGGAAAGTTCTGATAAAACAGAAAAACACTTAGTCTAACTTTCTTCTAAGTTCCTAGCTATTACTACAAGAAAACGTACTTCTAAGATGCTGCTTACATAAAAAGATTATAAGGCAGTGCTGAAAGTTAGATATCAAGATCAAAGATCAAAATGCTTACAGTCTCTCTCAACAATAGTTTTTAAGATCACTAACACATTTCTGCTGGGCCCTCCCAGATTACATCATTTTGACAAAAGTTTTCCCAGTATACACATTACATAATTTTGACACTTAGTCTGGAGTTCTCAGGCCAAAAGGCTACATTATTACTGCAAACTAGGAACCATAGTCAAGTCCCCAAATGATGTGGAAATCCTACAGAAGGGCCTCGCTGAGACAGATGCCTGGTGTCAGAGCCATGGCCTCAAGCTCAATGCCAAAAAGTGCATTGTTATCCCCTTTGGTAAAAACTCTGTGCCCATAAACTACTACATAGACAGCAGTCTGCTTAACACCGAATGTGTGATGAGACCTTGGGACCCAGGTGGACAGTGGTCTGTCATTTGATAGTCACATCGCCAAAGTAGTCAGGAAGTCCTTCTACGTGGCACAGCTCATCATAAAAGGGTTCTCATCCAGGAAAAACGAGGTCATTGTTCCCCTCTACTCGACCCTCAGACCCATTATAGAGTACAATGCCCCTTTTGGAATGTACCTCACAAGACATCAGCAGCTGGAAAGGCTACAGAAGTATCTCGCAAAGAGGATTATTGGCCTCAAACAGTTGCCCTACACTAACCATCTCAAAAGCCTCTAGCTTTACTTCGTAGCATATCGCCTACTCCAAGGTGATCTCTGCCTAACATATAAAGCTATGTCAAACCCAGAGCTGTTGGACATGCTACACCTAAAGAAATCCCAATCCCTCTGAGCTACACGCTCTAGGGACCTAAACCTTGTCACCACAATAATCAGGACACGCTGGAGGGATAGATTCCTGTCCCAGAGACTTCCCATAATCTGGAACAGGCTACCCATCTGTGTCAAGCAAAGTTCTTCATTAGCGCTCTTCAAGAAAAATCTTGAGTGGATGCGAAATAGGAAATACACCCCGGGGATCACTTCTGTGTCACTCGACAGTGGCACAGGAAAATAACTTTCTTGGGTGGCATAAGCCAGGGAACCTTGTTGGCTAGGCTTACGTAGGCCCACGGGCCGATAGCCTAGTACCTACCTATGAACCTTAGTACCTACCTATGAACCTGTTATTTAACAATCTAACACCTGCTCAGGAAACTACAACAATAAAAGATATTTCACATGTACACTGTAGTAATTATTCCTTAAGTTAAGACAATAGAAGGAATGTGTTCAGTTAGCCTCTTTGGCACCACTATTTAGATCAAAAGATATACAAGACATAATTTTGACTTCAAAGAACATTTGAAATGCTTGGCTTAGTTTTCCTTACAGCAGATGGCAATGTTGCTACAATCTTGAAGTTCACATTTTGCAGTGTTTTCTTTCATTTAAGAAACAAGGCTGTATTTTACATTTATATTTACAAATGATAGAATTATGTATCAAATTCTATTTGACTAGGCTGGCAGCCTTTGCCCATCCTCCCCCAATCTTCACAGCCCCCTTGCACAAAGACAACTTATTTGGCACTAAGGCTCTCCTGATCAACAGACAACACCACTGTGATGTGGTATATCAGCAAGCAGGGAGCAGCTCACTCCTACCCTCTATGCAGGCTGGCCATGACCCTTTGGCACTCAGCCTCTGCTATGCAACCCCACCTGTTAGCACAGTTCCTTCCAGGTTCTCTCAACTCTCTGGCAGACCACTTAAACAGGAATCTTCTGGACCCACATGAGTGGCAGCTCAACAGAAGAACCTTCACCTTAATAACTCAGAAATGGGGCACTCCGAAGGGTGACCTCTTTGCCTCCCACACCAACTATCAGCTCAGCAAATTCTGCACCAGGGTGCATCACTGCATGGCTTGGAAAGTGGAAGTCCTGTCCTTCCCCTGGGTCAGTCTATGCCTTTCCTCCACTACCGGCCATCCCCAGGGTACTGCTCAAAATAAAGGAGGAAAAACCAAGGGCAATTCTTATAGTTCCAGACTGGCCTCGCCAACACTGGCACCCCTTGCTGAGCAGCCTGTCCCCATTACCACCATGACATCTTCTTCAGATTCCAAACCTTCTGACCCAGAGGGAAGGGGAATTCATGCATTCCCAATTGCAGACACTCAGTTTGGCAGCTTGGCTTATTCCCTAAACCCTGATCAGTCTGCCAACCTCAGTAAACAGATTCTAGATGTTTTACGTGAGGCCAGATGCCCTAGCACTAGAAAGTCTTATGCTGACAAAAGGAAAAAGTTCTGTACCTGGATTCAGGCTAAGGGAGCCAATACAGCACAGCCTTCCCTCCCTCTTATCTTAACTGACCTGCTACACAGTGGCCTCTTTTTTTTCCTCTATTAAAATTCATGCCTCTGCTATCTCTGCTCATTTTCCCACTGAGCAGCCCCTTTTCCTCACACCCTTTGATTAAACTGTTTCCCAAGAGGGGCTAGCAACTTAAGGCCACCCAGAAGAGTACCAACCCCAGTTTGGGACCTTAACTTTGTGTTGGAAAAGCTCACTCTGCCCCCTTCGATCCAGCTTCTTCTGCAGAGCTAAAATTTCTATCCTGGAAGACAGCTTTCCTTCTGGCCATCACTTCAGCCAGAAGAATCTCCGAGCTGCAAACACTCATGGCTGTGGAACCCTTCATCATTTTCCATGCTGACAGGGTATCCCTCAGGACTAACCCATCCTTCATGCCCAAGGTGGTGTCCAGTGTGGCTCTCAACCAATCCATTCATTTGCCCACCTTTTTTCCTAATTCCCAGAACAAGGGGGAAAGGATCCTGCACTCTCTAGATGTGCACAGACCGCTTGTATTCTATCTAAACAGGACTAAATCCTTCAGAAAGTTTGATCAATTGCTTGTTAGCTTTGCTACAGGGGCAGAAGGCAAAGCCATCCCCAAACAAACCATTTCCAAGTGGATAGCACACCGCATCCATTTCTGCTACAAACAACACGGAAAGCCTCCTCCCAAGGGGGTCAGGGATCACTCCACCAGAGCAGCCTCCACCTCTGCAGCTTTCCTCAGAAGAGTCCCTACCAGGGATATCCTGCAAGCTGCCACCTGGACATCTGTCTACACTTTTACCAAACATTGCCACCTGCTTCTCTTCTCCAAATCCAGGGCAGGGTTTGCCTCTGCAGTCTTGCAGGGCATCCTAGCCAGCCCCTAGTTTCCTTGACTGCCTCCACCCGTTTCCTCAGCTATGGGAATCAACCCAAATGTGATGACTGCAACAGTGAAACACGAAGAACATAGCACAGTTGTGTACACTTACCATAAATGTAGATGTTCGAGTGTATTCACCGTTGCAATCCTGGTTTCTCTCCCTCCATCCACCTTTTTTCTTCTCTTCCCTTACAAGGGACATATTTGTATTTGCTTTCTACTGGTGGGGTTCTTCCACCAGAACTGGACTCCTACTTGGGGACTCGTGACAGGTTAGGGCAAGAAAAACTGATGTAATGGCATCGGCTGCCTTACTTTATACCACTGATGACCTGACATCAGTCCTCAAGCGACAGCAACCAATGCAGAAATACTAAGCCTCTGGTATTCAGGCCGGCCAAGGGCTACCCTGGCAGGGATAACCCAAATGTGAAGACTGCAACAGTGAATACACTCGAACATCTGCATTTATGGTAAGTGTACACAACTGTGCTTTCTGTCCAGTATAACTAGTGAGATGGATAAAACTGAGAATCCTATTTATAATAAGACTGTCGTGTCCTAGAGGGATGTACAAAACAAATTCTAATCATGAGATATTAATGCTAAAGGTAATGGGTCAACGAGCTTTGAGGTAAGCAGATGTGAAATATAGGCTACCCTAAGCAGCTGCAGTAACTTTATAGTATCCTGTTCCACATGACTATGGAAGGAGAGGGTGTTCTCTAACCGAATATCCAGATAACTGTGCTCTTCAGCAAAGGAAGATTATATTACCAACAGGATCAGAAATGCAGGGTATAGAAATTTTAGCTAGCCTTTTTCCAGAAACAAAACTCATAATGGTAGATTTGCTAGTATTGATAGATAATTTATTGTTAGAGATATATACTTAATTGCCATAGTTTTAAAATTCTCCCAAGAGATTACTGTGTCCGAACACCTGTTATAGGTTTGAGAATAATATAGAAGCCGCGGTGGTACAGCGGTGGCGTTGTTGCCTCACAGCAAGAGGTTCTCCTGTTCTGTGTGGAGTCTGCATGTCCTCCCCGTGGCTGAGTGGCCTCCGAAAGACATGCGTGAATGGGCGTGCCTTCGCTGAAGATTGGGCATCATCGGGCTGGCAACTCGGCACCATAAAATTCTACTGCCAATCATTAGCGGACTGGAGTTTCCGCTGTGGCGACCCCTAACCGGGAAAATCTGAAAAGACCAACATTCAGGATTTTGGTTTTCCAGGAAAAGGTGGTGGTCTCGTATCCCATTTTTTCCAGTTGAGCTCTGAGAGCACCCTAATCTATATACAACTCCAAAAGATGTGGAGTAAATCTGCATGCTGTAGGGCACAAAAACGACGTTAGATTTTTGTTGTACCCAAATTTTAATAGAACTGCAAGAGTATAGTAGGAGTTATTATTGATCATAAGTTTGGATAAATCAAATTCTTGAAAGGGGTTAGATTAAGGATATTCCAAATAGCTTCATATTTGGACTCAATAGAAATTTCACCTTGAATGTCATCCCAGTGATTGGAGTATAAGAGCGATAGTTGATGTATATATCTGCACATAAATTTTGCTCTAACAGTAAAAAGAAAAAGACTATTTCCAGAAGTACTGGTGCAGTCTCTTTGACTTAATTCAATCAAAGTAATTGTCATACAACAATCACTACTATTAACAGAATCTGTGAAGACCTTTGTTTGTATTTTTCAGTCCTGTAAGTAATTAATGCTGATGATAATCTATTGTCAGTCACACTAGTATGATGTCCCTTTACACATTTGTTAAGGCATCCAAGTTGTAAATATTGTGAAAAGTATTCTCTCACAATATACCCCTTTTTTCTTCCTTATTCTACTCATAAATCAAACTTACATTCTTTCCTCTAACCATCACTAATTCTCCTGTTAAATATGGGTAAATTATATATTTTCTTGTATCACATTAGTTTCTTATAAGGGGGTCTCTTCACTACTTTCTATCCCTAAGGTTCATGTTTTTGATACAGCTACCCTGGGTGTTTAGGATAGAAGTATTTCCTTTATCACCTTTTATTTTTATTTTTTCTTTCCTTTTGTATTGCCTTGCTATGATGGAATATGTCTGCTTGTTGCATGGTTGCAATCCTCTTGTGTAGCAAGACTGATAATTGTATATAATGTATTCTGATGTGTCTTGGTATGTTTGTTTTTTTCTGTTCTAAATCTTGCAAAACTAATAAAAATTATATTTGAAAAAAAAAATTTTGTTAGCGAGCCAATTCCAAATAAAGAACTGCTGCAAAGTAGCAGTTGGCTGGTGCATGGAGTTGTGACAGGATGCAAGCAGGCTGCAATCTGTGTACATGGTTAGGCTTGTATGTAGTAAGTAAAATTTGTTATGTAGACTCAGAAGAGTGGTGGGCCCAGAGCAGAACATTTATTTTTAAACACCTTTATTAAATTATTACTTAAAATATAATACTCATGCATTAGCAGAAAATAAAACTGGTTTCCATTTACATACAATATACAGTATAGATATTTTCTTTCTTTATAATAACTGTATTTCACTCCAGCATTACATAAATTACTCAGTTCCTGACTTTCCTTAAATATTTTCCCCCTCCTGTACATCATTCTGTATGTATTATTCCCACAAATTCCCTTTATTTCTGTCATTTGCTCCCATCCTTTTCCGAAGATCACTCTTCCAGTTTTTTTTTTTCTTTTATAATACTCTATGAACTTCAAAGACAGTTGGTTTACATTTTGATTTCCATTTTCTAGTAATTGCTGTTTTTGCAGCCAACAGAATTAAACTTAATAAGGCCTTACTTTGTCTAGACAATTCAGGTACTGTATCCCAGCTTGAAAGAGTCATTAAAGTAATTTGCTCCCCCAGTATTTCTGACCGAGTACTCTGTAGGGATTTTTTTAAAACCTGCCAAGTCATTGCACTCCTAAAAAACATGTTCCCAGTTGCCTCTTTCTTCCTTCTGCACACCTCTAGCAATGGCTGTTTACCTGAGGAAAAACTCTTTTAAGCTTTGGGGATATATAAACACATTGCTTGTAACTGACAGGTGGAGTACACATATGCTTCAGATGCATGTACTTTATTCTGTACAGTTACAAGCAAACACACTACAAAGTGAATCATCATAAACGTTGCTTTTTATGCAACGGGGGGAGTGGATTCTGCAGATCTAGCTCCCACACCCCCATTAATTCATTGTTTTCTCTCTGAAGTTACTAAATCTCAGAGAGAAACAATCAGTACTGTATAAAGATGTGATGTAAAAATAAAGCTCAGAGGGAGAGCAATCTGTAACATCCATAGATGTGATGTAAAAATAAATCGGAGAGAGAGGAATCTTTAACATACAAAGAAAGATGTTATTTAAAGTAATTGAGAGCACCCCATGTTTGCAGGGTTTCAACACCTACCACGTGTTCAGGCCTACCACATTAGACAAAGGCACGTGATGTCTATATATTCATAAAACAAAGTCTTACCTCTGAACTTATTTGACAGATAATGACCTTGAACTTCTCATCCAGTTTACGTTAGTAAAAGCCCTTTTATCACATAATAGGTAACTATAGAACCCACTGTATGTGACCCCCTGGCTCATCCCTCCTACCTGACTAGTTTGGAATCCGTATGCATTAGCTCAAACACCATTCTCCTAGGGGATTTTAACTACCCTTCCTTCAACTGGGAGACCTATACATTCCCTAACTACGCCCAGAGAATTCCTGACTTGACCAGTACGTCTGCACCCAACTAGAAAAACAAAACCCTGGACTTCGTCCTAACCAGTGTGGAACGGCTCTGTTTTCCATCAGTTATAACTTTCTCTGTAGTGATATTGGACCATAAATTAAACACGTTCACCATAAAACTGAAGCCAGACGCATCTTCAAATACAGTACAGAGTCGATTGTCCGAAACATCAGTTATCCAAACACAGCCTTCCAAAGTTTTAGGTTAGGAAAGGTCATAAATTCTGAACATGTAAATGTTATACGTAGTCACTTGTGAGTGTGTTATACGTAGTCACTTGTGAGTGTTTTTTGAGCTTGTAGTGTGAAAAATATTCTTTATTGTCCACTGGAATCACTGAATGGTTGAAAAGTGTATTCCCTGCACGCAGAAAAAAAAGATTTTAGAAGTTTTTTTATCTGATTCAATGTATGTTTGATTATGCGGACTCCCCTAAGTTCAAATTAATTTGGATAATCAACTCTCTTGCTGTACCTCACTATTCATAGGTTAATCTGTTAATGGAATGATGACTTGGCTAATTTCAGCATCCTCCTCCAATCTTATAACCCCACTGTGTATGCAGAATCATGTGCTGCCAAACTCTACCCACTTGTAAATAGCTGCATCTATGCATTTGTCCCCTTTAGGAATGAACCCATGTGGTGGAACCCAAATATAAAAAAGCTCTATAGTAAAAGAAAAGAAATCATTGTATGCAGTAATGAAAGTAATTCTTAAGATGTTAAAAAATGCTTTTTCTAAACTTAACAAGGAACTCTGATCCCTGATCAAATCATCCAAAGCTAGATATGAGGGAAAACATATCCACCCAGGCAAAAGACAGCTATGTTAGAAAGCCCAGAAACAAAGTGCAGCAATGCTCAGAGCAAGTAGTAAATGATAGCCGATACTCGGACCCTGAAGACAATACCCAGTGTATTAGCAGATAAATTTAGCTGCAACTTCACCCCCATCTGTCTACCTACATTCCAAGCTGACATAGTTGCATCTACACTCCTCCATATCTCCCAAGAACAAGTATTTATCAACTTTCTAAGGCTAAGAACTCCACTTCTATGGAGTCAGATAACATATCAGGCTGTCTACTAGCCAGCCTGAAACAGGACCTGTCCACCCCCCACTTCAGAGGCTGTTCACTATCTGCCTCCAAACAGGCTTTATGCTGGACAAATGGAGGATCCATTAGTCTCATCTGTAAGGCTGTGAAGAGGGTCATTATGGAATTAATAAGCAAGGGCATAGATTACTATAAACTTTTGACCCAAGCCATTTCAGTTTTGTAAAGGGCAGATACTGCGTGCTTAACTTGTTTGACTTCTTCAAAAAGGTTGTAGAAGCAATGGATGAGAAAAAAATCTGTTACCTCACAAAGGCATTTGACACATCCCATCCTTCGGTGTTGTTAAACTCTCCCAGGTAAATATTTATCCTTGTATAACTCGTTGGATAGAAAATTGGCTCACAAATAGAACCCAGGAAATTTGGATAAGTGGGCTATAGCTCCTCCAAAGACGAATCACTAGTGGTATACCCCATGATTCAGTATTTGGGGCCTTTCTTCTTTTTGGCATATACTTCTCAGTTGTCCCCACCATCGAGTCTGATATCCCTACTCTAATTGTATTTCTGTGATGGTTTATTTTATATTTTTTGTATATGCCTGTCTCATTTTCATTGTCTGAGCTCAATCTGTCAAGATCAGCGGTTGATGCAAGTTTTTACCAAAAAAATTTACTCTCTATATTTTACATTACTGCATTGGTACAAATTTATCAACCTCTTCAGTAATATATATTTATAGATTATGCATCAGCTGCTTTTCTAATGAGACCGTTATAAACTTTTTATCAACTTTTGTTTGTATTTTGGACAAGCCTTTTTCCTAGCTGCTGTGAGATGTTTGTATGGGTGTTTTTTGATGTTTTAATTTTGGGGTATAGAAAGTTCCCTTACTACATTCTTTCATTTTCTCTCTCTGTTCATTCCACTCTTTAATTTCTGCCCTGTTTATTAACTGAAAACTTTCTCATTGACTTTCCAGATTCTTTTCTTTCTTTTAAATCTGCTTGTTTGTCCCATGTGGTAAAATTCTAATAACCAATTTATATTAATTTTTAAGTAATAGCTGTTTTTTTATTGTTTTACCTTCCTAGTTGTAAGTACTGATTTGATCTGTATTACCGTTGGTCAAACTCTGTTTGGATTTGAGGCTTTCCATCCAGTACTGGAAACCCATTATATCCTGAACAATTGTGCAGCATTTTTCTTTTTAATTATACACTTGAATGTTACAAGTGCAGTATTTGTCAGGGTCGAACAAATAACTAAATAACTACACGAGGTGCGTGCTGCTGCACCCCTTCTGTTGTACAGATGTAAACTTAATGGGAAGTTCTGAACTATTTAACTGCCTGACCTTGTTAAGGCTTACAGAGCTGCAAGTGACACTTTATACTCCATCTGCTTTTCCTTCCACTTGACAAATGCTTAGAGAACCTCTGGGCTTGAATCAAACTATTTATAACTACAAAATAAGATCAGCCGTGCCCTCCCCCCATTCTGATCTAATCAATTAACACTGGTTAGTAATATTATTATTTTTAATACTTAATATATTCTCTGTTATTTTTTTTATGAAGCATAAAGCTAGCCTGATATATCAGCTTGCCAGTGAATATTCTTAGTGAACCTGTACAGGCTGATTGAGTCCCACTCTGTGATTTCTGCCTGCTTTGCTGTGCTCCCACCCCCAGTTCACCACAGCTGCCCCCCTGTTACCCACATGTATTGGCTTCTGTCCACACAGACGTCTTCCAACATAATTCCACTCCCCTTAAAGACACACATTCCAGTTTCCACTCTCACTCTAGCAACTAATAACATTCCTCCTACCTATTTTTGTCTCTTTTCCAACTTTTTAACATACAGGACTGTGTATCTTTCTGTTCTTTACCACATAAATTACTCCACTTTTTTTCTAACTACCTACCTTTGCTCCTCATGTCAAGTGCTCTCCCCCCTTACTTCACCCAGTTCTGTTTAACACTACTCTGCTATATCCTCTTCATTCATCGTTAAGCAGTCCATACATATCCTCCATCTTCTCTGCATTACCATAACCTACCATACTTATCCGTACCTCACCATAACCTACCACACTTATCCGTACCTCTTAGCGCTTAAGAAATTTGGACATAGCCTAAAATAATAGAGGGACAAAGGCACAAAAATAAGGCCAAATTATAAACAAAGTTGCTAGAATAACACGATTCACGTTGGCTTGCATTTTCTGAAGTATATGAAGTCTGAAACACAATGCATGTCATTATTTAGTGACTTCAATCCTCAATGATTTCCCAGAAAATCACCAATTTTGAGGAACAGACCAAAAATATGAGGCAAAAAATTGGGTGTTCTGTGAAAATTCCACAGTTGAGATGTTTGCAGTTATCAGTTAATTACTCCTCCTATATGTCCATACATATTTGTATATCATTTTTATTTAATTTCTATTTTGTATTTGTTTTCCAGGGTAGAGCACAGATCCCTGTGTCTTTTTTCAGACTCGGCCCAGGAGTGGTGTCTTAAGTGATTTGATCAGAGTCGCATAGTTTAGTAATGTACTCTTGTACCTGACTAAAAGTCTGTACAAACTCAGTTGTATGCTAGTAACAACTTTGAGGCAAAATCGGAGCTAACTAAGGTCCATCTCCACTCTTCTGTATCCTAATTAATGCACAAAGTATAATAAACAAAACTGACCAGTTTACTGCCTGCATTTCCTTACATAAACCTGATTTATTGCTATCACAGAGTCATGAATTAAGGCTAGCAATACTATTTTACATCATTTGTCCCTGGTTATAACTACTTTTTGATCCCCAACCAGGCAAAAGACATGGAAGTGGAGTTCTTCTTTTCGAGTCACACTTAAATGTCCAATTACGTTTTTAAGGAGCCAGTAACACAAATAATTATTCTAACTGGCTAATTGTATCCATCCCCGTTCTACAAGAATGCCAAACTATAATTCACTGTAGTGTATCTGCCACCTCCCTCCTTCCTAGCTCCCCAAACTAAATAACCTAATTAAACAAATAACTTCCTCCACAGATGATTTAAAAAAAATCTCATAATACTGTGAGACTTCAATATCGGCCTGTTCAGTCCCATTTCTAATAACCAAAATACTCTTCTGATGCAGTTCAGGTTCTCCCAGCTGTCTCAACGTACTACTTCAACCTCAACATGTCATGCCACTCCCTCCCAGATTTCACATTAACTAGAAGACCTCTCATCTCAAACATCATCCACCATCCATCCATCCACCATCTTTCATTGACCACTGCCCTATTAGTTTTCATATCCATCATCTGTCTGTAAACATACTCCCAAAGTTCTTATGTTTCTGTAATAAATTAAAAAATAACATTACCAAGCTTAAATCTACCCTCTCCTTAACTATTGACCAGTTTTGAACTAATCTGGCCCTAACACTGCTGCAAAACTACTCACCTCTATATTGTCTGACATGCAAAAGATAATACAAACCTAAAACTGACAACTGGTTAACCTATGAGCTTAAAGCTCTTCTACATCTTGGAGATAAGGCATGACATTCTTGGAAACCACTTTCTACTACTGTAAACAGACAGAGCTGCATGTGGTATCTGGAGGAATTCCACTATAAAACCACTCCGTATGAAACCCAGTCATTCCACTCCATCAGACTTTCTATTCTCCCTATCCCAGGAAAGTTTTTTGAAAAATTACTTCATTTGCAACTCAGTCAGTACGTCAACCAATACCACCTTCTCTCTCTCAAAAGCAGCATGGCTTTTGGTGTGATGGCAATACATCCACAGCTGTCTGGGCACTCAGTGACAGTATTCTACTTGGAATGGACAAATTCCTAATTACTGGAGCAATTTTTATTTACCTCACCACAGCCTTTGATCTTGTTGATCACTCAGTTCTTCTAGACCACCTCACTGATGTAGGCATTAGTAAAGGCATACTGCCCTGTTTCAAAAACGAACTCTGTAACCATCACTTCTCAGTTAACTTCAGTTCATCACCCTCTCCATCAGTCCCGCTGCAGAAGGGTGTCCCTGAAAGATCTATTCTGGCAGCGCTCCTGTTTTTCTATTTGGATTATCAGATGCCCTTTTGATTTACTCTATCTTCCACTCCTGCTTTATACTGATAACATGGTCCTATGGTCCTGTTCTGCTCCAAACATTGTCTCTCTTCTTGAACTTCAAGCTGATTTCCATGCTGTTATTCAATAGATCAATGACAAACAATTAATACAACTCTAAAACAAAAACAATGCTTTTTAGCACTAATTAAATGCTCACTTCTATCTTCAGGCCATTAAATATCTTCAGTGTTCTTTTCATTCAAATGTCTAGCCTTCTTCAACCTTAACTCTACAGCTCTCAAATGGTTCTTTAGCTACCTTACTAATTGACAACAGGCAACTAAATGGGAAAATAAACTCACCACACTCCTCCCAGTCTCTATTGGGATTCCTCAGGGTTCCATCCTTGGTCCTCTCCTTTTTATTATATTCTCAAATAGTTTGAACACTGCCACTAAATCTGCTTTTATCATTCAATATACCAACAACTCTACTCTTATTTGAGCCGCTCCCACACCTCAAGAACTCCATGATAAACTGCAGAAATCATTTCTAGATATTGAAAATTACCGAAATGAACTTCATCTCATCCTAAAACCAAACAAAAAGTTAATGATCTTCTCCAACAGGAAATCCAAAGCAAACCCACCTCCTGTTTCCATCTACTCTACTAATAGCACTATAATAGAAGCAGTTAACCAAACAAAACTTCTTCGTGTCACATTTGACAGCCTAACATTCAATAAACACACATCACTCTCAATTAAAAAAAGTTCACATCAAACTTTTTGCATTGTATAGGGCCAAACCTTACATTACTCAAAATGCCAGACTAGCCACAGCCAGATCCCACTTCATATCTATGCTCCTCTACTATTCTCAAATTTTCACTAACCTGCGCATGTCTGATTTATATCTACTTGATTCCTGGTATAATAAAATAGCAAAAATTGCTTCTAATATACCCAACAGGACCCATCATTGTCTTGCTCTCCGAAAACTGCACTGGCTTGAATTTCCTAGTCACCTCACCATTGCCCACTCAGTCATCCACAAACCTGAAAACTGCCCTGCACTCTCCAACCTAGTACAATTAAATACCAACCCCAGGACCCTTAGATTATCTGATAAACTTATACTTAAGGTAATAATTACTTTGGTGTCTCTCTCTTCTCCTATAAAGTAGCCAAACAGTGGAACCTAATACCTGAGAATATCCTAAAAAAACGCAGATAGTCATAGCTTCAAACAACTCCTAAAGGAATACCTTACTCAACAATGGCTATGCTTCTGTAATACTCCTGGCTAGTTTCTCATGCCATCAATTAAATATTTCACCCATTTAACAAGTGTAAAATAAATAAGTAAAACATTTTGTTTGAACCTTTCCTGAATTTCCAACTCCACCTGGACTACATGGACAAAAATCAGATCTCTCCTGTTCTGGGCTTATAGGCTCTCCCCATTTCTATCCAGACCCTTTAAAAATTCCATGGGTAAATATATCTTACTGGCTCTGCTGGAATGCTGCATCCTGCTAATTGTTGCAGCTCCCAAAAGAAATGTATCCATCTTTCAACCCATTTCAGATACCATTTGCAGAATCATCACTCTCCCTAAGAAATGAACACTATTGAAAAAGCTACCTGTGAAACAGCGTGCTGACTTTCTACTTCAATCTCAACTATTAAAACTTATCAAAAATGACACGTTCCCTCCACTAGCTTTCAGACTATTCAGATATGCACCAAAATACGACCTTAGACATTTTAACCACTCATGTCATCTCCTCTAACCCCCAAAACTAGGTTGCACAGACCATGCTTTCTCACTCCTTGGTCCCAAACTGTGGGAATCTCTCCCTTTTCTTAAAGATCATTCCTCTTTCCCATTTTCCACTTACAAAATAAAAGCACATTCCAGACTGTAGGAAAATGCAACTGCTGTCTCTGTGGTCATATAAATTAACCTCTTCATTGCCACCTTCTTTCTACATGTCGCGCTCTGACTCTATTTTTGATTGTGATTCTTTCAGCATGTTAACTCTGATTTCCACTCTATATATGATGCATGTACATATTGTCATTCTGTCAGTCACTCTGTATATAATGTCATGTATTTATTTATTTAACATTTGTTTACTAGAAAGTCCGACTGGGACAGAGCTCATTTTCAGCAGAGGCCTGGGGAGAAACGCTCCAGACACGTCTTTGAAATGTGGGAGGAAACAGGAGCACCTAAAAGAAACCCACACGAATGCAGGGAGGACATGCAGACTCTGCACAGAAGGCACCCCAGCCAGGAATCAAACCAGAGTGCTCTTGCTGTGAGGTGACAACTTTAACCACTGTGCCACCCCTATTGCCTTTATTTCCTCAAGCCAACTATGATAGTCACTTTGTATATAATAATATGTATATATTGCATTGTCATTCACTTTGTATATAATGTCATGTAACTAATGTGTTTTCCCTGGGCTGAGACTAAAATGGGTCCAATGGGATCAGCGCTCTACACCAGTTAAAGTCAAAATAAATGACAAAGCTAATGTTAAGAATTTATGATTGACCAAGTTTGCAGATGAATATGAATATGAAGACAACACCCTGAGTCAGACTGCTAGCATGAGCAATTCAGACTGCAATCAGTGGACTAAAAATCGTTTATTCAAAAAAAAAAAAAGACTTATTGCTTTTGTCCAGTTTGCATAAAGGGAACATGACATCACTTCTTTAACCAATTAAACAATGTTGTTGTTGTGTATTTCGGCTTTTCCCGGTTAGGGGTCGCCACAGCGGAACTCCGGTCCGCTAATGATTGGTAGTTGATTTTTACGTGCTGAGTTACCAGCCCTGACGCACAACCTTCAACGAAGGTACGCCCATTCACGTATGTCACCACGCAGAAGACGCTCTAGCTGAGAATCGAACCGGACAGCGTCTTACTGTGAGGCGACAACACTACTGCAGCACCACCACCGCGGGTTAACCAATTAAACAATAAAACATCATAATTATTTTTTAAATTCTAAAAATTCTGAACATATAACCAGTTGTTTCATAGCTTTTGCCATACCCTATACTGACATATTGTCATTTCTACCTGGTAACTTTGTTGCATTCAAATGTATTTGACACAGTAACTTTCTCATTTACAGCAATTATCTATGACTGTAAACTTGATGCTATCATAAACTCTCCAGAGGACACCAAGCTCTTCTGAGAGGGCCTTTGCCAAACAAGTAGTCTAGTTATGACATCTACTAAAACAAAATGATAGAAAGTCTTTAATAGTTACTTTCGGCAAGTATGATGTCCTTTGTAACTGTCACACTGAAAATCGATCCAATAGTTGAGACCTGGGAACCTGTGTGAACAGCAAATTGTCTTTCGATTACTATGTATCCACTATTGTATTAAAGTTCTTTTATAGGTTCATAGGTAAGTATTAGGTTAGCTGCCCTTGTGGGCTATTTTAAGCTTGGCCAGCTACCCTTTTTGTGCTCAAAATAACCTATCCCATTTGGTTACAGACTGGCTTTACTTATCCAGTGGCCGATAACTATACATATTATTCTTAATGAGAAGAACTGTTTTCAGACCGTGGATAATCTGTGAGGACCCATGCATGAAATAAAGCATTTATGAGCTTCCTCTGCCCATTTTTGGTATGGGGGCAGTCCTGGGGTAAATTTTCTGTTTCCCATCTGTAGATCTTAGTTGTGCTTGAATATGGACAGGGATGAACTTTGTTTTATGTGGATGGGTAGTCTGCTCCAGAGCAGTGGTATCCTCTGTGAGATGTACTTGTCCCTCCAAACTGTTCTGTTGATGTTGCAGAAGAGGTTTAGATCCCAAAACCAAGTATTTCTGATGTCATTTGACTTGTTGATGTGCAATAAATCTATCAGTAAGGGTTGGAGGATGTCTTGTATGTCTGACACAGGTCATCTCTTAGTACTCTGTAGGATACCGAGTATAGTGATAGAGCTTTGTGTCAGTCCATGTAGGGCATGTTGTTTGGGCCTTGTATCGTTTTAGTAAGGAATCTCTTTGGACAGTCCAGTTGTGTGTCTGGACAGATACATTCAAAAAGGGGCATTGTATTCAATGATTGGCATAATGAGGGCTGAGTAAAGGGGGGCAGTGACATCCCTCGATCTAGACACAGTCTTTTTGTTTATAAGCAGTATAGAAGGACCTTCTTCAACGGGGACATGTTGGTCAAAAGTTAGGTCACTGCCCACACAAGTCCCCAAATCTCAAACAACTGGGTCAACTCTTGGTTGCATATTGTCAATGTGGTAGTTCCCTGGGGTAGATAACTTCCCAAAGGATACAGCAATGCATTTTTTTGGCATTTAGTTTCAGTCCATGATTTTAGCAACAGTTATTGATTTGGGAAAAACCTTCCTGCAAGATGGATAAGTCATGTGGGTATTCAGTGAATGCTAGTAGCTTGCAGTCATCTGCAAACTTAGTCATCCAGATCTCTTTGGTATTGGCTTTTACTTCAGAAAAGTATGTGGTAAACACGAAAGGTCGTAGCACAGAACCCTGGGGGACTCCACTGTTGACTGGTCCTTTGTGGAGGTAATTTTCCCTATTTTGATTGTGTGACCTATCTTTGAGCTAGTTGGTAATTCAGTAGATTACACAGGGGGTTATTCCCAGTTTATTTTGCTTTTCCTCTGTCCGTGAGAGCTGAATTGTGTCCGAGGCTTTGGACAGGTTGAGGTATGCAGTTTGAACCATTTTGTCTTCATCCATTGCTTTGGTGACCTTTTCAAAAAAAAAAAATCCACCAAGCTGAGTAAGCATAGCCTGCCCTTAATGAATCCAAACTGAAACAGGTCCGGTGTTTGAAGGTTCCTTGTGTCCTGATTGATTAGTTCCATGATAAATCTTTCCTTGGCTTTGCATCTGAGGCTGGTCAGACTTATAGGTATGTAATTGTCCAGATCAGTGGAAGATCTTCCTTGTGCAGGGAGGTACTGTAGCTGTTCTCCATTCACTTGGTAGGAAACCTGTATGGAGGCTTAGATTGAACAGTGTTTAGGGGTGTGGCTAAATGGTGCTTCATGCTATTTAAGATGCATCCAGGGATAATGCTGTCATTATGTTGATAATGTAGTTGATCCATACCAGAGTTTACAACACCCTTCTGTCTTACTGCCTTCTAAGGAATCTCACATTTTGGATGGAGTAGGTAGAAGGTTCTGCTGAATTTGATTGACTGTAGTGGTATTTTGGCTAGGCCATCATGCTCAGTTATGTGCCTGTGCATATTTTATGAGGCAGGCAATCGCACTTACCTTTCCTTCCAAGTTATCAATTCTGAGAATGACTGCTAGGAGTTGAGTGAGAATCTATAAAGGAGGAAACGGGTATTGAGCACTGGTGAAGGTCTTTATAAATCACGCTGGTCCCATCCTTTATACCCTTGCAGAATGAA
Organism: Protopterus annectens; assembly: GCF_019279795.1. Taxonomy (NCBI): domain Eukaryota; kingdom Metazoa; phylum Chordata; order Ceratodontiformes; family Protopteridae; genus Protopterus; species Protopterus annectens. Next base: position 1,669,421,165 of record NC_056732.1, read on the forward strand.
GAGGGATGCATGTATCAGGTGGTTTTGGTTGTCAAGCACTGTTGGATAAGCCTGTAAGGAAGATGACTGTACTGTCTCTTCATTCACATTCCTGACTGCAGTGCATGACTGTCCATGGAAAGCAGGCCATTGAGTTTCTGTCAGCTTGAGGAGCCATTCTGAGGGACTGATAGTTTCAAGATGCGGTCATACATTTCATGTGTTAGAATTATTAGGCCCACTCCCCGGAAAAAAAAAAGCTTCTGTTCGCAGCCAGACGGTTACTTTTTGAAAGTCAGTAGATTCTCTTCCTCTTTCAGATAAAAGCAGAGCATTTTCTTGCATAATTTTGCTTCTTCTGCAGTTGGCACATTTGGCGCAGTGAGTAGCATTGTCACCTCACAACACGAGGTTCTCCAGTTCAGTTCTCAGTTGGGTTACCTTCTGTGTGGAGTCTACATTTCCTTTTTGTGTTCATGTGTGTGTTTTTTTTTTTTTCTGGTGCTTTGGTTTCCTGTCATGAATGCACATGCTTGAGTCTGCTTTTGAAAAACGACTCTGGCAGAGCTAGCCATCCAGTGGTGTGAACTTTGTCTCTAGATGATTGTCACTGTTGATATGACACCCAGATTCCATGTTCAAAAATGGAAAAAGGGGGTTATGGATGGATTTTTCTTCTAGAAGGGTTAGGCTACTGTAGTCCCATCTTGCATGTAGTGAATGTAACTGATGCCTCATATTCATGAGGTTATACTCTGTAGGGGGTCGTGTCACTTTTGCTGTGGGACACATGGATGATATAGCTGAGTATAAGAGATGCTTTTGGCAATCATTGTGTTAGAGCCTCACATAAAGTGTTTTGTTTGCTGTTTGCAGTCTTCCTTTTAAGCACAAGGTGTTTGCTATGTGGTTTCTCTTCTGTGCCTGGGATACTTACAAAGGTGTTAGTACCTGTGGTAGTGACGTTGCTGGAGATTAAATTTCCTTTTCATGGTTGTCTGGCTTCTGGTTGCCCCATTGAGGGTCTTTAACTTTTCCCTTCCTGGTTTGGTTGTTCCTGTTGTTGCAGTCCCTGGAAACTGACATATAATGGAAGATGTACTGTCTCATCCCAAATGGCCAGTGTGGTGCAACTGTTAGCGTTGTCGCCTCACAGTAAGAAGTTCTCCAGTTTGATTCTCGGCTGGAGCGCTTTCTGTGTGCAGTCTGCATGTCCTCCCTGTGGTCGAGTGACTTTAAGATATGCAGGTAGGTGCGAGCGGGAATGAGTGTGCCTTCCTTGAAGGTTGGGCATCGGGCTGACAACTCGGTACCATAAAAATCCACTGTCAGTCATTAGTGGACCGGAGTTTTGCTGTGGCGACCCCTAACCGGGAAAAGCCACAAGACATTACTATACTGTCTCATCCCAGCTTAGAAGAATCCCTTCCTTGGAGTAGAATTAAGCACCCTTCTATGTCAGCTGTACCTGTCCATAGAGAAGATGATGGCAGGCATGTTTTTAGCAATCTGGAAGAGGATGCTTAGGAGGTTTCAGATTTAGACGCTCGTGTGCCTGTTTGGTCTTAACCGTGGCCTTGATCTTCACTTATGTTTGCATACCTAAGGGTGCAGTTGTTACAGTAGACACCAGCATCACACCACCACTGACCTTTTCGTGGTCTGCCTTTTTCACTAGGCTGTAGAATGGCAGACTGTATGAGTTTGATCCTTATCTTTCTGCAGCCTAATGTGTTACATGTCCTTATGACTATGGGCAGGTTAGTAGTGGTTTTGGGAGTTTACGTGGTCTTCTCCCTTACTTAGCAAAATTGGACCCCACCCAGGAGGTGGGGCTACACTTCATCAAAATAGAGCTTTTTGAAGTGTTTTCACCCTGTCTGGAGAGGGAACTGTGGTCAGAGTCCCTCCTACTCAGGTCAGGCAAACAGCCTTTGGTGTGGCACATGCTCATACCAGCTGTGTAGAAAAACAGTGGAGGTCTGGCATGAGGCCATATGTTGGGACATCACTCTCACAGTCATTTATAGTTTGTTGAAACTGAAAGGCTCTGGAAGTCTGCCAGGTCCATCTCCAGCCCTTTTCCAGTTCTGAGGATTTGGGAACCTATCAGCATAGGTTCTTTGGGAGTCGGGCACCTGAGAGATCAATGTTTTTTTTTTTTTTTTTTTTACCACGTGGGAGAACATTCTCTTCCTGGTTCTGTTTTATTCAGCAGGTCATGCTGGAGGTGGGTGCTTTCTCTCTCCAATGGCAAGAAGGATTTCTAATTGCTTTTGTGTTGTTCATTTTGGTTTCATAATCTTAAAATACAGATAGGAAAGACAAGCATTCCTCTTCAGTGTCCAGTGGTGGCTGAAAGGGGTTTAATTTCAAGCTCTCTGGCCACTTACTCTGCAACTAAAAAAGTTGCCCTTATTCAGGGTGACATCTAGCTCCACCTTAGGACCTGTTTTCTCATTTAGGGCTTCTTTTCCCATGAGGCCTTCCAGCACGAATTTTGGAAGTGATTAAAGCTACGAGGAAGCATTCTGCTTGCCGGAAATATTCTACTAAATGGATGAAGTTCTCCATCTGGACAGAGGGGATATCCTATGATGCCTCATTTAGTCATTTTCAAGCAATCCTGATTTAATCTGGGTATATGTGCAGTATGGGTCTCATTTATTACAGTTGCGATGCACGTTTCAGGCATCTCTGCATCATAACTTTGTATATGCCAACCGTAGCTCAGCTGTTATTTATGCAGTTTATTCAGGGGTACATTCATTTGACAAGCTTGCCTGTTATCTGTTCAAACCAGTGGGTTTAGTGGATCTGGTGTTTCTCTTTGAAGTTGTTTTTTGTGGTAGCCATTACTTTTACTAATAGAACCTCTCTTGCACTTTAACAAACTGTGTTGCAGTCCTTGTCTATGAGGAATCTGTTTAGCTTTTCATAATGGTTGCATGCCCCTTAGGCTAAAACCAAACTATCTTCTGAACATAAAAGTAGAATTGTACATAAACCAGTCTACATGGCTCCTTTGTGAAGGCAGAAACTAGGAGGGAAGACAGAAAAAAACATTCATGAGTCTGATATTCACCAGTAACTCTGGTTTTAACTGAAGAAGGTGCATGAATTCAGGAAGACAGAATATCTTTAGCTTATTGGCTGTTTTGAGACTGAGAGAATTACAGCAGCTAATCGGAACCCTCTGTAGTAGATTGACAATCACATTGTGTTTCTTTATTAGTTAGCAAGCCACCCATTGGAAGAAACTGCTGCCAGCAGTGCAGTAGAGACATGTCTGTTGCCAATTTGAAGGCATTCATACTATGGCTACTTTGCCACCAATTCACACCGTTTTCCTGTAAGTTGGCAAGTGTGTGCTGTTAGATCCATGAGTACTTGTCATACTGTGTACTGAGCCAGGAGGCACACACGCCTCCCAGGTAAAGAAACAAGAAAGTTCAGAATTGCATTGAATTGGCGATAATCAATAAAGGGAATCCATAGGTAAACTGTTGTAGAAAGTCTCCTCTCACGGAGCAGGTGATATTATGACTTGTATTATCTTCCTCGTTTTCCTTTTCTTATTTGAGCCTTACTGAAGCATATCCAAATGCCAGTAATACATACCCGTGGAAAACCCCAGGTCCTTCTCTGTGCATTAGTTGACTCTACTGTTGTATTGGTGCTATATAAAAATGATGCATTAATAATGTAACCCTTTCCAGTTTTGTTCATTATTATCAGTTTTTTTTGTCCCAGGTTTGTACTGTTCTGAGCTGCATTAGGCTTGCCTATCAGCAGTGTCTTGTCCCTAGCTGAAGCAGGAACCAAAGTGTTTAGTCTGCGTCTGGCAAAATTTAATCAGCTAATGGCAGTGTACCTCGTGTAACAGCTAGCAATACAGTTGGTTTAGTTGCGCAGTTCTGAACCTGTGGCTGAGTTTGCTTCCTTTAACTACTGATACTTTGTAGATCACAGTGATGTGAGTAGCTCTTCCTTTTCCATCTTGCTCTTCATTTTTTATTTTATTTTGTTTTACAGTTATTGACATGATCAATATCAACAGTGTTAGGCAGAATGCAAATAAAATAAACGTTACAATGTCAAAACAGAGAAACTAAGTATGTATGCACGTGGTAGTAAGGTTTCCTATACTAATTTTACTCTATACAGATCTGGTTAAATAACTATGTAGTGGGATAGATGACACAATATAGAGTACTGAGCTATTACAAAGGGTGGAAAGCAAAAGGTTGATGTAATTAAGAGATAGAAATGAAATGAGTGGGAAAAAGTTGAGAGGTATAGGTAGAAGGTGGGGTGGGTGAAGACAGAGTGATGGATGCTGACAGAGTAGAGGAGGGCAGAGGTGCAGTAGAGAAGGCGCAAGACAGCAAAGAGAAGCTGTACAGCTACAGAGATAGGATATGCAGAGGGGTTCTCTTAGATGTAGTTTGAATGCCTCTTTTCCAAAAGCCTGAGAGTGTTGGAGGGCATTCCAATCTTTGTCAGTAACTACTCCAAATGTGTGATCTGAACTTCAGATGAGTCTCCAGTAAAACCGTTTTTTGCCACAGCAGTTTAAGCCATTTTTTGTCCATTAGCGCAAAGGATTATAGCTATGAGCTTTTAAAAAGCTGCTTCCTGTAGTCCAGGATTTGATTTCTCCTGGCTCTGTCTGCATGAGTGTACTTGTGATAGTTGGGCATATTCTGATCCATCTGCCTCACCTCATTTGCCATTCATTGCCAGCTGTAGTTCACTAGTTTGGGTGGTCCTCCTTTGAAATGCTGGGTATAGACCTATTATGCCTGGGGAAGTTGCTCAGAGAGTCTCCAAAAGCATGTCTTGCTTTTGAGTTGGGTAGTTTTGCACTCTTATCTTGCAGAAGTACCTAAAATTTTCATAAGCTGGCGGTGCTACATCTATGGCATTGTAGTACTTGCACCATCATCTCCCTGTGGTTCTGGTTTGTTGTTCCATGACTGTTTATCAGCCTTCCCTTTTATGGTATAGTCCCTTTCTTAGTAATGATAGGCACTCCTAATGTACAGTGCAAATGTAGAAGTCTGTGTGCATTTAAAACTGTGTCACTTACAATTTTGGATTCACATAAGTTTAAAGATACTTATTAGGATTATGCAGCATTGCTTGATAACTCACTGTGATTCCTCTTTCAGTCCTGTCCTGTTCAACATGAATTTCTACTTGTGAAGCAAGATACCTCACTACCTTTCACACTTTTAACACCCGCCTATTGCAAGTGTCCTATTTCATTTGCATCTCTTTCTCTTTTTTTGTTGATTAAAAAAAAATTCTAACTTTTGTACTGCATGTAATGTACATTATTGTAATGTTTATGTAAACTTCATTCTCAGGCCTTTTGTAAATTTCTAATGCTCTCATGTAAAGCACATTATTGTAATGTTTGCATAACACCTCATTGTCAGATGTTTTTCTTTTTTGTAACTTTTTAATAACTGTCTGGAGCTTTTCTCCTCGGGTCTCCACTGAAAACGGGCCACTGGCTCAGTTGGACTAACCCGGTTAACAAATGACAGATAAATAAAGATGAGCATAAAATGTATGTGATGTGTGCAGAGAAGAGTAATTACCTCACAGGTCCAATATTTTACAAGTAGTCGCCAAAAACTGTTTCCAGTACTTCCACTTATCTAAAATGTAAAAGTTTCAAACAATTCTGTCACTGAGCTAGCTGCAAGCTATTATGTTACTAAAAAAGAATTTAGAACAGCGTAGAAAACACTGACAGTCTGTAGATATAATGCATTATGCCCTAGATAGAAAATTAATGTTTTTGTGGTACGACCATGAGAGACCTGGAAGCAAACTGTAACAGTCTGTGACAGCCAAGGCAGCAGGGATCAAAATCATATTTCAGTAAGACAGGGGCCACAGTTCATAGACACATAAATTGCTTGAGTTTCCGAGAGTAATTTATAACATGCTTTATTTTTTCTTAAAAAATGTATATGCATAACTTTCCTCTCCCGCAGTGCTGAAGTTCAGTTTCCAGTTTTGAGTTTTGACACTGAGTGTTTGCAGGAAGACTTGTTGGAAGATGAGGTATAGCACACCCTCCAAGACAATGCAGCTTTTTTGAAAAAGCTTGGTGATTTTGCTGGGAGATGCATATATGTAGCAAGCGAAAGAATTGTATGTGGCAGTGGGGTTGTAGATAAGCTCTTGCTTTATTTTATTTATTTATTTTTTTAGGGTTTATTGAGATTTGATTACCGGGAAAGTCTGACTGGGTAGGTGCCCATTTTCAGTGGAGGCCTGTGGCGAAAAGTTCCAAAGCCTCCTTATATGAAGCAAAATGGAAAAAAAACTGGATTATAAATGCATATTAATGTAAAATTTCTGTCTAATTTCTTGTAAATATCTGTTCCATTTCCTGAATTCCTCATACTTCTAGCATATCATTCATGCCTGGCCACTGACAGTGATGAAGTAAGAGCAAAACTAGTGAAACACAAGTGCAGGCATTTCTATATGTGTTCTGTATTCAGACATTGGCCAGAACTGAGAAGTTCTTGCAATAACTTTTTTTCCATTCAGAGACAACCCAACCACAATGTTCTAACGTACAGATGTGCAGCACTGAAGTGGGCTGTGTCTGCGGCATCTACTAGATGCTAATAAGCCATTCTGGGGAAGAGGCATATGCTAATTAGTCATGTGCTGTCCTCTAGAACTGCCTCCAGTAAGTCATGTATGCAGCTGAGCGATTTATAGAATCTCTAGTCTGCATAAATTACCATGCCCTCTCCTTTGGCCATGTTCATCCATCACTGTAGAGGTAATCACTGGGGTGTTTATTGGTTAGGTGGTGTTAGGGGAGTATGCAAGTGTGTGTGTGTGTGTGTGTGTGTGTGTGTGTGTGTGTGTGTGTGTGTGTGCGCGATATTGTTTCTGATACAGGAAGATGCCTGCGTTTTCTGCTGTATTATCTACCTTCAGATTCCACTAAGTAGAATCTCGGCTTGGTACATACATACAGATTCGATGAAAGGCTTTCACCATTTGCATCCTCACTGTCTCTCCTCCTTTCACCCAACGAAGAAATCTGCTCATTTTATCATAGCTGGACTTCTGAGAAGAACACTTCTTAAAAAGTTGGGTAGTCAGGAAATCCTTCTACGTGGCACACCTCATCACAAAAGGTTTCTCATCCAGAAAAAAAGAGGTCATTGTTCTCCTCTACTCATCACTCATTAGATCCATTATAGAGTACAACGCACCTTTTGGTATGTACCTCACAAGACATCTACAACAACTGGAAAGGCCACAGAAAAACATCACAAAGAGGATTACCGGCCTCAAACAGATGCCCTACGCAGGCCATCTTAAAAAACTCCAGCGTTACTCCGTCGCACATCGCCTACTCAGAGGTGATCTCTGCCTGACATACAAAGCTATGTCAAACCCAGAGCTGTTGGACATGCTCCACTTAAAGAAATCCCAAGCCCTCCGAACTACATTTATTTATTTATTTGCAGTTGGTTTACCAGGATAGTCCATTGGGCCAAAAAGAACCCGTTTTCAATGGAGTCCTGGGGAGAAAAGCTCCAGTACAGACAAAATTAGGTACATACACAAGATTGCTAAATATTTATACAAAATGGTAGATAAAAGTCCTGGGGAGAAAAGTTCCAGCACACACAAAATTAGGTTCATACGCAAGATTGCTAATATTTATACAAAAGTGGTAGATAAAACATTTAAGCTCAAAATTCAAAAGCATTCAGAACAATACAAACAATGAGGATTAATGTGAAGTAAATGAGCTTGGAAGTAATGTGAAATACATAACAGAGGAGTTTTGCAGAAGGAACATAAAAGTACATTATAGAGTGGATACTGAGGGAACAAAAGCTTTGTTAGGTAAAAGTTTGGTATCGTAAGCATAATGGAGGTAAGGATGTCATATATTTATGAGGGGTGGGAGCAAGAGCAATCCCATTGGGAACTTAGATATGTGTGAAGATACTTTTTGAACATGTAGTGGTTAGAGGTGGTACGAATGGATGGTGGGAGTGAGTTCCAGAGACGGGAAAGGTTACAGGATAGTAAGTGTTTACCTGGGGGATAAGATGGTTTATGAATTTCCAGTAGGTTTTGATTGTTGGACCTTAAGACTCTATTTGGTAGGTGCATTTTAAAGGCAGAAGACAGGGAGGGACAAAGAGAGGGGTTGAGAATGAGCTTATGAGCTAAAGTCAGCTGTATATAGATGAGATGATTAGATAGTTCGAGCCAATTTAGTTTTTGGAGAGAGAAACAGTGGTGGGTGGAGGATCTGTGGCTATTTGCGAATTTGGCAATTTTGTTATAGCAGGAGGAAAGCTGGTTTTTTAGTGAGATCTGAAGATTAGTCAATAATGGAGCCCCATAGAGAAGAGAGGGGATGAGAAAGGAGGAGGCGAGAGTGATTTTGGAGGAGCTAGTAAGATACTGATTCTGACGGTAAAGCATACCTAGTTTTTGATGAGTTTTTTTAATATTAAGTTGTAGATGAGAGTTGAAATTAAGCGGTTGTCGATTTGAACACCTAGTAGCTTAGCTTCAGATACCAGTTCCAAGGGTGAGTTGTTTTGGCTGGTAATAGAGAAAGAGTTTATGTCGAAGGAAGTGGATTTGGAGGGGGTAAATACCATTAGTTTTGTTTTGGAGGCATTGAGAGCTAAGTGATTTGTTTTCATCCAATCTTCAGTAATTGAGAAAGCTTCCTGAGTGAGTTTTTGGAGTGAAGAGGAAGAGGTGGCAGAGCAGATAATGGTAGAATCATCTGCGTATTGGATGATATTAGCGAATGGAATAGATTTGTGGAAATCATTTATGAATATATTAAAGAGGAGGGGACCAAGAATAGATCCTTGGGGAACTCCAGTGGGGGTACTAAGGAAAGAGGAAGTGGCCTTCTTCCATATTACAGCTTGGTATCTGTTAGATAAATAACTGGAGAACCAATTTATGGAGGAGGGAGAGAGGTTAAGTTGTGACAGTTTGGATAAGAGTAGGCTGTGTGAGATAGTGTCGAAGGCTTTGGAGAGGTCAAGTAATAGGGTAGAGACAATGTGGCTGCGATCGCGAGCTCTGTTAATCTCAAGAAAGGACAGGAGGGCTGTCATGGTACTATGATTTGGCCTGAATCCGTGTTGTGTAGGGGTTAAAAGGTTGTTATCTAAGAGATGTGGAAGGAGTTGAAGCTGGATGCACTTTTCCAGAATTTTAGATATGGGGGACAGGATAGCAATAGGGCGGAAGTTATTGATGTTGCAATTGTTACCTCCTTTATGGAGGGGGATGATAAAAGCTTGCTTCCACAATAGGGGCACTGTGCATTCATGGATGGAGCGGTTAATTAGAATGCTAATGGGATAGGCAATTGCTTCTGCGGCTATACTTAGGAAGTAAGAGGGGATATTGTCCGGAGCATTGGTGCATGGCTTCAGTTTCTGAAGAAGTTTTTTTATAGTGGAAGTGGGTATAGGTTTAAATGAGAATAGAGAGGAGTGGGGAGAGAGAGGATTTGAGGAAGATGTGGGCGAAGAGGGGGGTTGAGTATTGGATGAGGTGGAAGACAGACAGTGAGATGATGAGAATGAGGAGACAGAGGTAGTAAGGGGAGGGTTGTTTGTGGGAGAGGGTGGGGATGAATTAGATAATGAGGAGGGGCATGTGAAGGAGGATGTGAGTTTGCTAATAGAGTCAAAGAAAAAGGAGTTGAACTGTGTAGCTAGATCTAAGTCTGGGCTATTTGGGTCTGGGGTTGGGGTGTGTGGCTTGCTGGGGTTAAGGAGGGTAGAGACCCCCTTCCAGAATCTTTGAGGGTTAGTTTTGTTGTTGTTTTGGAGTGTGAAGAAATATTTTTGTCTGTCAGAGATTATAAGCTTTTTTACTTTATTACGAAGGGTTTTGTACGCAATATGTTGTTCTGGGGTTTTATTTTTAAGATAGAGTCCCCAAGCTTTATCTCTAAGGCGCATGCTTGATAGTGTGGTCTTGGTTAGCCAGGGGGAAGAATTTGTTTTTATTCTTTTTGTTCTTAGTGGGGCTTGGGAATCGAGTATTTCTAAGAAAGTAGAGTTGAAGTGAGTAACTGCATCTTCTAGGTTGAGTTACTTTAGTTTATTCCAGTTAACTGCTTTCTGAGTATATATGAAGGTTGATGGGCTAAAGTTTTGTCATTGCGGTAGTGATGTAGTTATGGGTACGTAAGAGATACAGGGAGTCGGGTGAAAATAGGCAAGTGATCGCCAAGGGGGTCGGGAAGAGTACCACTGTCTGAGAAATAGTGGGGATGTGACACTAGAATCCAGTCAAGGATGGTGCCACAAGAGGGGTTTTTTGATGGGTGTGTTATTGTGTTGATTAGTTGGGAGAAGTTATATAGGTTGATATTAAGAGGGTTGGTCGAAGACTGGATGGAGGCCCAGTTGATGTTTACATCTCCTAAGATTATGGTTTCATTACTGATATTGTTTGAGAGCCATGAGAGGATGTTTTCAAGTGTGGAAATGTTGTCACCTGGGGGAATGTAGAGGGATGCTAGACAGATGTGTTTGTGCTTATTAACTTGTAGGAGGCTGAGGAGTACTTCAGCGTTGTTGAACTTTGGAGTAGGTTTGTTGTAGGGGGTAACTAGCAGGGAAGAAGAATATAGGAGAGCAACTCCACCGCCTTTTTTCTGGGTCCTGTCTTTTCTAATGATAGAATAGCTGGGTGGAGTTATTTCAGAGTCTTTTATAGAGGGTTTTAACCATGTTTCTGAGATAGAAAGTATGTCAGGTTTGTTATATGTGAGCCATGCATGGAGGGTAGGGACTTTATTGACAATACTTTGTGAGTTTAGAGAAGTAAATAATATAGGCCTGTGTGAGGAAGGAGAGGTGGAGGGGCCAGGGTTTGGATGGATGTCACCAGATAAAAGGCAGGTAATGAGATGAAAGATTGGGTTAGGAAGGTAATTGAGTAGAGTAGGATAACAATTTGGATCTGTTGTGATGGTCAAGGGGTGTTTAGTTACTATGGGGATAGGGTTATTCTGTGAGGAGAAAACCTTGAATGAGAAGGTTAAAAGTTGTGTTATTGGGTATAGATGGGGAGAAATAGGAGAGTGTAAAGGTGAGAGAGGGGAGTTCAGGTGGTAGGTTGTATGATAAAGTTGTGAATGGTAAGAAGAAGGAGGTTGGGTGAGGTAATAGAGATATGATAATTTAAGAGATAGTAATAGTAAAATAAAGATAGATGGGGTATTTAAATGCATGTTGAAGGTTTCTTGGTGATTAAGTGTTGCAGTTATCTTATATATTTCTTAAGTTTTCTGGGCAGTAGGAAGAAGAAATGTTTGACAGGTCAAGTGTAATAAAAGGTAAGTAAGAGTGGTGCTAGAGGGAAAGCTTGATAAGTGGGTGTGAGTTTACAATTGATGTGTAGTGTATTAGATTAGCAGTAGGTGTGGTTACAATTGGGTAGTAGGCTGATTGGGGTGTGTCTAGGGAGTTGTGGGTGATTGGTGTAGGGAGGAAGTGGGTGTGGTATCAAGAGGGATATAGCTAGAGGTGCTGGGGGCGAGTGGGAATAGGGGGCAGGGAGGGGAGCGGAGTGAGCCCGCAGGGCGAATGGAGCAGGAAGACACCAGGAGAGGATCGAGAGCCAATCAGTCAGTGGTGCATGAATATGGTTATACAGGAAAGTAAGTTCAAGCAGGGTAAGAAGGGTTCTATAATTAATAGGTAAAGTGGGCAAAAGTAAATGTAGAGAAAAAGCAAGAAATGAATGAAGAAAAGTAATGATAATGAGGAGAGGACGCCCTCTAGTGTTCAAATGCAGAAGTGCACTGGCCCACTAGGCAGGTCTTGGGACTGGATAGGATGGAGTAGGGAAGAGCTGGAAAACTCAGATAAGATGGGAGAGAGACAGGAGAGGGAGAAATAAGAAGGGTAGGCTGCTGTTTGTCCTGGCAGGGAGATAGCTTACAAAACCTAACAAGTAGGCGATTAACAGTTGTAGAGGCCCAAGTATCAACAGATGCACATACTTTCTAGTTTCCACTGGGAGACAATGTTCCAATTTCCAAGGTGGGGATTAAGGCAGCAGAGCAAGTATTTTCCTATGCAAAAGTATGGATAGAGTAGGTGACTTTTGCTGAGTTTGTATCCACCCAGGCGAGGTCCCAAGGGAAAATACAGGGCAAAAGCTGGAGGTAGGAGGTAGAGAAGAGTAGAGTTAGTGACAAAAATAATAGTAAGAACACTTTATTACTTAAAAGAAGAAGTAAGCAGGTAAAAGAAGGAACCAAAAACACAATACAGTTAGTAAAGCAGACAATATACAATATCCTGATGCTGTAGACTCTGATAAAACACAACTAATACAGCAGGCCTACTTTGCAGGCGAGTAAGCAACTTGCTATATCAATAAAACAGTAAAAGTTACATACAACCATGTGAAAAGAAAGCAATATCGCCAGGAGATATTCTATACAATTCACACAAAAACTAATCAGATATACAGTAAAAGCTATATACGACCATATAAAAGAGAACAATGTCACCACGAGATCTTCAAAATCACTTCAGGGGACATAAAAACTAATTAAAGCTCTATAACAGATGTAAACTATAGCAAGCAGTATCAAAACAAATATTCCTGCGGTATACAGTTAATATGATAAACCTAGAGCGAAATACATCAGCGACCAGCTAGGCATTTGTGAGGGTAACACAAACACGTGGAGTTGGCGTTGTGCACCAGCGCTGGTTAATTGCTGAAAATGTATTACGCAGGTACAACTGTTTCAGGGAGTAGCCTCGAACAATCCTATTAACTTGTTTAGCCAATTTAGATATATTTATCTCATTTACAAAATGTTGACAAAACCATGGTCTAATCTGCTAAGAAGTAGCAGCCATGGAGGGGTTCAGAAAAATAAGACTAAACTGTGGAGGTTGAGCACCGGGAATTTACAGGGCAATTGTCACACTACGTGTAATAGCAACTACAGAGAGACAGAAGCAACCTGAACAAAATCCTAAAGGTTTGCTAATGTTCCGCTAGTGCGCATACAGTGTAACCAGATCAGGGTTAAGCAATGTATCATCACCCACATTCAATGGCGACTACAGAGACACATAACAAGATAGGCAGGCTGTATTAAGATATACTATGTCAGATTAACCCTTACTACATCCCAATAAGGCATCAACCATTTCACATGAAGTAACCTACAGAGCTATAAATCTGCGTTCGGAGCAAACAACTTAATCAGTTCGGAACATATAAATAGGACGATAATACCGTTCGGTACCTTCTAAACAGCAATATACAGAAGTATTCACCTTATACAGTTCGGAACCAGTAATTTAAACAGTAGTACCGTTCGGTACTCATTAACAGCAGTAGACTGAAGTATTTACTTTCTGCAATAGTCTTGTATTCACCTTATACAGTTCGGAACCAGTAATTTAAACAGTAGTACCGTTCGGTACTCATTAACAGCAGTAGACTGAAGTATTTACTTTCTGCAATAGTCTTGTTAAGTACACTCTAAACAAAAACGACAGTGAACAGATAGGAATACTGATATTCTTTAAATATGCCTATGCTGATCCGTTAGCTTAAACATTGAGGGAAAAGCCCTTATATTGGCATTGTAAATTGCACATAGAGTAACTTACAGTAGGAGCGCACTCCCAGTCAGGCACCAGCAGCAGCCGTAGCTAGTGAAATTCGAAAATGGCGCCTAGAGGGGAGGGGGAATAATTATCACTTCCAGGCGGAAGTAGAGGGAGGGTGGAGATACAGGGAATACTAGCTAGCCGGGACAGACCGGAAGGTCTATACTATACAATGTGGTGGGGAGAATACGTACGAAGGATCAATCAGTCTGGGGGGAGGGGGAGGGAAGGAGAAATGCAATTGTAGAGGTTAGAAGGTATAGGATAGAGATAGCGTGCGAAGTATATCACTCTAGAGGGGAAGGCAGTTAGAGAGGGAGATGGGTGTAAGTAATGCAATATAGTGAGAAGGAGAGAAGACAGATCCACAACAAGGGCAGGGTACAAACACCAGGAGAGGATCGAGAGCCAATCAGTCAGTGGTGCATGAATATGGTTATACAGGAAAGTAAGTTCAAGCAGGGTAAGAAGGGTTCTATAATTAATAGGTAAAGTGGGCAAAAGTAAATGTAGAGAAAAAGCAAGAAATGAATGAAGAAAAGTAATGATAATGAGGAGAGGACGCCCTCTAGTGGTCAAATGCAGAAGTGCACTGGCCCACTAGGCAGGTCTTGGGACTGGATAGGATGGAGTAGGGAAGAGCTGGAAAACTCAGATAAGATGGGAGAAAGACAGGAGAGGGAGAAATAAGAAGGGTAGGCTGCTGTTTGTCCTGGCAGGGAGATAGCTTACAAAACCTAACAAGTAGGCGATTAACAGTTGTAGAGGCCCAAGTATCAACAGATGCACATACTTTCTAGTTTCCACTGGGAGACTCTGTTCCAATTTCCATGGTGGGGATTAAGGCAGCAGAGCAAGTATTTTCCTATGCAAAAGTATGGATAGAGTAGGTGACTTTTGCTGAGTTTGTATCCACCCAGGCGAGGTCCCAAGGGAAAATACAGGGCAAAAGTTTCTAGTTTCCACTGGGAGACTCTGTTCCAATTTCCAAGGTGGGGATTAAGGCAGCAGAGCAAGTATTTTCCTATGCAAAAGTATGGATAGAGTAGGTGACTTTTGCTGAGTTTGTATCCACCCAGGCGAGGTCCCAAGGGAAAATACAGGGCAAAAGTTTCTAGTTTCCACTGGGAGACTCTGTTCCAATTTCCAAGGTGGGGATTAAGGCAGCAGAGCAAGTATTTTCCTATGCAAAAGTATGGATAGAGTAGGTGACTTTTGCTGAGTTTGTATCCACCCAGGCGAGGTCCCAAGGGAAAATACAGGGCAAAAGTTTCTAGTTTCCACTGGGAGACTCTGTTCCAATTTCCAAGGTGGGGATTAAGGCAGCAGAGCAAGTATTTTCCTATGCAAAAGTATGGATAGAGTAGGTGACTTTTGCTGTGTTTTTATCCACCCAGGCGAGGTCCCAAGGGAAAATACAGGGCAAAAGAGTAGGAGCGCACTCCCAGTCAGGCACCAGCAGCAGCCGTAGCTAGTGAAATTTGAAAATCCCTACACGCTCTAGGGACCTAAACCTTGTCACCACAATAAACAGAACATGCCAGAGGGACAGATTCCTGTCCCAGAGACTTCCCATACTCTGGAATAAACTACCTATCTATATCAAACAAAGCTTCTCATTAACACTCAAGAGAAATCTTGATGATTGGATGGGAAATAGGAAATTCACCCCGGGGATCACCTCTGTGGCTCTGCTCGACAGTGGCACAGGAAAATAATTTTCTTTGGTGGCAAAAGCCAGGATACCTTTTTGGCTGGGCTTGTATAGGCCCCAGGGCCGATAACCTAGTACCTACCTATGAACCTATGTTGATTGCTCTGTTGTTTTTAGTATTAGGTACCAACAAACTAGAACTGATAGGCAAGGTTGTTCTGGTTTGCCTAGATAGAAGTCTCTGAGCAGGCGAGCCAACTAGTTTGTCACAGGGTATATTTCTGAGATTGAGTAAATTCACGAAGATATCGATATTGTCACACTTTGACCTATCTAGTAATTGCTTTGTGCGCTGTACTGCACGTTCAGCAAGGCCGTTTGACTGTGGCTGTTCAGGACTACTAGTAACATGGATAAAATCCCACTCTTTTGTAAATTTCTGAAACAAGTGACTGGTAAACTGAGAACTGTTGTCAGAAATAACTTTATGTGGACTACCACGGACTGAGAAACGAAGTTTGATCTTGGTAATAACAGCACTGGCCGTTAGGTTAGGTAGCAAATCGATCTCAAACCAGTTTGAATAAAAGTCTACCAACACTAAGTAATGTTGACTGTTCCACTCAAATATGTCATTTGCTACGGTTAACCAAGGTAGTTCAGGAATTTGGCTTAGCTGAAGTAGCTCTTGTTACAAATGCAGTTTAGTACTGTTGCATACTGAAGAAGAATGCATTTTATCAATGCGTTTCAATAGAGAAGGCCAAAATACTAGCCCTCTTGCCCTTCTTTTGGTAGAATCGGAACCTGGGTGGCCACGATGCAAAATCTGAATGTATTCATGCTGTAAGGAAGCAGGAACAACAACTTTTGGACCTTTGAAAATGATACCATCTTCTTCTTCATCTCATCTGTGTATGGAAAATAAGGTTGTACTTCTGGTGGTACACAGGATTGCTTTGACGACCATCCTACACTGATGAATTAGTTGAGCCTTTGCAAAATTGGCTCACTCTTTGTATGATCTCTCAGCTCATCAAGTCTCATGGTAGACAAATTACGCACTTACATGACATCAAAGGCAAAATTCTCTGAATCAAGCTGTTCTGTGGTCTTTCTAGGTAATCTGGATAAATTATCAGCCAGATAAAGATGTTTACCTTTTGTATAGACCATTTTGAAATTGTACTTTTGCAATTTAAGCATCATTCTTTGTAGTCTTGCTGGAGCTGAATGCATACGCTTTTTTAAAATAATGTCATTTGCTACGGTTAACCAAGGTAGTTCAGGAATTTGGCTTAGCTGAAGTAGCTCTTGTTACAAATGCAGTTTAGTACTGTTGCATACTGAAGAAGAATGCATTTTATCAATGTGTTTCAATAGAGAAGGCCAAAATACTAGCCCTCTTGCCCTTCTTTTGGTAGAATCGGAACCTGGGTGGCCACGATGCAAAATCTGAATGTATTCATGCTGTAAGGAAGCAGGAACAACAGCCCCTACTTCTAGGGTTTTTCCTCTGGAAACCTCCTCTACCTCTCTATCTTACCTTCTGTCATCCCCTTTCTGTTCCACTTTTCTCTACCCACTTGCTCTAACATTTCTAACTTCTACTTGCTCCTACCTTTGACACCAAATACATTTACTTCCCCTTGCCTTACTTACCTTCTTTCTGAGCACTTCACTGATTGTTTTTCTCCTGGACCTTTTCTCTTCCCGCTCCGTTCGCCCTGCGGGCTCACTCCGCTCCCCTCCCTACCCCCAATTCCCACCCACCCCCAGGGGTCCTACCTTTATCTGTAATAAGGACACACCCCTTTAAACCTCCTATCCAATCAAATCACTACATAAGTCTCTCAATTCACTACACCTTCTCTTCTCATTATTACTCCACCTCCCCTCTCTCAAACACTACTTATACCACATTATATCCCTACCTCCTTCCCCACCCTCTTTAACTTCTTTATTTCTCTCTTTTTACTTTACTTCATCTCTCTTCTTATCTGCATAACTACTTTGATATCACTATGCCCACACTAACTATACCTACTTCACTAAGACTACTCATCCTTTTACTATTATTATCATCTCTTGTAACTTCCTACATCATAACTTCATACGAATACTCACAAACTCTCTCTACACCACTGCCCTCTAAAGGTACCTCCACATTGACAACATCTTCATCTTCATCCTATTTCCATTCACCCTCTCAGTCCATCTACCTTCTAGCCAAATATCACAGATTAGTACACTGCAAATTCAGAAAAACCTATACCAAAAAAACAGATGACATTCACTATAATCTTATACCTAAGATATATCCTACTCTTCTCCACTTACTACAAGATGGTGATATTCACCCCAATCCTGGTCCACATCATACTACAACCATCATAGAACAAAACCAAACTCAACCTTTATCCCTCTCTTACTCTAAACCTTCAAACTCTCTGTCTATTGCCCATCTTAATGTACGTAGTATCTGTAACAAAATTACTCAACTCCATGCCCTTCTTGAAACTGAAAAATTTGATATTTTATGCCTATCAGAAACTTGGTTAAAACCCTCAATTAAAGACATCGAAATTACCCCACCTGGTTATAGCATTATTAGGCTTGATCGCACTACTAGGAAAGGAGGCGGTGTAGCCATCCTGCATAAAGCAAAACTTAAACTGATTCCTCTAGACCTAACTCTTACTCAAAATAACTCTGCGGAAGTAATTAGCTCTAAAATACAAATTAATACCAATAAAGCCATTAACATCATCTGTGCATATCTCCCCCCTGGAAATAACATCAATACCCTTGAAAATATACTCTACCAACTCTCTATCGAACTTCCACAAGAAACACTAGTCCTTGGTGACTTTAATATAGATTGGCATTCCTGTAACAATGCTTATCCTACCTCACATATCAACCTCTTTGGCTTCAAACAACTTATCAATACTCCCACTAGAACCAATAAAATAAACAATAAAGCTTCTACCTTAGACTGGATCCTCACTAATACCCCCCTGCAAACCTACCAAACAGGTATTCTTCCTGATGACCTTAGTGACCACTCACTAACCTATATAATTAGAAGTAAAACCAACTTAACCTTACCCACAACCTTTAGAACTCTTCATTCAAAGAAACATTTTAACCCTGATCAGTTTCAGGCTGAACTTTCCCAATGTCATTGGGCCCCACTAAAACACCTCCCACTCAACAAAGCAGTGGAACATTTCAACTCAACATTCTTAGCAATTCTTAATCAACATGCCCCAAGTCGAACCATTAGAACTAAAACTAAAACTGCTCCTTGGCTAACCACAAATACTAAGCATAAAATCACCCTCAGAAATAAATCTTGGCATAAATGGCTCCACCAAAAGTCAAATAGACCACCAAAAATTTAGAGAGCTTAGAAACAATACAAAGAAAGCTATTCTTACAGACAAAAAGAATTATTACTTTCAACTTCAAAAAACTACCAAAAATGAACCCAAAAAATTCTGGTCCAGCATCAACAGTCTGATGACCCTGGGCAAATTATTACACCCAACCCTCAGGATTCTGACCCTGATAATCCCACACTAACAGCCAATAACTTTAATTCCTTCTTCACCAATTCTATACAAATTCTAGCCAACCAACTATCTCCTGATACTTCTCAACTACCTCCAAATACCTTAATAAATACCATTCCTCCCCTTCAACTACAACCTGTATCTACCTCCTATATACAATCTCTTATCCAAAAACTTAAACCCACCACCCCTTCCATGATAAACTTCCTGCTGAATTCCTACAACTAGCAGCAAAAGCCATTGCTTACCCTGTCTCCATCTTAATAAATAGATCAATAAAAGAAAGTAATGTCCCAGCAATCTGGAAAGTATCACATATCATTCCCTCCATAAAGGAGGCAAATCTTCTGACTTCTCCAACTATCGTCCCATAGCACTTCTATCCCCCTTAGCTAAAATCATGGAAAAATGCATACATAAACAACTACTCAACCACCTCCTCAATAATAGCCTTCTAGCAGACACTCAACATGGTTTCAGACCCGCACACAGTACTACCACAGCTCTTCTTTCCTTCACCAACACAATAAACCTAAACCGTAATTACAATAATCTTACATCTTCTCTCTTCATAGACCTATCTAAAGCCTTTGATATGGTAAATCATACACTTCTTCTGCACACACTAAAATCTATTTCCCTGGAGCCCTCTTCCCTCACCTGGTTTTCTTCCTATCTTGACAATCGTCAGCAAGCCGTACTCT
Organism: Protopterus annectens; assembly: GCF_019279795.1. Taxonomy (NCBI): domain Eukaryota; kingdom Metazoa; phylum Chordata; order Ceratodontiformes; family Protopteridae; genus Protopterus; species Protopterus annectens. The sequence continues at coordinate 1,669,440,780 of NC_056732.1, forward strand.
GGAAAAGCTCTCTCTCTGCTCTCCTCCCTATCTCATTAGGAGTTCCACAAGGGTCTATTCTAGGCCCACTCTTATTTTCCATCTTTATTAATGACCTTCAATCATCTATTCCTAATACTACCTGCATACAATATGCAGATGATTCCACTATAATTTGCACTGCTTCTTCTCAAACAGAACTCCAGTCTCAAACTCAATCAGCCTTCTCAACTGTGGAGCAGTGGTTCTCCAATCGCTGTCTACTCCTTAACCCCAAAAAAACTAAATTACTACTCTTCTCACCTACCCGTAAATCGACTTTGTTAAACTTCTGTATTACTGCAACTGATAACACCATTATTTCTCCTGACTCCTCAACTAAACTTCTAGGTGTCACTATTGATAATTATCTTAACTTTGATTGTCACATCAACAACACAATAAAAGCCCTTAACAAAAAGATTGGATCCCTATACAGAATAAAGTCCTTCCTCACACCTGAAACTAAGATAACCCTAGCCCAAACACATCTTATTTCTACCCTTTTGTATGCATCTCCTATTTACACTAATCTATCTAAAAGCAACCTTAAGAAACTCACTACATCTTACCATAATATTGCCCGCTTTGCCACCACATCACAATTTAGAACTCACCACTGTCTAAACCTACAACAACTACACTGGCTGGAATTCCCTAATAAACTTATTTTTCAACAACTCCTAATTGCTCACAAAATTCTATACCAACCTTCTAAAACACCAGCTCTTTCCAAACTCTTGACTCCCTATATCAACCTGAAACAACTACGTTCCTCTGACAAATTACTTGTTAATATTACCAAGACTTTCAACTCTGCAGGCAACTGCCTTTTTTCTAACTCAGTAGGTAAAGTATGGAATAATCTTCCATCTGATCTGTCCTCTTTACATACTCTTCCACTCTTTAAAAAACAACTTTTAATACATCTTAACAAATTCTGGCTTTGCTCTTGTACCAACCCAGACTAGCCTGTTGGCATCCTTAACTCTATCATAAACTTTTCTTAACCACTTGGATGTTATCTTCTTCTGCAACTGCTCTTGTACCAACCCAGACTAGCCTGCTGGCATCCTTAACTCTATCATAAACTTTTCTTAACCACTTGGATGTTATCTTCTTCTGCAACTGATATATTACCGCTATTTATTGTAAATATTACATATCCTAAAAAAAAAAAAAAAAAAAAAAAATTTATGATCTCATACCTTATTATATTGTTCTTACTAGGATTGTTCTGTATTAATTAATTTCTAGAATATTTGTAAGTTCATTTTTCCTTTGTATAATCACACTTGTACTATGTCTTCTTATGTATTTCCAATATTGTATCTAAACTGAGGAGCTTTTCTCCCCGGGCCTCCACTGAAAATGGACATTAATCCAGCTGGACTAGCCCGGTCAACAAATGTAAAATAAATAAATAAAAAAATAAGATTGATGGTCACTTTCTATCTGGATAGCTCAGCTATAAATATAGTCATGGAACTTCAAACATGCGAACATAGCTGCCAAAAGTTCCTTCTCACTTTGAACATATTGCATCTCAATTTGGGTAAGAGTTCTAGATGCATAGGCAACAGGTCTGCCCTCTTGAAGAATAACTACCAGGACCAAACTTTGAAGCATCTCAGAAAAGTACTGGTTTGTGGACATCATAGTATCTCAATGTTTGCTGTTTGAGATTATCAAGTGCTCTCTGGTATTGTTCTAACCATGACCAAGCAACATTTTTCTGTGTCAGCTCTCTGAAAGGCACTGATAACTCCCTAAAGTCAGGGATAAATTTGTCCAAATAATTAACCATACCAAGAAAACGCTGTAAAGCTTGGACATTGTCTGGAGCTGGCATCTCAAGAATGGCTGCTTGTTTAGAAGTATCTAGTTGTAAGCCTGTACTGGTAAAAAAAATGACCTAAATAAGTTAACTTCTGGTAATCTGAATTTGTATTTCAGAGGGTTGAGCTTTAAGTTCATTTCACACACTGTGTCCAGAACTTTCTTGAGATTTCTGTCATGCTCTGCTTCACCATTACCTCCAACCAGTAAATCATCAACTATTATTGCATGAGTAGCTTGTAAACATGTGCTCCATTGCATGCTGAAAGACTTCACTGGCAATATTTATTCCAAAAGGCATCCTGAGGAATCTGTATAACTACCAAACGAGGTACTGAATGTAGTCAGTGAAGATTTGCGATCAAGCACTACTTAAATGAACACTCTGCATCTAAGACAGAAAAAAACGTGGTATTTGTCATCAGGGTGGCAGTCTCCTCAACTGTACACATAGGATGATGAGGTCTTTTAATGCCTTGTTCAAGTCTCTTGGGTCAATGCATATTCTAATTTCATCTGAATTTTTCTTATGAGCGGCTACCATGGGAGACACCTGCTCAGTTGGTTCTTTGACTGGACAATCACACCTTGCTGCACCATTTTGTCTAACTGGACCTTGACTTTGTATAGCATAACTATTGGAATTCTCCTTGGTGGTCTGACCACTGGACTGACCTCTGGATCTACTTTCATGGAGTACACAACTGGACGTTTGCCTAGCTTGTCATCAAGCACATCAGCATACTCTATGAAAATAACATCAGTGATGCTGGAACTGGGAGATGTGCTTACATGATGGACTTCTTTGGTAAAAGAAAGCAGTTTCATTCTCAAACTGTCTCAGAGACCTAATATTGACTGCACAGGTCTTCGGACTACATAAAATTGCAAGAGGTAACTGTTTCCAGATGAATAGCATGAAAGCACTACTGAGCCTTTGGATTGAATCTCTTCACCTCCATAAGCAACAAGCTTTGCACAGTTGGCCAAATTAAGTTTCTCACCAGCCCTCACTTTAGCAAATGTTTCTGTTGACATTACATTACACTTTAAACCAGTGTCTACTTTGAGATCTGTGGGTTTACCATTGATCAGGACAGTACAAAATACTTCATTTTTTGCCAGCAAATCTACTGCATTAACATTTTCACTGACCACTGATACACCATCCACATAGAAAGTAGGGTTGCAGCTTTCTACATAATCAACTTGCTTTTTTCAGTGACCTTTCTTAACTGAATGAGGCTTTCTTGATTTACAAAATATTTGAAAATGGCTCAATTTTTTACACTTGTGGCATTGCTGACCAAATGCTGAGCACTTCTCTCTTTTAGACTCAAGGTTGGCACCAAAATTACGACAGTTAACAGTAAGACTTGACTTGGGTTTTGCTGACTCATCCTTGTACTGGGCATGTCCTTTTTACTGTACTGGCCTCAAACAAATGCCCTACACCGCCCGTCTCAAAAAAAACTCCAGCTTTACTCTGTAGCATACCGCCTACTCCGAGATGATCTCTGCCTAACATATAAAGCTATGTCAAACCCAGAGCTGTTGGACATGCTACACTTAAAGAAATCCCAATCCCTCCGAGCTACACGCTCTAGGGACCTAAACCTTGTCACCACAATAAACAGGACATGCTGGAGGAATACATTCTTGTCCCAGAGACTTCCCATACTCTGGAACAGGCTACCCATCTATGTCAAGCAAAGTTCTTCATTAGCACTCTTCAAGAAAAATCTTGAGTGGTTGGAAAATAGGAGATGCACCCCGGGGATCACTTCTGTGTCTCTGCTCGACAGTGGCACAGGAAAATAACTTTCTTGGGTGGTGTAAGCCAGGGAACCTTGCTGGCTAGGCTTACGTAGGCCCTTGGGCCGATAGCCTAGTACCTACCTATGAACTTGCTAGAAAGCTACCGGATCTCCCAGGAAAACCCACAGGGGTTGCAGCTGCCATGTGCTTAGGCCTGTTTCTGCTTGCCATATGTTGCATACTGTGTCTGTTTGCTCTAGAGGCTGTTGAAACTATGCCCTTATCACTTGCAAGCATATTTGTGTCTTTCCGTGAGCTCATTGATTTGTCAAATCTCTATGGCTTTGCTTAACATGAAATCACTGCCATGAATCAAAATCTTTCTCACTGCAGCACTGTTAACACCACACACAAGCCTGTCCTTCATCAGCTCATCTTTCAAGTCACCACATCTGCACATTTTAGCCTTATTTCTCAAGTCATTGATATAAGCTGCAAAAGTTTCACCTGGCTTTTGGTCTCTAGTATAAAATAAGTGCCTCTCTAATGTAACATTTGTCTGGGGCTTGCACATTTCTCTAAGTTTACTTTTTAAGCACGCAGCCGGTACCACAATATGGCGGTTTCCCCCTGTCCAGCATATAGTTCTGGTGCATACACAAATGAACGCCGTCTTTCAATAGCCTCTGTCCCAGCTAAGTTAAGCAAAATGAATGCCCTTGTACTTGCATTTTTGTCAGAAAAAAGCTGTTTGTATGAAAATGTCTTATTCCTGCTCAAATACGCTCCATTTCTCTGCTATATTATGATCAAACACAAGTGGACTAGGTCTGCAAAATGCCTGTTGCTATATCAGCACACAGTATTGAAAGTGCTTGAAATTATGTACAAACATGCACACATAAAAATATATGCCAGAACTTTATGCCCAATAGCACAACAAACTCTCTGAAATAACTGCACTTCCCCATATAAGTCTCTGTAGCACAAGAATACTTTAAAATCACTATACTTTGTGAAACCACTCCTTATCAGTGTAAAAAATACTTTGAAATGACTGTACTTTGCGAATAAACTGTAGACAATGGAAGAAGCTCAGCGTAAGGAACACTTCGAGATGAATTCACTTTGCAAATAAATTGTACACAGCATAAGAACCTTTTAAAATGGCTGTACATTTGTGAAATAACACTGCACAGTGTAAGAAACGCACTGAAATTTCAGCACTCTGCGAATAAGTGCACACAGCACAAGAAACTTTTCAAAATGACTATACTTTGACTGCACTTTGCAATATAATTGTGCTTTGCACACAGTAAACTCTTTGAAATAATTACACTGTAATAAAGCACACACTCTGCAAACACTTTGCACACTCTGAGATACTTCAAACAACTCTAGTTATGCTTTGAATAGCTTCAGCCAATGCAAAATAGTAGTTTATTCCCAAACATGGTCTCTTACTAAAAAACATGCAGTCACCTTACTTTTTAAGCTTAATTTTGCCCTTATATTTTACTCCTTATGCCTTTTTAATCTCTTATCATGCTCATTATACTTTTCCTGTGCCTGTTTTACTTTAACCATGCTCGTTATGCAAATCAAAGGTAATTCTGAGCGCCATATGAATATCTGTTAGTTTTATCAAATATAGGTTTGAACATTTCGTTTAACTAATAATGCATTTTGTGCCTTTCGTTTGGCTAATAATACATTTTGTGCTACTTGTTTGATTAATAATGTGTTTTGCGCCTTACAAATGTGCCGATGTTCTTTGTGTTTCACTGTTGCAGTCATCACATTTGGGTTATCTGCCTGCAGGTAGCCCTCAGTCAGCCTGAATACCAGAGTCTTGGGATTTCTGCATCAGATGCTGTCACTTCTTCCATGATGTCAGGTCGTTAGGGGTATAAAACATGCAGCTGAAGCCATTACATCAGTCTTTCTTGCCGTGCGGTGCCCGAAGCAGAAGCAGTTCGCAAGTGCTGGTTGGCCGCCTCCTGAAAGTTTCGCTTTTCGAGTTTCAGACCTGAAGTTTTCGAAAAGATAAGTACCCCATTGGGGATCCTTTTTTCTTGCTCTAACCGACGTCAGAAAAAATTAATAGTTGTCTTGCCTGTGGAAAGCAAATACCTCACAGGGATTTTCATTTTTACTGTGTCACCTGTTTAGGCCCAGACCATGAAGTCCCTCGCTGTGGGTTTTGTGCCTTGTTCAACGCCCGAACTGTTTGTCACTAAATTATTTTGCTCTCGATCTCCGTATTCTGAAATGGCTTTGATAAGCCATCCGACTACTGATCTTCCAAAAAAAGTAAGGATAAAGACAGAGACAGACCGCATAGGTCCAAAACTGCCAACGATGCTACATTTAAGCTACTCGCCAGTCCGCCGGTACTCAGTGAGGTGCTTTCGCAGCCCCTGATACCCGCTTCTACAGATTTGCAGGCCTCTACTGAGACCCATTCAGAGTCCGGTATGCAGCAAGATGCTTCTTTGACTATGGAACCTGCAGATGTCTCTACCTTGGATGGGTCCAGAGCCGCTGTGCAGGCACTGGCTTCTGAGGGTGTATTCAGGCCTTCCGATTTTCATATTAAACAGACAACTTAATTTCAAACCAAAATAACCGAAGTTCGCACTACACTTAGGAAACCGACAACCAAAGCGCATTCTCAGGCCCACATGCCACAAAAACAGATACTTAAAATGGCTGATGACCTCATTACTTTAATTAGGGGAAGTCAGCCTTTCCCCTCAAAAAGACCAAGAACTGATTTTCCTTTGGATTCTTCAGATCAGGAATCCGATAACTCTGATCCTTCTGATTACCAGGAAATACCCTTATCTACCTATGAGGATTCTGATGCAGAGGATTCCATTCCCTCTGCTTCCCCTCCAGAAGATTTTTCTTTTGGTGAAACCCTGCATACCCTTAGAGAGCATTTCTGCTGAGAGAGCCAGGACTACTCTCAGTCCAAAAAGAGACTCGGGGAATTTTTAAACTTGCCTCAGCATAGGCCTCTAGCTATCCCTCCTGTTCTGGAAATTGTAGATGATGTCTTCTTGGAATCCAGCCTTACCTTTGATACTTTGCCTCCAGCTCCCAGGAAACCTGACAGGTACTAGAGTACTTGACTCCCACAAAATTCCTCTAAGAATCCTACTGCGGATCCAGAGACCATTTCCCAGGGACCTAAAGGCATTAAGGCTACAACTGCCAAAAATCCTACCCCCTCGGACAAGGATTCTAGGACTTTAGACAAATGGGGTAAGAAGGTATGCACCTCTGCTACTGTTGCCATTAGGGCTTTAAACTGCCAGTTTCATATGTTAAAGTATCAGCAACATATTATGGAGCTAATTAAACAGAAAACAATGTTGATTCCTGATTGTGCTGAACACACGGATTTATAAGACGTAATGCATTCTGTTAGCCAAGTTGGTAAACATACTTTGCAATATGGGTTTCTGGTTTATATCAGTCAGTCAAAACGGCTGAATATCGAATACCAGATGTTCGAACTTTAAAGTTCGAACTCTGGTAATTGCGAAGCCGTGGAACACTGAATTCTTAGAATTCGGTGGGCCGTTTCTGTGGCTTTGCTAGTATCAGGACTGTGGTGGGAAGTTACTGGTTGGGTTCAGGTAAGTGTGCGATTGTGTGGATGTTAGGGCGCGGGTTAGGTGAGTTAGGGTTAGGGCACGGGTTAGGTGGGTGTGCGATAGTGAAAGACTTTAGGGTTAGGGCGGGATAGGTGAGTTAGGATTAGGGCGCAGGTCAGGTGAGTGTGCGGTCGTGACGGACCTTAGGGTTTGGGTTAAGGTAAGTGGATAGGTAGTAGTGTATGTACAGTTTAGTGTAGGGTTAGATGTATGATTTTAAGTGTATGTGTGTGGATTGATGTTGTTTTGGTGTGTTTGTGTTGCGTGTGTGTTTCTTGGAACAGTGATTTTTTTTTTCCCCTGGGAAAAAATTGCTGTTCTAAGACTTCGATGTTTGTGCAGTTCGTGATTTGAAGTTGGAACATATGGTGTTCGAACTTCAGGCATTTCGATGAACTGATATAGACCCGTGGGTTTCATGCCTTAGAAGCATCTTGCAGGGCTGCTGTCACTGGGTCTGTTCTCAGAAGGCATGCTTGGCTTAAGGAACAAACCTTGCCAGATCATGTCAAAGCAAAATTACTAGATGCACCATTAAACCAAGAGCGTCTATTTGGCAATAAAGCAGAAGTCCTCAAAAGGATGGAGGAGAAAGCTAAATCTATGCAAACTGTTAAGATTTCTTACAAGTACAGCCACTTGGATTCAGTGGCATTGGCCTTCTTATAAGTACAGCCACTTGGATTCAGTGGCATTGGCCTTCTAAAAACTGGTGTTTTCCAGTCCCTCCCAGGCCTTCTCAGTCCAAACCCAGAGGTAGCAGACCACCAAGACTACAGTCTCAGGGTATGCACAGATCTAAGCAATGGAGTGCTCCCATATCCAAAACAGGGAGTCGTAATCCACCATCCTATGGTAAAATTGCAAAATGACTTATCCTTAACTCTTCCAAGCCTTGCCCAAGTACTTGCAGCTTTAGGAGGGAAACTTGCCCTGCATGCCAAAAACTGGGAGTACATTACCCAGGACAGATGGGTCTTAAACGTCGTTTCCCAGGGATACAGATTCCACTTCCACTCTCTCCCAACCCTAAGCGGATGGCCAGACCTTCTCCCAAACCTGTGGGCAGAGGCCCAAAAGCAAGTACTTTCTCTTCTCAGTATCAAGGCTATTCAACCTGTCCCAGCAGAACAAAGGGGACAAGGCTTTTATTCCAGGCTCTTTCTGGCACCCAGAAAAGAAAACTTTTGGCATCCTATCCTGGATCTGTCTATTCTCAACACCTTTCTGGTGGTTCTAAATTTCAAAATGCTAACTCTCCAACAGCTGCTTCCTATGCTAGCCAAGGACGCCTGGCTAGCAACCCTACACTTAAAAGAAGCTTATCTGCACATCTCCATAACGGAATCTTGCACTACTGCAACCAGGGTATTCACAAAATGCCTAGCTCCAGCCATTGCACATTGCAGGCAGAGAAGAATTCAAATTTACCCATACTTGGACGATTGCCTGATTCAGGTGGACAGTCAGGAATTGCTACTGCAGCACCTGACATTTGTAAAGAGACATCTGACTTCACTGGGGTACACCATCAACGAAAAGAAGTCACATCTGTTACCCAGCAAACAGATTGTATTCCTGGGAGCAAGCTTGAACACAACTTCCCTAGGTGAGTTAGGGTTAGAGCTACAGACCCTGAACCTAGTAGCCTGGCTCATCCCCTGAACTTATCACCAGCAACCCTCAGTAAGCAGGTGCAGGATGTCATTCTTGAGGCAAGGAGTCCTAGTACTAGAAAATCCTATTTGGAAAAGTTACTGTTCCTGGAGCCAGTCTCAAAGAATGGATACAGCTGTGCCCAGCTTACCTCGTATACTAGATTACTTAACAGAAATGCTCCACAAAGGCCTATCCTTCTCTTAAATTAAGATGCATGCCTCTACCATCTCAGCTCATTATAATACTGAGCCACCCCTCTTCTCTCTTCCTCTGGTCAAACAGTTCCTGAGAGGAGCCAAAAATGTAAGGACCCCCCCCAGGAGAGCTTCTACTCCAGCCTGGGACCTTAACTTTGTATTGGAAAAGCTCACACTTCTGCCATTTGAACTTGCAGCTACAGCAGAGTTAAAATTCTTCTCTTGGAAAACAGCTTTACTTCTATCCATCACTTCAGCAAGAAGAGTGTCTGAATTGCAGGCCCTTATGGCCGTGGAACCCTTCATTATCTTCCATGAGGACAGGGTTTCCCTCAGGAGTAACCCATCCTTTATGCCCAAGGTGATATCTAGTGTGGCTTTAAACCAGTCCATTCATTTGCCAACCTTTTTCCCTAACCCTCAGAATAAAGGGGAAAGGATCCTGAGCTCCCTGGACGTGCACAGGCAGCTTAGGTTCTATCTGGACAGGACAAAGCCTCTCTGAAAATCTGACCAGCTGCTAGTCAGCTTTGCTGGAGGAACAGAGGGCAAGGCCATTTCAAAGCAAACCATTTCTAAATGGCTAGCACACTGCATCCATTTTTGCTACAAACACCATGGGAAACCTACCCCACAGGGGATCAGAACACATTTTACTAGGGCTATTTCAACCTCTACAGCATTTCTCAGGGGAGTCCCTACCAGGGACATCCTGGAAGCTGCAACATGAAGCTCTGTACCTTTCGGAATCAACCCAAATGTGATGACTGCAACAGAGAAACACGAAGAACATTGTACAGTTGTGTACACCTATCATAAATGTAGATGTTCGAGTGTGTTCACTGTTGCAGTCCTGGTTACCCTCCCTCCAGCCCCCTGTCTTCTCTTTACTTCTACCTATCCTTTTTGTTTGGAATATCTTGTATCATTGGTATTTGCTTTTTGCTGGGGGTGTTCCATACCATGTAATTGCTTCCTATTTTGGGGGCTCCTGACATCTAAGGAAGAAAAACTGATGTAATGGCGTTGGCTGCATGTTTTATACTCCTGACAACCTGACATCATGGAAGAAGCAACAGCATCCAATGCAGAAATCCCAAGACTCTGGTATTCAGGCTGACTGAGGACTACCTGCAGGCAGATAGCCCAAACGTGATGACTGCAACAGTAAATACACTCGAACATCTACATTTATGGTAAGTGTACACAACTGTAATTTTCATTTTCTTTGCCAACTAAATAATTTGTGCAGTTTTCTTTAGCTTAAGTTCATTTCTGCCCCTTTTTCATTTGTCTGAGCTCTGTTTTAATCAACCAGCTCGATCTGCCTTCACCTTCAACTCTGCACTTTGTGGCTTGAAGAAGTTGCTCTCTTAATCCCGTTTCTGACACAGTGTCTTCGTCTGATCAGGATAAAACAGATGAACATTCATGGGTTCAGTCCAAGCAGCTTTATTACACACACACACACACACACACACCAGAAATGAGGCTTTTGAACTTAAATTAACTTATAAACTGACTACCACACTTGTACATATTAACACTCTGGCTGTTATCTCAAAATGGCACTGCTGCCTGCACGTGTTGACTATTTATATGCACATGCTTACATCTGGAAATGCTTGTACATACACATGATCTGATCTACAGTACCTCTGAAGATTTCCAAAGGGGGAGCACTAGCCACCTGGGATTGTCTTATATCATCATGCCTTAACAACACTTAGACGTAACATGGGTGAAGAGAGCCATTAGATGCCTTAAATGCACTTGATTTAAAAAATGTGGGCGCTAGACACCAGGGAGAACTGTTACATCATGTGCCATAGGGCAACTTAAATATGATAGGGATTGGGTGGGTGGCGGTTCATAGGTTGGTACTAGGCTATCGGCCCTAGGGCCTATACAAGCCTAGCTATAACAGTTCCCTGGCTATTTCTTCCCACACTATTTACTTCCCTGGACCCCTGTGTAGCAGGGCGACTGATGTGATCCCTGGGGTGAATTTCCTTTCTTCCATCCAGTTATCAAGGTTCCTTTTGAAAAGGGCCAAAGAGGTGCTCTGCTTGACATGTATAGGCAGTCTAATCCAGAGTCTGGGGAGTCTCTGGGTCAGGAACCTATCCCTCCAGCATGTTTTGTATATTGTGATGGCAAGATTTAGATCCCAGGAGCGTGTGGCTCTGAGGAATTGGGATTTCTTTAAGTGTAGCATGTCCAACAGCTCTGGGTTTGACATGGCCTTGTATGTTAAGCAGAGATCGCCTCAGAGTAGGCAATATGCGACAGAGTATAGCTGGGTTTTTTTAAGGCGGTCAGCATAGGGCATCTGCTTTAGGCCTGTGATTCTTTTAGTGAGGTATTTCTGCGGCCTTTCCAGTTGTTGCAGATGTCTTGAGAGGTACATAACAAATGGGGCGTTGTATGAGTACAGTGGGACAATGATCTCCTTTTTTCTGGATGAAAAGCCCTTAGTGATGAGATGTGCCACACAGAAGGATTTCCTAACTGTTGTGGCGATGTGGTTATTGAAGGTGAGACCACTGTCCCCCTGTGTCCCTAAGTCTCTTATCACACTTACAGTGTTTAGTGTACTACCACGTATGTGGTAATTCATGGGTACATGTTTTTTCCCCAAAGGGGATAACTATACATTTCTTGGCATTGAGCTTGAGCCCATGGTTCTGGCACCAAGCATCTGTTTCTGTAAGGCCCTTTTGTAGAGTATCCACATCATTTGGGGATTCAATAATGGCTCCCAGTTTGCAGTCATCTGCAAACTTTGTTAGCCAGAGTCCCTTAGTGTTGGCCTGTACTTCAGAGAAGTAGATGCCAAACAAGAGAGGTCCCAGGACTGAACCCTGAAGTACTCCACTTGTCAGTTGTCTGGAGCTGGATTTGGAGTCAGCTACTTTTACAGTGTGGGTTCTGTCAGTAAGCCAGTTGGCAACCCATCGAGTGACGTAGGGATTAATGCCCAGCTTATTAAGTTTATCTATGATTCCAGAGTGGGGGTGGTGTTAAAGGCCTTGGTGAGGTCCAGATAGGCTGTGTGGACTGCCTTACCCTCATCCACGGCTCTGGAGACTGATTCAAAGAAGTCAGTAAGGTTCAGGAGACCAGATCGGCCCTTCACGAACCCAAAATGGGTGTGGTCCAGTGTTTTAAGGTTGCCAATGTCTTTGTTTATAAGTTCCATGATAATATGTTCCATGGCCTTGCAGATCAGGGTCCATCAGACTGATGGGGCGGTAGTTCCTGGGATCCAAGGTGGATCCCCCCCTGTGGAGTGAGATGACTGTAGCTGTGCACCACTCAGTGAGCATGAAGCCTGAGGTGAGGGTATGATTAAACATGACACTTAGGTGAGGTGCCATTTCATTTTGTAGTTCATGTAGTACACAGCCCGGGATGTTATCTGGTCCCATGGATGCTGTATTCTTAGCTTTGGAGAGTGCGTTTTTTTACCTGTGTGGCTGTTATTACTGGAATTTGGCAATCTTCCAGTATTGAGATGGGCCATTTAGGGGGTGAGAGAGGGGGTGAAGTTGGTAGTGAAGTTGGCACTGAATCGATCTGCCAGGATTTTGGCAATATCCTTGGGATCAGTATATTTAATGCCATTCTGTTGTAGCTCAGAGCAGATCTGAGCATTGCCATTTAAATTCTTGACATAGTTATAGAATGCCTTGTGGTTGTCTTTGGAATCTTTGGTAATTTTATTTTTGTAACTAGCTTTGGAGGATTTTATGAGGGATCTCAGCATCTTACTGAGGCTGGTAAGGGAGTTTTTTGCATCCTGGGATTTTCCTCTTTTCTGCAACAGTTTTTTCCTTTTGTTGTAAAGTTTGTTTATGGCAGGGGACCACCAGATTGGCTTCCTTGTTTTGGATGAGAGCATCTTGGTTCTATTTGGGATGGCATGATTCATGCATGAGTGGATGTGCTCATACAGTGCCTTAGTGTATGACTCATCAGTCGAACTTTCAGTTCCTGTCTGCATGAGTGCCATGAAGTTTGTAACTTCTGACTCGAGTAGCATGAAGTTGGCCTTGGAGAAGTTTATGGAGGTTTGCTTACTGAAGGGTGGGGGTGGGATGTGGATGTTAAGGGTGATTAGCTTATGGTCTGACCTGACAAACGAGGGGGTAACCATAGGTATGGAGCATCAATTTCCCATGTTGGTAATGACCAGGTCTAGGATATTGGTGCCCCTGGTGGGGCTGTGGATTAGTTGATCCAGGGCATTGGAATTTATGAATTCCAAGAACCGTTGGGCAAAGGTATTGGTGCACGAATAGTTTTCCCAGTCAATGGCAGGGTAGTTGAAATCACCCAGTATTAGGTTGTATATTAATATTTTCCAGTATGTTTAGAAAGGTGTAGTGAGAATCTTGGGGCATGGTGGAGGATCTGTAGCAAGCTACAATTTGGATTGCAGTCTTAGCTAGTTAGTTGCACCTGGAGAATTTCAGATGCATTGTGTTGGGCAACTAACCTGGTGGTGTAAATAACCTGGGTGAATATGGACACTCCTCCACCTTTAGTGTTTCGATCCTGGTTTGGTAGCCAAAAAGTGTGGTAAGAGTTGTAGCCTGGTATTGCAGGGGTGCTGTCTGGAGCCTTGAACCAGGTCTCTGTTACTGCACAGATATCGATGTTCTCCATTTTTAGGAGTGCCTCGAGAGAGTGCATTTTGAGGTTTAGACTTCTAGCATTGAGTAGCATTACCTTCAGATTTTGCATGCTTGTACCTGTTACGGTGGTGGTTTTGTCCTTTGAACTTTGCCTAAAAAAGACAGTATAGGGGTGGCAAGAGCCTTAGCCAGTAACCTGAATCCCAGGGGCGACAGGTGCGGACCATCTCTGGGAAAGCATCGTGGTCTGTCGATCATGTCGTCCCAGGCAGACAGATACTGGATCCCCTTTGAATAACACCAGAAGCTTAGCCAGTTGTTGAAGTCAATCATTTTGTCCTTGTATTGTGATATCATTCTGGGTGAAGGCAGGATGCTACTCAGGGCTAGGGTCACACCTGCCTGGGCCACATGATCCAAGAGCTCCTCTATGTCTCTTTTCATGTAGTCCAGGGAGGTACATCTCAAGTCATTCACTCCAACATGGACAATGACAGAGTCACATTTGTACTTGTGGAGTGACTTGAGTGCATGAGTTATGTGGCGGATCCTGGCACCCGACAGGCAGCTCACTGTAATTTTCTCCTTGTTCAGCCTGGTGAGTGGGACATCATTGTGCCCGACTATAGAGTCACCTATGACTAAAGTGTTAGGTACATTGTCTTGCCTTAGGGGCTGTTGCTGGGTGGCACACTGGTGTTGTGAGCTGTGTGACACTTTGGTTGTGATTGGTGTTTGTTTGTGTTTTGGCTTCAGAGGTCCTTATTGCTTGGGCAGGTTACAGTTAAGGGCCTCCGCATATGTAGATTTAGTGTTGCTATGTGCGGGTGTTGGTGGTGTGAGTTTAGAAGGGCTATGTGTTGCTTGAGGTGTAGTGCGGGTGTTAACCTTGACTGTCCAGCACAATCTTGGGTGGAGAGAGCGTTGTTTCCAGTTTGGCTATGTAAGTGCATCTCTCACAGGTTGTAGTGTTGGGTGGTAGGAGGAGAGGGTTGTCTGTGTACATGAGGCAATTGCTGCATTGTCCAGGTATGCCCAGATTCACCAGGTGGACAGGAGAAATCAACGGAAGCTGACCCTTGGACCTGCCTGGTTTGGTGCTTTTTTTTTTTTTTTTTTAAAGTACAGGAGCTGTTTTCCCTTACCTTACCAAGGTACTTTGCAATTATAGGCTGTTTAATGCCTATGATTAATTTCTCCTTATTAATAAGGAGAGTTGAGTGCTTGTATCAGTTTAAGGCTTCCTAGTGCTTTCCAGCAGGCATTAGAGCAAGTGCTAGTCACAGGGATGCTTAAAGGTAAGATGAAAAAAAAATGGTTTATCCTAAGAGCTGCAGTAAAACGGCCTGTTTTTGAGATACATTATTGCATTCAGAGACAAGTTAGCTGCAGTAAAGACCCCATTAACAGCTAATCTGCATATTAACTACAGTTACTGCTGATTAGTACTTTTCTGTGGTAATTAAGACTGGTGGTTGATGTATCGTGTTAGCACAGGTACCCCCCCATTCACACACTAGCTGAGAGCAATCTGAATCCGTGAGGTTATGTAGTAAGAGCAGTTTGTGCCATTTGAAACTAAACCTAGGTTTTGTGTAAAAACATCTCTTGCATTCTGGTAATTGGAAGGGAAGGGATGAGAGATCCACAAATCTTACACAGTTGACAACATAAATGTTTTTAGCAGTATTCCTTTCCAAAACAGAAATTTGCCTGTCCTGCTTTCTGTTAGGTTACCTGATGGTCCAGGAGAGATGTCTCTTACTCTAGATCTGATCTGCCAAGGTGATATCTCTTTGTTCCTCACAACCCGCTAATTATCTTCAGAGTCCCTGATGTTGCTGTGCACATTGAAGTATGTAGGAGGCTTGGCATAGTAACATATTCTGCACATCAACATCTGGCTTAGTAAAGAAACCTGTCAGCAAATAAGTGGATTTCACTCCTGGTGTTTAGTACTTCTTCCAGGTAATAAAATGAAATGAATCTGGACTGGTTTAAACTAAAACCTATGAGTAAAGAACATTTCTGTTTTTAAGAACATTGTTTCATGAGTACTTGCGACCTGTACCACCACATAAAACCCACCTGCTTGTCTGACATTCTCAGGCCATATTTAAGTCTCTCAAGTGGCTGTTGGACAGCTACACTGCAATGCTGACAACTACAGTCCTCGTGTGCAGCCAGAACTGTCCAAAGTAGCAACACCACAAACTGTTCCATGACAATCAAGGGCAACTGTATGCTGAAAATGGGAAGAATATATTTTTAACCATTTTTGGTGTTCTCTGCAGCTATTGGCGTCTCTTCAGCAATGTGAACCGCAAGTTGTACTTTATTTGGTCAACTTCAAAAAGGCAAAATTGGGAGCAGCTGTTGTGATGTAATTTTTTTAAATTTTCCAGCCACGGCCATTTCAGGGTAGATGTTAGAAAGCATTATCCCTTCCCCTCCATACTGATGTGTGTCTCATGCCCCTTATGGGCACCTGTCAGACCAGTACTCAGGAAGATTGCTTACTCACTATATTCTAGAAACAGTCCTGTCTTCAGTGAAGGCATTCATCCCACAATGCAGTTTGTTTTCTAATTAATGGCTCTTTTAAGGCTCAAAGTGTCATAGTTCCATTATCTCAAGAGGTTCAGCTGCCAGGATCTGTTCCATTTATGGCTCTGTTGGCCACTTATTTATGAGTAACAGCTTACAGTGTGGGCCTATATGAGGCATCAGATGTTGCAACTAACTCCTAAGGGAAAAAACTATAGCATTCAAAGGAATCTTGAAGTCTATACAGAAGGACTGCAGAATCAGGTACAAACAGGAAATGTAGAGCTAAATACTATAGTCATGTTTCTTTATATGTAGTAATGTGTGGGTCAAATTAAAGGAATCGAAAGTGGTGAGAAAATCTGACATTGACATATTCATTCGTTTGTTCTTTAATATCCACTTTTTCCTGTTTAGGCTCATGAGTGCCAGATCCTATTATCCCTGTCACTAGGTACAAACAACTAATCCAGGATGGGACACCACTTCATTACAGAGGCATAGACGTACACACACACACACACACACACACACACACACACACACACACTGTGTCCCATCTGCTGTCTGTTCAGAGGACTAGCAGTTCATTTAATGACATGCTTTAGAATGTGGAAGGAAACTGGGGTACCTGACAAAAATTCACGTGGACAAGAGGGCCACAGAGAAGACTTGCAGACTCTGCACAGAAGATATCCCTGTTAGGAACTGAACCAGAGAACCAAGATGTGTAAGATGGTAACCCTAACTGCTGTGCAATTGTGTTGTGCTTATTGGTGTCCTTTAATGAAAACTGTTGCTTTAGAATCACTAAATAGTTCTCTGTTTTTCATGATTTTAGAGGTTAACCAGCAAGTCATTAATGTGTCTGACAGTGCAGATGATTTAATGCTATGAATTGGTAACAAGCTTCTTCATGTAGTCCGGGGTTTGATTCTTTCAGCATCCATTTGCCTGATGTGTGACTCTGAGCAAGTCACTTATCCAGTTAGGAAATTGACCTAGCCCTCCTGTATGGGTTTCAATTACTGCATGGAAATAAAGACCATTTTGGGCCTCACCTCTTTGCATAACAAAAAATTAAGAAGTTTTCAGGTAGTACGCTCAAATATTTAAAAGCATGTAAAATTGTCTAACCAATATGGAAAGCGTTTTATCAACTGGGAAAATCATGGAAAGCTTGTCATCAGTTGATAATGGTTTAAATCTGAACGTTCATACAGAGCTTTAAAGCTGTTTGTGATTTGCAGTCTGGTGTTTGCTCAGTTCCTAACTATTTTACCAGTTTATTCTTGCACTGTAGTTTTATAATGGACAGGTTGGTTTAACAAATGTGTGACAGTATGGCATTTTATATATAGCGGTTTATTGATCATTGCTTACTTGTGTGTTAAATGCTACCACCTATTAATCAGCGCTTCTAAATTTGTTCATTTTAATGTCAGTAAAAAGACAAGTGTACAAAGAAGTAAAGTCCATTAGTAGCAGGTGCTTGAAGACGAATTTGAAGTCTTTTAAACTTTTTCTTGGGCAATGAATGATAAACTCAATTAATGAACAGGGCTAGGGCTAGTGGAATAACTGGGAACATTGGAAAAAAGGTTACTTTTTTTGGACTGGGAAAGGATGGAAATCAACAGGGCCAACCAAGATGAGACAGATAAGGCATAACTAGCAAAAAGCATGGTACACTGCAGAAGTGATTGATAGTGAAATACAATAGTTTTCTACCTTGTTCCTGTACTTGCTACCTTTATATTGTATATGTACCCAAAGGATTATACTTGCATATAGTTTTGGTTAACATTTTTAAATTACCAGAATGTGCCCGGGGCTTTTTTTTTCAGTATCCACAAACTTTGTGAGGGGTTTCATGTTTAGCGCCTGAATGCAAAGAGGCTGCTTGCCAGTTCTGGACAAAAAAGCAGGTGTGAGTAGGTGTTCATTAACAGTAGCTGCAAGACCCAGAGGAATTTTCTTGGCAAAAATGCTGGTCTGGTAGGCAGGCCCGGCCAGCAGTTACACATTTTACTGTCTTGTAAAGTTTGCAGGTGTGTGTGAGTTTGCAGGCACTTGTGACAAGTCAAGAGACTATTATAAGAGTGAGAGAGAGCTATCGTATTTAAGAAAGTGTTTGTTGCTGAGCCATGGATGACCAGCATACAGTCTGGAAGTAGAAGAATGTGGTTAGCAAGCTGGAGAGATTACTGAGCAGGAAGTGTAGAAGTTGAAATAGCATACCAGCCGACTCTTAATGAAGCATGCGAATTGTTGGATATGGCAGGTAGAAGACAATGAGCTGTCCAGACTACACCCACGTGTGTAATGTCATAAACTTACTTTAATCATTTTTCTAGACATTTTGACGATCACTGGCATGCTGTTAATAAAAGTTTACATTGTCCCGTATTTTTCTGATTAAGGAGCAGTTTGAGTTCAAGAAACCAGGTTTTCATATCATTCACATTTTTTAGTTGAGATGACTAAAGATTTGAATCGTGTCCTGTACTGAAGCGGTTCTGGGGGCTAAATTGGGTTAGAAGGACATGGTAAAACGACTAAATGATTTTGGTTTTCATATTTTTCTCTAGAGGGCACATAACTACTGGAATGTCAAGCAAAAAGAAAAAACACACCAAGAATAAGTCATTTAAAAACTGACTGAGGCCTGTTCAGTTTATATTATTACGCAGTTAAATGAACTGGGCCACTGGAGCCCCATTTCAGTCATGACCTAATTACAAAAACAGAAAATTGAATTTTTAGTATTGCATAGTAATGTACAAAGAGCAGCAAAAACTGAAAAGGCTGTTTGCCGCACAGAGTGCAGTTCCACAGGATTGTCCGATGTATTTGAGAATGTGTAGGTTGATGTTAAATAAATCAGTACAACTGTATTCATTTTGCTGCTGTAGATAAACCTGCAGCTGTCTGTTGAAGCTGGTAGTGGAAGTTAGTGTTAGTACTTGTGGGGTATTTTGCATGTTGCCTGTTTAATTTGCATGCAGAGGGAATCCTCCCATCTTCCATGCAGGGCATGCATCCCCTTGTCTCTCTTGACCAATATAAAAAACTCCAAAGGTGCAAGTCTTGGGGAGTATTTTTTCTAAGTTGCTTTGTCATTCATGCCCGCTTGACCATCAACCCCTTCTACAAAGTCTTAATGGTCCATTCTTGCATGGACTGTTGCATCAAACATTATTTCATGAGGGGAGTCTCCTCTTTCCTGTGGAGGTTTCTTTTTGGTGCAGTACAACCATTCAAAAGTGAGTGTAAGAAGTAAGACTTGACTGGTGGATGAACCACCATGCAGGCGTTCATTGGGGGTCGTCTTTTGTGTGCAGAATAGCTTCCCAGTCCTTCATGGCCTTTGGAATGTGGTCTGCTGAAGTGGGCCAGCAGTACTATCCTGATGAGTGCACACACCTCTGCACATGCACCTTTTCATGACTACAGTACGCACCTGTGTATGATGTAACAAAGCACGTGCCATCTCCACCTGTACTGCAGCATTATCTTTATCCCTCCATTAGGGGGAAGTGCACCAGTAGGTCAGATTACAGCCCACTTTCAGAAATGGGCAGGCCATCCTCAACTGTCCATTCTTATCTGCCAAGTCCTTCATCACCTGGAATGTTAGTAGAATGCAGAACTGCTAAACTGTAGTCTTGACTTTATCCTTGTTTGCCACCAAGCCGCAAACCCTTCAGTGTTTTGAACAAGATTTTATGAAGTACCTGTTCAGTCTATCATTTTCTGCAGATGAGCTCTACTGTGTCAGTCCTGGATCGATCGATCATCTCCCTTTACCACAGAGCTACAGGAAGTAGCTGATGGGGTGTATTTGTTGTTCTATTGAAATATTGACACCCACATTAGTGAATCTCATAGTAATAAAAAAAAGACCTATAATAAGAGCGAATGTCAAACATTTCTTTTCTGTCTTAAACATGCAGGAGGGCAAGCCCCATTGCACCCCCTTGATGTGGGTGACAGATCTCATACACCAGCTCCAAGATTGCAATATTCTGAGAAATATTAGTTTTGGATGTAGTATTCCAAGATTGTCATACTTCAGACAAAAGAGGATATTCTGAGAAATATCGGTCTTGGACTTAGTGTATGTAAGTCTGAATTTTCAGCCATTAGAGAATTCAAATGATTACCCTTGTTATTAATTTCCCAGACTGCCCAGATTGGGCCAGAGGATGAATCATTTGAACTATATGTCTCTGGGTAGTCTTGGAATGAGCTACCTAAAGTAAGTTTTGTCATTCTAAATCCACTGGATGGGCAGCCTTTCATTTCTGAGATCTTGTAGTCCTCTTACTTCAGGGTAGAAGGATAAGAGATGTTCCTGTCTGTTGCTGCCTTTGTTTACCCAAGTCCACCTGCTGTCCTTCCTATGTCCTTTTGTCAGTTATTTTGATCCACATTGCTATTACACCTTTGTTTAATGGCAGACTCCTGCTCATGTACTTCATATTCCAGTAAGACTGTCCCGTCCAGAGATAGCTAAAGTCCATTAGTACCGTAGGGTCCTTTACTTGCTTTGCCACCCTCCAGAGTCTCCCACTACTCTACTTTCTGTTGTACCTTAGTATACTTTTTGTGCCAGAAGACAGAAAACGTGTCATGGGTTGCAGAAGGTATATATCATCGTCAGTACCGTGATAGAAGTAGAACTACAAATGAGGCACTGGAAATAGCCAGCACACCCACCCCAGCTGATGAACTGCTTTCTGAAGTGGTTATAGAATAGTTATCCTTTAAATATTTGACTTATTTTTTGATATGTTACCTAAAATGTGTATTCCAGATCATGTCCTCCCTATTCCCTGTTTGTAGTTGCCACCACTAGCACCTCTGAAAGGGTTTTACTCACCACAGCTGTCTGTTCTGACTAAATTTCTGTACCTTTCCACGTGCTTTTTTTGTTCCACTTATCAAGGTTTTGATGCTCTTGTGTACTACAGCATGTATACCCCTGCCATCCATGAAAAGGTTTCTGTCTTCATAGTTTTTCCTGTCCAGTCTTAGTTTGTGGGCAGTTCCCACTGACACTCATCCACTCCATTCTAACCCAC
Organism: Protopterus annectens; assembly: GCF_019279795.1. Classification (NCBI taxonomy): domain Eukaryota; kingdom Metazoa; phylum Chordata; order Ceratodontiformes; family Protopteridae; genus Protopterus; species Protopterus annectens. Next base: position 1,669,462,190 of record NC_056732.1, read on the forward strand.
TTGCAAGTCTAATATCCTGATTTGACTGATTGTAAGAGCTCCTCTGTCGTCTTTCTCACCTGCTAGCTCTGCTGCACTCCTTCATTGGCTGTCTGTGTTAGTTCTCCCCCTCACTTTTCCTAAGCTGTTCCTCCTGGCTGCACACTTTGTGCTGTTTTCCCTTACCTCTCCTTATCCTGTCTGTCACCTTCAAACATAATAGTGCCGCCTGCTTCCTTGGCCCCCCTACATTTTCTTCCTGCATTACCTGACACCACTCATTTTTCCTTCTCTTTTCTTCATTCCCATTTACCATGTACCTGCCTGCCCCCCCCCCCAAAAAAAAAAAAAACTGGCACATTAACTGTCTCTTGCCATATTCTGCTTAACGCTGCTAACTTTCTACTTTAAAAAAAAAAAAAAAAAAAAAAGACACTCCTGTCTTGTCTCATCCCCTGTTGTCAGTCCTCTTGCGTACCTCCTGTCTGCTGCATTTCTGTTCTCATGCTTGGTTTTCCTGCAGTCTTTTCTGTCTCCTCTCCCTGAGTCTTCCTGGGTTCTGTTGTTTGTTCATCTCTCTTCTTACATGTAATATGTGCTGCGAGTGCCCAGGTATCCTCTTCAGCTGAACTACCTCACTTTATAGTTTCTAAATTCTCCTGCAGTCTGTGCACTGACTGTACCCGACAGGTTCCCAAGTCACATTTATCCTTCACCTCATTTTCTTTTCAAATTTTTTTTCTTTTCCTCTAGTTCTGTTTGATTGCAGCCTGTTTGGACTGTAAATGAATCTGCTACTGCTTCTATTTACCCAACAACCTTTGCTGTAATTCATATCCTTTCCTTCTCATCTGACCTGCCCCTTTGGTATTCTGTACGCGTTATGCTCTCGGATTTTGTCTTCCTGAGTTACTTTATTTTTACATTTCTTTAATTGTAGTGCTTTAGGCCAAACATTGTACAGAAATGAAAACAGAGCAACAGTAGCTTTGGAAAACAAATGAACAAAGACATAAATGCATTCACATCTCAAGAGAGTTGGTTGGTGTTCGTAGGATTCAAACCCCAATGGCGCCAGACATCTTGACATTATTGGGTGGCATCCTGCCATATGGGTGTCACATTAGTGATATTGGTACATTTATACCACCACATTGAGGCAGTGGTACCTGCCTAGCATCACAGATTTTTTTTAAGTCAAAGTAACTTACAGGAATTTCTTGATATCTGCTAAAACTGTAGATGATACATAAGAAAAAGTACATCAGAACTGTAAATCGTGTACTTTGAGAGGAAGAGTGCCGTCTGCACTGTTAGTTATGCATATAGACATCACTTTTCATGTTTTTGTAAACATTGCAAAGAAAACAAAAACAAAATACACAAAATGCTTTTCTTGCTATCGTACAAAAGTTAGATTTAACGGAATAAAAGTATTGTAGATACTGTGTGTGTGTGTGTGTGTGTGTGTGTGTGTGTGTGTGTGTGTGTGTGTGTGTGTGTGTGTGTAATATAGATTGTATGGTTTCCAAAATATGAAAATCTGTAGAAGAACTAAAGAAAATGTCTGGATTTTTTGCATAGTGTTTTGCCATTTTAATGTATGTACTTTGTATTGACTGCTAATTGTACTAAAAACCTGCACTTTTAACTACCATTTACTGTTTACTCAGAATATTTATACTGGACGTTTTTTTGTTTTTAATCATGTTTTTTTCAAACCATTCCCAGGGATAACGATGTAAGTAGGTTACTAGATTTGTGATATCCCCTGGCTGATAGATGTAAATGAAGTAATAATTATAATTAAATCACAGAGCCTTGGCATAAATGCATCTCTACAAGTCAGATTCAGATGGGCCAAGTCTGAAAAAAAATGTCCAAAAGTACAGCTAACAATACAGATAATTAAAAGCAGTAAACACATTATAAAGTTTTTATCAAGAAATTAAAATATATGGTACCCCACCTAGCGATTACAGCACAGTCATTGCCGTGTGAATATAGTCTGTGGTTAAGTCCTGTAACCAGGAAGGTGGTAGACCTGGTATAGCATTCCTAGTTGTATGGAAAGCTGCATATTTTCCTTCCATAATTGCATGCTCAACAAAAACTTGTGGTGTACCAGACCTGGGGACAATGTGCAAAAACCCTTCTCAAGGTTCATTTGAAAGGTTGCTGCTTGCTTTCAGTTTAATTTGTTTTCTGTTAAAAACTTTGATATTCATTGTCATTCCATGGGAGAGTTACATGTTTTACTTGCATGAAGTTTGAAAGTAATTTTCCACTCCAGTGACTTAACCTAATAAACTTCAACAGAGCAGCCTTCAGGATGGCTGTGCCCTGTAGTGTTTTGTTTTTCCACATCTTTTTTTTCTTACTTAATTTACAGCACTTTGTTCTGTTTTCCTCCAAACAGACAATAAAATTACCCTGATGCCTTCCACGTGTCTGTGTCTAACAGTGCTGTTTTTCCTCTTCTTTTGTCCTCGCAGGTTTATCGTGGACACACAAACTTGGTGCGTTGCATCAGCGTCTCCCCCAGCGGGCAGTGGCTGGCCTCTGGTAAGTGGACAGTACTGCACTTTGATGTGGTGCTTGCAGCCTTATTGCTGCCATCTGGAAGTCTTTGTTTAATTGTTATTTTTATATGTGGTTACTAATCACTCAAGCAGTAACAGGACTGCCTTCTCATGTCACCCGCAGCCAGAGATGATGTAATGATGGCACTTTAAAAAATTCATGTGAATTGCTTCTAATTTCAGTTCTGAAATATATTTGTAGCAGTAGCCTTAAGGGCTAGTAGTACATGCCAGATCCACAATCCTTTTAAATGAAGCATTGTACTGAGAGACTTACTCATCAGGTAGAGAACTTGAGTTTTCATATGGGAGGAATGTAGTGACTGTGAATTGCAGAAAGGAAAACTTCTCATGTTACTGACTGGGTAGCTTACAACAGGCCTGTGGCCTTTTTTCAGATGAGTCCTTGGGTGTTATTTTATACTGACTAGGCCAGGATAGTAGAAGGAAATCTGTCTAGTTTTCTTTCAGTAAGTGCTGTGGGATCTTTTGGCATCTACTTGAACTACCTCCTAAGTTGGGCAGGTGAGATGTTGGTTTAATTTCTCATCCAAAGGAGAACACCTCTCTGTCAGTATTAGAATATAAATATCCAAACATCTAAATCAGAATAGAACTTGCAGCCTTCTGACCTCTTCAAAGGGGAGTCTGCTGTTTGTGCAGCCTTTAACACTGTTTAGATATACGTGCTTGTATGTATATGTATCCGTAATAGTGGTGTCCTTTATTACTGTGTGGCCTCATTTAATACTGGAGATGTGTGCAACCTATAAAAGTTGCATGTCACACTTTTGGAATTCATTTGTGCTTGTGGGTAGGACCTGCTGTTTGCAACAGATGCTGGATAATGTTCACTTTCCATAATAAATACCAGATCACTTATTTCATTAAATACTGAAAGAAATTGCATCCGTATGCAATTTATTTTGAGACCTGGCTGGTAGTGAATAGGAACAGGCCACTTCAGTTAGTGTTCCCACTTTCCAGGGTTTTGTTCTCCATTTCTGTTATGGGCTAGAATATCTTCTGTCCAGAGTCTGCATGTCTTCCCTGTGTGTATTTTATGGAGTATTGTGGTGCCTCCTACATGCCAAAGACATGCTGTAGATGAACTGACATTTGTCCAAACTGCTTTTAGGTCTGCATGTTGTGAGACTGAGCTTGTGTGCATCTGTGTGTGTGTGTGTGTGTGTGTGTGTGTGTGTGTGTGTGTGTGTGTGTGTGTGTGTGTGTGTGTGTGTGTGTGTGCGCGTGCGTGTGTGTGTGTGCATGTGCGTCTGTGCGTGCGCGTTTGTGTGCGTGTCTGTGTGTGCATCTGTGTGTGTGTGTGCGCGTCTGTGTGCGTGTGCGCGTCTGTGTGCGCGTCTGTGTGCGTGCGTGCGTCTGTGTGCGCGCGCGCGTCTGTGTGTGTGTGCAATCTGCGTGTGTGCGCGCGTCTGTGTGTGTGCATCTGTGCGCATCTGTGTGTGTGCATACATCTGTGTTCGCACACGTCTGTGTGTGCGCATCTGTGTGTGTGTGCATGTGCGCGCATCTGTGTGTGTGCATCTGTGTGCGCGCGCGCGTGCATCCGTGTGTGCGTGCGTGTGCGTCTGTGTGTGTGTGTGCGTGCGCATGCATCTGTATGTGTGCGTGCGTCTGCTTGTGTCCTGTGACAAGCTGGCTTCCCATTCAGGATTAGTTCCTCTGCCTTACACAAAGTCAGTGCCAGAGCAGATTCCATCTCTCTGCAACTCTGATTTGGATTTAGCAGGTAGTCTGAGAATGAATGAATGATGAATTTTCGTACCTGTCCTCCCTTATTCTGCCATGTGGTATATAGCAATGCCCATCCGTCATTGCTGAATTTAACATTGCAGCTTATTTCACTGTTACTATATAGAAATACACTGTGGACTGTGTGCCACACTATCACAAGTGTTGTGCGCCTATCAGTCTGCCAGTTAATTTTTCAAGTAACTTGTCCTAGTGTGGCTTGTAGTGGTAACAAACTGAGCAGGGCAGACCAGACTTTTTCTGTCCTCCTGCAACAGTCCTCTATTTATCCTGTGGGATACTCCAGTATTTTGATGTAAGATGATCGATAAACTCTCATTTGCATCCTGCATGTACCCGTGAGCCTTGGTTTATGCATCTCCTGCAGGAAGCACCCAAGGGGCATCAATACTTAGGTACTCAAGGCGTTTAAACTGAGTTCTCTCAAGTCTAGAAAAACAGCAGTTCTACTCTGAGATACCCCTGCATTAGCAATCTCAATCTGTCAGATAGTGAGGCCATGAATGAACCTGAATTTTGGTAATTTTATCTGTAATGTCATCCGTTTGGCCACTACACGGATATAGACCGACAAATTAACAGCTTTGTGCTATGACTCGGCCCTCAGCTTATCAGCATAGTCCAGTGCAGTAACTACAATGCTGCTGCCGCTACTGCAGTCATCAGCTGGTCACTTTCCTGGCCCTCTGTGCCCTCATTCATGAATAAGGTCCCAAGATATTTTAACTCTTCCAGCAGTGATAGCTGCTTTTATTCTCACCTGCTAAAAGCAGTCCACTGTTTTCTGGGAGAGGGCCGCAACCTTTAAAGTACTTATATTCCAGCCATTTCATATGTAGTAGGTGAATTGCTCCATGTATCTACAGATGCCTGAACACAGGAGGACAGCATTGTCTGCAGGTAACAAAGTTGTAGCCTTTGCATCTCCATACTGGATGCTATACATGTCTTAGCTGCACCTTGATGTCCTGTCATGAAGAGGAGAGGAGAGACGAGACCCACTCCTGGCGCAGTCCTTTGTCCACCTCAAGTGTATTCTCATTAACACCAACAATGTGGACACAGTTACTGCTTCAGAAGTACAGGTGCCAAAGGGCACATGACAGTAGTCCCAGAGCCCAATATGTTTTTAGCACTTTGCCCAGAACATTCCAGTACATGCGATTATATACCTTCTTCAGGTATACAAAACCTGAGATCATTGTCTTAATTTGCTAGAGGGACTTGTACAACCCAGTGATCCATAGATCAGTGTTTTGACCTTTGTGAACCTGAGAAAGAAAAGAGGCCTTAAATAGTGGGATCCTTCCTCTACAGCCAGACCACAGGTGGCATTTACTGGCTAGTGCCATGTGGCTGAGTGATCCATATGTAAAACCATGCAGGCTCACTCTGAAAAAGTTGTTTGGAGCTGCTTGTGGTTATTGGATGCAGTTCTGATTCAGTGGCAGGCATGAATGAGGTAGGTTAGATTGGACTGGAATTAGGAAAAGGAGGCCAAGTCCTGGGCAATGGAATAAAACCTTACTGCCTGTGAAGGAGTAAAGCTTGCAAAACATTATAAAATAGCTAGGTATGGCTAACTGTTTCTGTACAAACAAGGGTGGAGTGAAACCAGTTTGATTGAATTTAGACTCTATCGTCCTCTGGAATTATCCCTTGGGAGGGGTTCCAGCTGGCTGTGGGGATAGTCATAAGTACCCTTCCCCAATGGCTGTTGTGTGTTTGTCAGTAGTTAAAGGCACACCTCGTGACTGTGAGTTGCTTAAAAGAATGTTGTGCTGCATTTACACATACTCACCTAACCACTGTTCAGCGCATTCATCTTCTTTGGAAACAGTGGGTGTGCAGTGCTTGGTAATATACCACTTGCTGAACTGATTGCTTACGTAGGTATTTATGGTCTTGGATGGTATTGCCAAGACAGTTGATTTGGTGCCCCCAGACAGCTGATATGGAAACTGAAGGTGTTGTGGATAGGACCAAATCTGAAGAAATAGATGGAAACTGAAGGTACTGTGGCTAGGACCAAAGCTGAAGGAACAGATTGCTATATGGCTTAAGAGTAGCATGTAGATGGTCATATGATAAAATGGCTGATGTCAGTAGTAAGGAACATGTCTGCTGAAACACCAAAGGGTCTGTCTTGGGTCACTAGACATTGGTGTTTGTCTCTGACATGTCTGAGGGAAGAGACCAAGATCATTGTCTACTGTAGAGGAAGGAAAAGGTTCCAAGGATGGATTTGACAAACCAAACAAGTAGGCAGAAAGTTGGCAAGTGAGTTGCTGTACAGACAAATGGAAGTTACTGCACAAAGACAACATGAATCCTGGTGTTAGGCAGTAACCATGGAAAGCAGAGCTGATAGGGCGTAACTACTGGGAGAAGTGGAGCCGATGGGAAGTAACTGCTGGGGGGATCGGGTCGATGGGTAGTAACCACTAGGGGAGCAGAGCCGATGGGAAGTAACTACTGGGGAACTAGAGCTGATGGGAGGTAACCACTGGGGGGAGCAAAACCGATGGGAAGTAACCACTGGGGGTAGCAGAGCTGATGGGAAGTAACCACTGGGGGGAGTGGAGCTGATCTGAAGTAACCACTGGGGGAGCGGAGTCAATGGGAATATATAGGTAGAAGAAGCACTTTGAGGTAATCCTGAACCAAGTGGATATGCCATTGTTTGATGGGGTAGCATCAGAAGCATCTAGCAGAATTGAGTTCATTTTTCTGTGTTTACTACAGCAAATAGTCAGTTCTACTGTGTCAAGGCTGCAGGAGTAGATAAGAGCCAGCCAGAAATGTTAAAGGTGCTGAATACTATTGGGGTATTTTGATTAATTAGATTTTTCAATGTTGAGTGAAAAGGACATTACCTGTAAATTAACAAACTGTGTTGGTCCCCTTTGACAAAAAAGGATAGGTAGGTGTGCTCCACCTAGAGTGATCAAGTTATTCAGCCTTCCTGGGAAACCCTAAACTTTAGGTGCGCTGCTAGTACATATTCCATGCTTCCTTTGGGATCACAGTTTGACTTGTGAGATCTTTTGTCAGCTGGCCACTAATTTCTCATTATTTGTAGATTTATGTGTGTATACTAGGTTAATAACTGCTAGGGTCCTTATAGGCCTAGCCTTGCAACCCAAATGTGGCAGACAAATTTGATTTATATATGGGATGACTTACTTGACTGCCTCAGTTCATTAGAGACATAGGTGCCAGACCAGGGGTGAATTTCCGATTAATCATCCATTGGTCCATGTTGCGCTTAAATAAAGATAGGGAGGATCTGTGCTTCACATGGATGGGGACCTTGTTCCAGAAAATGGGAATTATCTGAGAAACGCATTTGTCTCTCCAGTATGCCCATTTTGTTTCACAAGCAAAATTTAGGTCTTTTACTCTAGTAGCTCTGATACAGTTTGTTTTGCAGCTCTGCAAAAAGGTTCATAAAAACAGGGTCCAGGGATACCATGTATGCCAAAGATCACCAGTCAGATGTCTGTATGATAGTCTGTATGTAAAGATACAGGGCTTTGAGGAAATTGGCCTCAGCGGGATTCTTAGTAAATGCTGGAAAGTTATTTGAGGAAGGAAGAGATGTCACTGTTCTTGGAGTCTTTCATGGTGGATGCTGTACTTGCTAGTTGAAAACTTTTGAATATTGGACCTTTTGCCTTCGAAGGCAGATGCTTTTAGTACCACTTCCTGCATTTAGTGATCTGTTTTGCATTGCGAACATTGCAGTTCCTATAACATCTCTCTGCTGCAGCATCAAACATACCAACTCGTACAGGTACAAACCCATATGTCAACTGGTGAATAGCCAACTGGCTCACAGACAGGACTCAGGAAGTTAGAACTGAGGAGTCCACCTCTACAGAGAGGCCAGTCACAAGTGGAGTTCCTCAGGGATCAGTCCTGGGACCTCTCCTTTTTGGCATTTACTTTTCAGAAGTCAAGGCCAATGTCAGTGTTTCTGGCTAACTAAATTTGCAGATGATTGCAAATTAGGAGCTGTCATTGAATCTGACATTGACGCAGATGTTCTCCGGGAGGGGCTGACACAGACAGACAACTGGTGTCAGAGCCATGGAACTAAATGCCAAGAAATGCATAATAGTATCCTTTGGAAAGTCATCCATGGTAATTATCATATTGACAACACACCCCTTAGAGTTGACCCAGTAGTCAGGGACTTAGGAACACACATAGATAGTAATCTAGTCTTTGATCATCACATGTCTACAGTGGTGAGGAAATCATGTTATGTTGTGCAACTTGTAAACAAAGGTATGGCATCCAAGTCCAAGGAAGTCATTGTTCCACTGTATTCAGCATTCATCAGACTTGCCATTAAGTACAGTGCTCCCTTTGGTATGTACCTAACCAGGCATATCCAACAATTGGAATGTCCGCTGAGGTTCCTCACTAAAAGAATACAGGGTGTAAGTAATATGTCCTATGCAGACTGCATCAAGGCCTTATCCCTGTATTCTGTCTCCTACAGGCTTTTGAGGGGAGATCTATGCCTGGTATACAGAGAATTGTCAAACCTCACTCTTGACTTCCTGCATTTCCACAAAACAAACAACACCAGAATTGCCCGTTCTAATGACTTAAACATTGCCTGTGATATAAATAGGATCTGATGGAGAGATAGGTGTATATCCCAGTGACTACCAAGTCTATGGAATAGGCACCCCATCCATGTGAAGCAGAGTTCCTCCCTAACCCAATTCAAGTGCAACTTGGACAATTGGATGGGAAACCGGAAATTCATCCCTAGTTTGGCACCTGTTTCTAATGCAAACAGGTAACCTGTAAATGGTTCATCTCCCAGGCCCATGCTTACACTTACCAAGGGTATCAGAGCTTGTCAGAGATTTGGGATGCATGGCTAGGCTTAAAAAGGTCCTTGTGGTTGTTAGCCTAGTAACCACCTGTGAACCCCATCATTTGACACTTTACTATGCTATAAGGTCCCAGTCTAGAACACACTGTGCCTTGGGTCCCAGTCTGGAACACACTGTGCCTTGGGTCCCAGTCTGGAACACACTGTGCCTTGGGTCCCAGTCTGGAGCACACTGTGCCTTGGATCCCAGTCTGGAGCACACTGTGCCTTGGGTCCCAGTCTGGAGCACACTGTGCCTTGGGTCCCAGTCTGGAGCACACTGTGCCTTGGGTCCCAGTCTGGAGCACGCTGTGCCTTGGGTCCCGGTCTGGAGCACGCTGTGCCTTGGGTCCCGGTCTGGAGCACGCTGTGCCTTGGGTCCCGGTCTGGAGCACGCTGTGCCTTGGGTCCCGGTCTGGAGCACGCTGTGCCTTGGGTCCCGGTCTGGAGCACGCTGTGCCTTGGGTCCCGGTCTGGAGCACGCTGTGCCTTGGGTCCCGGTCTGGAGCACGCTGTGCCTTGGGTCCCGGTCTGGAGCACGCTGTGCCTTGGGTCCCGGTCTGGAGCACGCTGTGCCTTGGGTCCCGGTCTGGAGCACGCTGTGCCTTGGGTCCCGGTCTGGAGCACGCTGTGCCTTGGGTCCCGGTCTGGAGCACGCTGTGCCTTGGGTCCCGGTCTGGAGCACACTGTGCCTTGGGTCCCGGTCTGGAGCACACTGTGCCTTGGGTCCCGGTCTGGAGCACACTGTGCCTTGGGTCCCGGTCTGGAGCACACTGTGCCTTGAGTTGCATTTACTCCTTTATTAATCTGCAGTTCAAGTTCTGTCTTGGAACTATTTCTTTGAGTTTTGGTTCTGTTTCCTCCCAGGCCATTGCACAACATTTTGTAAGATGCAGTCACCTTTATTAATTTTATTAAGTAGGAATGTGTGGGTGTTCCCACTGTGTGCAGTTTATGGTGTAGGGGGCTTTAACCTCTAGATTCTCTGTTCTTTCATACTTTGGTGCGAACATTTGGGTATGAATAGGTGGACTTTACTGAAAGTTTCTATGTTTTACCAGATGTGTATCCCTTCCTTGTGTGGGCTATGTCAAAGGTCAGTCTGTTTGTAAGACAGGAGAACACAGTTCTTCCTAAGTTCTACCTTTGACTGAAGGTGTGAATCGTGTTTGCTTATGTTCAGCCTTGATTGGAAAGGAAGGTTCATGATTGTCTTTTCACCATTTTTCTTGATCTGTCATCTGCTGGAGAGTCCCTGCAGAAAGACTACATCTTTTGTTTTTTATTTATTTTTTTTACTGTACTGTGCTAGCCCAGAAGGGTATGGTTCCCATTGTCTTATCTTCTGGACTTGCCTGATATAATGATGGTTTGGGCAATGATCATCTTCAGGTGGGAGCATGGCTTCTCTATTGTGTTCCCTCACTCTACACAATATCTTGGACATGTGTTTGTGCTGGAGTCCTTATTAAACCTACCACTGGGTTGAAATATGCAGTCAAGTGGAAGTGACATTCTGACTAGGCAGTTAGTTATCGAACTTAAATGCTTGTTTGATCTTCCTCAGGCATGTGTTTGACTAGGGCCTTGGTTATTCTGTAGTCAGGGTTCATGTATCTTATGTAATCCAGTCTGTGCACTTCAGTAGGCAGACAGGTCACCACAGTTATGCAAAAACAAATTAGCCAGCACCAAGCTGTAAAAAAGTATATAACTTTTAATATAAAGTTATCACAAACAGACCGGTTTCAGCATTAATTTCAAGCCTTCCTCAGTGTAACCATAGAAGTAGCAAGACACTTCTTATGTACACACACCCATAAAGAAACAGGAAAATCATTGGCTGTTCACAACAATTCATTTAGTCCTGGAGGAATTAAACCCCCCAACTTAATTATCCATCTTTTTTCTTTATTGTTCAAAATGTTGTGCCAGCCACTCTTGTTTTATGTTATGTTTTGGCTTCTCCTTTTTATTCACTTTTAGTTTCACAACTAGTTGGCATTGGGATTTATAAGTGAACTGGAGTTTTGGTTGGTGTCATCGGTAATTCTGTTTAAAAACGGCTTTGTAGGCTGACTGTTGGTAGCATATGAAAGCGGAGATTGGGACATGTTTACACTACTTTGGCATTGGATTGAACATATACAAGTGTCCTGGAGTCGGTTGACATTTGCGGCTGTTATTTCCTGGTGAAGTCTACATATTCACATGGTCTACAGATGTGGTGGTTTCCTTTACATGCATAGAAAGACATTTTTCATTTTTTATTGACTTGGACTGGTACAACGAAGGTATTTACCATTTCCTATCTCTAATATGGTTTGAACGGCTGTGTATCTAGCTGGATTGGGGATTTTTGCATTAACTATATCTGAGCATTGTCCGGGACATTCTTTAATAACCACGCAGATGTTTTGTTGGCTGTTTTACACTCACATTGATTTTTTTGTGTGGCTTATTCAGAACGAAGGGTTCTTGGACATCGTTCTACAGTATTTCTTCGTATTAAACTTGGATATGATTATGCAATATACTAGGCCAGGGAAATAGACTTTCTATGCATTATCTACATGGAGAGTGGATTGGAAGCTGGGATTTCAGTTTTTTGTGTACTCGTTTTTGCATACAGTGATTTTGGAGTATACATCAAGCGGACAATCATATTTTTGTTTAGTTTTTGATTTTCAATACTGCGGTGGTGGTGCTGCTTTAGCATTGTCGCCTCACAGTTAGACGTTGTCCGTTCAATTCTCAGAGCGTCTTCTGTGTGGCGACATGCGTGAATGGGCGTTCCTTCGTTGAAGGTTGTGCGTTAGGCCCGGCAAGCCAGCACGTAAAAATCTACTGCCAATCATTAGCGGACCGGAGTTCCGCTGTGGCGACCCCTAACCGGGAAAAGCCGAAAGACACAAACGTGTGTTTCAATATCAAACTGTGTGCTGCTTGTTTTCTTTACATCCCTTTTGTACTTTTTTTGTACTGTTTCAAACCAGAAACATTTATCTGTTACAGGGACTAATTCAATTTTCCATCATTGTGTTGGGAATGTAAATGATATTTAAAATACATTTTGTGTTCTGTATAGGAATTTTTTAACAAATATGCATTATAATATTGCCTTACAATCAATATTGAGTTAGTATTCATCCATTGTGGTTAACTTGGGCAGTTTCTTTGCATATTCTATATATTTATCTATTTTCTCCTTGTATGAATCCTGTTATATCAGACAATAGTGATCCAAACATTTATATGTACAAGAGTCAGGACATTCATTAAGTTTTATTCAATAATTTTTGTATACTTTCCTTGTTTAGATAGCTTTGTTGTTGTATCCCATTGACCTGTGGGTCTATTATTTATTCTTCAGGTTAACAAATTATTACTTGATGGTGGGACAGTATTTAGAGATATTTATACTATTTTTGCTTCATGTGTCAATGGGTTATAAGAATGGTGATACATTTTTTACCTTTCCAGGTCCCGGTTGGTGCTGGCTTTTGACATGTATAATGATATACTGTTTTTTCAATTTCTATTATGTTGTTTCTCTTGAGGTGTATTATATTTCAACTCTCCATTTTGGAGTTTATATTTTGGATATCCAGGGGATTATACCTCTTGGGCAGTTTGTTATATAGGTCCTCTTATCTTTTTTGCCTATTTGATTCTGTTATTACATCATAAGGGATGTACTATTGTTACAACCTACTAAGTGATTACAGGTCCATGGATTGTTGAATTTTTTCTTGGATGTAGCACCATCATCCTGAACTTGGGTTATATGGTGTGAAAGCTAGTATTGCTGAGTTTTCTTGGTTGGCTTCTTAAGAGTTACGTAGCACCATCTTGTATGATCATTGGATTTGCTGGGGGCTATTATTGTACTCCATTTTATAAGTGATTTATTTATCACAATATGAGTCTATCAGATAGCTATTCTAGTCATATATAAAAAAATCTTTTTCTGCATTGAGCATTATGATTTTGGATTGGTAGCCATTAGTGGCAGGGGCCACTGACTTTGATTTATTGGCTGAACTCCTTGGAGCAATGTAGCACCATCTTATATGAACAGTTGGTGGGGACTATTGTACTTCACTCTGGTCAAATCCTATAACTGAATTTGGGAGAGAACTATTTGCATTGAAGCACGGAGGGTTTGAGTGCCCTTAATTTTGCTTCCAGTTGTTTTTGTTTTATTTGATAATTATAACCAGCTCTTTCTTTTTGAGATGGACCTTAATCAACTATGCAGGGGTATATCCTCAGATAGAGATGATCTTGATATCTTTGGAGTGGGTATTTCTACCCCAGCCTCTGGGGAGAATGAACATGCACCTCGTGAGTCTGATTGCCAGGATTTGTTTAACCACTTATCAAGGAATATGAAAAATTTAAGAGCCAATGTTTGGCACTTACGTTTGTTTAAAGCCTGTATGTCCAAAAACATCAGCCCTCGGGGACTACGGGTTAGGGCTCAGTCCCTGGTCAACAATATAGATGAAGAATTACAGACAGCATGGTAAACTATACAACAGCAAGCTTCTATGGGGTTTGTACAGGCTCTAGCCTCATATTATGACCGGTGTATAGATGGGGGGATACTGGAGGTTACTATGTTATGTCAACAATCTAAAGTATTTGTGGGTCACAAAAATTACTCTATTCATTTACAGCAGTTAGTCCAGGAACTTTCGGGTTTGGAACAACAGCTTAAGGAGTGTAAGTTACACAAATTCATTAGAGACTTTATGGATTATGACAAAGGTAGACCATTTGGTCCATATAAAAGTGTGAAATTCTCTAAGACTGGCCCCAAACCAAATAAAAAGAAACGCCCAAGGTCAGTATTAAAGAAAACCAATTTTTCCTCTACAGGCACCTCAGGGGATGAGTCCACTTCCTACACAGACTCTGAATTAGCAGTAGGTATAACCTCACCTACACCAAAACGGGCTAATACCAGCACGGATTTCCCTTTATTAAAAACAGTCACAGGAGGAGGGGAGATGTAAACACAAGAAACGTAACAAATGTGGAGACTTTACTCCAAATCTTGAGCAACAAGTAGAACATAATAATGTACTCAATATTTCATCTCATGCTCTTACCCCTGTACAAACTGACCTTCTTAATAAAGCCCTAAACTTTGTGCCAGCTTTCTTTGTTGCTGAGAATGATTTTGTCAGATTTATATTCTTTTGGTAGAACATTGAATTTAAAATTATTTTTTGATAAAAATAATGATTCTTGTTCTGTTGAACAGGAATTTCATTTTCAAAGATCGAACTTCATGCATTCTGTGGTACAACTATTTTTACATAATATTCTTAAAGATCTGCATACTTATGGTGAAATACAGAACAAACCTCATAACCTCTCACTGATTCAACAAAGGGCACTGATGGAACCTAAGTCTAATACCAACATAGTCATTGTAACTGCAGACAACGGGGGGAGCCACTGTGGTCATGGACTTGGATACATATAATAATGAGGCTTTATGACAACTCAACAACCATTTATATTATATGTCTATGGCATTGGACCCCACTAATGCATTCAAACATCAGACAGATGATTTCATTCAAAATGCTGTGGATGAAGGGGTTATATCCAACAACACTGCAAAACATCTTATGATAAAGGATCCCAAAAAGCAACACTTTTATCTGTTACCAAAAATCCACAAATCTTTAACGAACCCTCCGGGTAGACCGATCGTTTCTGGTAGGGGATCACTGACTGAATCACTGGCTGCTTTTTTGACTCAATATCTGAAACCTCTGCTGCCCCTTGTGAGATCTAGAATACTTGATACCATTGAATTTTTACAAATACTATTTGATGCCCAGGTTGAATCACATTGGTTCCTTTGTACAATGGATGTGGCCTCCCAATATACCAATATTCCTCATTGGGCTGGCCTTTTGGCCATTGAGTATTGGTTGGGAGTTGCTGAATTATATCCCCCCGGATTCAATACTTTAATACTCATGACGGAACATGTCTTGACCAAAAATGTTTTTTACTACCAGGATAAATGCTTTCTGCAAACTAAGGGGTCGGCGATGGGGGCATCTTTTGCCCCCATTTACGCCAATTTATTTATGGCTTATATAGAAGAACACCTCATATATAATCCCCTACACAATCTGTATTTGCCAGAAATGGACATCTGGCGTCGATATTTGGATGACTGTTGGCTTATATGGAAGGCTGATTTGGAGTATTTACGGGAATTTGTTGATTACCTCAGTGAGAACAAATAGGGTATTGAGTTCACCTGTACAAAAGATCTTAACCACATTACATTTTTGGATGTCCTAGTTACCAAGAATGCGGATGGTACTTTGGACCCACAGATGTTTCGTAAATTCCCTGAATATAACTCACTTTTACATGCGACCCATCATCACCCGCCACATGTCATTCATAATATACCAAAATCTCAATTCATGAGAGTGAAGCACATTTGTTCTGGTAGTGTCAAACGTCATTATTATAAAGCTGATATGGTCAGGAGGTTCAAGGAACGTGGATATAAACCTGGGGTAATCACTATGGCTTGCAGGGAGGTTAGTGGTATGGCCAGACAGGAATTGTTACAATATCAACACAAATCCAAAAATGAGTCAGCCCCTATCAGAATGATCACTACATATGGACGCAACACCAGTATTTTTTGTAAGGTGGTACAGGAAAATTGGAATATCTTGTTGGCCAATGAGAAAATCAGGACTTTGATTGATGAACGGTGCCGATTTGGATTTAGGAGAGGTAGGACCCTGGCTTCCCACTTTAATCATTATAAGGTGGGTACCCAGGTTCCATTTCAACAATCTACACTTTTGGGGGATACACTGCAGGGATGTTTCAGGTGTGGTCATTGTGTTCATTGTAATAGACTTAACCAAACAAAAACTTTTAGCAGTCGCAATACCAGTCAAGTATATGATATAAAATGTTTTGCAATTGTTCATCGGATTGGATTATATACCTTGCCACATGTACATGCTCGGCCTTTTATGTGGGCCAAACATCCAGGTCCATTAAATTTAGGATCAGTAAACACAAGTGACATCAGACTTGACAAATGCATTGTATAAGCATGTTCTCAAACATCCCTCTGCAACTTTTACTTTTACGGTCATTGATATTATTAAGGGAGATAGAACAAACAAGAGTGGCTGGCACAACATTTTGAACAATAAAGAAAAAAGATGGATAATTAAGTTGGGGGGTTTAATTCCTCCAGGATTAAATGAATTGTTGTGAGTAGCCAATGATTTTCCTGTTTCTTTATGGGTGTGTGTATATAAGGAGTGTCTTGCTACTTCTATGGTTACACTGAAGAAGGCTTGAAATTAATGCCAAAACTGGTCTGTTTGTGATAACTTTATATTAAAAGTTATATACTTTTTTTCACCTTGGTGCTGGCTAATTTGTTTTTGCATTACTGTCTCTTTAAGCCGTGCACTGCTGAACTTGCAGGGGAACATTCTGGACTGCTCACCACAGTTGTCACTGATTTCAACACCACGAGTTTTCCACAGCACAAACTCCTCTCCTAACATTCAAAATACCCTTTAGTCCTCACTTCTCCAGATCTTGTTTGCCACTTCCTGCTACTAGATAGGATCCTTAATGCTTGAGCATATCAGATTAAAAATTGATTTTCTCTGAAGAGTAAGTACTCTGTTTTCTCAATATTTTAACTTGGAAAATGGTCAGAACATCAAACAAAACCCTATTGGAGAACACGGTCACCAACACTGTATTAATATATGAGAATAGCCCAATGAAAAGAAATTCTCCTCATGACAAAATATTAAACCATTGTTGAAGTAGAGGTAGAAAAAGTGCAAACCACTACTATATTGATTAACCTTGCTAAATGTTGCTAGAGTACCCTGTGCAACAGAAGGGGGGAAAAAAAACAGAACAAGTAATTGTCTCCAGTAACAGCAATTGCAATGACTTTCTTTTACTTTTCCCTTCACTTGTGCTGTCTGTATGGATGTGGTGCGTGCATTAAAGTAAGAGTTTTCAGTGCGTTTGACAGCAGTGACCTGAAATGCATTACTGTGGTTGTATTGTGGCTGTAACTGCCTGCATAAATGTGTTCATTAGATTACAGTCAGACACCTGAACCATACACAGTCAGCATGTGCTTGTGTGCAAGTGTGTGTTTTGAGGTTTTGTGTGCGTGCGTGTGTGTGTGTATTTAGACATTATTAAATTCTTACATAGAATTTCGGATGTAATACACTTCTCCCAACAGCAATTACATATCCTACGCCAAATTTAAAACACTACATAGAGGAGCTGTTTGTATCTAGTATATAAAAATATGAACAAAATATGTATATACTAATTGTAAAACAGATATAAATAATAGGCACAATGATGTTCTACTGGGGGGCTTACAAGGAAATTACAGATCTTTTTTTTTGGGGGGGGGTGAGACCCCAGTAGTGACATCATGCTTCACAGCACCCCGGGAAATCTATTAATTCTCTGTAATGCCTACCCTGGGTATCAGTATTGCTTGCTTAATCAGTTGTGTTCTGTTGTTTTCCTGTAATATGTCAAAAAGTGTATTTTGCAAATTTCTGTCTTAAAACGCCCCTTTTCCCATATGTTACCTAGACCACCAAACTGTGTGGGGTCAAGCGTTTGGAGGTTGTCAATGTCCTTGTTTATAAAGTCCATATAATGTATTCCATGGCCTTGCAGATCACCTTAGTTAGGATGATGGGCCTGTAATTGCCTGGGTCAGTGGATGCTCCACCTGTGTGTAGAGGGATGACAGTGGCTGTCCTCCATTCAGCTGGGATGAAGCCGGCGTTCAGGCTTTGGTTGAATAGGGTGTCTAACGGAGCTGAGAGCTCATGCCTGAGTTCATGTAGGATACAGCCAGGGATGTTATCGGGTCCAGTGGAGACTGTATTTTTTGCCTTTGAGAGGGCATTAATTACCTGCTCCCTGGTGATGAGGGGAGCAGGTGCTGGGGATGTCCTGGTTTACTTATGGGGGACAGGGGGGTGAAGTTTTCACTGAACCTGTCTGCTAGCAGGTTGGCTATATCTGTGGTGTTTTGTGTATGTGGTGTTACTGACCACCAGTTCAGAGCAGATTTGGGTGTTGTCTTTGAGATTGCAGACGTATGTGAAGAAGGCCTTGTGATTGTCTTTGGTGGATGTCGCCAGTTTGGACTCAAATTTAGCCTTAGAGGATTTCACCAGTGACCTTATGTCCTTGTTCAGACAAAGTAGAGATTGCTTCCAACTTGGCACCTGCTCCTTCTTGGCCCTGAACAGCATTTTCTTCCTTCTATTATAAAGTTTGTTTATTGCTGCTGTCCACCAGACAGGTTTACTCTTCCTTGAGGAAGATGATTTGGTCCTGTCAGGTATTGCTGAGTCCATACAGTTATGTAGGTGCTCATATAGTTTTTTGGTGTAGGCTTGGACATCAGTGATAGTTCCAACTGAAGGGATGGCAGCTGTAAAGCTGCTTATACCTGCTTTGAGGAGATTTTAGTAATCTTTGGAAAAGTCTTTTCGTTTGATCCTGACAGTGGGGGGGGGGGGGGTCAGGGGAGGTGGTGATCGCTTTATGGTCAGACCTTACCAAGGAGGATGACACTGTAGGAGTGCTACAGTCGCTACTCATGTTGGTTAGGACCAGGTCCAGGATATTTTCACCTCTTGTAAGGGTGTCGTCCAGCTGATCCAATGCATTGGCATTGACGAAGTTGAGGAATCTCTGGGCATTCGTGTTTGGGCTAGAGTAGGTCTTCCACTCTATGGTTGGGTAGTTGGTCACCCAGGATCAGGGTAGAGGGTTGAATCTTGATGGATTCAAGTAAGTCCAGATAGGTGGAGTGGGCATCCTGAGTCATGGTTGTGGGTCTGTAGCTAGCTATGATTTGAATAGGTGTTTTGTCAACAATTAACTGCACTTGGAGTGTCTCCTGTGTGTCATACTGTTTGACCAGCCTGGAGGTGTGTATGTCTTTGATAAATATTGAAACTGCATCTCCTTCGGCTTTGTAGCCCTTCATTTGGGGTCTGAAAGTATGGTAGGACAAGTAACCTGGTAAGGGTGGGGGTGCTCTCCGCAGCTTTGAACCAGGTTTCAGTGACTGCACAAATGTCAGCATCCTAAAGGGCAAGGAATGCTTGCAGTGAGTGCATTTTCATGCTAAAACTCCTAGCATTTGGCAGCATGACCTTTAAATTTCATTTATAAGTATTTTTCATGTTGGTAATTTTGTGCTCATGACTTTGCCTAAAAAAAGGCACTATGGTGGAGGCAAGAGTCTGTGCCAGAAGCCTAAAGCCAAGGGGAGACAGAAGAAGGCCATCTCTGGTAAAGCATCGTGGTCTGCTAGTCATGTCCTCCCAGGCTGTCGGGTACTGGATCCCTATGGAATAACACCAGAAACTAAGCCAACTGTTAAAGTCAATCATTTTCTGTTTGTATTGAGGTATCATTCTGGGTGATGTTAGGATGCAGCTTAAGGGTAGGGACATACCTGCCTGGGACACACATTCAGCAAGCTCAGTCATGTCTCTTCATATAGTCCAGCGAGGTATGTCTCAAGTCGTTCACACTAACGTGGACTATGACAGAGTCATAACAGTACCTGTTGTTGAGAGACTTGAGTTGCGTGTGTGATGTGGTGGATTCTAACACCTGACAAGCAACTTACTGTGACTTTCTCCTTGTCTAGCCTGGTGAGGGGCACATCGGTGTGTCTCATGATAGTCTCATATGACTAGTATGCTGGGTTTGTGGTTGGGCCTTTGAGGCTGTGAGACACAGATGTGTGTACTATGTGTGATGCTTGATGCTGTGAGTTGTGATGTGCATGTGTGTTTTTGCTTTGGAGGTCTCTTTTGTTTAGGTATGCTTTTGTTGAGAACCCCTGCATATGTAGGAGTGTGTTGTACAGATGTGGGTGGTGTTAGAGGTGTGGTGTCTATAGTGTTTGTGCAGACAACCTTCTCAGTGCCAGATGTATTGGCTAATGACTGAGACAGCAAGGATTCTAGGTTCTTAATGTGATTGCATCTCTCACATATTGTGTTCCTAGGTGGTAGTAGTAGAGGGTTGTCTGTGTACATAAGGCAGTTGCTACACTGTCTCAGGATGCTCATATCAACCAGACTAGCAGGAGAAACCATAGGCAGTTGTCCTGTCCATGGTTATCAGAATCTGTGGAAGAGAGGTCAGGGATAGTAGAGTGGGTACTATCTGAGGAAAGTACCTATAGGTGTGAGTAGGGCTGGCTAAAATTCATGCAGTAGCTACAGGCGAGGAAGGAAGATCCTAAGAGAAAAAGAAAGGAAGAGTGCAGAGTAGGAAAAGCAGGAGGATTCTAACAAGCTAGCTTTTCCCAAGGTTTCAAGGGAGGTTTCTCTGTAAAGCTAATTAGCCACCTCAGGAACTCTAGGTGTCTGTAGAATTAATTCTGCATGCTGAAGTTTCTGTCAATGCTGATCCAGTCCTGAGGGAAGACTCTTCAGCTTCTTAGAACAAGGACTTTCTAGACATTTAGAGAGTCAGCTGTGTCTGCCAGGTCAGCTAGCTCAGTAGAGAGTCCCTGTTTACATATGGATTGGGACTGAATGGTGGTAAGTTTAGACTTGAATAGATCATGGTGTCCTCTTTCTCTTTCCTCTGTGCTTTCAGGGCAACTAGTGAAGGGTCTCCGTTTTCATTTCTTTTGCTCCTACTCCAGGCCATATTTTGGTTCCAAGAGTACCAGAGCACCAGTGTTATCCCAGCACCTTCTCCATCACACTGACCATTTCTGTTGCACTTACAACTTTATTGAATTATCTCTTGTGACACAGGCAAATTTACATTTATATAACAGTAATTGAACAGTATTAAGTTTACGTTTACAAACATTATACTTCACATATATTGCCATTTATCATATAACCTAAGCAACATTATGTAAATTATTCAGTTCCTGCATTTATTTTTTTTAAACAAGAGACATCTTTATTACACCATCAGTTACTACATAGGCAGTCACACATTTATACAAATGAAAACAGAGCACACCAACACAATCCTAGTTGGAATCATTTTACATTACAAACCATACTGACAAACACTCAGTTGCAAACATTATAATAATCAACCCAGTCATTTTCTGTCAAACATTACATGGATCATTTAAGTCCTACCGTATTTTAAACCTCATTCCTCCCCTGTATGTATTGTTCCCCCAGTTCCCATTTATTCCTATGTAGTTTGCTCCTACCCTTTTCTAAAGGTCTCAATTCCAATTTTATCTACTATATTCATTACTTCTAGTATAGTTGGTTTAGATTTTGATTTCTGTTTTCTAGTAATTGCTTTTTTGTCAGCCACCATAATTAGACACAGCAAGGCCTTACCATGTCTAGGCAATTACAATTCTGCATCATAGCTCAGAAAAATAATCTCCCTTGTCACACCTATCTGTCCACCCAGCATTTCCGACAGTGCATCCCGCAGGGCGTCCTTAAAGTCAGCCAACTGTCCCCAGTTACCTCTTTCTTCCCCATCACACCTCCAGCATTTGCTGTCTACCTGAGGAAAAATTCTCTTGAGTCTACTTGGGGTATAAACATATCTGTGTAAACATTTCCAAGCCTAAATCCTAAATCTTCTAGATTTTGTTGCACATTTGGAGACATAAATATATCCTCCCTTTGTTTCTTTGTGAATTGCTTATCCAGTCTCTCTTCCCAATTCGTTCTAACCTCCTCTGACCGATTCTTACAGTTGTCATGCAATATTTTATATGCTCTACTAATTATTTATTTTTTTAACAGCAGCTTCTGTTCTAGATTCTAATAAAAACTCTACCAGTGCTGATCTTTCCTTTAGGACCCCTGTTTCTTTCTCTTTGCTTGTACTCTCTGATATCAATCCTTGATAAGGAAGGCAATCTCTAACCTGTAGCCCAAATAAATTCTTGGTATCTTCCCATTCTATCATCTTTCCCTCAGTAGTTATTTGCTCCCAATACCTTGGTTCCATTGCCAGTTTTGTCCAGTAAATTCCAGCCGTCTCTTGCCTATTATCTGTATCCCTACTTGCAGTCATCCTTATCGGGAGAATATCCTTTCTCTATTCCCATGTTGGCTTAGTTCTTGGGATACTTTCTGTTACTTTATGAATGTAATCTTCTGTATGGTTATAATTATTCTCCTTAAGGAGCTGCACCCAAAAATCCCAGTCTCTCCTTATTTCTTAAGCTTCCACCCGGTTTCATCATCATCCCTTTCCACTTTGAATTATAGCTTTCTGCTTGTGCGCTGTGTATAGGAGCCTTAACTGTGTAGCTATGAAATACCCCTTCAAGTCAGGTAATCCCAATCTGCCCTGTTCTACTGGAAGAATCAGTTTATCCCACTTGACTCTTGCTGTGCCCCCCCCCCCCCCGCCCCCAGACAGTTTGTTACATTGGCATCGGCACCTTTGGTTCCAATGACTGTTTCCATCCTTGTCAGCATCAGTATCATCTAGATAAGAGGTCATCAATATGGATAGTTGCAGTTTCAAGACTCATGCAAGCTCCTTCGACCCATTCTTGTGATCATCGACATTGGCATTTGAGTGTTTGGTGCTGACAATGTCCTGTGCTCTTGGATTACTTGCATCAGTGTTGAGCACTGTTTGAGGCATGACTTTGCCAACAATCTCTGGTAGTTTAATGCAGGCTGGGATACTAGTCAGGAGGACTTCGTCTTGGAACTTGCCACAGATCCCTGTTAGGTAATACCTAGTTTTGCTGCACTCTGTTATGCCTCTTCTTTTTCCTTTTAATTCTGTATTAAATCCTTACATTTTAAATAGCAACATTAGACCTACGTTACTAGAAAAGGAGGAAAACACAACATATTTTATTGTTATGGTCATGGAATAGGCATGTATATTTCCTATTGAACAATTTTCAGTCACTCCAACATTGCATGCATTGTTCAGTTCCCATCTTCCCCTAAACTTTTTCTCTCCTCCTGAGCATTATTTTGCTTGCATTGTTCTCATACATTCCGTGTATTTCTATGAAATTTTCATTCCTTTTTCTAAAGACCCATCCTTTAGTTATTTTATTTCCTTTGCCTTATTCAGAATTCCAATTGCATTTGGCTTAGAATTGCATTTTTACTAGTATATTTTACAGCCAAAAGCATTAAACTTAATAAGGCTTTACTGTGTTTAGGCAATTCAGATCTTCTATCCCAGCTCAGAACAAGTTTCCATATTTATAAGTTTTTGTTCTCCAAACATGTCCAACCAAGTACTCTATGATGAATTGTTAAAATCTGCCAGCTTGTTACATTCCCAAAAATCATTTCCCTAGTTACATCTTTCTTTCCCATCACACCTCCAGCATTTACTGTCCACCTGAGGAAAAATTCTATAAAGCCTACTTGAGTTATAAAATACCTATGCAAATACTTCCATGCCAGAATCCTAAACTTTCTGGACAAGCATACTTGTGAAACTTACAAATGTCTTCTTATTGTTCCTTTGTAAATGTCCTTCCTTTCTCTTTTCCTAATCTTTTCTGAATGATTCTTTTAGTTAACATACAATATTTATACACACTACTTATCACCTTTTTAATAGCAGCTTCTGTTCTCGACTCAACTGAAAACACAACCAGAGCTGGTCTTTCACTCGGCTCTCCTTTATCCCTTTCTCTTTGCCTGTACTCCATTATCATTCCATGGTTGGGAAGGTGGTCTTTAATCTGCAGTTCAAAGTTCTGCTTAACTTCATCCCAGTCTGTTACCTTTCCCTGTCTGGTTATTTGTTCCCAACACCTTCGTTCCTTTTCTAATTTCCTCTTTTAAATTCTTTTAAAATTCCAGCCCCCTAGTACCTGTTTTCTGTGCCTCTACTTGCAGTCATCCCTATTGGTCTAAGACAGAACCCGCACTAGGCAATCTAGGTAGTTGCCTAGGGCCTGCTGAGGGGGGCCCACTGGCTGATGGGCTGCAACAACTTTTAATTAAACAAACAAAATTCTTCTTCAAGGATGTACTCTGCATCTGTGCGTGCGTCTTTAGTACATTGCATGCACAGATGCAGATTTAAATGTTTGAAATTGCTCCTACTGCCTTTTGTGCAGGATTTAAACACTGATAACATGGGAACTGCTACAGAACTTGCAGCCCTGAGAGAGCCAGGACAAGCTATTCCTTCCTTCAAGAGTTGTGACTGTGAAATGCCTTAGTTAGGGATAGTGGGTTAATTTACTTGCTCAGGCTCAAACCCTGTACTGTGCTTATAGGAAACAAGAGCCTGAATTATTTACATCAACTACCAGCCTGCTCACTTAGTTATCAGGGGTGCATTTTCAAAGAAGGTGAGTTTGAGGGCATTTTCAAGGAATATGATGTTCAAGGCAAGAGATGTTTGTTTTCAGTGTGCAGATGTTCTGTTTAGCAAATAGCCATCAGTGTTTGCACTATAAAATTTGAAAGCAGTTTTAGTAGCACAACAGACCTTTGGTGCAGAAAGCTGTGGGTTTAATTACCACACCATCTAGATAGATTGCTGATACTACAGTGCACTTTAAGGGGAGATGGGGTGCTGCTCTCCTGTGTGTCTCCTCCTTTGGATGAGATGCATAGTAACTATGAATAGGTTGTCAGTTTGCCAGCCATTCCCTATTGCGTACCATTTTTTTTAATGTAAAGTAGTGTGTTTATTATTCAAGGACAGCAGGCACTGAATTTGTAGATGAAATACTGAAATGTACATTTGTTTGCCAGCTGCAAAGTCTTCATTAGTTACAGATCTGTTTAATGTGAAATTAGTCAGATGACTTTTACTTCTGCAGAGATTGTGCATTTGACTGATATAGGTGGATTGTAATGGCAGAAGTTTCAGTGGCCTTTTATGGTTGAAAGTTCTGAAATGGGTAATTGTCATTATTGGTTCAGCCATTTTGTTTCATGATTTACTGGAAAAAAGGTTTCCAAACTACAAATTTAAAGTGCACACTAACAAGTGGTGCTTTATTATATAAGCAATATATAATGTACTGCAATCAGGAAGGTGAATCAACAAACGCACGCATGCATGTATGTATGGCCCTAAAAATTTGCATAAGCAGCCTAGGTTTTGAAAACAACCCAAAGGTACACTTAATGTGCCACTGACCAGGTGCATTTTCTTTGAATATGGGTTTCACTGCAGTTTCAATGAATGTGAGTTTCAAGGGCAGAGAAGGTTACTGTTGTTCATGCTAAGTCTAGTTTCATTGTGGGACTGCAATGGTTTGTTTAGCAAATGGCTATCTGAGTTTGTGCTATAAAACTTAAAATAAGTTTTAAATTAAATCCAAATATCTGTAATCATTGTAGAAATAAAGAAAAGGTTTGAATAGTGTTTTATGGTAACTGGGAAGGCGAGTAATGGGACACTGGAATGTCTGGGGGCAGCAATCCATTACCATGCCTAGGGCCTCAATTGACTATGATCTGGCTCTGCTGTTGGTAAAACCTCCATTTTCCATTCTTGAGTTGGTTTAGTTCTTTGAATACTTTCTTCTAATTTGTGAATATAATATTCTGTAAGTTTGCTATTATTCTCCTTATGGACTTGCAGTTTACTTCAAATAATGTATTTGCACTTAGTGGCACCACTGACGAACTTTATGTAAAACTGACTTTTTTTGTATACCCACATCATTTTGTCTGACTATTACCATCTTGCACTGTGCTGTATTTTAATATTTTCTTGTTAGATCATGCTTATTCTGTTTTGTTACATTGTTGTCTGTGTGATGTCTTAGAGTATAAAAAGAAACATCCTTTTTAAATGGTCTTTTTTGATGGAGAATTATTCTTGAAATGAAAGCCTTACTAACGCAGTTAATCAAAATTACTATTTGTTGAAAATTAATGGTGCCAGCAAAAGCATTTTTTGGGTGAAGTGGCCATATCCTCTCATTACGTAGTAAATCACTATCCCACACATCTGCCTCTTAATACATTCAACTCAAAAAATCTGTGCATGTCAGAGGAAAGGTGCAAAATCCTGCAGCGGTCTAAACCCTTTTGCTAAAATATCATTGTGTTCCACCAGTTTCATGGTTAGTATGAATTCACCTCTTTCAGTATTAGCTTTGCCTTCTGGAACTCTGAAGAAGCTTCTCTTTCCCTGGCAGGTGTATTATAGGTGTTGCCTTCCCAGTCTACTTTTGTCTTGCGTCTGAGGGCTTTACATGGGTGCACTGTAGCTCAGTCAGCAGCACCTGTGGTTAAGCATAGTGTGCAACTTGAATTTGTTTGGAGGTGACCCAGTCGCTGTCTCCTACAATACACTGTTGGACATGCTCACTTTAAGTGGCATTGCTGTTTCACTCTAAGTGAGAGTGCGTTCATTGATATTGTGCTCCTAAAAGTATAATTTGTGTGTTAGCATATAGAGTAGGACAGCTATTACGTGGGATTGTCTGATCTATTTTAGGCAAATTTATCTCTTTTTTTTTTTTTTTTTAATTTGGCCAATTTTTATTTCACTTGATGTATATGAACATGAAATAGTATATCTTCTAACATAAATTTATTTTACTGGAATTATTTTCCTCTTGATGACAAATTTTGTCACTACTGGTTTTGCTGCCACTGAAAGATGGCTTTTTTAGAGTACCATGAAGAGCAGTGGTATTTATGACGTAATGGTTTCATACATGTGTTGTAAGTTTTTGTTGAATGTTTTTAAGTTGTCTAATGTACTTTCAGCATTGTAAACATTTCCTACTGGGCAATATATATATATATATATATATATATATATATATATATATATATATAGATATATATATGTGTGTGTATATATATATATATATATATATATATATATATATATATATATATATATATATATATATATATATATATATATATATATATATATATATATATATATATATATATATATATATATATATATATGTTTACAATGCTGAAAGTATATATATATATGTATGTATATATATATATATATATATATATATATATATATATATATATATACATATTTATATATATTTATATATATCTCTATCTATATATATATATATACACACACACACACACACACACACACACACACACACACACACACACACACCTGTGGTGTGAAATATTAACTTGGTTCAACACTGGATTCAGGTGTATGCAGTTTGTTTTACTGATAGCCAATTGAGTTGCCTTGGCTTTGAAAGCTGAGTGGTTGAAAGGTATGTTGGTTACCACATTGAAAATTTATCAACCTCAGAGGAAATATTGTAAGTACTAGTAATATGTAGGCTGTCTCCAAGACACAGTGGGATGTAGACCATTGAGAGTTTCTAGTTTTTCTTTTGAGATTTTAGTTTAATGCCTAAATCTGTCTGAAAGCTGTAATATTTAATGTCTAGAATTTATTTGTGAAGCTCGCGTAGAGGATGTCATCACTGTAACTGTTGATGCCTTGTTTTGTAACTAAATTCTGAGGTTTGGAGATGCATTTCTTCTCCGTCTGTCACTGTGGTATGTGCTTGCCCTCCTTTGCTGTTCTGAAAAGTATTCTTTGACTGGTACTGTCAGATTTCCCCTCAAACAGATATAGTACCAGATTCTGGAGCTTGAAGGCAGTTGTCTCCTAGGTTATAGAAGGGCAAGTTGTACAGCCACTCCAACTTTTTTCCCATTTGCAGTATTTGTATATTTGACATACTAAAGTAAGGGGCCATTACCCAATGTATTTTGGACTTCAATGCAGAATCACATTTGTTGTTTGCATATCATCTTGGGTAGGCCCTATGGGTTTCTTGTAGATCTCCTTTTAAGGGATGACTTGTGTGAGGTAATGCATGATGGAACAGAAACAAATAAATGCATAGTAAGGTCCATGAAGCAGGAGCAGCTGATGGAAAATAGCAGTTGCAAGTGTCACTTGATGACATACTGAAAGCTTGGGGTGGCTGCATTTGTTTTCACTGTATTCGTTACTGTTAAATCACAACTTGAGATGGATGATGAGGGCCTGCAGGTCTGATGCAGAAATGCAGCAGAACTATTTGTAAGGTCATACAGGAATGGGAAGGCTGTCTCCCATGCTTAAGAGCTGATACTTGATGTGATGGTTTTTTAGAGCAGCTTTGATAAAAAAAAAAAAAAATGCCATATTGGTTGCTTTCCAGGGCCAGAGCAGATTGTCATTTACTTTATCAGATGTACAGATTTCTGATGACTAGCTTACTTCTTTTCACAGGTTCAGATGACTGCACTATTCGCTTCTGGGAGGTTTGCACAGCCCGCTGTATGAAAATAATTAAAGTGGAAGGAGCTGTGAAGAGCATTGCTTGGAACCCGAATCCCAGCCTGTGTCTAGTGGCTGTTGCATTGTAAGTTACACTAACTGTGTCTGATCGTCTGATAATAATGTGCCTTGCTAACTTGGCTTTCATTGCTATGCTTGGTATTGGAGTTCTGAAACTCATCAAAATGTTCAGAAATGTCCAGCTGTAATAAGTTTAAGTTATCATTCTGGTTGTTTGTGGAGATTAGAATGTGCTAGCAAATAAGAAAGATGTTCTAGGAGGACCAAGGAGTAGGAAAATTGTTAAGACTTTATGTGAAGAACTTTGGCTCACATGATAGGGCAAACATGCCAAACGGGGACATAGAATACATATTTCTCATACAAATACAGCTGTTGGGCAAGGTAGCACGAGGGTATGTTTCACAGGAGTACAAGTATTTAGTGAATTCTGTAGATACAAATCCAGTATGTCATACTATTTATGATAAAAGTTATTCATAGAAAACAATATGTTAATGCACTGACACTTTCCTGTGTATTGGTTAAGGAAAAAGAGACGTATATTGGAGGTGGCTGAGAATGTGGTGAACGTTTTAAGAAGATTAAATACACAAGTGAGGTTTAGTAATAGGTTGGGAAAAGACCACACTGGAGTTGAAGGAAGCATTTTGCAAAATGTTCAGATTTTTCCTCATATTTTTGGACTGTTTTTCATAAAATGCTTGGTTTTCTGGCAAATCACTGAGGATTGAAGTCACTATTCCATATTCATCAAGGATACCCACATCTCCAGGTTAGTGGCACAGCATGATGCCCCAGAGATCATCCATGCGCAACTATCAGCAGGCAAAACCACATTTCAAGTCGTAGCCTGTTATAGATTGCCCACCATGTCCCAAGATGCTCACTCAGCATTCCTTGAGGCATTGGAAAATATAAAGGTCCTACCAAACACCATAATTTTGGGTGATTTCAACTACCCTGGTATAGGCTGGGTGAACTATCAAAGTTCTAACTCCTATGCCCAGCGGTTCATAGAATTTATAAATTCAAATGCCCTTGAACAACTGATATGTTCTCCCACTAGAGGGGACAACATATTGGATTTAGTCATCACAAATATGGGCGCCCATTGTACCACACCCATTATCACTCCCTCTCTGGTCAGATCAGATCACAAACTGATAACCCTGGACATCCTCACCCCTCCACCTCCCCCAGTCAAAGAAACCATCGTAAAAAACCTTTCTAAAGCAAACTTCAAACTAGTTGCATCCGAAGTGGAAAGCTTCACTATTCCCTTGCAGAAGGATAATGATATCCAGGATGCGGAATCCTACACCAAGGCACTCTATATGCATCTTCAGGATTGCATGGACCGTGCTATCCCAAATAAAACCAAGACTCCTTCCTCAAGCAAGAAGAAACCAGTCTGGTGGACCCCGGCCATAAGCAAACTATACAATAAAAGGAGGAGATCAGCTTTAGTAAGAAATTGAGGGCCCTCATCAAGTCAACTAAAGCCAATTTTGAAAATAAAGTTGCCAAGGATAACCATAAGGCCTTCTATGGTTACGTCAAAAACCTAAATGGCAAGGCTCAGGTCTGTTCTGAGCTAGTACAAAATGGAACAAAATACACTGACCCTACTGACATTGCCAACATCTTGGCTGACAGGTTCAGTGCAAATTTCTCCCCTCCCTCACCACCTGCAGGGCCTATTACTATTCTAGGGGATTGTGTAACTCCAATTATTACTGGTACGTTGGTTAACAAGGCTCTATCTAAAGCTAAAAACACTGCCTCCATGGGACCAGATGGTATCCCAGGCTGTGTCATACATGAGCTCCAAAATGAATTAACCCCGCATCTGAATACCCTGTTCAGTCTCAGCCTCTCGACAGGATATGTGCCCATAGAATGGCGTATAGCAACGGTGGTTCCGCTGCACAAGGGTGGGCCCACAACCGACCCTGGGAACTACCGACCAATAAGCCTGACCAGTCTGATCTGTAAGGCAATGGAGGGAATTATTATGGAACTATAAATGGAGAGATTGGGAAACTCCAAACACTTGACCCCACATAGTTCGACTTTGTCAAGGGCAGATCATGCCTCCTGAACCTGGTGGACTTCGAGACAGTTACTCAGGCTATAGATAAGGGAAAAGAGGTACACACGGCTTACCTTGACCTTGCTAAAACATTTGACACCATTCCCCATTCGGGTATTATTGATAAACTCACCAGCCTGGGCATAAACCCTTACGTCACAAGATGGATCGCAAACTGGCTTTTAGACAGATCCCACAAAGTAAGAGTAGCGGGATCTATGTCTGAATCCAGACCAGTAACGAGCGGTGTGCCTCAGGGCTCTGTCCTGGGACCCCTCCTGTTTGGCATGTACTTCTCAGAAGTACAAGCAAGCACTGAAGGGCTGTGGCTGATCAGGTTTGCGGATGACTGCAAACTGGGTGCTATAATAGAGTCTCCGGCCGACATGGATATCCTCCAGAAGGGCCTTAATGAGACTGATGCATGGTCTCAAGCTAAATGCTAAAAAATGCGTAGTAATCCCCTTTGGAAAAAACAGAGTACCCGTGAACTACCACATAGGAGGTAACCCCCTGAAATCTGAAGAAGTAATAAGGGATCTAGGGACCCAAGTAGATAGTCCGCTTTCCTTTGATAACCATGTTGCCAAGGTGGTTAGAAAATCCTATGTGACCCATCTGATCACGAAAGGGTTCGCATCAAGATCTAAGGATGTAGTGGTGCCCCTCTACTCTTCCCTCATCAGACCCATTATTGAGTACAATGCACCAATTGGAATGTACCTGGCCAGGCATCTCCATCAGCTGGAGAGACCACAGAGGTACCTCACTAAGAGGATTACTGGCCTCAAACAGTTGCCCTATGCAGCACAATTGAAAAAACTAAGGCTTTTCTCTGTTGCATACCGCCTTCTCTGAGGCGATCTCTGTCTAACATACAGAGCCATGTCCAACCCAGAACTGTTGAACATGATCCATCTTAGCAAAACCAAATCTACTCGAGATGCACATTCTAGGGATATAAACCTCAGCACAACAATGAATAGAACATGCTGAAGGGATAGATTCCCTTCGCAAAGACTTTCCTTGCTATGGAACAAGGTCCTGATCTACATAAGACAGAGCCCCTCACTATCACTTTTCAAGAGGAACCTTGACGAGTGGATGGGTAACAGAAAGTTCACACCAGGGATCATACCAACAGCTCTGCTAGATAGGGGCCAAGGGTACTAGCTGCTAGATCAAGGGCCTAGGGAACTAACCAAAGGGGCGGTGAATACCGCACAATGTGGCTGAGCTAATATATGCCTTCAGGCAGATAGCCCAGTACCTACCTATGAACTACATAATGACATATTTGAGTTCAGACTTCATATCCTTCAGAAAATGCATGCTAACACAAATCCTGTTTATAAGTTTGTAAGAGCAGTATTTAAAGTCTGTCCCTCTTTTTAGGCTTTGTCCAGATTTCTTGCTGTATGAGCTTGAGAGGCATGTTTCAGAATAAGGAGAGAGACTGTTGGCATGAAAGGAGCAGACAATATGTACAGGGCCTGCAGACAGTGAAAATGTTACAACAAAATGGAGAAAGACAGTCTCCATCAAACAGTAGGGACTTGGAGGTGAATATGCAAAAGATAGAAGCATGCTTGTAATTAAGTAGTGAAGGGAGAAAATTGTTTCTTTTTAATTTGAAAACTGCTGAACTGAAAAAGTTTTAACACAGAAACTTACCTCTACAGAGAGGCCAGTCAAACGCAGACTCCTTCAGAGATCGGTTCTGGGACTGCTCCTTTTTGCCATCTACTTCTCTGATGTCAGGGGCCTCTGGCTGACCAGATTTGCAGATGATCGTAAATTAAAAGCAGTCACAAAAATCTACCTACTGACCCTAATCTTCTCTAAGAAGGGCTGACACAGGCATTTATGTCAGAGCCCTGGACTAAAACTGAATATTAAGAAGTGCAAAATAGTATCCTTCGGGAAGTCATCCATTTATGGTAACTATCATATTGACAGCACACTTCTTGAAGTTGACCGAGTAGTCAGGGACTTGGGGAATGTACATAGACAATAAAACACAACAGAGCCACCATCTAAAGCTGTCAAGACTTTACTGATAATCCTAGTTCCTCAGCTATTTGCCTTTCAGAGAACAATTAGATCAATCAGACAGCCTAATTTTTATAGAAAAATGCATAATTATCCAAGAAACAATTCAATTAAATCCAATCAAAAAACTCCACCATACCCCATACATCAAAGATGCATTAATGCTTAAAATATTAAAAGTGTTAATGCATCCCCATACCAAATGCCAATCAAACATTGGAAAAATATTAAATATAAATTATTCGTACAATTGCAATGCATTTAAAATATATTTGTGAATGCATTTTAGAGTGTCCACCCTAGGAGAACTAACCTACATACTCTGTAACCATATTTCTCATACATTGAAATTTAACTCTAAATTTAATCCTCTAGGACAGAGAGTCTTATAATTGATGATGAACTTTTTCTATTTTCAATAAAACCTGTACATAATCCGCTTGGGGAAAATACTGAAAAAGAAACAGCGTGTGCAGAATGCAAATGTTGGGCAACTGGATTGTGTAACCTGCTGTTTCTTACATCTCCTAAGTACTCCATTATTCACTTCTTAACCATCCTTCTGGTCTGTCCATATACCATTTTATTGGTACACAACCACAAACTATAATATATGTCACTCCACATGTGCTGCAATTAAAACGATTCACAGCTTTATATTTCTTACCATTGATCATACTACCACTTAGATTTTTTACCCTAACACATACCTTATACTTGCCACATGTGGATAAGCTCCCACTTGTCTAATATCCTTGTGAAGTCTTTTAA
Organism: Protopterus annectens; assembly: GCF_019279795.1. Classification (NCBI taxonomy): domain Eukaryota; kingdom Metazoa; phylum Chordata; order Ceratodontiformes; family Protopteridae; genus Protopterus; species Protopterus annectens. The sequence goes on from NC_056732.1 coordinate 1,669,495,704, forward strand.
AATTCAACAACTCCTTTAAATTCAAAAACCTGCTGTAGGAAAACATTATCTTCTCTGAGAAGATTTCACCCAAACTCTTGTCTTGTTTGACAGTTGGCTAAAGTCTTATAACCAACTCTCTCAGAATTTTTGAAAAAGGTGGAAACTTGTTGACAAAATTTATTTTTCCCTCATCTGTCTTACCAACATTCCTATTCATCCAGAATTAATCACTGCACCAACATTCCTATTCATCCAGAATTAATCACTGCACCCTTGTCTCCTACTGTAGACACCCCCCCAGTGGGGATGTCCCTCACTCTCAGCTCCGCTTTCCTTAATGCCTCCAAAGTATACCCTCTACTTGACAAGTTGTTTGTAACTTTGTTAAACTCCTCTTCTGACTGCACTTTATTAAACGTATTATTAAAAAGACGCTTGTACTCACTATAAGGTAGGGAATCCAAGAGATGTGGAGGGTGCATACTGTCACCACAAAGAAAATAATTCACCACAGTTTCCTTAAAATAGGGCCTGCAAGACACCTTATTATCAACCTCCTACAAAATATTCATTATCACAAAACTGCATGACTTCTTTGTGAGTTCCAATCCACATACATTCTGATGTAACCCCTCTTACAAACCTGTTGAACTCACTCACATCACCCTTACAGATGAACATCGAATCTGTGTAACGTCTGTAAATGACCACATGCTGAGAATAGAAATTGCTATTGTAAATATATAAATTCTCAAAAAAACAAAAAAACATAAAAATAATGGCAAAGGAGGGGCAAAAGATGTCCCCATGGCTGTGGTCTCCTTATGCAAGGAAAATTGATTTCTCAAACAAAAAATAATTATGGGTAAGGGCAAATTCTAAAAGTTGCAACAAAAAATGACTCAGGCCTTTGCCCATAACCCTTCCTATAGCTTCTAAACCCCATCTTTCATTAATGCTGGTATATAGAGATCTAACATCCATACTGGCCCAATAGATGTTCTTTTCCCATTCCATACCCCCACCAGCTCTGAAAATTCCTTATTATTCCTAATATGTGAAGGAATTTTAACCATATATGATTTTAAAATGGGCATCCGAAAATGTACCTACATTCTGTAAGTACGCACCTACCCCAGATATGATGGGCCTGCCCGAGGGGTTCCTCATGTCTTTATGGACCTTAGATATTACAAAAAAACTAGCATCCTTTGGATGTTTAATATGTAGTTTCTTAATGTCACTAGGGGAGAGAAATCCCAGTTGTTCCCCCCTCTCTAGTAACACTAGCAAAAACAATTCTATTCAATGCTGGGGGTTTTATTTAACCTCTGGTAGACACTACAATCCTGTAATAAGTCTTCAGCCATCTTGTTATAACCATGCTTGGACAGTTGGCCCCCTTGTCAGCTTGAACAAAAACATATTACTCATTTAAACGTAGAAACAATTCCACAAATAACTCAGTAAATGTGTCCCAAAAAATACAAAATATAAAGACAAATAAGAACACAGCTACGACTGTTGATTCTTCCAGTTCAAATCCTCTTTACTACTGCACAAAACAGACACAAGCGCTTTCACGTAAATTGCTTCATCGGGTGTAACAAGAACACTACACACACACGCACACCCTTTTTATAACAATTAGTCACATGACGTCTACCAATTAAAATTTAAAAGGCATATCAAACCACTTTAACACATCAAAAGCACTTGAAAAGCATTCATAAACGACTCATGTACATATAGATAAAGACAGATAAAACATAGTGTATACTACATGACACTCATAAATAACTCCTGCATATAAACACAAACATATAAAACTTCAGCACAGTGAATCAATAACATTAAAAACAAATCATAATCATAAAATCCTATCTAAAATATTCTATCTTCTAAGTGACCTAGACCTTAATTTAGGTCTAAGAGGGACACATTCATTCAGACCACTTCCAGCATCAGCTCTCATTCTAACTATCCATGCTGACTCTAATTCCTCTGTTTTTGCCTTATGTCACCTGTTCTAGCATTTTCATAAATCCTACCTATAACTAGAAACTTAAAACTATGTGTGGAATCAGTATTTCTAACATGTTTTGCTAGGGCATTAACACAATTCAGTTTACTAATGTGATATAAATGTTCCCTAATACGGTCTTTAAGCGCCCTGTCAGTTTTACCTATATAAAATTTATTGTATTCCGTGCAGTGGGCAAGGTAAATAACATGCTCAGCCATACAGGTGGCTAAAACAGTAAAACTATACACCTTCCTCTGATCTGGATGAAAGAAACTACATCCAGTATCCAAATAATGACAATATCTACAAGCACCACAAGGCGTGGTACCAGAGTTCGTCTTACTCTGTGTATCTTTTGGATAACATAATTTTCTCCTCAAAGATCTGTTGTTCCTAAACATAAACTGAGGCTCGGAATCAATAAGCCTAGCCACATCTGCATCTGTGGTAAGAAGACTCTAGTGCTTCCTTATTATCTGCATATACCTACCAACATCTGAAGTGTAACATAATGGTACCTTAAGTCTAGTACTAACGTTGTGCCTTCCAATGTTTTTATTCTTGTCAGTACCTACATCCCTGGCAGAAAAATATGGGAGAGCTTGTGTGTCCCTTTTTTCCAAAACAGCTGAAACATTAGGTAAAATCAAATGATCATGGTAACCCCTTTCCTGTAGATGTTCAATAGCTACATTAATCTGCTCTGTAAAATCAGTTTCCCTAACATTAAGTCTTGAAGCCCTATAAATTTGATTACGTACATGTTTAAATATATGAGGTGGATGTAAACTTCTGTATGCAAAAGGTGATTAACATAGCATTCCTTTCTATATAGTTTAGTATAAATCTCACCTCTACAATCCCTTATTACTTCAACATCAAGAAAATCCATTTCAAACAAGGAAGATTTATGAGTAAAACGTAAATACTGTGTAGTACTATTCAAATAAGCATGAAACTCAATAAACTGCTCATAAGTGCCTCCCCACAAAATAAAAAAATCATTAACAGATCTTCTGTAAAATAAACTCTTTGTAAGGCCCATGTAAAATATGTTGTTCTTCCCTAGCAACCATAACAGCATTGGTGTAACTATTAGCACACGCAGTGCCCATAGCCACACCATTGCACTGCTTGCAATATTGTAGGCCAAAAACAAAAATGTTGTGCTCCAAAATTATTTCTAATAACCTAATTAACGAAACAATTTTTTGCTGATCATAATCAGAATAAGTTGTTAAAAAATGCTGTACATATGAAATCCCTTCAAAGTTAGGGATTACCGTAAATAATGAAACCACATCATTGGTAATAAACATAGAGCCTATACAACTATTTATCTGTATAAAACAATATGAATCACCTAAAAACTGCTTGGTGTTCCTAAGAATGTATTCCAAACCATCTAGAATAGGCCGTAAATTCTTCTCAACATATATAGAGATGGTCTCAGTGCTCCCAAATCCTACCTCAGACTATGGGCGGATCAAACCTATGCTTATGTAGTTTGGGTAGTCCTTGTATCAGGGGTGTACTGTAGGTTTAACAGAAAAGTAAGCAAACAAACTCTCATCTATTAGATTCATCTCTAATAAACATTTCAACAAAACCTGTATGTCATAGATAATGGTCTTTAAGGGTGTGACTCGTGAGAAAACTGCTGAATGCAGTCTGTGGAGGAAGCAAGAATACCCCATTCTGATATTGTATGCAAACTCACTGAACCTAGGTATAAATCCCGACAAGTAGTTGGATTGCCAGCTAGCTCACAGATAGTACTGAAGAAGTCAGGAATGGTGAGACCATCTTCACCAAGAGGCACATCACCAGTGGAGTACCACAGGGCTCACCCCTTTTTGGCATCTATTTAGAGGTTAAAGCTAATGTCAAGGGCCTTTGGCTCTCCCAGTTCACAGACAACTGCAAATTGGGGGCTATCGTAAATTCCCCTTTGACACTAAAATCCTGCAATCCTACCATAGAAAATGACTGGTGCAAAAGTTATGCATTAAAACTCAATGCAAAGAAGTGCATTATAGTGTCTTTTGGGAAAACATCCACCCAGGCAAACTACTCCATTGATAAGACACCCCTTAAGAGTTGCCCCAGTAGTATGTAGCCAAGGTAGTAAGTTGGGTGACAGAATGATTTATAATAAGTAAGATTATGGCATCCATATCCAAGGAAATTATAGTAACACTGTACTCCTCCCATTTAGAACCCATTATTGAATACAGTGATCCCTTCAAAATGTTCCTGACTAGGCATATGCAATAGATGGAGCGGCCACAGAACTTCCTCACCAAGAGAATCTTGGGTACTAACACACTGTGCTATACAGATCACTTTAGAGCCCTGTCTTTCTACCTGTCTCCTATGGCTTGTTGAGAGGTGATCTGAGTTTGGAATATAAAGCATCCTTAGATCCGGCACTGATGGAGCTTTTGCACATCCACAAAACAAGCAGCACCAGAAACACTAAATCAAGGGATTCAAACTTTGTTTGTGACATAAATAGAACATGCTGATGAGACAGATATGTGACTCAAAGAATCCCCATGCTGTGGAATAGGGTCCCCATCCATGTAAAGCAGAGTCCATCCCAAACCCTATTCGAATGTAGCCGTGACCATTGGATGAGTAATTAAAATTCATCCCTGGGCTGGCCCCCGTGTCTCTTGTAGACAGAGGCTGACAATAAATATTCCCTAACATACACCCCCCCAACACACACACAACTTTTTAGCAACCTCCTAACAAACATAGCCACTAGCAAGTAAAATGCACATGTTACAAGGGGACACAGTTGGGTTGGGTTGCATGGCCAGGCTTATAAAGGTCCTGGAGGTCATTCGCTTAGTATATACCCATGAACTTGTATGAAAGATGTTAAGTTTAGTTTTAGATAATAAGATTGTGGCCATAAAAATGTTGGTGATCCCTTTGATTTTTATATGTGAGACGAGGTTTTTTCTACCAACCTAAGTATAGAATATGGGAAAAGCTTCAAAAAGAGTCAAAGGAGTTTACATGGGATGGGAAAAGCCTCAGAGTAAGTTCAGAGAAGTTAACTTTATTGGTGGAACATTCCAGTTTAGGTTTGCCAAACTAACACTAGTATACCTCGTGCATTCACTAAGGTGTGTGATACAAAGTAGAAGCACTTGTAGGCTCTGAGGCCGTATAGTGATGTGTGTGCATGTGTATGTGTGTGGATTGTCACTTGCAATGAAGAGATAATTGAAGACTGAGGGTGTGGAACGCAGAACTTTATTCAGTAGGTGTAGTAAAACCTAAGCCACAAAGATGGGAGGTGATGAAGGCATGGGTTAATCATAAAGTGAGCCAAGACTTTCAAAACAACTGATGGGGGGGACTGGCATTACCTGGGAGAGAGCAAAGGAGAAATTTGGTTTCAAGAAGGTAAATTTATCTGGTTTCAGGAGCTTGTAGCTGAATGGAAAGAGCTAGAAAAAAAAAAAAAAAAGACTGTCATAGTCAATAAAGTCTGATTTAATTAATGTATTTATTGAATCTCTACAGTCTAAACCTCAGCAAAGTAGATTAATAATTAGATTTTACAGGGCAGTGCATGAACATTACCAAACGCAGAGAGATAAGTTAAAAAAAAAAGAATGGCAAGGGAAGCTAAACGATCAGTACAATAAGGTGCAAGTGAAGCTAAACAATCAGTACATCGATGTGCAAGGGAAGCTAAACAATCAGTACATCGATGTGCAAGTGAAGCTAAACAATCGGTACATCGATGTGCAAGTGAAGCTAAACAATCAGTACAATAAGGTGCAAGGGAAGCTAAACAATCAGTACAATAAGGTACAAGGGAAGCTAAACAATCAGTACATCGATGTGCAAGGGAAGCTAAACAATCAGTACATCGATGTGCAAGGGAAGCTAAACAATCGGTACATCGATGTGCAAGTGAAGCTAAACAATTAGTACAATAAGGTGCAAGGGAAGCTAAACAATCAGTACAATAAGGTGCAAGGGAAGCTAAACAATCAGTACATCGATGTGCAAGTGAAGCTAAACAATCAGTACAATAAGGTGCAAGGGAAGCTAAACAATCAGTACATCGAGGTGCAAGGGAAGCTAAACAATCAGTACAATAAGGTGCAAGGGAAGCTAAACAATCAGTACATCGATGTGCAAGTGAAGCTAAACAATCAGTACAATAAGGTGCAAGGGAAGCTAAACAATCAGTACATCGAGGTGCAAGGGAAGCTAAACAATCAGTACATTAAGGTGCAAGTGAAGCTAAACAATCAGTACATTAAGGTGCAAGGGAAGCTAAACAATCAGTACATCGAGGTGCAAGGGAAGCTAAACAATCAGTACATCGAGGTGCAAGGGAAGCTAAACAATCAGTACATCGAGGTGCAAGGGAAGCTAAACAATCAGTACATCGAGGTGCAAGGGAAGCTAAACAATCAGTACATCGAGGTGCAAGGGAAGCTAAACAATCAGTACATCAAGGTGCAAGGAATACATCAAGGTGCAAGGGAAGCTAAACTATCAGTACATTGAGGTGCAAGGTAAGCTGAACAATCTGTACATCAAGGTGCAAGGAATACATCAAGATGTGCAAGGGAAGCTAAACAATCAGTACATCAGGGTGCAAGGAATACATCAAGATGTGGAAGGGAAGCTAAACAATCAGTACATCACTGTGCAAGGAATACATCAAGATGTGGAAGGGAAGCTAAACAATCAGTACATCAGGGTGCAAGGAATACATCAATATGTGGAAAGGAAGCTAAACAATCAGTACATCGAGGTGCAAGGGAAGCTAAACAATCAGTACATCAAGATTCAAGGGAAGCTAAACAATTAGTACATCAGGGTGCAAGGAATACATCGAGATGCAAGGGAAGCTAAACAATCAGTTCATTAAGGTGCAGGGGAAGATAAACAATCAGTACATGAAGGTGCAGGGAAAGCTAAATCAGTACATCGAGGTGCAATCACAGAAGATTTGTCAAGCCATTGAATTTGTTACTGAGTCAAGTACATTTAGAATATTTACATGGAAAAGTTTACGCAAACTTTTTATTCAAATAAATGTTTCTATAAATGGATATTAGATGCTGAAGGAATATGATGTGAAAGGTGACTGGGATCATATTTTTTGGTGGTGTAAGGCACTAGAAAAGCTGAAAGTAGAGCTGCAGGAGATATTAAGAAAGCTTTTTGGTGGCTGTTTCACTTCAACTCAAGATTATTTTCTGCTAGGGGATTAGTCCAAAAATACATGAAACATTATAAAGCACTGGCAGGTTTGCTGGTGCTGGTAGCCAAAAAGGCAATACCAAGAAAATGGAAACCAGACAAGGCTACTAACATAGTGGATGCATGCAAGATTGTGTAGGAACCGAATAACGTGGAGATGAGTAGTATCTAAAGACAGAACTTGTCAGTTAATAAAAATGTAAGATGTGAAGACATCTGATAGACATAGAAAGAGACCAAAACAACAAGCCTGCAAGAAACATGGGAAAAGAGTTACGCAGAAAACAGCTGAGGTCAGTACAAGATTTTACAAGCACAAACAGTGGCAGGACAAAGTAATATGAGTAGCAAATGACTGGACATTGGTGCTGAAGGAAATGGCATATGATGGGGAAGCTTTCTGCTGAAGAATTGTGTATGAAATGCATGTTAAAATGTTTTTTTTTTGTTCAATCAGCAGCACTGGAGAAATGTAATCAAAAGTATTGGGCTGAGAATGGATGTTAATTTTCATTTTGAGAAATTATCATATCTAGTTAATAGTACATTAAACTCTCAGTTAACCGGCACCTATGAGGATTGGCAGATGTTGGATAACTGTACTTTCTAGTTGCTTGAGAGTTACTATTAAAAATAGGCCTGACTAATACTTTACCTAATACTGTTTGTTTGGTTTGACTTGTTCTCAGGTTGGGGAGAGAGGGGATTTATTCCTATCTTCCTTTTTAAAACTGTAAAATCTAAAAAAAAAAAAAAAACATAAGGTATGTTTCTGTTGGGGGGCAAAGTGCAACACGTGAAAATTGTACTATATTTCTTAGAATTTTTTTTTTCTGGTTGCTTGAGAGTGCTGGTTGTTTGAGTTATGGTTAACTGAGAGTTTATTGTATATCAGATTTAAAGTAACTGGTCAGCTACTTGAGAGAAAAAACAAGTGAACTGTGCATGGGGATTGCACAGTGTACATAAAGGTGTTTGTGTTTTGTTAATAAAAGGGGAATCTAAAGGTAAAAAAAAATGCCCAGCTCTGTGGCACACAGGAATGAAGCCCTGACTGTGACCTACACAACCCAAGAAGTTATGTTGGCCGTATCTCGCCTTTGTTCTTGCTGTTTGGGTTCGGAGCTGATCCTCTGCTCAGACTCGGCCGTATACTATAGCTCTAGAGCTTTTAATGGCTCGAGGCTAGCCCCTATCCCAACATGCCTAGCGGTAGTGACCCAGATCTCATTTGCCACTTGCAGCATTGAGATTGCTCATACTGGCTCAGGCTAAGTATTATTTTCTTTTTGGCCAAATTCTAATTTTGGTTAAAGATAGTGGGGGTTTTTTTGAATTTATTGAGTGTTAGAGTGTTTTTCAGCTTTGTTTAGTCCCTTTCCAACCCTTCCACTGCTGCTTTTTCTGTGTTGTTGTGGCCATTGTTTTTCTTCAGGCCTTCCCTGTCCTTGTGAACCCATTTTAACTTACAGGGTGGTTCTCCTTTTCTGCCCCGTGTTTGTTAAGGGGCCTTCCTTTCTCTCTTCTTTCTCTTCCCTTTACAGGAGCAGTCATTTAAGTTAGAGGCCCTCCTCAGTTGGGGGAGTTTGCCACTTTAGTTAGAGGCTCTTCCCCTTTCTTCTTTCTTCTAAAAAAACAAAATTAAGAGTTAGAGTTGCAGTTATAGTTACAGGTGATAGTTTAGTTTTACTGTTATCATTCTTGGTGTCTGTTGTAGTTTTTTTCGATAGTATGATTAAGGATCCCACCAAAGAATCAAAACCTTCGGGTTTTAAAAAGTGTGACTCCTGCTGCCAAGAGATGTCCCTTATGGATTTGCACACAAGTTGTGTTTATTGCTTAGGGGCTGTCCACCTGCAGGACTCGTGTTCTATATGTCATGCCTTTAGTTCTCGGGTCCTGCAGGACAGGAAAAATAAGTTGATTTTGCATGGCTTATTGAAGAGCTCCTTCAGTGCTTCTTCTGAGGGTACTCGCTCAAAAAACAAGACAAGTCTGCTTTGTTGGCTCTGATTTCGGAGTCATCTAAAGTAAAGGAAAAAACTTTGAGTTTGTCGGATCCGAGTATTGGTTTCGACCAAGCTCTTTCTCCAGCGGCTTCATCAGTAGTCTCAGAGCCAGTCAGGATTCACAAGAGAACCAGGTCTCCTTCTCTGGAACTGGTGCGGTCTGTTCCACAGTCCCCACTTTTGCAATCTGTGGTAGGCAGAAATCGGTCTTCCACCCATTCCTCTCGGTCATCCAGGATTCTTTCGGATGATGATGTGTAGAGGGTAGTGAAGAGGCTTCTCAAGACACCAGCATTAGCAAAAGTGTTATCGAGCCCAGCCCATAAGGAAGTGATACTGACAGCCCAACCAACACCTGTTTCGATTCCTCCTCTGACTCCCTTAAGTTCGGAGCCAGAGTGCATTAAAGTTGTTGTGGGGGAACCGTCTGTTCCGATTACCACTGGTCTCTCGGTTCTGACTACTGCTCCAATCTCCTCATTAACTCAGTCTATCAAAGGATCTGGGAGGCCGATGTTCTCTTGTTGGCTCCGAGGGGGGAAGTGGCATCGGACCCTTGTCCAACCCCGCTCTCCCTTTCGGAGATTTGGCGCAGGTGAGCTCTGAGAGCGGTGCTTCTGGCGTTGCACGCACTTCAAGACTCTCTACCTACAGGGACTATAGCAGTTCAGACAGACAATATGTCTGTAGTATGGTACATCAACAAACAGGCCGGGACCAGATCTTATCCCTTGTGTCAAGAGGCTCTACATGTTTGGCAATGGGTTATGTCTTCCCAACGTTTTCTGGTTGTAGCGCACATCCCGGGGAAATCCAACATAATAGCAGACAAGCTCAGCCGGGCTATTCTGATGCATCATGAGTGGTCCCTGAAACAGGAAGTTGTGGACTTGATTTTTTGCAAATGGGGCCAGCCATGCTGCGATCTGTTTGCCACCCCCCTCAACAACAAATGCAGCAGCTACTTTACCCTAGTCCCACCACCGGGACAGTCACCTAGGGACGCACTTGTTCACAATTGGCTCCCGGGACTGCATTACGCCTTTCCACCATTTCCCCTGATCCCCAAGGTTCTTCAGAAAGCACAGTCGGGTTGCATGTTAATCCTCATTGCCCCTTACTGGCCTCATCCGATATGGTTCCCATTCCTTTGGCCTCATCTGCAGGGGGAGCCTTGGATCCTGTACTCTGTGCCAGATCTTTTGAGAGATCAGTCGGGGACTGTCCATCCTTCCATTCAAACTCTCAAGCTGACAGTTTGGTTTCTCCACTTCCAGTCTTAGCCAGGCTTCCCGATGTTTCTCCGGCAGTTCAGCACATTTGATTTCCTCCCATAAGCCCACTACTAGGAAACTTTATGCTAGTAAATGGAAGAGGTTCTCTTGTTGGGCAGGCAAAAATGCGATTGATCCTTTTACTGCACCATTTCAAAGATTCTCAATTTCCTGCTGAAACCTTTGAGCGAGGAGCAGAGCCAGCTACTATCCGGTTTCAGCTAGCTGCCATTTCTAATTTCCATGTGGGAGAAATGGCCTCCAACATCATGTCCCGTAGGCTGTGTAAAGCATTCCTAAGAGGTGCTACCTTCTTAAGACCTCCAATAAGGGAACCTCTCTCCCCGGGACCTAAATTTAGTTTTAGACGCTCTGATTCTTCCCCCCTTTGAACCATCTGCTTATTGTCCACTGAAATTTCTGACTTGGAAGACCCTTTTCTTGATTGCCATTACCTCGGCTAGAAGGGTTTCAGAATTACAGGCCTTATCTATTCATCCCCCGTGCTTGATTTTTCACAACGATAGGGTTTCTCTCAGAACCAACCCCTCTTTCTTACCCAAGGTGTGTTCTGACTACAATTTGAATCGATCCATAGAGCTTCCTGTTTTCTTCCCCAATCATGGCAACAAAGCAGAGTATAAGCTCCATCAGTTGGACGTTCATAGACTGTTACGATGTTCATCGTGTTTCACTGTTACAGTCATTACTCTTGGGTTATACTGCTGGCAGGCTACCCGCAGACGGCCTGAATTCCGAGGTCTTGGTCCGGCGTCTGTTGCTGTCACCTCTTCCCTGACATCAGTGTGCCAGAGGTATAAAAGATGCGGCCGACGCCATTTTCTTCAGTCTTTCTTGCCGCGTGGTGCCCGAAGCAGAAGCAGTTCGCAAGTGCCGGTTGGCCGACTCCTGAGATTTTCGTGTTCGAATTACAGATCCAAAGTCTTCATTTAAAGCTAAGTACCCCATTGGGGAAACTTTTTTCTTGCTCCAGACCGATGTCAGAAAAAGTTAATAATTGTATTTCTTGTGGGAAGCAAATACCTCATAAGGACTTCCATTCTTATTGCTTTCCTTGCCTCGGCCCTGATCACGACATAGCTAATTGCAGATTTTGTGCTAGATTTAACCAACGTAGTATTAAGCGTCAGTACGATTTTGCATTTCCTTACTTTGGCCGAAGATTTAATTGCACAATGTCATCAGATAGCCATCTGACTACCACAATTCACAAGAAATGCGAGGAAAAGGACAGGCATCCGAGGTCTCAGTGAGGTGCTTTCGCAGCCCCTCACGCCCGCTACCTCAAAGTCGCAGGCCGCTTCCGACTCCCACATGGAGCAGACTAGGCCTCTGGAAACTCAAGGTATTGGACACTTGGAAAATATTCCCTCAGATGGGTCCGGAGCCGCTGAGCAGGCATCGGCTTCTGAGGGTGTTTTCAGGCCTACACAGTTGTATATAAAACCGACTACAGCTTCAAAGGCAAAGACTAAAGCACCACTAAAGACAAAGAAACAAGTGCAGCAAGCCCATGGACAGGCCTCCATGCCTAAAAAACAGATGCTCAAAATGGCCGAAGACCTAATTACTTTGATCAGGGGTTCCCCTCCCCCTCCAGAGAAGAGGTCTAGGCAAGAGACAGAATATGAATCTTCAGATCAGGTTTCCATTTCCTCTGACTCCTCTTCTGACGAAGAATACTCTCCCTCCCTGTGAGGATTCCGATGCTGAAGAATCTATCCCTTCAGCCTCCCCTCCTGAGGATTATTCTTTTGGGGAAACCCTGCATACCATGAGGGAGCACTTCCACTGGGAGAGCCAAGACTACTCAGAATCTAAGAAAATGCTTAGAGATTTTCTTTTACTACCTCAGCACAGGCCTCTTGCTATCCCTCCTGTTTTAGACATTGTAGATGATGTATTTTCAGAGTCCAGCCTGTCCCCTGACTCTTTACCCCCTGCACCTGTTAAGCCAGACAGATACTACAGGGTTCCAGATTCACATAAATTTCTTTATAAAAACCCTGCTGCTGACCCAGAAACTATTTCTCAGGGTCCCAAAGGGGTCAAGGCTTCCATTGCAAAAAACCCTATACCCTCTGATAGGGATTCAAGGGCACTGGACAGATGGGGGAAAAAGGTTTACACTTCTCCTACCTTGGCTGTAAGGGCTTTAAATTGTCTGTTTCATATGCTTAAATATCAGCAATACTTAATGTATCTGCTAAACCAGAAAATGTTGACAAATTCTGAATGTGCAGAAAGCAAGGAAATGCAGGATTTATTGCATGCAACTGAACAAGTGGGAAAGCATACTTTGCAGTGTGATTTTGATTCTCTGGAGGCCTCTTGCAGGGCCGCTGTTACAGGTTCTGTCATTAGGCGACATGCTTGGTTAAAGGAACAGAATCTGCCTGATCATGTTAAAGCAAAATTATTAGATGCTCCATTTCAGCATGATACTTTGTTTGGTGTTAAAGCAGAAGAGGTGTTGAAGAAAATGGAGAACAAAGCAAAATCTATGCAGACAGTTAAGGATTTCTTACAGGTGCAGCCACCCATATTTAGCAGGAACTGGCCTACAAAGAATTGGTCCTTTCCAGTGTCAGGCCACAAAGAGGCAGATACAGATGCCCCAGAGGCAGATCCCAGCCCCAAGGCTCATACAGGCCTAAACAATGGGGTGCTTCTACCTCCAAAAGCAGAGAAGACAAATCACGGCCATACAGGAAACAGTCCCAATGACTTTCCTCTGCCAGAACCAAACACTTATCTTTTGACAGCCCCCTTAGGGGGAAAACTAGCACTTATTTCACAAAATTGGCACATGATCACCCAGGACAAATGGGTCTTGAACATAGTGTCTCAGGGCTACAGGTTCCACTTTCACACCCTGCCAAGGGCAAAAGGTATGCCAGACCTGCCACACAATCAATGGGCAGAGGCACAAAAGCAAGTTTCATTCCTCAGGGACATGAGGGACATTCAGCGAGTAACACAGCAAGAGCAGGGACAAGGATTTTACTCAAGACTTTTCTTGGTACCCAGAAAAGACAAAGCCTGGAGACCAATACTGGACCTGACTATTCTAAACACATTTCTGGACGTTCAAAAATTCAAAATGTTGACTGTGCAGCAGCTACTGCCCATGCTGGGCAAGAAGGCTTGGCTTGTAAATTTGGACCTAAAAGAGGCATACCTGCATGTCCCAATCAGACAATCTTGCAGAATATACTCAGATTCATAGCTGACCTAATGCACTACCAATTCTCTTCACTGCCCTTTGGCTTATCTGCTGCGCCCAGGGTCTTCACAAAATGCCTGGCACCAGTAATTGCATTTTGCAGACAGAGGAATTCAAATATATCCTTATTTGGACAACTGCCTTATTCAAGCAGAGAACCAAGGACATTCTACTAAAGCATCTGGCGTTTGTAAAAAGATTACTAATTTACCTAGGGTACACAGTAAACGAAAATAAATCAAAACTAGTACCCTCTCAAGAGATAATATTCCTGGGTGCAAGCTTAAATACAACTGCCCAGATGGCTTATCTCATGCCAGACAAACAAAGGCAACTGATTTCTTACTTCAAAATGTTGGCAACAAAGACCCAGTTATCTGCAAGAAAAATTCTGCAGGCTTTGGGCTTCATGGCATCCTGCATTCTGCTAATTCCATATGCCAGACTGCATATGAGGAAACTACAGTGGTATCTAAAAAAGTGTTTGGACTCAACATTGCCACAGCCTGGAAACATTAATTACCCTCATTCCCTGCTTGCAACAGGAGTTTCGATGGTGGGCACAGGCCTGTCACCACAACAAGGGACAGCCATTCACTTTACCCACAGCCAGGCAGACACTAACAACAGATGCATCAGATTATGCCTGGGGGGGCCCACATGGCAGGAAAATGTATTCAGGGCACATGGCCCGCATGCCAGATGCATCTTCATAACAATCAAAAAGAGATGCTAACTGTTAAGAATGCCTTGACAGCTTTCAAGGATCTACTTCATCCAGGACAACTACTGATAAAGACGGACAATACTACAGTCATGTGGTACATAAACAAGCAGGGATGCACACATTCCTACCCCCTCTGCAGACAAGCCATGACTTTGTGGGACACAGCATTGACTTATCAAGTTCACATGCAAGCACAATTCCTGCCAGGAAAAATAAATCCTCTGGCAGACGAACTAAGCAGAAACCTCATGGATCCCCACGAGTGGAAACTGGATCCACAAGTCTTCAGCATGATAACAAGGAAATGGGGATACCCCGACATAGATCTATTTGCCTCCCCTCACAACTGCCAACTACAGAGATTCTGCACAAGGACTTATCACAAGCAAGCATGGAAAGTGGATGTCTTATCCTTCAGGGGGAAAAACCTAACAATATATGCCTTTCCTCCACTGCCTCTCCTCCCCAAGGTACTCCTAAAGGTCAGGCAAGAAAAGCCAAAAATGATACTGATTGCCCCAGACTGGCCACGCCAGCACTGGTACCCAATCCTAAAGAACTTGTCCCAAGGTCCAGCCTGGACATTGCCTCAAATTTCTCACTTACTGACGCAACAAAACAATCAGATCCTGCACAGCCAACTCAGGGCCTTAAATCTGGCAGCATGGCGGATAATGTAGCCATTCAGAACACTCCTCTCTCCAAAGCTGTGATGGATGTTATTTTGGAGGCCAGGAGGCCCAGTACCAGAAAATCTTGTGCAGAAAAATGGAAGAGATTCTGTGCTTGGAACCAGGCACAAGGAATTGACACGTTTGTAACAAATATTCCTCAGATTTTACAATACTTAACTGAGATGCTGGACAAAGGCCTATCCTTTTCATCAATTAAGATTCATGCCTCTGCCATTTCATCCCATTACAATACGGAACCACCTATCTTTTCTCATCCTTTAATAAGGCAGTACCTCAGAGGGGCCAAAAAATGAAGACCTCCAAGGAGATTACCAATACCTGCGTGGGACCTCAATTATGTCTTGGAAAAACTCACACTGCCTCCTTTTGAGCCAGCCTCAACAGCTGATATAAAATTTTTATCCTGGAAAACAGCTCTGCTCCTAGCAATAACCTCTGCAAGACGAGTCTCGGAGTTACAGGCACTCATGGCTGTGGAACCTTTTATCATTTTCCATCCAGACAAGGTTTCTCTGAGGACAAACCCGACATTTATGCTTAAGGTGGTGTCCAGTGTGAACCTTAACCAAACCATTCACTTGCCTACCTTTTATCCAAACCCACAGAACAAAGGTGAGAGACTTCTGCATTCTTTGGACATACACAGACAGCTACGCGTCTACTTGGACAGAACTAAAGCTTTCAGAAAGACTGAGCAACTTTTAGTGGCATATGCTGCAGGACCACAAGAAAAGGCTATCTCAAAACATACTATTTCAAAATGGATAGGCCATTGCATTCGTTTCTGGTACTCACAGCACGGCCAATCAGTGTCTAAGGGCATTAGGCCACATCAACCAGAGCAGCAGCCTTCCTCAGAGGAGTACCAACCAAAGACATCTTAGAGGCTGCAACATGGAGTTCAGTGCACACTTTTACAAAGCACTACCACTTACCTCTCTACTCTAAATCCAGAGCAGGCTTTGCCACTGCATTTCTGCAGGGCCTCATAGCCTCTCCTAATCCTATTTAGCCCAGCCACCCATCCTCAGCTTTGGGATTCAACCCGAGAGTAATGACTGCAACAGTGAAACGCGATGAACATAGTACAGTTGTGTACCTACCATAAATGTAGATGTTTGAGTGTATTCACTGTTGCAGTCCAGGTTACCTTCCCACCATCCCCCTTTCTTTTGCTGGGTCTTATCTGTACTTCTCTATTCTATACAACCTATGTGGTGTATTTGCTTGTAGATGAAGGAAATGTTTACTTTAGTGCATGCATGTTTATTGGCATAATTTATTTAGCCCACCCTTTTGGGGGCACCTGACATCTGGGGCAAGAAAAACTGAAGAAAATGGCGTCAGCTGCATCTTTTATACCCCTGGCGCACTGACGTCAGGGAAGAGGCGACAGCAACCAATGCCTGACCAAGACTTTGGAATTCAGGCCTACTGTGGGTAGCCTGCCAGCAGGATAACCCAAGAGTAATGACTGCAACAGTGAATACACTCGAACATCTACATTTATGGTAGGTACACAACTGTACTTTTCTGTTTACACAGGACGAAGGACTTCAGAAAATCTGACCAATTGTTCATATCCTTTGCGGACAGTAAGAAAGGTTGTTCAGTCTCAAAGGTGACTTTATCCAAGTGGCTTTCAGACACTATAAAAATACATCTATGATTTGTGCAAACAAAAACTTCCAGGAAAAATTAAAGGACACTCCACAAGGGCTTTGGCTACTTCTATTGCTTGGATTCTATCTGTGTGTCAGCTACATGGGCTAATTCTCATACCTTTATCACTCATTACAAAGTAGATGTATATGTTAAAGTGCAGTTTTTTTGATATCTCAGCTGAAAAGCAAGATGACACAAAAGAGAACAACCAGATTTAAATTTTGCAGGATTTGTTGCATGGGTGCAGAGCAAGTGGGTAACCATACCTTGCAGTGTGGTTTTGATGCTAAACAGATGCACCTCTTCAAAAGGATGTATTGTTTTGTAAAAAAAAGCTGAGAGGTGCTAAAGAAAAATGGAAAAAAAAAAATCAATGCAAAAAAAAGTGAAAGATTGCACACAGGTACAGCTCGCGTTTTTCAGCAACTGGCTTTCAAAAATTGGTCCCTTCCTTTCCAGCCGACAGAGACAGACAAAGGGATACAGGCCCAAGGGGGGTAGGGGGAAACCAAACCTTTCCATCTTCAGGCCAGGCAGTGGCAAAACCCAACCCAAACAGGAAGAGAAGATAGATCTTTTTAGAAAAACAGAAATGACACAATGACCCCCTACACAAATCAAGCACTTTAATGGCAGCACCATTGGGAAAACTGAAAACTGACATTATAAAAAAAAATATATATATGCAAAAGCAAAAATGGAATGGGACATTATAGACAGAGAGGCTACAGGTTCCACTTTCACACCCTTCCAAAATGAGAGGCACAAAAGACCTACACATCCATCATAAACACATAAATTCAGGTGCCAAAATTCAAGATACACATTTTCCTTCCCATGCTGGGCAAGGAGTCTTGGCTGGTAACATTGGACAAGGAGAGCATACCTGCATGTCCCTATCAGACAAGATTGCAGAAGAGATACTCAGATTTCTTGCAGGTTCAATCCTCTGTGCAGGCAAGCCATGACCCTATAGAACACAGCACTGGAATTGGCTGCCAAAAAGCTATTAAAAAGAGAGAGAGAGAAGCAAAAGAGAGACCCCCATTCTGGCCAAGGCAACTCACACAAGGTAACACTGGTATCCGCCAGCCTGGACATTCCCCACCATGGATCCTACCTCTACCCTCTCTGTTGTCCCAGCACAACTACAAACCCTTCACAGCCATCTCAAAACTCTAAATCTAGCTGCATGGAGAATACTTGATTTCCCAACAATTTCTCTCCTCTCCAAGGATGGTGGATGTTATCTTGAGGAGGAGAGAAGACCTCTAGAAGGCCTACTCCGCTCAAAAATGGAAAAATTTTTTGCCTGGGAATCAGAAAAAGGACAGAGATCTTGGGGTATAAAATATCCTCAAATTTTTACAGTACTTAGCTGAGATGATAAACAATGGACTCATGGCTGTGCAACCATTCACCATTTTCCATCAGGACAGAGTTCAGGCAATTTCAAAATAGCCCCATAGCCCACTGCATTTGTTTTCATATTTCATGGAAAACTGTGCCTGCATGCATCAGATTCCACTCCACCAGAGCCACAGCTACCTCTGCAGCCTTCCTCAGGGGGCAAAATCTAGAGCAGGCTTTGCCACAGCAGTCCTGCAATAAGCACAACACACATACATTTTATGTAGGTACAAAACTGTACTATGTGGCCTCCCAGAACAGGGCATCCTTTGGCTGCACAGTCCTGAAGAGTTTTTTTTCCAGTGAGCCACCCAAGAATCAGGTGCTGGGGATGCGGTTCCAAACAGCAAGAACGAAGGTGAGATACGGACAACATAACATAAAGAAGTTATGTACTCACCATAACGTTCCATGTTTGTTGTCCTTGATCTCGCCTTCCTTCTTGCTTCCCACCTCCTTCCCCCTTCCTGGAGAATCGAGAGGAATTCCCTTTTATTGGCTACCCTGGCCGAGTTATCTTTTACCATGCCATTTGGTTAGTCCTAGTCTCCCCTTCTTACTCTCGCTGATGGTTTACACCTTTATAGGTAGGTTTTCTCTTGTATGTAAAATAGAGTATTTTTTTCTATCTGTATAGTCTAGTGCTGGGTTATCGCAAATGAAATCTGGGTAACTACTGCTAGGCATGTTGGGATAGGGGCTAGCCTCGCGGCAGTAAAAGCCGGAGCAGAGGATTGGCTCGAACCCAAACAGCAAGAAGGAAGGCGAAATCAAGGACAAGAAACATGGAATGTTATGGTGAGTACATAACTTCTTTTTTTTTTAGGGTCCTTGCTGCTGAAGAAAATGGGCTTTGGAGGGTGGGAGTAAGGAGTCGTGATTGGCTGTCATCAACCTGCCCATGTGGTGAGGTGACCTATTGCCGTGCTGACACCTACTGGCAAGAGAAGTGCACGACATGTAGCACTGTGGTTTGGAGAGATTTATCGAGCCACATCATTGTGACGGCCCATATGAAAAGGCATTAGTAGGCCATCACATCAGTTTCTTCTGCAGTTCATTATCCATCCAGACTGATCCTGGGAGTGGTACCGGGAGTCCTTTAGTCATGGATCGGTTGTATGTGAAGCTGAGCCTTCTCCTGTGGCCTCCCCCTAAGCACCTTTCGATTGGTTGACCCAGATGAAAAAGGGATCATCACTTTGTAAAACTTGAAATTGTAAGTGTGAGATTTTGGTTTAATGCCTGTCCACAGCCCTGTTGTATACCACTCTTGGCATGCACATGTATTTGCAGAGACCTCACCCAACCCATCTTGCAGTGTGCATTGATCTCCTAGCTCAGGCTCCCATAAGTGATGGTGTGAGCTAATCCCCAGAGTCTGGAGATTCATGGCTACTTCTCTGGTTGGGTCCCTGTAAGAGTCAGGTGTGGAGTCTTTGTCTGAGAAAGATGATGATTCAGAGATTCTGGAGTTCCTCTAGCTCCTTGTGAGATGGCCTTTTCTTTAAGTAGGCTATGCAGTGCTTGCTTATACCTACTCTTGTAGCAGGTTTATGGGGACAGCCTTTCAGGGCTTCATGGTCATCCATCTCATGGAAGCAGCATTTATTAATATCATCACTCAAGCCTGAAGGCTCAGGCTTTCTCTCCCTCTCTCTGTCTGCTGCTGCTGTGTCCAGGAAGTCTGATGGCCACTGTAATCCACTAGTAGACTGAAATAAGACCTTTCTAAGGCTGTTCTAGCTGAAGAAAAGCAACCCCAAAGCATATACTGCCACCACCATGCTTCACCGTGGGGATGGTGTTCTTTTGGTGATGCAAAGTGTTGTTTTTGCACCAAACTTAGCTTTTGGAATTGTGGCCAAAAAGTTCAACCTTGGTCTCATCAGATCATAACACATTTTCCCACATGTTCTTGGGAGACTTGATGTATTGTTTTGCAAATTTTAGCTGGGCCTGGAAGTTTTTCTGTGTTAGAAAAGGCTTCCATCTTGCAACCCTACTACATAGTCCAGACTTATGCAGAGTATGGGAGATTATCACATGTAATACACAACCAGTACTTGACAGAAATTCCTGCAGCTCTCTGTGCTGCTGTAGGTCTCTTGGCAGCCTCCCTAAACAGTTTTCATCTTGTCTTTTCATCAATTTTGGAGGGACGTCCAGTTCTTTGCAACATCACTGTTGTTCCATATTTTCTTCACTTTTTGATGACTGTCTTCACTGAGTTCCATGGTGTATCCAATGCTGTGGAAATTGATTTGTACCCTTCTCCTGACTGATGACTTTCAACAATGAGAGATCCCTTTGATGCTTTGTAAGCTCTCTGCGAACCGTGGCTTTTGCTGTAGCAGGCAACTGAGTAAATGTCAGAAAAATCCTACTTGGACAGCTGAACTTTATTTGGGGTTAATCAGTCTCTTTAATTGATAGCAGGTGTGTATCCAAGAAGACTGAATGCTGTAATTAAATCAAAAGGTGCTTCAACAAAGTATTAGTTTAAGGGTGTGCACACTTATGCAATCAGCTTTATTATACATTTATTTTTTACCTAACAGATTTGTTTGTTTTTCAATTGAATTCTACAGGTTATAGGTCACATTAAAGATGGGACAAGTTTTGAAATGATTTATTGTGGTCTCATTTTTATATCACAAAAACCTGGCATTTTGACAGGAGTGTGTCACTTTTTATATCCACTGTAGTTCAGTTACTGCTGTTATTTCAAATGTGTATCTGGGGAGGGGTTGACAGTACTGCCTGCTTCTCTAGGTATGGTCTGAACTTCTGTTCACTGGACTTCCACATATTGGCAAAGACGTTTTCTCCACCTTCATGCCATTTTTAGACTAAGTTAGTCTCTTGCTCCTGCCAGTGTAATAAGTTCTAATGAGGCCCATATAAATATGACATTGCTGAAAGTTTAAGGTACCAAATAACTTCCATACAAGACAGTTCAGCAGAGAACAGTATCCTTTTTTGCACAGAAAGACATGTATGTGGGAGTAAAATAAATCTCTATCTCCCCAAGAAAGGGGATAGCTCTTATTTTTTAAATCACACAGTATAAATGAAACTGTTTTAGCTGACTGACCAGAAAGAACAATAAATGTTTCTGAAAGATCCTGCTGACAGTGCATCCTCATGGTTTCTTATCATGACCTTGACCATACGGAATAATTCTGTGCCTATATAGCTGAGCTAACAAAGCAAGAATATGCTTATGTCAGGAGAAGAAATAACATGCCAAGTCACATAGACCTAGACTCCATTTTAATTCAAGATGGTTTCCATTCGTGATTTATTTTCTCATAAAAAATCAGATTTCTTCACACATTAGAGGTGTAGACAAAAAAATTGCCTGCCTTAGAGGCCTTCCTAATCCTAAGAAACTGAGACCTTTATCTGTGTAGTCACAGAATCGATTTACTGCCTACCACTCCGTTAGACCCTCAGACGAGGAAGGCCCTTCATGTGATAAGGGTAATGTCTGTTTTTTATTCTTAATCCCTTCACTACAGGTCTACAACAACTAATTACCTAGAATTAATATATAAGATAACTGAAGATACATCCACCTATTTTTTCATGGCCAACTACAACCTGTACCATGAAACCCATAGCCATTGAAGATTACTTTCAGCAAGCTAGACTTCCTAATTGGCAGAACGAGAAGTCATCCTGATAGTTTCAGCTACCAGTCAATAAAGTGGTTAAGATGCTCCACAAATAAGATATACTCAACTGTTCTTGTATATCGTAACACCTTCTCTGTATGCCTATTAGTGCTTAGAGGTGGGTTTCACAAATATGGCACTTTTAAGCACCACACATGCAGTCATTCCCTCAATGGTAAAATATGAGAACCATACCATAGTATTTTCCAGACTGTATCAACCACTGTCTTCAAAGACTTCTTCAAGATAAATGTTCTAGCACTATCTACCAGTGTTACGAGATGCAAAAGCTGCCACCACATGAAGACCTCGTAGAGCATTAATCACTGGTTTTTACTCCCACGTAAATACTTGCATTGAGGCCTCTGCTCTGTTTGTCACAAATTGTATTCGGTTTTCTATTCCATATTTAAACTAGGAAAGAAACCAAAGTTGTGTCTCTTATGAGTCTCTCAGAAATTTGATCAAGTCACTTAGATTGGCAGTAGTAATATGGCTCTGCTTGTCTGACCTGTATGACACTGTGCATTGTCTGTTTTTGTAAACAGATATTTTTCCCTGCTGTGTTAAAGCATTAAAAATGAGAACTAGATGCTGCCCATCCACAAAGAGGACGTGTTCTGCCCCTTCTGAAGCATGTGCCGAATGTAACATTTTCTTGTCGACATAGTGATAACCTATCTGTGTCGGAAGCATCTCTTGGTTACGCACATTTTTCCCCAAAGGTGGGTTACAAGACACAGAATTTATGTCAAGATAAGACTTCAGGTTAAATCAGGGCAATTAAGATGTGTGAGCACTGCAAAGGCACACATGAAGCCTAGTACTTCTCCAAAAACCTAATCAGTTACCTTTACAGAGCACTGTCTTCAGCTGTTTTCCCTCTAACATGTCATTCACAGTGAAACTGACAAAGTATTGCTACCTTCCATCCCCATAGCCCATCAACACAGCACAAATCTCAAGTGGTTAAGCAGAGTCCAGTAAATGTGTATTTTCAGTCTCTGTCGTTTGATTGCTCTAATAGCACGCACACACAGCATTGCAAACCACACTTAACAAGAAGGAGGGAAACAACTCGACTTCCTGTCATCACAGTAACAGGCATGACGATGTAGTATGGCTGAGCAGGACTTAATTGAAACATTTAAAAAATTACTGGAAGAAACTATGTTTGACCAGCCAATTTGACTATTATACAAGGTACAATTTCTCTACACACGATCTTTAAGATTAATTTCCTGTTATCTGAGGGAGGAGCTAGGAATTAAATATTGTATTTAAGAGGTAAAATAAAGCATTTCAAGTCTTTACTGGAAAAGCTCACTCAGACTGTGCCATAGACTGCTGTGAGGGAAAGGTTAGTTTGTTTTCTTTGTATTTCTTTCTTGTAATTTGTATTGCTTTATTGCTTTCATCTATTTTCTGTATTGTGGTGTATTTACATTACACTGTGTTTTAATTGTATTCTGTTTTGTGTTTCATATTTAAACTAGGAAGGAAACCAAAGTTGAGTCTCTTGTGAGTCATACAGAAATTAGAACAGGTCACTTAAGGTTATTTACCTGTAAACACTCACAGGTGCAGCAATAGTGTTTGTCACCTCACAGCAAGAGGCTCCCAAGTTTGATCCTCAGTTGGGGTGCCTTATGTGTGGAGTCTGCATGTCCTCATGTCTGTCTTCTCCGGGTGCTCCGGTTTCCTCCCACATTAGAAAGACATACAGTAGGTGAATTGGACACACTAAATTGGCCATAGGTGTGTGTGTGTGTGTGTGTGTGTGTGTGTGTGTGTGTGTGTGTGTGTGTGTGTGTGTGTGTATTACTGTAGCAGGGCTAGCCATGCAGCAGTGTAAACCTTGGCTGTAGATTGTCACTGTTAAAGTGACACCCTGACACCATGTACAAAAATGGGAAAAGGGGTTGTGGAAGGATGGACTCACTGTCTCTCTAGTTCCTGCCTCTTATGTTACTTTGACACTATAATTCCTTCCCTCTCTATTTTCATTGGCTGTTGTCAGTAAGCACAAAATTATAATTTTGTGAAGTCACTTTGCCTTCAGCTATTTAAATTTAATGGCCCTCTCACTGTTTTCTGTAGAACCTGATACTAAATGCCCACACCCATCCACTTTGTTTTGCTCATTTAAAATTAGTGGCTCTCCTGTTACTGCTAAGGCATGAGTTGCTCCCTTTCATATCTGCTTAGTGCACACTGTAGCCATTAAAGATATTAACCCATTTTTTCCATCTTACATTTACAATCTGCTACATGTGTTCCAAGACCATCAGTACTTGGAGAGTCCACTTTCTGCCTCTCAGTAGTCATCTTGGGACAAGTGCTTCTGTTTTGCTCTTCATGAGAGAAGTAACGAGACATTATTTCCTGGGGACTTCTGATCACCAGAAAGTCTGGTAACTGCTTCATATGTGCCATCTTGGAATTTGTGCTACAGTTTTGCTCCTGGTGAGAGAAGAAGCAGACGGCATTCATTCTTGGCTGACTCTGATTTTGTAGTGACTATCTCTGTAGGACCTTCCTGATTGGTCTGGTTGCTGTTCAAGACATCTACCAGGAAAAGGCTAAAACAAGCCTACAGACCCTTGCATCATCTGGGACAAGGCTGTTGATCACCAAAGAGCATGTGGCCTGCTTCTCATCTTGGGATTAATGCTACTGTTTTGCTGCTGTTTTAGAGAACAAACAAAGGGGAATTGTATCCCAGCAGTGTGAAGCTGTGGGGAGACCAAGACTCGTCGTAGCCAGGTAAGTGATTCCCCATTATTCTTCTTTCTTGACAAAGTTGTTTTCAGTATGTGTTGCTTGATTAGCTGCTGAATAACCTAACTTCATAATATCTCCCTGAGTACTTCATCCATAAATCAGGGTCTACTTTAGTAGTTTCCACACAATTGTTCGGCAATGCCCTGTACAGACGCAGGCACCTTGAGCTGATATTTTTCCTGTAAAAGTACCCTTTTGATTTCACCAGTACCTTGTTGCTCATAGGACAATTAGTTTGCACTGTGAGAAGCACTGCCCCTGAATTTCAAACCAGCTACTCTTGACTTCACTGTATATTCTCACCACAACCGTATTATCAATAAGAAAGGTCCTGTTGCCATGGATATCAGCTTTACCACTCTGCTTGTTAGCAGATGAGCATCCATGTTTACTGACAACCAGCTAATTCTCAAACTGATAAGGTACGTGAGAGATATGTTTACAGAATGTCACTGGAGACAAAGCTTTCACATAAAAGCATTTCTAATATTAATCAGGTTGTCAGCAGTACACATGCTATACCCATCACAAGCACGCAGCAGACACATATGCTGAGGCACTTAAATGCAACTTTCCTAAATCCCAAAGAACTCCTACACAAAGGACATATAACAAATGCCCTCAGCAGCCCCAGATGTATTCCTTCAAAACAGCACCCACGTCATCACATACAGTCATCTCCTAGAAGAATTCCAAAACGTGCCAAAATGCAAGAAAAATGTGTAAGCCTGTACTAAGGCCATACAACAAGCCACCACACAATCCAACATTCTGGTCATTGGAGAGACCATTGTGTGACACACTGATGTCCCTCTAACCAGGTTAAGTAAGGAAAAGGTCACAGCCAGTCACTTATCAGCGGCCAGGGTTTGCTGTATTATGCACGCACTCAGGTCATTGGACCACATGTACCAGTATGACTTAGACATAGTCCATGTGGGTGTAAATGACCTAAGACATACCTCCCTAGACCATATGAAGAGAGCCATCATAGAGCTCTCAGAATATTGTCCTAGGCTGGTATGAGCTTTGCATTGAGCAGCATTTTACCATCTCCAAGGATGGTGCCATAATATGAAGTGAGGATAATTGACTTTAATTGGCTTGGCTTCTGGTGTCATTCAAAGGAATGCAATATTTGTCAGCATGGAAGGAGTTGGTCAGCTTTGCCAGGGATGGTCTGCACCTCTCCCTTCTACGCTTTTGAATATTAACTAAAACATTGTCCTTCCTCATAGTGCCTTTTTTTAGGCAATGCCAAACAGAAAATACTTTCAGCATAGTAAATTAAAACCAAGAAAATCTGAAGGTGCTACCACTAAGTGTTAGGGCTGTAAACAAAAAAGTCTAATCCCTGCAAGCTGTCCTCACCCTAGAGAATGCTGATGTGTGTGCATTCACTGAGACTTGGTTTTAATCCCCTGAGAATACCCCAACAGTGAAAGGCTATAATGCCTTCCACACATTTACACCAGCTACTACACAGGCAGATAGAGGTGTCCCGATTTACATAAAACATATACCCCAAGGCTGGTCAGACAGGATGATGTACTTGAGCTTTTCTGCATTCAAATGACCATAGGCAAAATCCCATACCACTGCCGTGCAAGCTACAGGTTCCCCTCTATGACCCAGAAAATCCATAACACATAGTTAAGCTTACTGGAAACTCTGCCCATCCAACCCAATATCATATTCATGGGTGACTTTAATTATCCCGCTATTAATGGGACTCGTGTATGACACCAGATGTGCAGGGACAGAGATTCCTGGATTTTGTAAACACAAACTCCCTGCATCAGATTGTCAGTGTTGACTAAGGGTACAAACTTACTGGATGTCCTTCAAGGATGCATCTGCAGTCATAACATATGGGTTGTGGTCAGATCCAGAGATTTCTACCCCACAAGACTTCTAAAAGCTGGTACCCGTTGGGACTCTTTCTTGCCTTAGCCGATGTCAGACAAAGTAAATAATTGTTTAACTTGTGGGAAAACAAATACTCATAAGGATTTTTCCTCTTACTGCCTTCCTTGCTTAGGCCCAGACCACTACCTATCAGCTTGTATATAAAATGCCGGTTCCTTCGGCAGCAGCATGCTCTGACAACCGAGGCCACACAGGCCCGCAGGCACACAAGATTTGTCCAGGGCTAAAGCAGCTAAACTTTCAGATTCTCAGCCTATCCCAACCTCACCCAGACAGGACTGAACCCCTGAACCTCTCTCCTCTGACTATTCCGGATGGTTCAGATTTATCAGACCATCAGGAAGGACCATTCTGATGCAGAAGACCCATTCCTTTCTGCTCCCCTCCAGACGAATTTTCATTTGGGGAAACTCTACACTCAATGACGGAACACTACCAATGGCAGGGTCAGCATTTTTCTGATTCTAGGGAAAGGCTAAGGACTTTTTACACTTACCACAGCATAAGCCTTTAGCCATACCACCTGTACTATCAGTTGTTGATGATGCATACAATGATGCCAGTACTGCCCCAAACCTCACAGATATTACAGTGTGCCAGATTCTCACTACCACTTGTATAATGCCCATGCTGCAGAGCCAGAGACCATTTCTCAGGGTCTGAAAGAGAATCAAGAGCATTAGAGAGATGGGGTAAAAAGGTTTATACATCTGCTACTCTTTCTGCCAGGGCTTTAAACTGTCAATTTCACATGATACAGTACTAGGAATTTTTGTTAGATCAGCTGAATAAAAAGCTTCCTCTCCTGAACCTTTAGACCGTAAGTCCCTTCAGGATTTGGTACACAACTCTCAGCAGGTCAGTAATCACTTCTTAAAATGTGGCTATGATGCACTGGAGGCTTCATTTAGATCAGCTATGACTGGAGCAGTGATTCGAAGGCATGCCTGGCTAAAAGAGCAATCCTTGCCAGACCATGTTAAGTCTAAACTCCTAGATGCCCCTATGGAGAAACAAAGTTTATTTGGCTCCTGCACAGGAGGTTCTAAAGAAAGTGGAAGAAAAAGCAAAATCTGTCCAAACAGTCAAGGATTTTCTGCAGGTCCAACCTCCGAGGTTCAGCAGAAATTGGCCTTCAAAGAATTGGTCCTTTCCAGACACCTCCAGAGCACAGAGAGGCAGAAATAGACTTCAAGAGGCAGAGGTCAACAGTGGCAACCTGCCAACCAGAGAGTGGCCAGCAGCTGCGACTGCAACCACTTCCACAGGACAGACATAGCTTTATGTTCAAAAACTGGCACTGCATTACAGGAGACAAATGGACTTTGCAAACATTAGACAAAGGCTACAGGTTTCACTTCCACACTTTACGAGAGGAATGCCAAACCTTCCACCAAGCCAGAAATCAGAGGCTCTAAAACAAGTCATCAACTTACTAAGGATGAGAGCAATAGAAAAGGTACCATCTATGGAACAAGGCCAAGGATTTTACTCCAGACTATTCCTTGCACCAAGAAAAGAAAATCAATGGAGGCCTATTCTACTGAACACATATCTCATTGTTCCAAAATTCAAGATGCTGACCCTACAGCAACTTCTTCCCATGTTGGGCAAGGAGTCTTGGCTGGTGACTCTAGATCTCAAGGAGGCATACCTGCACCAGATTGCAGAAGACACCTCAGATTTCTTGCAGGATCAGAGCATTATCAATTCTCAGCATTGCCCAGAGTATTCACAAAATGCCTGGCATCAGTAATTGCACATTGCAGGCTTCAGGGAATTCAAATCTACCCTTACCTGGACAACTGCCTAATACAAGCGGACAACAAGACAAAAATAATAAAGGATTTGGCCTATGTCATACAACTACTACTGCAAGCCTTGGGATACACAGTCAACATACAAAAGTCAAGACTAGTGCCATCCCAAAGGATAACATTTTTGGGTGCAGAACTGGACACAATAACTCAGATGGCTTTTCTCACAGAAGAAAAACAAAAGCAACTACCAGTCTACTTCATGGCATTAACAAGACAAACTCAGCTTACTGCAAGGAAAGTCCTGCAGGCCCTGGGTTACATGGCATCCTGCATAGTCTTGATCCCACATGCCAGGCTGCATATGAGAAAATTACAATGGTACCTAAGGAATGTATGGTCTCAACACAGACACAGTCTAGAAACCCTGATACCAATCATTCCATGCCTGATAAGAATTCCTGTGGTGGGCTCAGGCCTGCCAGACCAACAGAGGATTGCCTTTCCACAAACCACATCCAAGGAAGACCATCACCATGTGGAAGACAAGTGCATCCAAGGCCTATGGTCCCAAGACCAGCTGAATATACACATAAATCTAAAGGAGATGCTGGCAGTGAAGCATGCAATTGAGGCATTCAAATCATTCCTCCAGCAAGGACACCTGCTGATAAGGACGGACAATACCACAGTCATGTGGTACATCAACAAACAGGGAGGCACACATTCATACCCTCTATGCCGGATGGCAGTGGACCTGTGGAACTTAGGCCTGAATCTCAACATTCAACTGCAGGCCAGAAATGGATGTTGCATCCAGACATCTTCAAAACCATAACAAAGAACAGCTGGAAGGCCCTGACTGTTTATGCCTTTCCACCTCTCCCATTGATGTACAAAGTTCTACTGAAGATCAGAGAGGAACAGCCAAAGGTAATTCTGATAGCTCCAGACTGGCCAAGGCAGCATTGGTACCGCTACTGAGAAGCATGTCTCGACGAACTTGTGGCCTCCATCCAAACTTAAAACGCTGCAGCTAACTGCTTGCTGAAAAATTGCATAAAACAAAACCAACCTGTTTTTATCTCAGAGGGTCAAGGACATTATCCTGAGACCCTCCACAAGGAAAACATATTCAGCCAAATGGAAGAGATTCCTCATTTGGGTGCAGCAAAGGGAACAAATGTCACACTGGCAAACCTAGCACACATCCTAGAATACTTAGCAGAACTGTTCCACAATGGCCTGTCCTATTCTTCCATTAAGATTCATGCATCAGCAATTTCAGCAGAGTACAACATGGATCCTCCTGTCTTCTCTCACTCTCCTCAGACAATTTTGAGAGGGATCAAAATGTAAAACCTCCAAGGAAACCACCTCTGTCTGCATGGGATCTCAATTTTGTGCTAGAAAAATTAACACTTCCCCCTTTTGAACCAGCAGCAACAGCAGACTTACAGTTCTTATCTTGGAAAACTGCCTTCCTGCTAGCAATCACTTCAGCAAGAAGGGTATCCGAGTTACAGGTATTAATGGCAGTGCAGCCCTTCCTTATCTTTCACCAGGATAGAGTGTCTCTGAGAACCAATCCTACTTTCATGCCAAAGGTGGTATCCAGGGTATCCTTGAACCAAGCTATTCATTTACCTACATTCTTCCCTAACCCACAGAACAGGGGGGGGAAACTACTACACACCTTGGATGTACATACTGCGCTACTATCTGGACAGAACTAAGACCAGCAGAAAAACTGACCAGCTTCTGGTAGCATATGCAACAGGAGTGCAAGGAAAAGCAATTTCAAAACAGACAATCTCAAAATGGATAGGAAATTGCATTCGATTCTGCTACTCATTTCATGGAAAGACAACTGAAAATATCAGGCCTCACTCCACAAGAGCTACAGCCACCACTACAGCTTTCAAAGACATTTTAGAAGCTGCTACTTATACATTTGCCAAGCATTACAATCTTCCTTTATACTCCAGATCCCGAGCAGGTTTTGCAACTGCAGTTTTACAAGGGATCTTAACTACACCATCATTATCTTAGTGCCTCAGTTTGGCTATGGTATTCTACCCATATGTTATGACTGCAGATGCATCGTTGAAGGACATAGTACAGTTTTGTACCTACCATAAATGTAGATGTCTGATAGGTATGCATCTGCAGTCAGGATTACCCACCCTCCTTCCCCTCTGTGGTATTCCTAGGGTACTTACCCCTCTCTTAGCTAGCTGGGGGAATCTATTATGGTGTATTTGTTTGTATGTATATATATACTTTTTGATTTCTACTGTTTGGAATTTTCTACTTTTATACAAATTTAGCCTTCCTAGAGGGCACCTGGCATCTGGGGCAAGAAACACTGAGGGCTGATGCCTTTATACCCCAGGAGCTATGACGCCAGGTGAAGTGCGACATCAGCCGAGGCCAGACCCAGACTTTGATCCGGCGCCGATCAGGGGCTGCCTGAGGCAGGACAACCCATATGTTATGACTGCAGATGCATACCTATCGGACATCTACATTTATGGTAGGTACAAAACTGTACTTTCTGGTCCTCACTAGTGTGGGAGAACTCTGCACACCCCCTAATGAAATATTTTCTCTGGTAAGGTCAGACCACAAAATGGTTTCCTTTGAAGTAAAAATAAAACCCAAAAGCCCAGCGAACCCTGGAATGTTCAGACGTTACTCTAAGGAATAGCTTCTGCTATTAAGTGATAACCTGGCAAAATTTCTGACCCCTCTAAACCCTGAGAATACTGCTGGCTATGCAAGAACTGTTCACAGAAACCTTATACGAGCATGTTAATAGCTACATAGAGGCAGCTGTACCCATTACGAATAAGTACAGAACTAAAAAAAAAAAAAAAGCCACCGTGGTGGAATCACAGCATTAATAGACTGTATAATAGAAGGAAGAAGATCATGGCAAAAATTAGTTGGTATAGCATCAAGCAGGATAAAAGCACTCTTGTTAAACTAAACAAACAACTCTGAGGACAAAAAGTCTGCCAAAGCCAATTTTGACATAAATTTGGCCTCCCAGGCCAAGGAAAACCACAAGGCATTCTTTAGCTGTATCCACAACCTTAAAGGTAATATAATTGTATGCAAAACTCTTTGTTCTGTACTGAGCCAAAAGATATAGCAACCCTACAGGAAAACAAAGTCTGCTGTAACTTTATTCATCCCCCAGCCTAAACTCCCTTTAGGAAATACCATCAACTATAATTCCCGTATTATAAATAGGGAAAAGGTACAGGTTCTTAATGCCTGTCTAAGAAAATGAACACTGCATTGATGGACCCTGACAATATCCCAGGCTGCCTTCTAAATACCATGAAACGTGACCTATAAGGCCCTCTGGATTCACTGTTTAACTGTAGCTTCCAAACAGGCTTTGTGCCTCACGAATGGAAATCCAGAGCAGTCATCCCTCTGCCCAAAGGCAGTCCATCTACAGACCCTGGAAACTACAGACCCATAAGTCTCATATGAAAACCCATGGAAAGAATTGTCATAGAAATGATCAGTGATGACGTAGAAGACCTCCAAATACTGGACCCAACCCAGTTTCATTTTGTCAAGGGCAGGTCATGCCCATTCAGCCTGGTGGACTTGTTTGAGAAGGCCAACAAAGCAACAGACCATAGATGAGGGCAAAATGGTTCATACTGCCTACTTGACCTGGCCAGTGCATTTGTCACAATAATCCACTCTGGCATTGTTTACAAACTCAACAGGTTAGATATAAATCCTTGTGTTACCCGGTGGATAGCTAGCTGGCTAACAGGCAGGACCTAGAAATTAGGGAGTCCACCTCTACAAAGATGCCAGTCATCAACAGTGTCCCTTAGGGATCAGGTCTGAGAACTCCTTTTTGGCATCTTCATTTCTGAAGTCAAGGCAAATGTCAAAAGCCCTCTGGCTGACCAAATATATAGGTAATTCCAAATTAGGAGCAGTCATAGAATCCCCCCACCAGCACTAATGTTCTTCAAGCCGTGGACTAAAATTAGATGCCAAGAAGTGCGTAATAGTATCCTTCAGAAGTCAGATAGTCGTGGTGATTATCATATTGACAACACACCGATAAGAGTTTCCCCAGTAGTCAGGGACCTGGGGGGGGTGTAGACAGTAATTTAGCCTTTGACCATTGTTTGTCTGCGATAGCGAGGAAATCATTCTATGTAGTGCAACTTATAAACAAGTGTGTGGCATCTAGGTTCGAAGAGGTCATTGTTCCACTGTATTTGTCATCCGTCAGACCTATTATTGAGTACATTATCCACTCTGGTATGTACCTAACCAGGCACATCAATCAATTGGAATGTCCACAGAGGTTACTCACTACAAGAATACAGGACATAAGAAATGTCCTGTGCAGACCAGCTCAAAGTGCTATCCCTGTATTAAGTTTCCTACATGTTGTTGAGGGGAGATGTATGCTTGGTATATAACTACAAGTCATTCGCGGACTCCACTTTGGTGGATTCTTGTGTATCTACAAAAGAAACAGCATTGCAGTTACCCATTTTAGAGACTGAAACCTTGCCTGTGATATAAATAGGGCCTGCTGAAAAGACATGTATGCTCCATAGAGGGGGTAGTGGCTGGGATGCAAGCTTCCCCCATCCATGTGAATTAGAGTTCCTCCCTAACCCCAATTCAAGTGGACCTTGGACAAGAAATTCATTCCTGGTTTGGCATCTGTGTCTCTATTGGACATTGACAGCCTGTAAATAGTTCATTTCCCAGCCCCTGCTTGGAAATTTTTCATCTCCCAAGTTCCTGCTTACACTTACTAAGGGTACCAGAACTTGCCAGAGAGTTGGGATTCATGGCTTAGGCTTAAAAAAGCCCCACTGGTCGTTAGCCTGCCAACCTGTGTGTTTGTACCATGGACTAAATTCAGTGTTAAAAAATGTGCCATTGTGTTCTTTGGGAAACTGCTACCACATAAATGACATTCCCATGAAAACTGATACTTTTCTTAGAAACCTGGACAAGTTTGTGGACAGTGAATGCTCCTTCAACCACTTCGTACTGACCGTAGTTAGAAAATCTTTTATTATACACATAATTGAACATAAATCAATCCAAGTACGTTGTTCACCTAGAAGAAATACAAACAATCTTTCGTATGAACTTCCTAAGCTATACTTGCTGTTATTGACTTCTCTGTGGTGACATCTTCCTGGTGTCCAAGACAACACGTGACCATTGAACTAGGCTCAACATTCTGCATGTTTTTAAAACTGCAAGCACCACAAGTATGTGTTCCAAGGACTTGAATCTACACCATGATATTGATGTTCTGTAGAGAGAGATCTCTGTCCCCAAAGGATCCCCTACCTCTGAAATAAGCTCCCAGTCCATATTAAACAAATCAAATCTCTTTTCAAGTCTGTTTCTGTATAATTTAGATGAGTTGATGGATAACTTAATACAGTTCAGACCAGGCCTTCTAGAAAGGGGCAGTAAATCTACAGTGGCAAAGCTCCCAATGATCTTTGTGATCAGTAGCCTGAATTGCCTGATCCTGTGGCACACAAGGATAAAGCTCTGACTGTGCCTCAGATGACCCATGTTTGATTAGCAGCACAGGCACTGGAGAGACCTGGTGTGGGGATGTGAGTAAGAGGCCAAGAGCAGGTCGCCCATTCTGTGGAAAGGGCGCATACCTGTCAATGTCTTAAATCTGGACATAGCCAAAAATAATTGGGGACAAAGGCCCAAAAATAGAGACAGATTTTAGATGTTGCTCTTATAAACTTAGAAAGTTGTTAGAATAAAAGATGCATGTTGTTATGCATTTTATGATGGATATTAAGTCTGAAACGTCAAATGCCTGTAATTATTTAGTGATTTCAAACCTCGGTGATTTGCCAGAAGACCACAAGTTTTATGAGGAATGGACCAAATATATGAGGCAAAAGTCTGGATAGTTGAGAGGTATGGAAGGGAGACAGCCTAAGCTCACTGTAATAAGATTAAGAGCCTAGCTAGCTCCGTGCTGCAAGTGGCATACTGCTTGGTTGGGAGGTTGCACATGAGTGGAGGAACACATTCACCTGCTAAATGCAGCCATAATGGAGCTCGCAAAGCTGTTGCAGGGTGGTGGGTTTAGAGCACACTGCCCAATAATGGTATGAGGCTGCATCAGCATCCTTGATCTGTTCATGAACCCAAACATAAGACATATTGAGTCGGTTGAGGGTCTGAGGTGGGTCCTGTAGACCTAGTGAATTGAGCAGAAGAGCTGGTGTACAGCTGTGTGAGGTAAAAAGCCTACTGTGAAGCTGTAAATCAGCAGGGACTTGAAAGGAACAATTCCTTTCTGCACCCCCATCTCAGGAAGGGCAGGCTCACCTTGGTTAGCCTTGGCCTATGGGTTGTTTACTGAGCATCCTCTTTGTTATGCTAGTGCCTTAGGGCACTTTCTGCAGTGATAGCCTTTTGGTCCCCTTGCCTTGAGGGGTTATTGCTGTTTGAATATGCTTCTGAGCAGGCCATGGTCTGACAAACCTGTTCATTTGAAATTAAAACAGACAATTTTTTTTTTTTTACTATTTTTTTTTCATTTAAATTGGTACATCAGAGCATGTTTTTGCAAAAAAAAATAAGATGCTCAAACAAAACAAACTACGTCTCAGCTCTAACTGTTTACCTTCCTGGCCTTGTGCCAATTTATTGCTATCCCCTTATGGGGAGTTGTCCTACATGGGCCTTGTGTCTAGGTGTGAGCATTTCAGGCTTTGTCAGGTAGGGCAGGCTTAATGGTGATGTGCAGCCATCCCTTGATGCTCCTTTCCTCCTGGTAGAACTAATGGATGGCAGCACTGTAGGAGATGGGTACTTGTCTGCCCTCCCCCCTCATGCAAACCCACTGGTGCATGCGGTGCTTCTAGGTTTAGTGAGGTGCCACTAAGCCAGGGTGTCTTCCTTCTGAGGTCATCTCTACCCTCTCTTATCTTGAGGCAGAAGGTGTTGCAGAGGGGCTTCCAGATATTCTTGTTCAAGGGGACTTTTGGGTTGGACTTCCCTACTCTGCCTTGAGGCAAAGATCCATTTCAGGGCTCTTAATGGATGCTTGTATCTGTTACCTCCTCTGTTTGAGAACATCACTGCCTGGGAGCCTTTGTCTCCAGGGTGTACTTGGCTGCAGTTCTCATTCAGGGAATCCGGCTGGCCACAGTGAGTTATCCCTTTCGTGTAGGGGAATGATAATCCCAGGATGAATCCCTGGATCAGTTCACATAGGAGACTCTCCTGTTTACTTTGAAACACTGTTAGATTACCTTCCTGTTGGAGGCAGTGGTCCTGCTCTTCATAGGTAGGATTCCTACTTCTGAGTGTAGAGGTAAAGCAGGTGAGATGGAGGGTCAGTGATTGTGCTACCTTTCAGGGCCTGTTCTATTTTGTGCAGAAGGTAGCTGGGTTCCCTTTTTTCTCCTGGCTAAAACCTGGGTTTTTCCAGCCCTGTTAGCCTTTCAATGGGCATTAGACCTACCTTTAAGGCTTCTGCTTTTGGAGTACTTCTTTATGGGAGGGACTGTTACACCATACCTAATTGGGTGGATGGCTGCAAGCATTAGAAGGGAAGAAGTGAGTTTAAGGACAGGTCATTCATCTCAACCTCTTCTTCCTTTTACATGTCTCCCTCTACATAAGAATGCCGACTGGTGGTGTATGTATGAGGTCAGTGGTGACTCCTTTTGGTATCATTCCGCCTTAATTAGTAGCTGTTGTCAGTTTATTAAAGGACAAGTATGCCCCAATTACAACATTTCCTTTCCTCGGAGTGTATTTCCATCCATAGAGGGTGACACCTGCACTTTCACGCATTAAAGCATGATTTGTCACTTTCTCCCATTCCTTGGTATTTCAGCCCTGGTCTGCTTTCTTTGTGCACACCAGGCTGAAGCTGAATGAACTCTCATGTTACTTTCATTAGGAATTCGACTACCTTGCTATTGCATTAGTATGCCTCTCACACATGAAAGCATTTTGCTATGGAAAACAAGTGCAGCAACGTACATGTAGCTTTTTTTTTCTCATATCCACTAAAGTTATAAAGCTGTTCAGGGCATATACCTCTCAGTTGTTCACTATTTTGGCTCAAACTTTTTCTCTCTCCCTCCTAAAACTGGTGATTTTAGGAGAAATGGTGGTGGAGTACAGTCAAT
The DNA here is from genome assembly GCF_019279795.1 of Protopterus annectens. Taxonomy (NCBI): domain Eukaryota; kingdom Metazoa; phylum Chordata; order Ceratodontiformes; family Protopteridae; genus Protopterus; species Protopterus annectens. The sequence goes on from NC_056732.1 coordinate 1,669,532,334, forward strand.
AAATAATGGCAATAATTAGAGTTACAGACTTCTTTTACTTCAGAAATTATATATTAATTCTTGTTCTCTTATTCATAGGTTCATCGGTGTGTACTAGGCTAATGGCCCTGGGGCCATTACAAGCCTAGCTCATAGAAGTGCCCTGGCATTCCATCAACTTCTCAGGTTAATATGTTAAGAAGCGTATACGATTATTTTTGTATTTGTCCCTGATTCTGGAAGCAAGAGATTGAGAGCTGTGGTTCAGGCTCAAAATTCACAACTCTTTGATGAGCTGCATTCCTTCCCTTCTGGGGACCATAAACTTGTTAAACATTTTATAATCTGAAGATGAATAAAGCTGTTAACTACTGAGATTATCTTTACCAATTAGCTGAGCTTTGCACTACAAGAAATTTAGCACACTTGCTGATTCAAGAAAGGAAGACAAAACATGAAACTCAAAATAACACTAGAAAAACTCAAGCAATTTCTTTATCCTGTTTCAAGAACTTTTGTTAAGTAACAGATGTCAATGCAAAACAAAGTCATTGACATTTTTACTGAGGATTCTTACTACTTCCATTCTAAGTGATTGGAACTGTAATCTGATAACACAGATTAGGTCATTGTGATCTCATCAACTGCACACTCAGAGTGCATTATGGGAATTAAATTAATTTCCAGAAAAACAAGGTCACGTCACCATGTCTGCCCCATGATGCCATTTAGGGTTAGGAAAAATTAAAATTAGTAATAAGTAGTTACTGTGGGGCTGGCAGGTTTCTATTATTATTATTTTCCAGTTTTGGCTGATAGTGATCCTTTAAGCAGTCTTTTTAGTAATACAAAATGATTATGAGGTCACTTTTTAAAATGTGTTTACACTGGAATTAGTAATGATGCACAGTGTCAGTATCTCAGAGTTATGAAATGTACAATTGTCAAAACTGCTTGCAGAAAAACTGACAAAAAATGCAGTAAATGTAAATAGAATTAATAAAAAAGAAAATCGGATCAGTTAGTCCCTACCTAAATTAATCCAGAAATTCAGTAAACTGCAATCTACAAGTTGAAGAGGGGCTGAAATATGTGAAGCCTAAATTATTTTTAGTTTGTTTCAAGGTTAGTCATATTTTCCAGATGAAGCTCTGAAGAGCAGAGAATGGGCTGAGCATTGGCTATACTGGTGACTTAGTAAAACATATTAAGTGAATAGTTGCAGAAATCTCCAGACTAAGTTTGAATTAAAGTGCTGTAGACAGTATGGGCTTTCAAGTAAATTTCAGATGTTCTTCATGTTTCACTGTTGCAGTCATTACATTTGGGTAATCTGCTGGCAGGTTCCCCTCAGTCGGCCTGATTAACAAAGTCTTGGGTCCTGCGTCGGTTGCTGTCCCTTCTTCCATGATGTCGGGTCGTCAGGGGTATAAAACATGCAGCCGACGCCATTTTCATCAGTCTTTCTTGCTGCGCAGTGCCCGAAGCAGAAGCAGTTCGCAAGTGCCGGTCGGCCGACTCCTGAAATTTTCATTTTCGAGTTTCAGAACTGAAGTCTTCAACCTAAAGCCAAGTACCCTGTTGGGGAAACTTTTTCTTGCTCATTACCGATGTCAGTAAAAGTTAATAATTGTATTACTTGTGGGAAGCAAATACCTCATAAGGATTTTCATTTGTACTGTATTCCTTGCCTAGGCCCTGACCACAACGTGCCTTGCTGTCAGTTTTGTGCTAAATTTAATCAACGCACTATTAAGCGTCGGTATATTTTTGCATCAAAATATTTTGGCTCAAGATTTAACTATCCAGAAATGTTGTCGGTTAGCAATCCGACTACCAGAATACACAAAAAACGCAAAGAAAGAGACAGACAGACCTTCTAGGTCCAAAACCGATGATGAAGCTTCTCCTAAGCCAGTCGCCGGTTCGCTGGTACTCAGTGAGGTGCTTTCACAGCCCCTTATACCCGCTACGTTTGTTTCACAGGCCTCTACTGAGACCCATTTGGAGTCTGGTATGCCACAAGACACTTTAAGTATTGAACCCGTGGATGTCTCTACCTTAGATGGTTCCGGAGCTGCTGAGCAGGCACTGGCTTCTGAGGGTGTTTTCAGGCCTAAAGTTTTCTATATTAAACCGACTCCATCTTCAAATCCTAGGCCAAAATCAACTTCTGTGTCTAAAAAACTGACGCTTGGGCCACGTGCACAGGCCCCTATGCCTAAAAAACAAATGATCAAAATGGCTGAGGATTTAATTAGCTTGATCAGGGGTTCCCATCCCCCTCCTGCTAAGAGGCCTAGGCAAGGCACTAACTATGAATTATCAGATCAGGTTTCTATTTCTTCTGATTCCTCTTCTGATCAGGAATTACCTATTCCACCTTATGAGGACTCAGATGCAGAAGATTCCATCCCTTCTGCTTCTCCTCCTGAGGATTTTTCTTTTGGAGAAACTTTGTATACCTTAAGGGAACACTTTCACTGGGAGAGTCAGGATTTCTCAGAATCTAAAACGAGGTTTAGGGATTTCCTTCTTCCTCAGCATTGGCCTTTGGCTGTACCTCCTGTTCTAGACATTGTTGATGATGTTTTCTCAGAATCCAGCATGGCTCCTGATTCCCTGCCTCTCCGGCTCCTAGTAAGCCAGACAGATATTACAGAGTTCGTGACTCCCACAAATTCCTTTTTAAAAACCCTACTGCTGACCCTGAAACCATTTCTCAGGGTCCCAAGGGCGTTAAGGCTTCTACTGCTGAAAATCCTACCCCTTCTGATAGAGACTCCAGGGCGCTGGATAGATTGGGTAAGAAGGTTTACACGTCTGCAGCCTTGGCAATCAGGGCTTTAAACTGTCAATTTCATATGCTTAAATATCAGCAGCATGTCATGGGTTTACTTAAACAGAAAATTATGTTGATTTCTGACTGTGTGGAAAATAGAATTGCAGGATTTATTGCATTCAGCTGAACAAGTTGGAAAGCATACTTTGCAATGTGGTTTTGATTCCTTGGAGGCCTCTTGCAGGGCCGCTGTAACTGGATCTGTGATGAGAAGGCATGCTTGGCTCAAGGAGCAAAATCTGCCTGATCATGTTAAAGCAAAATTGTTGGATGCTCCTTTACAACAGGACAGTCTATTTGGTAATAAGGCAGAAGAAGTTTTGAAAAAGATGGAAGATAAAGCTAAATCTATGCAAACTGTAAAAGATTTCCTACAAGTGCAGCCACCCAGGTTCAGTAGGCACTGGCCTACTAAGAATTGGTCCTTTCCAGTACCCACCAGAGTCACTCAGGTCAAACCCAGGCACTCCAAAGGCTCCAGGTTTCAGTCACAAGGAACTTACAGAACAAAACAATGGAGTGCCTCCACCTCCAAATCTGGAAGTAACAAGGCACCTTCCTACGGTAAACAGTATCAATGACTTTCCTCTGCAATTGCCAAGCACTTATCTTTTGGCAGCCCCTTTGGGGGGGAAAACTGGCACTTCATGCATAAAATTGGCAACTATAATTACCCAGGACAAGTGGGTTTTAAATATAGTATCCCAGGGATACAGATTTCATTTCCACACATTGCCAATCCCAAACGGATGGCCAGATCTGCCTCCAAATCAGTGGGCAGAGGCCCAGAAACAAGTTATGTCCCTCATGAATATGGGGGCTATTCAACCAGTACCCGAAAAGGAAAAGGGACAAGGTTTTATTCAAGACTTTTCCTGGTACCCAGAAAAGACAAATCATGGCGTCCAGTTCTGGACTTATCCATTCTAAATACATTTCTGGACATTCCAAAATTCAAGATGCTGACTCTACAGCAGTTACTGCCTATGCTAGGCAAGGATGCCTGGTTGGTAACTCTAGACTTAAAAGAGGCTTACCTGCATATCCCAGTCGGGGAATCTTGAAGAAGATACCTCCTCTTCAAAGCAGGCTATTTGCATTACCAGTTCTCTGCACTGCCCTTTGGCTTATCTACTGCGCCCAGGGTCTTCACAAAGTGCCTGGCACCAGTAATTGCATTTTGCAGACAAAGAAACATTCAAATTTATCCTTACCTGGACGATTGTCTAATTCAGGCAGAAAACAAGGACACTCTTCTAAAGCATCTGGAGTTTGTAAAAAGGCTTCTAACTTGTCTAGGGTACACCATAAATGAAAAGAAATCACAACTGGTACCCTCTTAAATAATTACATTCCTGGGTGCAAGCTTGAATATAACTACCCAGATGACTTACCTCACGTCAGAAAAACAAATTCAATTGATGACTTATTTCAAACATCTTCCCACAAAAACCCAGCTATCTGCAAGACAAATTCTACAGGCCTTGAGTTTCATGGCCTCCTGCATTCTAATAATTCCATATGCAAGACTGCATATGAGGAAACTTCAATGGTACCTAAAAAGCTTATGGAGTCAACATTGTCACAGCCTGGAAACAATGATTCCTATCATTCCTTGCCTGCGGCAAGAGTTCCTATGGTGGGCAGAGGCCTGTCACCAAAACAAGGGACTGTCATTCATTCCACCCCCTGCCACCCAAACTCTGACAACAGACGCATCAAGATTATGCTTGGGGGCCGCATCTGGCAGGGAGATGCATTCAGGGCCAATAGAGCCCAAATCAAATGCACCTACATATCAACCAGAAAGAAATGCTAGCTGTACAGAATGCTCTGACAGCCTTCAAGGACTATCTTCATCCAGAACAACTACTGATAAAGACAGATGACACCATAGTCATGTAGTACATGAACAAGTAGGCAGGTACCCATTCCTACCCCCATTGCAGACTAGCCATGGCCTTGTGGAACACGGTCTTGACTTATCAAATACATCTGCAAGCTCAATTCCTGCCAGGAAAGCAAACAACTATGGCAGACGAACTAAGCAGAAATCTTATGGACCCACACGAATGGAAATTGGATCCACAAATCTTCAGCATGTTGACACGCAAATAGGGGAGCCCAGACATAGATCCTTTTGCCTCATCCCAAAACTATCAGTTGGACAAATTCTGCACAAGAATTCATCACAAAACAGCTTGGAAAGTGGATGCTCTATCCTTCAGCTGGAAAAACCTATCAGTCTATGCCTTTCCCCCTCTGCCTCTGTTCTCCAAGGTCTTACTAAAAGTCAGACAGGAAAAACAAAAATGATTGATTGCTCCAGACTGGCCTCGCCAACACTGGTACCCGCTCCTACGCAATATGTCACACCTGCCTCAGACACCTTATCTACTGTCTCAGCGGAACTATCAAATTCTGCTCTTTCAGCTCCAAACTCTGAATCTTGCAGCATGGCTAATCAACTAATTTCACCAATTACATCTCTCAGCAAACCTGTGATGGATGTCATTTTGGAGGCTAGAAGTTCTAGTACTAGATAATCTTATGCTGATAAATGGAAAAGATTCTGTGCCTGGAACCAAGCACAAGGAATAAGCACAGCAATGCACAATATTCCTCAGATTCTGCAATATTTAACTTAGATGCTTCACAAGGGCCTATCTTTCCTTCCATAAAAATCCATGCCTCTGCCATTTCAGCTCATTACAACACAGAGTCTCCCCTCTTTTCTCATCCCCTGCTAAAGCAGTACCTCAGAGGGGCCAAAAATGTTAGACTTCCCAGGAGAGCACCAATTCCTGCATGGGACCTCAATTTTGTGTTGGAAAAATTCACCCTACCTCCTTTTGAACCAGCTGCTACTGCGGACATAAAATTTCTCTCTTGAAAGACAGCTTTTCTTTTGGCAGTCACTTCAGCTAGCAGGATTTCATAACTACAGGCTCTCATGGCAGTGGAGCCTTTTATTATCTTTACCCGGACAGGGTGGCTCTCAGGGCTAATCCATTCTTTATGCCTAAAGTGGTATCTAGTGTGGCTCTTAATCGGACCATTCATCTGCCAACCTTTTTCCCAAATCCACAGAACAAGGGTGAGTGGATTCTGCATTCATTGGATGTGCACAGACAACTAAGATTCTACTTAAACAGGACAAAATCTCTAAGAAAATCTGAGCAATTACTGGTGGCATTTGCTGCAGGGGCAGAGGGAAAGGCTATTTCAAAGCAGACTATTTCAAAATGGATAAGCCATTGTATTCGTTTCTGCTACATGCACCATGGTAAACCTGTCCCCAAGGGGATCAGATCCCATTCCACCAGGGCTGCATCTACTTCTGCAGCTTTTCTCAGAGGGGTTCCTACCAGTGACATTCTAGAAGCTTCTACCAGGAGGTCAGTTCATACGTTCACCAAGCATTACCATTTAACTCTCCTCTTAATGTTGTATAATTCCATCCTCCTGACCATATCTTTGAGATTCTACCCAAATGTAATGACTGCAGCATTGAAACACGAAGAACATAGTACAGTTGTGTACACATCATAAATGTAGATGTTCAAGTGTATTCACTGTTGCAGTCCTGGTTACCCACCCACCAGCCCCCTGTTTTTTCTCTTACTATACCTCTTCTTTCTTTTACTATGCTCAAAAGCCTTTTTGGTGTATTTGCTTTTATTTGGAGGTATATGTTTTGTGTTCTAAGTTACATGCATATATATATATATATATATATATATATATATATATATATATATATATATGTATTGCTCCCCATTTGGGGGGCACCTGACATCTGGGGCAAAACAAACTGATGAAAATGGCGTCGGCTGCATGTTTTATACCCCTGACGACCCGATATCATGGAAGAAGGGACAGCAACCGACACAGGACCCAAGACTTTGTTAATCAGGCTGACTGAGGGCAACCTGCCAGCAGATTACCCAAATGTAATGACTGCAACAGTGAATACACTCGAACATCTACATTTATGGTTAGTGTACACAACTGTACTTTACTGAGTGCTCCCATAAGGCACTGATGAGAAGAGCGGGAAGAGTAAAATGAAACTATAGTCCAGACTACAGCAGGGAGTTCATATACTTTTTTCTAGCAGATATATCATGTTTATAATGATGTGAAGGTAGGTAGAAGACGTAATAGAGCCAGTTAAAATACATGTATTAGAATTAAAAGAGGACACAGCTGAAATCAGCATGCTTTTTTTCTTCCCCCCTTCCACTTGACTTGACCCACTGGCTCCTCTGTCTTCACCCAGTTCAACCATTCCTTCTTCCTCCTGAGAGGTAGGAACTGGGCCGTCAGGATGAGGCCACCAATTCCATTCATTCCTTTGGCACACTGGGCCTTACCCCTGAGTGAGATGAGGGTGTTATGACCCATTCATTTCTCCATCCAGGTGGCTCACTAGTACCCACATTACAGATAAAATGTGGACCCATCCTCTTCTCTAGGGCAAGAGACTTGTGACACATTAATTCTCCAGATCTCAGTTCAACAACCCGTCCATCCATTAGAGGTGAGAGTCTGATGGTAGGGATTGGAACATTTAGTTGAGCAGGTGGACCCATGTATTCAAGCTCCTTGGTGGCATTGTACAGTTTCCAGTAGCTGCCCATCAGGGAACGTACATATGTACTGCTGTGTCTGGAGTTCCAGGATTTTGCAGTCCAAAAATCACTAGGCCATTGCTGCCAGCTGTCTTCCAGTAAATGTCACTATTGCATTGATTATGTTATCTTCCTCTAACTATAATGGATGAGCTGGTGCCAGATGCTCATTCCCGTCATGCCTGCCTTTTCCCTTCAGCACCTGTGCTGTTAGTTAAACACAGGATGTCTGGATACTAGTTAGGTCTCTATTCCTCTGTGCTCTGGGGCCAGACAAGCCTCCATGCTTATTGAGGCTGTGTGCCAATACAAGGCAGAAGTCACAAGGTAGAATAAAGGGAATTGCCCTCCTTAGAGACAGCAGCTGAATGAAAAAGTTAATGACACAATTCCTTTGTGTGTTTGATTTCATGCTGTGAACAAAGGAGTCTTTGACCTGTTGCAGTTATTGGGTTATCTGGAGTGGGGAAGAGGCCATCCAAATCCTAGGTGGCTTTAAGTGAGAGCATGGTTATATTTACAGATTGCACTTATTCATCTAGCATGTTCTATGGTAGTTAGTTTGTACGCTTTAGTCTAGCCTTCTTAGCAGCGCAGGAGAACTGCGCTTCTCAGGATCATTGTATTGATTCTGTCTCAGAACAAACCTGCAGTTATCTGAAGTAAGGTAGGTGAAGTTTGCCTCTTCTGTACTTGTGTAATGTGTAGAGGTTTGTGTGTGAACGATTTATTTATTTTTTTAAATACGTTTCCCTTGTTGGGATCTGGGGCGTAATCCTAGTTCTCTTTTCTGACACTGACGCATAGTCATACTTTGAAATGTTGGGTAACGTGTAATACATGCTGGTGACGGTGTATCTCTGTGCTGCACCTGACAACTAGCCACAACCTGAACTTTGATAATTAACAACTTTTCAGATCCCAGATGGTAGATGACTACCACTTGCTGTATCTTAGCTTTTTTCTAAAATGTGACAGATATGAAATTCCTAATTTCTTCATGAATGGCATTCCAGCAGCCTAGTACAAACTTTGAGAAAGTTTTTTCAGTAGTAGCTCGAGTGAAAGTGAGGCTAGCTAAGGCCTAGGTGTTGGAGCCCTTTAAGAGGTATGCTCTTTCCTTTTGGAATGGTGTGTATTTAAGAGGTGGGCACACTTTGACTTGGCACTGTTGTGCTTGTTTGTCCTTTGACAACCATTTGCTGTCCATTTTTGTAATACTGTTAACTATAGTCCCTGGGAAAGAACCTTGTAATTTCCTGGTAGCAGTGTATCTTTTTTGTAGGTAATCTTTGTCCATCACATGGCTCATGTTTACTTTATATCTTTAACATTTAAAAAATGGAAAAAGCAATGCCTGTCAGTTTGATTTCAGCCATTTCACCTCAGGATTTCTGTATGGCTATGTTATTCTGTCACAAGTAGCATGTAACAGGAGTGTGTCATTGTAGGGTCAAAGTGCATGATCCTGTCAGTATGAAGAACTGTTGGGCAATTTTAGCAGGTCAGCACAGTAGTTTGTGGAATTTTATTTCCGTGTTGCTCTTTCTGACCATTTTTTCATATTGTACATCATTCTGTCTCGTTTCAGTGAGCAGTCTGTGGTAATACTGAATCCATGCTTGGGAGACAAGTTATTGTACAATGCAACTGATCAACTCATTTCATCATACGCAGAGCCAGAGGAGGAGAGAGTTCAGCCTGTCCAGTGGAGTGCAGCTGAAGGAGATGCATATGACAAAGGCATCCGAATAATTATTAAACATAATAAGGTAACTGATTCCACAGGTGAAATGGCATGAATTACTGCAATATGAAAACAGTTCTGTGTTCCATTCTTTCCAGCTCTTTTGCTCAAAGTTGTTTATCCCTTCTTAAATAACGAGTTACATGTTATAATCCAGAATGTCTTCTGCCCGTTATTGAGTAGAGATTTTGTTTCATCCTACTTGCTGTGTGTCTTGATTGTGTAGAGGGGCAGTGTAGTCCAGGGTCCATCCATCATGCATCCATTACCCTTTTTTCCCATGTTTGCACGAATTCAGGGTGTCATTTCCATAACGACAATCTAGAACCAATGTTCACACCAGTAGGCGGCCAGCCTTGCCACAGTTGTTTTTCCATACCACATACACCTACATCCAGTTTAGGCTGTTCAGTTCACCTACTGCATGTCTTTGAATGTGGAAGGAAGCTGGAACACCCAGAGAAAACCCACACAAACACACAGAGGACATGCAGACTCTGCACAGAAGGCACCCCAGCCTAGAATCTAACCAGAGCACCTCTTGCTGTGAGGCAGTAATACTATATCATCTGTGCCACTGCAATGTCTTGATTTGGCATTTACAGTGCTGGTTATTACGTTGTTTCTTTTCACTGCATTTGAAAGCACTTAATCTTGCCAGCAGTGTCACTTTCTTACCTGTATTGTAAGGACATAATCATCAGCTTTGCAGCAGTTTGAGCTGTACAACAGGCTTTCACCAGTATTGCCACTCTTCTTAGAAATTACAGTACATCTTTATAAAAATTATTCTACCATCTTTTTGAAGTTTACCAGTTGGTTTTTACCTGGTTGTTAAGTAGGAAATTAATGGCATTCCACCATATTCTTAAGGATATGTTAGGAATTTCCTTCTTTCATTTATAAAGACATTACACTATTTTATCTCCCGTGTGCTTCTGTGATGATAAATTCTGTAATAAGAAGGCTAAAGTAAAATGAATGTTTGCATATACTGCTAAAACTTCTAATGAAACTGAATTTTGCTCTCAGGCTGTAAAGCAAGTGACTTGGCATGGGAAGGGAGATTACCTTGCCAGTGTGATGCCTGACAATGGCAACATGCAGGTCCATATCCATCAGCTGACCAAGCGCAGGAGCCAGAACCCATTTCGCAAGTACAAAGGCATGGTGCAGTGTGTGCTTTTCCACCCTATAAGACCATTCTTTTTTGTGGCAACACAACGTTATATCCGTGTCTACAACCTAATCAAACAAGAGCTGACAAAGAAGCTGATGACCAACTGCAAATGGGTGTCCAGCATGGCTGTACATCCTGCAGGTGAGTTTCCTTATCTGTACCTAAACTTTGCATCCATTTACAGTACATAATTCTGCATCTTCTTTGTTTACCGTATGTATTACATGAACCTCTGCATAGTAATGTTGCTTTTATTTACTTGTTTGAAATTTGTTAGCCAAGCAGTCACTTCACCTGAGACCTTAAAAGTTGGAAGTCCACTCATAGAACAAATGCAACTATAGATCAATAACTACAGAAGTTTTTTAACAACATTAGAACATAAACAGGTGGTGAGGTACTTACACATTGCCTGAGATGGCCCACAAAAGGCACTGAATATTTAACATAACAAGTTAGGTCCCCTGGGTGGGTAGTGTACTGTTGGAAATTTACACAGTTGTTTATGGGTGACAGTTGAGATTGTAATTTTGAAGCCACAGGGTGGATTTAGTTCTTTGATTTATTTGAGCAGGAAGTTCTACAAGGTATGTTTATGGCATTTGAGAAGTTGCAGTCCCCCTGTTTTGCTGTTAAAGAGGTGGAAATAAGGTCTTGGTGTAGGGTTTATAAAGCGAGGAGGATACATAAAGTATGAGGAATTTCTGGCTGGAAATATGTATATTAGATAAGGTCAGATAAGTCAAACTTTCACGATAATCGGCATCATAAACTGCTGCTAGGATGAATCTTGCAATCTTGTATATATAGATGAGTTTATCAGGGTCTGCATGATAGAGATTAAACAGATTGCAGCTATCATATAAGAACAAGATGTGAAGAACTGCATTGGTAATTGTCATTTTAAAACTGGAAGTGAGTGTTTCTTTTCAAGCAGTACAGTAATCCCAGCTCGAGTCTTTTTCACAGCAGTGACTCTCTTCTCATAGAATGACAGTCTCTCATCATGTAGGAGAGCCAGGTATAGGAAACATCCCACCTTCTCTCTGGGGTACCAAAGGAGGAGGATGTGATAGCCAGTAAGGAAGTCCCATGGCTGAGAAACTTGGCACCACAAAGCATGGTCTTGGTTCTTGTGGCATTAAGGGGTGTGGAGCTGTTTGGGATCCATATAATATGTGGAAGAAAGGCTGTAGTGCAATTAATTGCCAGTGTAGTTAGGAAGGAGCCAGTGCGTAGCAAAGCAGTGTCATCTGTGAATCAATGAAGAATCCATTGAAGTGTTACCACATGTCATTCATGAACTGCCAGAACAAGAGGGGAGCAAATATAGGTCCTTGGAATACTCCAGCTATTATTACCCATACCAAAAAAAAGATTGTCATTAAACTTTAAAGTCTGTAGCTGTTAGGTTGATCCATCTGATGGCATGGTTTGATGATCAAAACTGTGCTTAGTCAGTCAAGCAGCAAGCATAGGATACAATATTAAATGTTTTCCCAAAGTCCAGAAGGATTATGCCTATCCATTAGCCTATGTTCATGGCAGTCAGAACACACTTTGATAGGTTGGTCAGTGCAGTCTGTACCCCTGTTTAAGTCTGGTTCCACGTTTACAATAGTTTAGTAGGTTATTACTGCAGTGGCATTAAATAAGTTGTAGATGCACAACCTTGTCAAACAGTTTTACTAGTGAGTTAAGTGCAGAGATGAGTCAGTAGATGCTAACTAGATCCTTTCACCTTCCTTTAAGAATAGGGATGATGTGATGCTTCATCCCTTCAGTAAAGGAGCATCCTTGTTGTAGCCACTCTGGAGCTGCAGTTTGTAATAGAGCCATCTTCAGGATTCTGGGTTGTAAATTCCACAAAGCTCCTGCATCATGTCCTTTCATGGTCAGTAGCAGTTTCAGGATTGTACCATGGGAAGGAAATGGAGGCTGTTATTTTATGGGTGGTGTGTTTATGCATGTAAAAGACCCCCTTTAAGTTTTCTGAACTGAGAGTTCTATTGTGGAGTGAAGCTGGAGTCTATAGTGGATGGATTGATGCTGGAGACTAGTAAGTGTTTGGGTGCGACAGTGAACTTATAGAATAAATAAGCTATTTGGATTTTTCCAACCCTTTAGCATCATCAGTTGAATAACATTCTAAGGGGATCCAGTATCTGTCTGCCTGGGATGACATGATTGACAGATGCTTTGCCAGAGATGGCCTGCATTTATCACCCCTGGGCTTCCGGATACTGGCCAAGGCTCTTGCCACCCTATAGTGCCTTTTTTTTAGACGGTGTTCCAAAGACCAAATTACCACTGTAACAGCTACAAACAAATGCAATCTGAGGATCATGCTGCTCAATGATAGAAGTCTAAGTCTCAAAATGCGCTCGCTCGAAGCACTCCTTAAAATGGAGAACATCGACATTTGTGCTGTAACAGAGACTTGGTTCAAGGCATCAGAAAGCACCCCTGCACTACCAGGTTATAACTCATTCCACACCTTTCAGCCCCAGAACTTGGACCGAAGCTCCAAAGGCGGTGGTGTTTCCATATTCATAAAGGAAGCACACACCTCCAGACTGGTAGCCCAACATAATGCATCAGAGATGCTTCAGGTGCAGCTAACATTGGGTAACAAACCAATTTAGGTCTTAGCCTGCTATAGGGCCCAACCATGTCCCAAGACTCACACTCCTTATTCCTAAGCATCCTGGAGAATATTAGGGTCCAAGCTAACACTCTCATACTGGGTGACTTCAACTACCTCTACATGAACTGGGAAAACTACTCATGCTCCAATACACTTGCCCAACTTTTCCTGGAATTCATTAATTCAATGCCTTGGACCAGCTTGTTCTTACCCCCATTAGAGGTGGCAACATCCTTGATCTGGTCATTACTAACATGGGCAACCGTTGCTCTACTCCAGTAGTCAACTCCTCCCTGGTTAGATCCGACCACAAACGAATCACCCCTTGGAAATCCACATCCCTCCCACCACCCCTGCAAAGGTAACAACCATGAAAACGTCTCCAAAGCTAACTTTGGCCTCCTACAAACAGAGGTGGCTAACTTCATGGCACCCATGCAAAGTGAGAATAGTTGCATGACTGCCAAATCATACACCAATGCACTGTACGAACACTTACACGAATGCATGGATCTCGCCATATCCAATAGAACCAAGATACACTCCTCCATAAAAAGGAAACCAATCTGGTGGTCCCCTGCCATAAACAAATTCTACAACAGGAGGAGGAAAGTGATGTGGAATAAGGTGAAGTACCAAGACTGGAAAAACTCCCTTATCAGCCTCAAAAAAAAAAGTTGAGATCCCTCATCAAATTCTCTAAAGCTAGCTATGAAAACAGAATTGCAGCAGATAGTAAAGACAACCACAAGGCATTCTATAGTTATGTAAAGAATCTCCACAGCAATAGCCAGATTTGCTCTGAGCTACTGCACAATGGTACCAAGTCAACAGTATTTCCACTATACTGGCCGACAGATTCAGTGCCAACTTTACCCCTCCACCCACCCCAAAGGACCAATCACAATACCAGTAGATTGCCAGGCATCCAGTATTACTACTGCACAAATTAAAACAGCACTGTCCAAGGCCAGGAATACAGCTTCTATGGGACCTGACAATATCCCTGGCTGTGTTCTACATGAACTACAGAGTGAACTGGCACCTCACCTGTGTGCCCTGTTCAATCACAGCCTCACCTCAGGCTTTGTCCCTACCGAATGGCGCACTGCTACAGTTATCCCTGTCCACAAAGGAGGAGCGACTACAGACCCTGGGAACTATCGCCCCATTAGTCTGACGAGTCTGAGATGCAAAGCTGTGGAACACATCATGATGGACCTAATAAACAAGGTTATAGGGAATCTCCAAATGGTGTATCCCACACAGTTTGGTTTTGTGAAGGGTAGATCATGACTGCTCAACCTGGTCGACTTCTTTGAGTCACTCACCGGAGCTGTGGAAGAAGGCAAGGTGGTTCATACAGCCTACCTTGATCTGGCCAAGGCCATGGATACCATTCCCCACTCAGGAATCCTAGAAAAACTCACTAAGCTAGGCATCAACCCCTATATCACTAGGTGGGTTGCAAACTGGCTCACAAATAGAACCCACAGTGTGAAAGGTAGCTGACTCCAAGTCAAACTTCCGACCAGTCACGAGTGGAGTCCCAGAAGGTTCGGTCCTGGGTCCTCTCCTGTTTGGTATCTACTTCTCTGAAGTCCAGGCCAACACAAAGGGACTCTGGCTGACAAAGTTTGCAGACGATTGCAAGTTGGGAGCTATTGCTAACTCCCCAAGTGATGTTGACATCCTACAGAAAGTCCTCACCGAGACCAATGACTGGTGTCGGAACCATGGCCTTAAGCTCTGTGCCAAAAAAAATGTCATCATCCCCTTTGGGAAAACCCCAGTTCCCATGAATTACCACATCAACGGTAGTCCACTGAACACAGAAGGCATTGTAAGAGATCTGAGAACTCAGGTTGACAGCAAACTCTCTCTTGACCACCACATTGCCACTGTGGTCAGAAAGTCCTTCTACGTGGCACATCTCATTACTAAGGGTTTTGCATCCAGGAAAAAAGAGGTCATTGTCTCCCTCTTCTTTTCCCTCATTAGGCCAATCATCAAGTACAATGCCCCATTTGGCATGTACCTCACTAGACACCTGTCCCAACTGGAGAGGCTGCAAAAGTACCTCACAAAGAGGATCCTAGGCCTTAAACACTTGTCCTGTATGGACAGAATTAAAAACTCCAACTATTCTCTGTCTCATATTGCCTACTTAGAGGCAATACTGCTTGACTTACAAAGCCATGTCTGACCCAGCTCTGTTAGAAATGCTAGATCTAAAGAAATCCCAATCCCCCTGCACCACACGGTCCAGAGACCTCAACCTCATTACCACAATCAACAGAACATGCTGGAGGGACAGGTTCATAACCCAGGGACTGCCCATGCTGTGGAATAGACTTCCCATACATGTCAAACAGAGCACCTCACTGGCCCTCTTTAAAAGAAATCTTGAGTGCTTGGGAAGTAGAAAATTCACCCTGGGTATCACTCCAGTGGCTCTACTCAACATAGGCACTGGGAACTAAGGTCGGGAGGCAAGATGCCAGGGTAATCCAGTGGGCTAGGCTTGTAAAGGCTCCAGGGCCATTAGCCTAGTACACACTTATGGACCTATGAACAGCAAAAGGTAGAACAATCCTCATTGCTTGATCTTATTATTGATGAAGAATGGAGCTCAACAACATAGGGTTTCTCAGCATAATCATTCATAATAAAGTTTTCATTATGCAGAAATAGTTCCTATTTATTACATTTACATTATATTTACAGGCTTAATTGTCATCAATAGCCTTCCAAATCCCTTAGACCAGTTGGAGGCAAAAAATGTAATTGAATATTTCCAGAGTTCATTTTTGATCTCCAAAAACATGATCTTAGATGTGTTGCTTTTAACTGATGAGATTATTTTATCCAACTATATAAAGCATCTAATCATTTTTGCAGATTGGTTCACACCATTAATTATAGTGACCAACAAAGTGTCATCAGTAAGTTTTGCAAAGGTATATGTGTTCAGACAACATGATGGCTGCCATCCAGACTTGAAATAAAAGGAAATCCAAGACAAATTAAATTTAATTTTGACATAAAACAGTTGATATTTTGTCCATTTTAATTATCCAGTTTACAGTACCAATATTAACATTTTAGTTTACTAAATATCAAGTATTGCATAATGGCTAGTCCATGGTTTTTGCATTTTATTTAAGATGGTATACCATTTCTAAGAAATTGATCACAAGCCTATAAACATTTAGTAAATTAGATGTAGTATTGGTAAAGATATGAAAATGTTTTAGTTGTTTCTTCCACCAAGGCAGATTTAATCATTTTTGCATTGGTGCTTCGTTGGGTAGAATGTAATTTATTAATCCATTTGTTTTTCTGTGGAAGTATTCCCAGATTTCCTGAGTATTGAGGTATTCCATTTCCAATAACCACTGCCAGATTTTCACTTCCTTGGCTTTTGATGAATAGTTAGCCTGGTAAGATATGCAGAAGTAATGAATGATGGTATGGTGTACAGGGTAGGAGTAATACTTAACGGTACTTTATAGCCAGCATATTTGAGCTGTAAAAGGAAAGACTTGTCAGTATAGACCACTCTTCCTTTAAGTAATTTCTTATATGAACAATATTGCTGTTTTCTTACAGCCTTTCCGTTTTTATGTTTTAATTTGATTTAATTCAAACACATGCTTTTGTATACTGGGAAAATCAGTTTTAGAAAATAAAATAACTTCATATACTTTCCACAGTTGCTGTAGAAACATAATAATCCCATCTGTGTTGTTGTGTAGTAATCTTGCTTTGCTCTCTGAAGTGCTAGCTTTGTGTTGATATTAAAAAAATAAAATATCACCATCTTCACTTCTGCATTTCAGGTGATAATGTAATATGTGGGAGTTATGACAGCAGGCTGGCTTGGTTCGACTTAGATCTATCCACAAAACCATACAGAGTACTAAGGTGAGTTGGGATTCCTTACATTCTCTCCATTTTTATTCTCAGGGCAGGTGCATTTGCCACATCAGTTTCTACAGTTGAGATAGAGGACCGCAAGTTCATAAGTTTTCAGCATTATAAGAATACCAAAAAAAGTCCCTGCCTTTGTCATCTTTTTGCAAGTGTTCCGCATAGCTTACTTGACTATCTTTGTAAATAGTAAGGGTTGTTGGTGCACATTGGTTGGGTGTCTTACAAGTCATGAACTTTTCCTTCACGTTTTTCATTTCTCTCTTGTTGGCTGCAAGAATGCTACAGATGTAGACACTGATAATTTTGCAGTCAAATATGCCTTTACTTTGCCCCATTTCATTTATAACTTTTACCTTTGATTGGTAGCCGGTAATTAGAAGTTCAGACATTATAACTGGTTTTATTAGTGTGTATACTGTTTAGCATCACTAGGGTCACAAAAGGAAGTTAATCCCTTTACTTCTGACCATTTTAAGAAGGTTGTACCCAAACTACTGATGGTTTTGGCTATTTTTGCTCCCTGTATATAAAATGCTTTATCTTGGGAATTTTACTTGAAACATTTGCCTGTAAATATCTTTAGCTTTATTTTCCTAACCTAAAAAGTAAATGAGCTGCTGCATTTTGAATGTTAATGAAAGCATTATTTAATGTCCTTGCTTACACCATATCATTTAAAAAGAATGAATTTGCCACTTTTACATTGAAATATACAACGTTTTTAGTCTTTAAGTCAAAGCAACACTATGTTTTTAGGATGTTTTCTCTTATTTATTTTATCGACTGGCTGAATTGCCTGATCTGTTGACCCTTTTCAGGCATATTGCTGGACTCAAGGGTAAATGTATGTAGCTGTTCCTCTGAAGAGAACTAGTAGTTATACTCTTCTTCTTCTTCTTTCGGCTGCTCCCGTTAGGGGTCGCCACAGCAGATCAACTGTTTCCATTTCTTCCTGTCCTCTGCATCTTGCTCTGTCACACCAACCACCTGCATGTCCACTCTCACCACATCCATAAACCTTATCTTAGGCCTTCCTCTTTTCCTGTTATCTGGCAGCTTCATCCTTAGCATCTTTTTCCCAATATACTCTGCATCCCTCCTCAGCACATGTCCAAACCAACGTAATCTTGCCTCTCTGGCTTTGTTTCCAAACCCTCCTTTAAAATTAATGTTTTGCAAATGTTGCGTTTAGGTAAAGACTTACAATTATATGCTACTAGGAGTAAATCTTAATGCAGTATTGGACTTAATTTTGACTCTCTTTGCCTACTGTGTAACTGTGATCAGTATAGTTAAACAGAGATTGTTCCTGGATTGCCCCGGAAAGGGATTTTGTCCTCAGTGGGATTATCCAGTGAAGAAATTCTGTTTTTTGTCCCTATCCTAATGGACATTTTGCCCTTAATTTTAATAATTTGACCTTGCTTACAGATGTCAACTGTCTGTTGTTTTCTAATTTTTCAATAGAATATTCATGACAGGGCACATAGATACTCAGCTTTACATACTGTATAAGCTAATACCACTACAGGCAAGGTAAAAAGCACATAAATAAGTGGGAGGAATTACTTTCTTTAGAATTTTTTTTTTGCGCTGTAATATTTTAAGTAATAGTGCTGTAGTTTGCAGTTGTGACGTACTCAGTTTGTCAATCAGAATAAATGCTATACATATATTTTGAGCGAGATGGGGGGGGACACAATCTAATGGCTATGCAGGCATAATGATCTAATAATGGTACCTGTTACTTTAGCACTGTATATTTCAGAAACTGAATATTTTCTAGCAAATTCTCAGAAAAATGTGTTGTGAAACTGTGGTGCAGAATGCACTTGCTAAGTGATTTCAGGTATAAATACATGCCCACAACTGTATGTTTATGTAGTGCTCGTAGTATGCTGGGATAGAATCCTGACTATGGCACAGATTACCTGAATTTGTTTAGGTGCTCTGGCGTCTGACAAGCATCTGACACTGCAGGCAGGAGAGAATAGGTATGCCTGTATTGTAGGCATGTTGGACAGATCTCATATTGAACCCTGGTGGAGGCTGGAGCACTAGGAAATTTCCAGGCTGGGCGTGAAAAAGAGGTGCAAATGTGTGGGCCCCTCTGTCCACCCAGGGCTGACGCACCATCAAGCCATAACTCATTGCCTACCCAGCCTAACAGTTGCATCAGAATGTTATGAGGGAGAGAGGATACAGCTAAGAAAGAAGCCCTGAAGTTCAGATCAGCAAATGATGGTCAAGCTGAAAGGTACCAGTGAACAAAAAGCATCTGTCACTGGATATAAGTTTAAACAGAGGTGGAGCTTGCATGAATCCATTGACAAAAAAAGAATACTGTTTTGACGAAAACTACAATTTGTACTTTCTGTGCAATGCCAGATCAAAATAAATATGTATTCCAAGCATGTATTGCCTTCTTCATCCTGAAAATAAGTCGTATACTCACATTTATGGAAAAAGATTATGATAGTTTTACACTCAAGTACAGAATTCTGCTATAGCTGCCATTCCACCGTAAGAACTTAATTCCATCTCAGTGCTAAAATTGTAGCATTAAGTAAAACTTTCAGAAATTATACTTGGGTTTGCATGTGTAAAATTCACCTAAGATTGTTATTCTACCTGTAAGCATGTAAATGTAGCTTCTTGCTAAAGCTGTCTTAGACATATTGGTGTATTTAGTACAGGGAGTTGTGTTGGTGGCTTCTTTCCATTGACTTGAAGGGTCACCATTCTGGAAAAGTGTATAAGATGTTTACTTATGATGTAATTCCATGTCACAGCATATATATCATGTATATTCTAGACATGTGATGCATTCTGCACCTTGAACAGAAGTCTTGCAGTCACCCAAAGGGAAACTGAATATAATCCAGCTTGCCATAATTGACAGAGAAATGCCTGTATATTTAAATTAGACCTTCTATGAGCCTACATTGGTTAAGTCCCCCATGGAACCAAAGGGAAAACATCCTAAATTGACTTCTACAATCTCAGCATCGGGGCCTCAAACCCCTTCTACGGTGCCATCCCAAGTTACAGAGCCGTCCAAGATGCCAACTCCTACTGTACCAACCTCTGCTGCGGTACCAATGCCCCTCTCAGCACCAAAAATAGTTTTCCCAATTCAAGTCACTATCCTCCCTCCTACATAACCTACTGTTCCTTTGACCATGGTGCCGAAGGGTGAAATCTTACTTCAGACTCTATATCCCTGTCGGCAGATCCTTTTTTAGGACAACAATTAAGTCCCTTCCTAGAACTCCCTGATTCTCCATCAGGGATGTCATCCCACTCCTCGAGGAGCCTTTCGGAACTCGACATAGTGAGACTCGTGGATCAGCTCCTGGAGGCCAGAGGAATCCCATCTCTTTCTAAATCCTCCCACCTGGAGCCAAGGAATTTTCTCCACAGACTCCAACATATATTACTCCTTCGACCTCCTTGGAGGTATCTGAGCCCTTGATGCCAACGCCTATCCTGGTTCCATCTTCTTCGGCTCCATTGGTAGATCTTACCATGGTTCCGGAACCTACCCTGTGGTCCTCGACTCTATTGGAGCCGACACATCCTCAGGATCATGACTGGTTGACCCCCTTGTTTTTTCCATGGTGCCATCTACTACAGTTCCAGTTGTGTTGGCAGCACCGAGTCCTCTTGTGGCTCCTTCCCTGGTGTGCTTCCAAGGTTGTCCTTTTCTGTTCCGGGTTCCCATCCCTCTTTGGGCGGACCTGCCTTCCACATGATGGAGAGGGCACTTCCCTCAGCAGAATCGCAGCTGGTTCCTTCAGCACCAGAATGCCACATATAAATATCCTCTGAACTGCAGCTGACACAGTCCACTACTCTGGAACATTGAGCATGGGAAACTCAAGCAACCCTTCCACAGGGCACCCACTCTTTGGAGTCCACTTCAGATGCTTTTATGAGCTGAGGAGGGACCCTGTAAGAAATTGTGCAAGAGGAAGCACATGGATTCCCTTGAAGAATCCCTTACCGAAAATACAGATTACAATGAAGGGGAAGGGTCCCTACGGTCGCCCCCTGAGGATGTCTCCTTTGGAGACATACTAGCAATTTTAAAGCAATGGGGAGACTAGAAGCCCACCAACCTTTCCTCTAAGGAGTCTGTATTCTTGCAGGCTTTCCGAGCTCGACCCTCTACTTCTTGGGTGATCCTGCCTGGAGATGATCTAGTTCAGCTCATTGTGCAGCTCGCTTGGAGGAATCCTGACACCGTTGAACCTATTCCCTGGAGACAAGACAAAATTCTCTCCCCTCCAGAGGACAACCTCCACTGGTCCAAAGGCTTACCAGTAGATGCTGTGGTGGTGGTGGTGGTGGCAGCCACTAGAAAAGAACTCGCCAAGGAGAGTCCTACTGTCCTTCCTCCAAACAGGGAGTGTGGGGTGATGGACAGGTTAGGGAAGGTGGGTATATTCTTCATCGACCTTTGCCATTCGGTCCTTGAATTATTTGGCACATTTTACCCATCTCCATCGATACCTTATCATGGAACTCTCAGGAACCCTAGCAGGAGCAGTATCTGATGAAGTATGTTCATAGGTTCATAGGTTCATAGGTTGGTACTAGGCTATATTCCTTTCTTCCACATTATTTACTTTCCTGACCCCCTGTCTAGCAGGCGGCTGACGTGATCCCTGGGGTGAATTTCCTTTCTCCCATCCAGTCGTCAAGGTTCCTTTTGAAGAGGTCCAAAGAGGCACTCTGCTTGATATGTATGGGCAATCTATTCCAGAGTCTGGGAGTCTGTCAGGAACCTATCCCTCCAGCATGTTTTGTTTATTGTGATGACAAGGTTTAGATCCCTGGGCGTGTAGCTCTGACGGATTGGGATTTCTTTAAGTGTAGCATGTCCAACAGCTCTGGGTTTGACATGGCCTCAGAGTATAGCGAGTTTTTATGGGGCATCTGCTTTAGGCCTGTGATTCTTTTAGTGAGGTATTTCTGAGGCCTTTCCAGTTGTTGCAGATGTCTTGAGAGGTACATACCAAATGGGGCGTTGTATTCTATAATGGGTCTAATGAGGGATGAGTACAGTGGGACAATGACCTCCTTTTTCTGGATGAAAAGCCCTGATGAGATGTGCCATAGAAGGATTTCCTGACTGTTGTGGCGATGTGGTGAGACCACTGTCCACCTGTGTCCCTAAGTCTCTTATCACACTTTCTGTGTTTAGTGTACTGCCACCTATATGGTAATTCATGGATACATGTTTTTTCCCAAAGGGGATAACAATACATTTCTTGGCATTGAGCTTGAGCCCATGGCTCTGGCACCAAGCATCTGTTTCTGTAAGGCCCTTTGTAGAGTATCCACATCATTTGGGATTCAATAATGGCTCCCAGTTTGCAGTCATCTGCAAACTTTGTAGAGTCCCTTAGTGTTGACCTGTACTTCAGAGAAGTAGATGCCAAACAAGCCCAGGACTGGACTGAACCCTGAGGTACTCCACTTGTCACTTGTCTGGAGCTGGATTTGGAGTCAGCTACTTTTATAGTGTGGGTTCTATCAGTAAGCCATTTAGCAACCCATTGGGTGACATAGGGATTAATGCCCAACTTAGTAAGTTTATCTATGATTCCAGAGTGGGGGATGGTGATAACGTTGCCTCACAGCTTGCCACCCTGGAGTCCATATCTAATTCGTCCATGCAGTTGATCTGTCATACTGCCAAAGGGGTGGCTAGAGCAGTGGGTGCAGGCGTTGTCATGAGACATCATGCCTGGATGCGCCTATGTGATTTTCTGGACCAAGGGTAAAAGACATTAGCCTGATGTGAAAAGGACGGCAAGGCCTTTTCTAGGAATCAGAGGAGTGGAAAGATGTGGTACAAGAAAGACCACAGTAGGTGCCCCGAGGCATAGGGTTTTCTCGTAATCAGAGATCCAGAGACTCATTCTCTGGACAGCATTATCACCACTCCTGAAGAGCAGCCAGATTACTTACCTCTGGAAGCATTCGGGAAATGTTTTCTCTGCACCACCTTGCCTGGCAATCCATAACAGATTCTAGGGTGCAGACCATAATTACCAGAGGTTATCACATTCCTTTCGATTCTTTCCTGAAACCGCAAAGGCAAATTTGCGACGTCCCCCCAGTCAACGGGAAGCACCAGGTCAGGAAATACAAAAGCTGCTTCTAAAAAGAGTCATCCAAACAGTCCCACCAGACCAGATAGAATCTGGATTTTACTCTAGGTTCTTTTTAGTGCCAAAGAGACAGGGGGGGACTGGAGGCCAATTTTGGACCTCAGCATCCTAAATAAGTTTGTCAGACAGACAAAATTCCGGATGGTCATGGTTCAGTCTATCCTTCCATTTCTTGAAAAAGATGATTGGATGTGCACATAAAAATGGAAAATGCTCAACGAGATTCCAATGCTTCTGGCTGAGAGCCAATCACTAGCAGTTCTGAGCGATGCCCTTTGGTCTCTCTACAGCCCCTGGAGTGTTCACCAAATGCATGGCAGTGGTAACAGCACACTTGACTGCAAGCATTCCGGGTGTTTCCGTATTTAGATGATTGACTCCTTACCCTCCCCTACCAAGCATCTTCTGGTTACAGCCTTGCATTACACCCTAGTGCTAGCAATATACTTAGGGATCTCAATAAACAAAGAAAAATCTAAATAGACTCCTACTCAAAATCTGGAATTCATAGGGGCAACTTTCGACACTCAGTCTTGCCTAGTTTCCCTTCCACTTCACAGGTTACAAAGACTAAGGCCTCAACTCCAGGTGATACTCTCTCAGGACAAGGTTTCAGCTCGGCTTCAGCTACTAGGATCAATGGCAGCATTGATTACTATAGTTCCCCTAGCAAGACTACACATGAGACTCCTACAGTGGCTTTAAGGAGCACAGTGGTCCCTTCTAACTCATCATATGCCCTTTCAGATCCGCATAACAGTTTGATGCAAATAAGACTTAAATTGGTGGATGAAGCCAGAAAAAGACCTATGGAGTTGTCCCTTTTCCCCCCTGTCAGCCCAAGGCCATAGTGACCATGGACGCTTCCCTGATGGGTGGGTGGGGCACTTCCAGGGAAAGACAATCCAAGGCACTTGGTATCCCATAGAGGCCAACCTGCATATCAGTGTTTTAGAACTGAGGGCAGTGCTTCTAGCGTTGCAACTATTCCAATCTGTACTCCTGTCAGGGACAATTGCTATCCAGTAGGACAACCTGCCCCTAGTCTGGTATATCAACAAACAAGGGGGAACCAAATCCTACCCGTTGTGTGGAGAAGCCATGAGAATTTGACAATGGGTGATATCTTCCAACCACTTTCTGATAGCAACACACACATTCCCGGAGATTCCAGAGTAATTGCAGACAAGCTGAGCAGATGCATTCTCCTGCCTCACGAGTGGTCTCTCAATCCTGCCATAGCAATGAAGATCTTCAGTCGCTGGGGCCAGCCTTGCTGCAATATATTCACATCCCCCACAAGCCACAAATGCAGCAGCTACTTTGCCCTAATTCCCCCTTGGGGAGAGTCCCTGAGAGACGCTCTAATACACGATTGGCCCACGGGACTTCTTTATGCTTTCCTTCCTCTTCCTCTGATCCCACAGTTTCTGAAGAAAGCTCTCCAGATGAGAAGCAGAGTAATCCTCATTGCACCCTACTGGCCCTGACAAGTTTGGTTTCCCTTCCTTTGGCCTCACCTAGTCCACCGGCCGTGGATTCTGGATCCAACTCCGGAATTGCTATCACACTGACAAGTGTTGATCCGTCTGAGCATATTGAGTCTCAAGTTGACAACTTGGTTCATCCACTTTCAGTGATTGCCAGGCAGAATAATTTATCCTCCCCTGTATGAAACATACTTCTGGCTTCCCACAAACCATCCACTTGGAAACTTTATCTTAGCAGATGGAGAAGATTCATAATTTGGTCTTGAAAGAAAGGATTTGACCACTTTTCAGCTTCAGTGAGTTCTGTACTGGACTACTTATCAAATCTCCTCTATTTGGGTGCAGCAGCTTCCACTATTCGAGTACATCTGACTGCTATCTCGAACTTCCACAATGGCTTCCAGGACTTGTCCTTGATATTTCACAGTCTCTGTAAAACATTAGACCACCCTTCAAAGAGCCAATCGAACATTTGAATTTGACATTAGTTCTGGAATCCTTAACTGGTCCTCCTTTCGAGCCTGCTGCCACTTGCGATATAAGATTTTTATCCTGGAAAACTCTATTATTGGTAGCTATTACCTCAGCAAGGTGAATATCTGAACTACAAGCTTTGTGCATAAAATGTCCTCACATGGTTTTCCATAAAGACAGAGTATCACTCCGAACTAATCCATCCTCCTTACCCAAAGTTATTTCAGATTTGACTATTAATCAAACAATTGACTTGCCAGTCTTCTTTCCCATTTTGCTAATAAAGGAGAAGATTGCTTGCATTTGCTTGACATGCACAGACAATTGCGTTTCTACTTGGACAGGACTAAATCACTACAAAAGTCTGACCAATTATTTGTATCCTTCTCTGTTTCTAAAGTAACTTTAGCTAAATGGCTGAGAGATTGTATTTCCTTTACCTATCAACATAAAGTCCTTCTACCAACTAAGGTCAAAGCACATACAACCAGATCAATTGCAACATCTGTTGTCTTCCATTCATGTGCTTCCATGGATGATGTTTGTGCAGCCACAACATGGGCTACACCTCATACCTTTATCAGTTATTACAAATTGGACTTGGTCTCCTGGGGGAGAGCATCCTTTGGTTCAGTGGTGCTCAGGAATGGCCTTCCATAGGGCCTCCCAAGACATAAAGTAGCTAGGGACTCTGTCCCATCAGTAAAGAAGATGAACAACATCAGCTAAAGAAGTTATGTCTTTACCATAACATTCCGTCTGTGTTATTCAACTTCATTCATTCATTACATCCCACCCACCTACCCCCTTCGAAAGACCTTGAAGGTTCGGATTTGGTCCTACCTCATGATAGGGAATTTCCTCAGATAAAGCTTCCACTTTCTCCTTTTTTTTAATGGGCAAACTCGATCTGAGGTGAGAGAGGGGGGCAATATTGGTAAGCTTAGCTCAAGAGTTTTTTGGCTGGCGTGAGCTTGTTATAACGGCCGACTTGGTTCCGAGGACGGAACTGATACCCGTCAGGAATGAATGAAGATGAACACCGTAGATGGAACGTTATGGTAAGGACATAACTTCTTTTATGGTTACCCAACATCGCCACCTGCACACATAGTTAGGTGCTCAAGTATCCCATCTCACTTTCAGGCAATGGGCAACACTAACTCAATTACTATTTCCCAAGAAAAGGTTATCCCAGTTGTCATGTTTTTTTCCATGTCTGATGACTTTACTGTCCGTGATTTATCTTTTGCCTGTGTGCCATTGCCAGATCCAGCAAAAGTCATCTCAAGACAGACTTTTAGAAGTATTAAATAATAAATATTTTACATTTTCTCTTTATAATTGTGTTTCTGTATACATCACATATTTTAAGATCAAGAACATTTTCTGAAGGTGTTCACATTACATTGCAATGATTTTTCTTTTACAGACATCACAAGAAAGCTCTGAGAAGTGTGGCATTTCATAGGCAGTATCCATTGTTTGCATCTGCATCTGATGATGGCAGTGTTATTGTCTGTCATGGCATGGTTTACAAGTAAGTTGTGTTTTATTTTCCTGTGCATTATTGAAACAACTTGAGCGCAACATTTAATTTGTGTATCAGAAATCTGCTTATACTCCCTTCAGTTTCCAGTTGTCAGGAATTTATTCATTGCCTTTGCTTGAACACATTTGAGACTGTTTGGCAACCCAAATTTACAGTACTGACGTGTACATATTTGTTTAGCAAGGTAGTGCACTGATCTTTATGCCATCTGAGGTATAACTGAGAGATTTCAAGCTAAGTTGTTATAGCTGCACTTACAGGCTCTTGCTATCTATGTATTCATTCTTTGATTATACAGTTCGGGGTGGTGGGGAAGCCCGTGTTTGTCCTGGCATTCAGTGTATGCAAGGCATAGAGAAACCATGCCAAATACGATACCAAAGCAATTGGGATGTGGGAACATGCACGCCATATGCACGCACATGCATGCACACAGTGCTGTGGTTAATTTGAACTCTTATCACCAATTCACCTATATAGTATAGCTTTGGGATGTGGAAGAAACTGGAGCATGGGACAGAAACCCAAACAGACACTGAGACGGCCTGCACAATCCATGCAGGAGACAGGCCAGCCAAGAATTGAACTAGAAAACCAAAACAAACAAGCTTTGTGAGGCAGCAATGCAAACTGCTGCACCACTATGCTGCCATTGCACAGGTAGTTCTAGCATAATAAAAATAGAAACATGATTATTTTTTTTTGTGTGTGTGCATTTGTTACGTCAAACAACTCTTACTTTAGTTGTGAGGTACTTAACGAAATACTCCAGCTAGTGGTGACTGCCAAAGTCAAGAGAGCAAAAGTAATCAATCAGCTCTTCTCAGGTTAGATGACAGCACCTGGGGCTTTGGGAAAATCTCTTCCATCAACTTGTCGTATATTCTTCCAGGTTTCCAAAGATCAACTAAGGTGATAGATATTCCCTGAGCACGTGAGCATTGGGTGCATCCAGCAAAGGAAGTATATAGTGCCCAAGCATAACAGAGGTTTATTTTAGTTAAACCACATTTTTATGGCTGGGCCTTGTTCCAGAAACACATCAAGAATCTGTATATTTGCAGCTCTTGATTTGCAACTGAGCTCTCCCTAGAGTACCTCAAAGTTTGGACTTGTTCTTCTGGTGCAGAAATGATATCCAGCCAGTCCAGTGAAGTATAGTTTTGTAGCAGAGTATTTCTGTAGTTTGTCCACAACTTTTTCATGTCTGAGTTGTCTATATTGCAGTCTTCCAAATAATTAGCTGCCAGTTAGTTTGGAATTGATTTATTTTAGGAGGTGGTTACATTCCACCCCTTCTAAATGGACCACCGACAGTATTAGTGATGCCATTCTTTTGTAGTGTATCCAACTATTTAATTGAGTCAGGGGCATTTAAGCTCTGTAACAGCTTTAATGAAGGCTGCTAATGCATGTTGTGATTTGTATTAGCTCTTTAATATGATTGTGATACATGGTCTTATTTTATAATTTGTATAGCTGAATGTTGAACATTTGTAACATTTTTCTTTGTATATCCCTTTGTATGAAAAAAAGTTTCTGATGGCATTTGTTTTGCTGTCCTGTTTAAGTCTGCATTTTCACTTTTTGCCATGCAGTATGGTGGTGTAGTGGAAATTCTGACTGCTAAAAAAAAATGTGAATCGCCCCATAGACCCAAGTTCAAAACACATCTCTGGATGTATGACATATCCAGTGATATATAGATCTGTGTGTGTGTGTGTGTGACACATGCTGTTAATTTGTGTGCCTCCATGGTGCAGTGGTAGAGCACTGGACTCCAGAGAACTGGGAAGCAAGTTTGAGACATGAGGGTCCAAATTATTCTGTGGCCAGAGTTGGCAAAATAATTAAGGTCTTCACCTGAGAGATGCCAAGTACAGAGTTTGATTCTGACCTGTAGATATTGGCTAGGATTCTAACAATCTGCAGACATATAGCCTTGTATTTATCTGTGAACCTGTGACACTTTGTGCAGATATTCATACTGACACCTGTCGACTGCGAGTTCCGGGATCTGTT
The DNA here is from genome assembly GCF_019279795.1 of Protopterus annectens. NCBI lineage: Eukaryota > Metazoa > Chordata > Ceratodontiformes > Protopteridae > Protopterus > Protopterus annectens. Next base: position 1,669,561,019 of record NC_056732.1, read on the forward strand.
GCTGTGCTCCGCATGCAGTCCAAAAGGAGTCTGTATTTTTTTTCCTGTGCCTGCTGTGTGCGTGTGTTTGACTTAGTACTGTTGTCTCTCCAGCGACATGCAGATTTAGTGACTATTCTAAAACTGTATTTTATGTTTCATTGTGAAGCCTTTGTTTTGGATGCTTTGGCTCACTGGGATTCAGCCATTTAGCAGCTGAAACAACTGAAGCTAATAAAATTTCATGTTCTTGTATTATGAGTGGTCTATTTGCAGCACTGCTTTGTTGCTCCACATTCCATCCAGGCCTTTATAGTGCCCCATTATGATTTACACATCACTATCTTCCATCAGCTTCAGGTCGTCAATCTTAAGTAAATTGGATTTCTTTATACTATACTTCGTAGGATATTTTAGTTTCCTGAAAAATAATGGTACTCTGCTCAGTTTCATAGAATCTTTGGTCTAATGGGGTATATGGGTTGGCCCATGGACCTTTTACAGCCATAGTCTGAGCCACAAGATATATATAACGTGTATGTACGTGTGTTTTATATATCTGTATAGATTATAGATATGTAGATGTAGATAGGTATGTATAGTGTTACTGTGCGGAGGATACTTTCTGGTCAGTGGCTACCACCTCTTTTACATTTTTGACTTTGACTCTGTAGTACCTCATCCGTAAACTCAAAGCCCCTCCTCTAGCTTCCATGTGCTTTTCTGTCGCCCTCTACATGCTTTGGGTGACAACACATTTTATGTGCAGACGGAAGCATGACAGTATGTTTTCACTTGTTTAAGCCTTAATATACTGGTGACATTAGTGAATTAATATGTGTATTATGTGCATGTTATACATGAATATAATACATGTACTAATCCACACACATTATATGCGTGTTATACAGACATCTGCCCACTCCTTTAATTAGGTACTGAAGTTGCATGTTTGTTTCCTGCTGCCCACCAAAGCATGTGCAAATAGTGATTTTTCTAATCTCCTCCCAAAGTAATTGTATACTAATAACATCAGTGCCACCTATTACCTCCATCCACACTTTGAAGATGCGGGGTGCTGTCTTACCTGGATTACCAACACTGCACATCAAAACTGTGACAGTAGGCCATCAGATTGGCCATCTTTGGCTTGCCACTATTGGAGGTTAACCTCAAAGACAGATGCTGAGGGAAGCTGTGTCAGTGCTCATGAGTAAAGCCCCCAAGAGCCATTTCTATAGCACCTGTGCAGCTCTTTACACCTTGCATATGCTCCATTTGGGTTTGTATATAAGAGCAGAGGAGCTTTTTTTCTGTTTTGACTGTGAAGAAGACAATGTACTACAGGAGCAGTGCATTTAATTTATAATTACCATCCATGCACTCGTGTGCTTTCCTGCATTCCTTAATGAAGGCAAACTGATAACCCTTCGGTGCATTCGAATTCAGGCTGAACTTTAGCTGTCAGTTTATTTATGTTGATGAAGTATTGCTGTGGCTGTTTGACCAAGGTGTTTCTCAATGGATCTTATTTACTTGCTGTAAAAAGCAAGTAATTTAATTTTTGTGTGTGTCTGCACTTAAAATTTAATGTAGATATGCTTTCTGCATTGTTACTGTTAATGCATTTTTGTATTCTGCTTTGAGTAATCCGTTTGGTCTGGTGTTTTCAGTCATCCTGGATTTAAGTGGTGTTGTCTGCTGTAAGTGAGGGGTAGACAAATTACTGCAGATTTTCATCAGAAAAGACTTCATCAGAATACAAAAATTTTAAAATTTCACTCCGTTTAAATAGTCACATCCTAATCACATTAAAACATTCCAATAAAGCATTTAAATAAAACAATTAAACAATTTGCCTATCAATTAAGTTTAAAACCTACAAAAAACATACTATTTTTTATTATTTATGATCCTTGGTTATATCAATATATACTATTCTATTTAAAAAAAAACATTTGATATTCACCATATCATTAAGCCCAGGGACTTTGAATTTAACTTAATTTGCCATAAAGCTTCTTTTTGTTCAAGAAAAGCTTTAAAGTCCTCTCCTCTTAAATCCATATGCCCTTGCTCTATGATTGAAAAAATAAATTTCTTGTGGTTAGAACACTTTAAGGTGTGTTTAAACAGTACACTTTTTGTGTCCCTCTTTTTAATATAGTATTGGTGTTCCCTAATATGCTGGAATGACCTCCAAGTGGTCGTCCCAACTTAGAAAGCCTGACATCCTGAAAAAAACACAAATATATACTACACCTCTGGTTTGACAATTGTATCTCCCTTTTAAATTTATGGTATATGGAAGTTCAACTAACATAATAAAGCAGCCTTCCATAATGTAAGGACAAATATTAGTGTCCGCATTTATACATTCCAATGGGTATATTAGAGCAGGTATTAGCACCCACTGTCTTAGTGTCATAATTTTGTAGAAGAGTCTTAAGATTGAAGTTGTTTCTGTAAACAAATGTAGGAGTACTCCCCAAAATATCAAATAATTCTTTATTCCCTTGTAATATTTTCCAATTATTACTAATAATTGAACATATACAGTTACTATCCACTGTCCTGAATGCAGTAATGGAAGTTACAGCAGTTCCACACATGTTATGAATGAAAGTAAAGACCTGATGTTCCTAAAGTCCTGTTATTCCTCTTCATCACTGAATCAGGGCTGTAAAATCTTAATGAGAATCTTGGCCAAGCAGCTGTCACAAAGTATGATGAGATTGGTTTGTGTGCATCAGTGTGCTTTTATCCTAAAAGGACAGTTGGCAATATTTTTAAAACCACAATAATAAGGCTGGTTCCATAGTGTAAAGGGATAAAGGCCTGACTAGGATGCAGGTGATCAGAGTTCAACTAGCGTCCCAGGCACCTAAAGGAGCTTAAGGGGTTAGGGCAGTGGCTCTGGCTCATCACAGTGATGATGCTTCACATGGGTACTAGGTATTGTATCCACAGAGCACAGTGCTTTTAGGGTGAAGGATAGGCCATCCCACTGTAGGGATGCCATCTTTTAATATGCCCCAAGGTGGGACAATTTTATGGAAATATAATTTTGCAGGACAAACTTAGACCTACAGCCAGTGCAAAGGACTGGAATTCTCTCTGCTTCCAAAATAAAAGCTCACTTTTATAAAAACAGAGTTTTCTGTTTTATATCATTTTAAGGTATTTCATTATGCAGCTGTCTAATAGGAACTGTATTGCATAGACAGGGAAGGGTGGTAATCCTACAACACTGGACCTGGTAGTAGTCCTGCTCCCAACCACATGCTGTCACCTTGGAAGGGATGAATGAGCTGAGTAGGAACCCCAGACAGGAGTGCATAGGTTACAAGACTCTTGCCAAGCCTGAAGATACCTGGCTGTCATCCACTGACATAACAAATGTGCCAGTTCAGCACAAAGTAGTGGAGCCATGAGCCAAGTCTGGTGGAAAATTAAAGATGATAATAGAGGAGGCCATTAGACTAAAGCATCCACTCAGAGCTTTGAACTTGGACATGGAAAATACTTTTGATATGATCCAGTTGTCATTTTGTATAGAACTGTGGAACATTTCGGATTTACGAGACATTTTGTTCATTTTTTGAGAAGTGTTTTTTAGGGTTCCCTAGCTCATGTCAGTGTATGCAAAGCTTTCAGTATAATTCCTTTTTTGGAGAGCTATGAGGTAGGGCTGTCTACTCTCTTCACCTGTTTGTCCTCTGTCTAGAACCTCTGGTGGAGACATTAAGAGTCTTATCATTGAAAGAATGTAATTAGGAGTGGTGGAAACAACACTGGACCTCTATGCCGATAGCCTTTTGGTTTATTTAAGTGAGCCAGAAGAGTGATTTTGCTGTGTTATTTCCTGTTTTGGAAAATGATGGTTGTTTACCTAGGTTCAACATCACTAGAGCTATGAGTTCATTTGGGCCCGGTGGTGTGCAAAAGATCCATGATCAGGTACTTAGAAAATGTAATGTGTTACTGAAAAGTTGAAAGTTGTTCAGTTTGGGTTGGGACAAAGGCTGTCTGATCTACAGATTTATTTATTTTTATTTATTTTTTTATAATTTGTGACATAGGCAAATTTGCATTATATAAAAGTAATAAAACTTATTAACAAGTTCACATTTACAAGCATTATACTTTACATGTATTGCTATATATCATATAACCTATGCGACACTGCATAAATTATTCAATTCTTGCCACTTTTTTTTTAACAAGAAACATCTTTATTAAACCATCACTTACGACAGGCAGTCATTCATTTATATAAATGAAAACAAACCACGCCGACACAATCCTAGTTGCAAACATTTTACATCACAAACCATACTGACCCGCTCCCAGTTGCAAACATTATACATAAATGTGATTGGATAGATTATAAGTTAAGTCCTGCCTTGTTTTAAACCTCATTCTTCCCCATTTTTCCTATTTAGTTTACTCCTACCCTTTTCTAAATATCTCAGTTCCAGTTGTTTCATCTCTGTTACTATATTCACTACTTCTAGTATAGTTGGTTTAGATTTTGATTTCCGTTTTCTAGTAATTGCTTTTATGGCAGCCACCATAATTAGACACAGCAAGGCCTTACCATGGCTAGGCAATCCCAATTCTGTATCATAGCTCAGAAAAATCATGTCTCTTGTCACACTAATCTGCCCACCCATTATCTCTGACAGTGCATCCTGCAGGGAATCCTTAGTCTGCCAACTCCCTGCACTCCCAGAAAATATGATGTGAAGTTGTTCAACCTCGCCATTTATTCTTGCACATGGGTACAGAGCCGAGCCATCGCCTCTGAGTCGGCCACTTTACTAGCTAAAGAGCTCAGAGTAGCTCGAGGCCAGGACCCTATCCCATGATGCTCTATGTCCTAACCCAGATCTAGTTTGCCACTGCAACTGATCGCAAGGTAGTCAGAGAGCTCGGGCCAGTAGAATTTCTTTATTGAGTTTTTGACAAAATTTATGCTGTAATTCTTTAGATAACTGAAGTATTTTGTAGTATTTTCTAGTTCTTATAACTTTTAGGCGAGTTAGCCTTTAGAATTCTATAAATTTAAGAGTCGTTTGTTATAGAGCGGTTGTTCTTAGGCCTCAGCCGTTCCTTGGTTACCCCTATTCTTTATACATTTATAGTTTTATATATATATATATATATATATATATATATATATATATATATATATATATATATATGTATGTATAGTGTGTGCTAGAGTTAAGTTAGATGGGTGTGTTAGAAATTTACATTATATCCTTATAGTTGTACAGGGATCTGGCAACTTAGGACTGTTGACATATTTACCGTGTGCAGTGTGGTTAGTTCAGTAACCGAGTTGCTGTTTTTAGTGTAAATTGAAGGTTGCTCAGGGATCTGACAACTACTATAGCATCATTGCATATTTCTGTTTGACTATAACATGTCTTATCATAGGGAGAAACAAAAATCTGGCTTCAAGAAGTGTTCAAAATGTGGGACGAAGATGTCCATCACGGATGCCCATGTAAATTGTGTTTATTTTTTGGGGCCGTTTCACCTCCAGGAGGATTGCTCTATCTGCCATTCCTTCAGCAGTAGGGTTTTATTAGAGAGAAGAAGGAAGCTGGTAGATAGAGGCTTGTTGAAGCCAGATTTTCAAGAGACCTTGGACAAGGCTGACCATACCTCCAAGTCGTCGAAGGGGTCGAAGTCTTCAAAGGCATCCTCGGAGCCCAAGTCATCAGCTCCAAGCCTTTCTGTGAAGGTGCGGTTGCCAGCTCCACAGTCCTCAGAGCCATGCACCGAGCAGGTGTTTTGGAGCCAGTCCCCAGTCTTGGAGCCAGTCTCCAAAACTCTGAAGTCACCCATCCTTCAATCAGTGGCATCTTTGGTTCCTTCAACTCATTCATCGAGGACCCTTTCCGATGTGGATGTGGACCAGGTGGTGCAGAGGCTTCTGGAGAACCCGGCACTGGCTAAATTGCTATCGGCTTCAACCCAACAGGGTTCGAGGCCTGAGACCGTCTCACTGGCTGTGACGACTACTCCTCCGAGCTGTGCAAGGCCTTCGGTGCCGGAGGAGGGGGGATCTGATGGTTGTGGAGCCATCAGAGCAGAGGCCTGTTCCAGTGCCCTTGGCTCCATCATCCCTGACCTTTTCACTTCCATTGGAAGAGTCTCGGAGTCGACACTCTATCATCGGTTCCGGGGGGTCGAATCGATGCGTCAGTTCCGACCTTTCCTCTCAGGGCTTCAACACGGATGAGCTTGGCTCCATCCTCTGGTTTTGGAGCCCACTGTCTCGGCACCAGGGAAGTTGCCGTCTTCTTTGGAACCGGCGGCTTCTTCGGGTCGGAGCAGTGGTGCCTTCGATGCCATGAGGAGGGTTATGTCGTCTAAGACACGCACATCGTCAGGTCCTTCCTCTTCCTCCACTAAAGTGCCGTGTTCTACCTCTGCATCGCAGGTCCCTGTAAAGCGTCGAGTCCCTGAGCCTCAGGTAACCCCATTGGATGACCCTTGCTCTACTGAGACCTCACCAGAAGCCCCCACTGATGAGGTTCCCAGGAAGAGATTATGCAAGAGGAGGCATTTAGATTCCCTTCAGGAATCTTTGACATCAGACACCGACTTAGAGGAATTGGAAGGGTCCCCCTTGGAGGGTATCTCCTTTGCGGATATCCTGGAAGTCCTAAAGCAGAGGGGTGACTGGCAGTCTGTTGGCCCTACTGAGGATTAGTTCTCCTTGAAGGCCTTTGGGTCTCAACTTTCCACCTCCTGGGTGACTCTGCCCTTCGAGTTGATGGAATTGGTTGCTCGAAGGGCATGGGTGTCTCCTGATTCTATGGAACCGGTCCCTTGGAGGCCCAGCAAATTTATCACTTTCCCCCAAGACAAGATGTTTCTCACTAAGGGAGTCCCCGTTGATGCCATGGTGGCGGCGGCGGCCACCAAGAAAGAGATGTCAGAAACCTTTTCCACTGTCGAGCCTCCTAATAGGGATTCTAGGACGACGAACAGATACGGGAAACGCATCTTTAGTTCTGCGACCTTTGCCATGCGATCGCTTAACTATTTGACTCATTTTACCCGTCTTCAAAGAGGTCTCCTGAAAGAGCTTGGAGATACTCTGCAGAGTAATACAGATGGAGCTGTCTCTGACAAAGTGACAGCATAACTTAATACCCTTAACTCCATTGTGAACTCGTCCATGCGGCTCATTTCGTATGCAGCCGATGGTTCGAGTTGGGCAGCGAGTTCAGCAATAGCTCTTCAGAGACCATCCTGGATGCGTTTATGCTCCTTTGCGGAAGCCTTCAAGTCTTTCTTTGTCAACACCCCATTCGATGGCTCTTCTCTGTTTGGGCCCAAAGTCAAGGAGACTCACTAGGTGTGAGCAGGAGGGAAAGACTCTATCTGCTGTAGGACTCCGTTCTTCCACCCCTACCAGACGATACCCCAAAGGGCAGAAAGGTGGAAAAATGTGGTTCTGAAAGTCCCAAGGAGCTTTCCAGAATATACATAGTGAATCTCCCTCCAAGGTCAGAGGAGGGGGCAATAATGGAAGATACCACCCTGGCGGCAGAGGGGGTCCGCAGAACCAGGGCGACAGGGACCAGTTCCTTGGTAAGCCCGATCAGTGCTCCTGAAAGGAGCTCCAACTGTCCTGCTCTGGAGGCAGTCAGGGGTTGCTTGGCTTTGTATCCAGATGCCTGGCTAGGAATTGCAACAGATTCTTGAGTACAAAGCATCGTTACCAAAGGATACATCATCCCATTTCTAGAAAATCCACCTGTTGGCAAAAAAAATCCGAGACATTCCACCCATCAAGCAGCCATAGAAATCCAGAGGCTGCAGGAAAAGTCAACCAGCCAGTCCCAACAGACCAGATAGGATCCGGAACTTACTCCAGATTCTTTTTAGTTCCAAAGAAAACAGGGGACTGGAGGCCCATCTTGGATCTCAGCAGACAACACATTTGTAAGGAAAAAGTTCTGGATGGTCATGCTTCAGTCTATTCTCCCATTCCTTGGAGTGGGCAATTGGATGTGCTCTATAGGTCTCAAGGATGCGTACTACCACATAAAAATGTCCAGGCCATCCAGAGATCATCTGCTTTTCTGGCTGGGAGACAGTCACTACCAATTCCGAGCACTGCACTTTGGACTCTCAACAGCCCCCAGAGTGTTTTCGAAATGCATGGCAGTGGTTACAGCTCACTTGAGGCATCTGGAATTCTGAGTGTTTCCGTATCTGGATGACTGGCTCCTTACCGCCGCCTCCAGGCAGCATCAACTAATTCTATCCAGGGATCACACTCTCAATCTTTGCTCTCAGGCATCACTATCAATTTCGAAAAGTCTGCGTTGTCGCCATTGCAGCGTATCTCCTTGATTGGAGCAGGACTAGACACTATCACTGCCACAATAAGATTGCCCCTGGACAGAATAGCCACTCTCCGAAACCAGTTCTTGGACATTATCCAGAGAAGAAAGGTACCGGCCTATCAAGTACTGAAACTACTAGGCACCATGGCAGCTACGCTCATAGCAGTTCCTCTGGGATGTATGCACATGAGGATTCTTCAATGGTTACTATTCACCCAGTGGTCGTACCAACAACTTCCCATGTCATTCTTAGTCATGATTGCGGACTCTTGCAAGAAGGATCTTTGCTGGTGGTTGACCAGCCAACAAGTTACAGTGGTTCGACCATTTGTTCTCCACCTGCCGTCAGCCACAGTGACCATGGACGCTTCTCTGATAGGGTGGGGGTGGGCTTTTTCAGGGAAGAACAGCCCAAGGCACCTGGTTGGACAGAGAGAGTCACAGTTGCACATCAATGTTCTGGAGCTGAGAGCGGTGCTTTTGACGTTGCAGCACTTCCACAACTCTGCCTCTAGGAATGGTTGTGATACAGACTGACAACATGTCATTAGTCTGGTATATCAACAAGCAAGGAAGAACCAAGTCTTACCCCCTGTGTCAGTAGGCCTTGAGAATTTGGCAGTGGCCTGTGTCCACTGGGTGCTTTCTGATAGCAACACATATCCTGGGGAAATCCAACATGATAGCAGACAAATTGAGCAGAGCCATTCTGCTACCACACGAGTGGTCTCTCAAAAATGAAGTTGTGGAGAAGATTTTCCACAGATGGGGCCAGCCTTGCTGCAACCTGTTTGCATCCCCTATGAATGCCAAATGCAGAAGCTACTTTGTCCTGAATTCCCCACCAGGGGACAGCCCAAGGGATTCGCTCATTCACGATTGTCCCCTGGGACTCCTGTGTGCCTTCCCACCTGTACTCCTGATTTCGAAGTTCTTGCAGAAAGCCAAAACCTTGGGAAGGACTGTAATTTTAATAGCCCCTCTTTGGCCTCATCAGATTTGGTTCCCCTTCCTCCGACTATTAACTGGAGGAACGTTGGATTCTGGACCCAGTTCCAGACCTACTGACACATTTGTCAGGGGCCCTCCATCCCTCCCTTCATTTCCTCTGACTGACAGCTTGGCTGCTCCAATTCCCTACCTAGCCAGGTCACACGATTTTTCTTCAGAGGTACAACACATTCTTGTATCTTCGCATAAGGTTTCTACCAGAAAGTTGTATGCTAGTAAATGGAAGCGATTTGCTTTTTGGGCTTCTCAAAATAACATTGATCCCTATGTTGCCCCGATCGCTAGTATCCTGGAATTCCTGTCTAAGCTTTTTCACAAAGGTGCTGCAACTGCCACTATTATTGGCTGCCATCTCAAATTTTCACCTTGGAGCTGAAGATTCTAACTTAATGTCTCACAGATTATGTCCGGCCTTCCTTAAGGGCACCATTCATCTTAGGCCGCATATTAGACAGCCCTTTACTCCCTGGAATCTAAATGTTGTCCTGTCACGTGTTATTCTTCCCCCTTTGAACCCGCATCATCCTGTCAGTTGAGGTTTCTTTCCTGGAAGACTATTTTCTTGATGGCCATTACTTCAGCATGCAGGTTATCCTGAGGTTCAAGTTCTTTCTGTCAAACCACCGTATTTGGTGTTCCATCCAGACAGGGTATCACTGAGGACTAATCCTTCATTCTTGCCAAAAGTGTGTTCTGAGACCAATCTGAACCAAACTATTAAACTTCCAACCTTTTTTAGCAATCATTCTAATTAGTTGGAATACATGTTGCATAAACTTGATCACAGACAATTGAGATTCTATTTGGACGGGACAAAGGAATTTAGAAGATCTGACCAACTCTTTGTATCTTATGCTGATGCCAAGAAAGGATTACCAGTTTCTAAAGTTACCCTTTCCAATTGGCTAACTGACTGCATCAAACTTATGTACTCTTCAGTGAACCAAACATTAGAGCATGGTGTGAAGGCCCATTCAACTAGAGCCATCTCCACGTCTTTAGCTTATACGGCTCGTTTACCTTTGGACACTGTATGTGCAGCTGCCACTTGGTCTAAGCCTCATACCTTTATCTCTCATTACAAAGTGGACAGGGCCTCCAGGGACAGGGCTTCCTTTGGTTCCACTGTCCTCAGGAATATACTCCTGTGAGCCACCCAGAATTAGGGTACTTGGGATGCTACTCACGTGTAAGAATAAACGGCGAGATTGAACAACTTCACATAAAGAAGTTATGTACTTACCATAACGTTCCATGTGAGTTGTTCATCTCGCCTTTATTCTTACATTCCCACCCACCTTTCTCCTCCAGGGTCTCGAAGAATGAGTAGACTTGGGGTCTGGTAGTCTTGTTCTGGGTTTTCTTACTCCGGCTGGAGTATTTAGTGAGTTATACTTGCTCATGCTGAGTTCAGCAAACTAGATCTGGGGTAGGACATAGAGCATCATGGGATAGGGGCCTGGCCTCGAGCTACTGTGAGATCTTTAGCTAGTAAAGCGGCCGACTCGGAGCCGATGGCTCGGCTCCATACCCATGTGTAAGAATAAAGGCGAGTTGAACAACCCACATGGAAGCTTATGGTAAGTACATAACTTTTTTTTCCGAATTACCTCTTTCTTCCCCATCATACCTCCAATATTTGCTGTGTCTGCCTGAGGAAAAGAATACTCTGGGGTCTTCTTGGGGTATACAAATAATGTAAATATTTCCAAGCAAAAATCCTAAATCTTGTAGATTTTGTTGCATATTTGGGAAACATACATATATCCTCCCATTGTTTCTTTATGAATTGCTTATCCAATCTGTCTTCCCCAATCCTTTCTAACCTCCTCTGATTGATTCTTGTAGTTATTATGCAATATTCTATATGCTCTAATAATTATTCATTTATAATGGTAGCTTCTGTTCTAGATTCTACTAAAAACTCTACCAGTGCTGGTCTTTCGTTTAGGACCCCCTATTTCTTTCTCTCTGTCTATATTCTGTCAATCCTTAATAGGGAAGACAATCTCTAATCTGCAGTCCAAATAAATTCTTGGCGTCTTCCCATTCTGTCATCTTTTGAGAAAGAGAGAAGTGAAGATACAGGTTAGAGAAGTTATGCAGGATTAGGGCAGGAACTGAGTTATGAGTTAAGTAGTCGTTCTCTTAACACTTTTTAAAAGTTGAAATTGTTTGCTATAGTTCTGATGGCTAAAGGAAGTTTAATTCAGGCCAGAGCTACTGAGTAGCTGTATAGGTTTTAGCCTGTTCGTTTGGGCTTATAGAATTCCAACAGAACCTGGTCAGAACTCCGGATAGAGTGATTGGGAGTGTAGTGAATGATAAGGGATGAGATGGCGGGGCAGGAAGTAGGTTTGTTAATAATGGAGTGAGTGAGCAGCAGTTGAGAGAGGAGGAAGTTGGTAAGGCAACTCAAGCCAGTTTAAGGATTTTAGAGAAAGGCAGTGGTGTGAGTTATAGGGTTGATTTGCAGCGAATGTAGTGATTTTATTATAGCAGAGTTCTAATTTTTATTTTAGGGAGGATTGTAGGTTGGTTAAGGTAGGAGGGGCATAGAGTAGAGTGGAAAGAAGATAGGTATTAGCAAGGGAGAGTTTGGAGTCAGTGGTAATGAATTTTTTGGCTCTATAAAACAGAGTTTTTGGTGATTTTTTTTTTTTAATAGAATTTTGAACATGTAGATTGAATTGTAGTTGATCATCAGTGATGACAGCCGAAGCTTGGTGTGTGTTTCTATGTCTGTTAAGGTGTTGTCATGGGATGTGATAGTGAAGGATGATTTCAGATGAGAGTGAGATTTTGGCAAAAAGTTTTTTTTTTTTTTTTTTTTTTTGAGGTCGAGTACAAGTTGATTATCGGTTAGCCACCTTTTGATGGAGTTAAAACAATTTTGGGTAAAAGAGTGAAGGTTTGCCAGATGAGCAGATGATGGTGGAGTCATCAGCATATTGTATAAGTGAGGATGGAGAGCAGGATGCGTGGAGACAGTAAGATGTTGAATAGTATTGGTCCAAGAATGGAACCTTGTGGTACTCTGGTATTAATAGGGTGGAAGTGTGAGAAGGAAGAGAGCCACTTAACGGACTGCTGTCTGTTGGAAAGGTAGCTAGAGAACCATTTGACTGTAGAGTTGGAGAAACCAAGAGTAGACATTTTAGTGAGATGCTTTGAGTGAGAAACTGTGTTGAAGGCTTTGGAGAGGTCCAGAAATTGGCAGGATACCTGGTTATCATCATCTCTGGCTTGAACGATGGTTTGAGTAAAGGAAACTAGAGTAGAAGTTGTGCTATGGTTATATGTTTATTTCTACTTCTCTTGCATGTGATGCAGAATGTACCAGTAAAACCAGGTTAGGTTTTTAGGAGATTAAAAAATGTCATTTTCTTTTTTTCAGGAATATTGAGAGGTCTGTAGTCTCTGGGAATAAGAGCATAATCCCTAGGACAGAGAGGTATTTGAGAATACTAGACTTTTTTAAGTACAGAAGACCAGCACAAATTAGTTTGTTCTGTTTTTGGAACACCTCAGAATATGCAACAGCCTGGAAGAAGCTGGAGAGGAGGTAGTCTGATAACTTGGGGGGGGGGGGTTGGGGGTTGTCTCCCTTTTCTGAAATGGGGTAATGGTCTCCTGCCATCCCTTTTCATGCAGGCACAAGAGACTGTGTATTTGTCATTGAGTAACTTAGACTCTGACCTTGGGATAGATATCCTGGCTCTTGTAGAAACTTAGAGAGGTGCTGCAGCATCCCTCATTTGTATAACTCAGTGAGGACTTGCAGTAGATTTAAGATAATGTGAACAACTTAAGGAAGGAACTGGCAGTCAGAATTTGGAATAATGATAGGCGGTTATTGGAGGACATCAGCATATAGACATTTGGTAGGATCATTTGCTTAGATAATAAGGGGACTTCCCCAAAGGAAAGCTGAACCCCAGTGGTCTAAGTTTTTACATGAGAGTAGGTGTGAAGACAGATCCAAGTAGAACGTAATTACTAGAATTTACGATATTGTGAAAGAAAGTGAGAGGCCTTTACAGAGCAAGCTTTAGACTCGGCTGTCTAAACACAGGCAAGGGAGAAGGATATGTAAGACCCCAAGATCTGCTATCCATTTTCAGGTTAAAATAAGAACATCCCAGAATGCTTCCACAGTTACTTTTGCAGACCTAGAAGACTGGGCCTAATGTAGCAGGGGTCCTCTTCACATGCTGACATTGAGAGGCTGGGGAAATAGAGACCTAGATAACTTCAGGTGAGAACTCCCTGTCTTTAATGGATGTTTTTTGCACTTGTTCCAAATTGGATGGCTTCTGGTTAGAACTCCCAGATTCACTGGAGTAATTCTGGCCAGTGTTTATTTAACTCATTTTGAGTATATGCCAGGTATATCTCTGAGGGGAAATGGGCAGAGCAGAGGTGGTTGTTGATTTGTTTACTCCTTATGTCTTCGCAAAAAAAAAAAAAAAAGGCAACATGTGTGAAGGCTACCATGCATGTAGTAATATAGTGATAAATATGTACTTTGATTCTGAACAAAATAAATAGATCATGCCCTAAGCACTTATTTTGGAATTCATTAAAGAAGAAATGGATGACAGCCTAGAGTCTGTGGTATGTTAGGGAATTACTCAAAGATAAGTGAACAGAGCTCTGTTCTGAAGTAGTAAACTACAGTTTCAGAAGTGTGAAATAAAAAAAGTTGTAAATCTTATAGTTTTGAATTTACATGTGATTTTACTTGTCAGTAAAGGTTGTTTAAAAAAATCCATCTGTTTACGGGATCACAGTGGCATTTTTGATGGCCTCATCAAACTAGATAAATACCTGATTAAAATATGTCTTTTATCTTAATTTTGTGGTAGCATGTGCTTAATGCACATACACTAAAATTTACCTGCTCACTAACTTCATATTCTCAGTGCTGTTTTAGGCCTTTAGTGTCATCAAACTTCAAACTTCATGGAAGCAGCGGTGGTGCAGCGGTAGTGTTGTCACCTCACAGCAAGAGGTTCTCCCATTCGATTCTTGGCTGGAGCTCCTTCTGTGTGGAGTCTGCATGTCCTCCCCACAGTCGAGTGGAGTTCAAAAGACATGCGTAGCATGGGAGTGCCTTTGTTGAAGGTTGGGCATCAAGCTGGCACCACGGCACTGTAAAAAAATCTACTGCCAATCAGTAGTGGACCTGAGTTCCGCTGTGGCGACCCCTAACCGGGAAAAGCCAAAAGAAGAACAGTGTCATGAAACTTCATATTCTCAGTGGTGTTTTAGGCTTATAGTGTCATCAGCCATATAAGAGGGCAGGCATCTGTGCCATGTCTGTTCAACACTGTGCGATATCTCCCCCCGTCCAAAAAATTATGTAGATTATGCAGGCATTTTTTAAGTCTCCTGTCATTGAGTAGAGCCACCTTAATGTGTTCCAAATTGGACTTTACTAAACTGGAATATCCATCAGACAGACTGTGCCTAAGAAAGGCACTATGGGGGCAGCAAAGGATTTAACCGGAATGGGGCTAAATCTGGCACAGATAGTGGGAGGGCTTACAAGACTGGACAATCTATATTTGCCAGTAGTTTGTGGTTTTGTGTGATTGTTCCTTTGTATTTAGCAGTACATCAATGGAGTGTCTCATTTACTGGAAGACTGAAGGGAATGGCTTGCTGGATTTCAGGATTACATGAAACAACCGGTTTCCCGCAGAATTAATCAGTGTATTCAGCCGCAGGCATGTCTTGTCAGTGGTTAAAATGAGCAGGAAAGCATGATAAATGACATGTCAGTCTCCAGTGGCATGAGTAGTGTTCATACTTGGCACTTTGATAACTTCCTGAGCTTGGGACCACATGGGAGATAACACAACTGCACCCTGTTGGTACTAGTGCACAATCACATGTAGATGAAAAGGCTATAACATGATATTAATTAGATTGTAATAACTCTGCTGATCATCAGAGATAACAGATCTCTTTATAGGTAATCCAGGTAAATGTAGAAATTAAAGTGACTTACTCGAGTGGTAGCATGCTGGGAGTACAAGAGGTGGTTTGTGATGATATGGAGAACACATTTCCAGTTTTGCAACCTAGCAGCTGAACTAGTATGTTGCATTGCTTTTGACTGGTAAGATACTTCTGGTCCATTGCAGGTGTAACACCAAGCTGTGTGGGTTCATAAGCCTGTAGATGTTCATCGTGTTACCCTGCTGCAGTCATCACACTTGGGTTATCCTGCCGTCAGGTGGTCCCGCAGTCTGCCTGAATTCCAAAGTCTTGGTCCGGCGTCGGTTGCTGTCGCTTCTTCCCTGACGTCAGTGCGCCAGGGGTATATAAGAGGCATCCAATGCCATTTTCTTCAGTCTTTTCTTGCCGCGCGGTGCCCGAAGCCTTATTCAAGCAAAAAGCAAGGACATTCTTTTAAAGCATCTGGCATTTGTCAAACACCTTCTAAGTTGCCTAGGGTACACAGTAAACGAAAAGAAATCAAAACTAGTGCCCTCACAAAACATAATATTCCTGGGTGCCAGCTTGAATACAACGGCCCAGATGGCTTATCTCACGCCAGACAAGCAACAACAGCTGACTCAATATTTCAAAATAATGGCAACAAAGACCCAACTCCCTGCAAGAAAAATTCTGCGGGCCTTGGGATTCATGGCATCTTGCATACTACTAATACCATTTGCAAAACTGCATATGAGGAAATTACAATGGTACCTGAAAAGCGTATGGACTCAGCACAGCCACAGCTTGGAAACAATGATACCACTCATTCCCTGCCTTCAACAGGAGTTTCTATGGTGGGCACAGGCATGTCACCTCAACAAGGGTCAGCCTTTCACCTTACCCACAGCCAGGCAAACTATGACAACAGATGCATCGGACTATGCCTGGGGAGCACACATGGCAGGACAGTGCATTCAGGGCAAATGGACTACAGATCAGAGGCATGTGCATATCAATCAAAAAGAAATGCTAGCAGTACAGAATGCCTTAACAGCTTTCAAGGACCTTTTACACCCAGGACAACTAGTAATAAAATCGGACAATACCACACTAATGTGGTACATAAGCAAGGGGGTACACATTCCTACCCTCTATGCAGGCAAGCAATGACCTTGTGGAACACTGCACTGTCTTACCAGGTTCAATTACAAGCACAATTCCTGCCAAGAAAGAAAAACACATTGGCAGACGACCTAAGCAGAAACATCATGGATCCACATGAGTGGAAACTAGATCCACAAGTATTTGCAATGATAGCTCAAAAATGGGGACGCCCAGACATAGATCTGTTTGCAAGCCCCCACAACTACCAACTTCAAAAATTTTGCACAAGGACATTCCATCCACAAGCTTGGAAAGTGGACGCCCTCTCATTCAGTTGGAAAACATTAACAGTGTATGCCTTTCCTCCACTGCCTCTTCTAGCAAAGGTACTGCTGAAAGTCAGATTAGAGAGGCCACAAATGATACTGGTTGCACCAGACTGGCCATGCCAGCATTGGTATCCAATTCTAAGGAACATGGTCCATGGCCCACCATGGATTTTACCACAAATTCCTCACCTGCTCACCCAGCGAGACAGTCAGATTCTACACAGCCAGCTCAAGACTTTAAACCTGGCTGCATGGCAAATTACCTAAACAACCAGCCAACACCTCTATCCAAAGCTGTTATGGATGTCATTCTGGAGGCCAGGAGGCCCAGCACCAGGAAAACCTATTCAGACAAATGGAAAAGATTTTGCGCCTGGAACCAAGCTAAAGGCCAAAATCCCCTTGATCCAAACATCCCTCAGATTCTACAATATTTAACTGAGATGTTGCACAAAGGACTTTCCTTTTCATCTATTAAGACCCACGCCTCAGCAATTTCAGCTCATTACAACACGGATCCTCCTTTATTCTCACATCCACTCCTAAGACAGTACCTCAGAGGGGCTAAGAACATAAGACCGCCAAGGAGAACACCAACACCTACTTGGGATCTCAACTTTGTTCTGGAAAAGATTACACTGCTGCCCTTCGAACCAGCTTTTTCAGCTGATTTAAAATTTCTTTCATGGAAAACTGCCCTGCTATTAGCAATAACCTCAGCTAGAAGAGTCTCAGAGCTACAGGCACTAATGGCAGTGGAGCCTTTCCTCATTTTTCATCAAGACAGAGTCTCTCTACGAACTAACCCTTCCTTTATGCCAAAGGTGGTATCCAGTGTGGCCCTAAACCAAACCATTCATTTGCCCACCTTTTTCTCAAATCCCCAGAACAAAGGAGAAAGACTCCTGCACTCTTTGGGCATTCACAGGCAATTATGTTACTACTTGGATAAAACTAAGGCTTTCAGAAAAACTGACCAGCTCTTTGTAGCCTATGCTACAGGATCACAAGGAAAAGCTATCTGAAAACAGACCATTTCTAAATGGATAGGGCACTGCATATGTTTCTGCTACACGCATCATGGGAAACCGGTACCTGCTAACATTAGGTCCCACTCCACCAGGGCTACAGCTACATCAGCAGCCTTTCTCAGGGGAGTGCCAACCAAGGATATTCTGGAAGCTGCAACTTGGAGTTCAGTGCACACCTTTACCAAACACTACCACTTACCTCTATATTCTAAGACTAGAGCTGGTTTTGCCACTGCAGTTTTGCAGGGCCTACTAGCTTCTTCTAACCCTGTTTAACTCCACCTCCCATCCTTAGCTTTGGGATTCAACCAAAGTGTGATGACTGCAGCAGGGTAACACGATGAACATAGTACAGTTTTGTACCTACCATAAATGTAGATGTTCGAGTGTTCACCCTGCTGCAGTCCAGGTTACCCTCCCTCCATCCCCTCTGAACTAGCTGAACTCATCTATACCACTCTATCCTATACTACCTCTGTGGTGTATTTGCTTGTGCCTAAAGGTATTGTTTTATTTGTATCTATCTATATATATATATATATATATATATATATATATACATATATATATATATATATACATATATATATATATATATATATATATATATATATATATATATATATATATATATATATATATATATACATATATACATATATATATATATATATATATATATATATATATATATATATACGTATACATATATATATATACATATATATATATATATATATACATATATACATATACATATATACATATATATATATATATATACACATATATACATACACATATATATATATATATATATATATATATATATATATATATATATATATATGTGTGTATGTATATATATATATATATATATATATATATATATATATATATATATATATATATATATATATATATACATATATATATATATATATATATATTTTGCCTACCTATTGGGAGCACCTGACATCTGGGGCAAGAAAAACTGAAGAAAATGGTGTCGGATGCCTCTTATATACCCCTGGCGCACTGACGTCAGGGAAGAAGCGACAGCAACTGACGCCGGACCAAGACTTTGGAATTCAGGCTGACTGCGGGACCGCCTGATGGCAGGATAACCCAAGTGTGATGACTGCAGCAGGGTGAACACTCGAACATCTACACTTATGGTAGGTACAAAACTGTACTTTACAGTAAACCCAGCAAGAGGCATTGTGAAAAACCTTAAGAAGGTTATTAGAAGGCTAGCCAGGTATGCAGAAAAATGTAGATATGTTAAAATCTCTATAAAGATGTGTGTTTAACATAGCTTCCTGACAACTGTTTTCTCTCTGTTTTTCAGTGATCTTTTACAGAATCCACTCATTGTTCCTGTGAAAGTTCTGAAGGGACATGAAATCACACGAGATTTTGGAGTACTGGATGTAACTTTCCACCCGACACAGCCATGGGTTTTCTCATCTGGGGCTGATTCCACCATCAGGCTCTTCTCATAAAGTCCAGGGGGCTCGCGATAAGTCTTTGAAGGCCAGAGGATAGCCAAAAAGTCTCCGAAAAGATGGAACCCTGAAATAAAGACATTTTTGAATTTTGTCTTTTTAAGATTTTTATATTAAATGTACAGATAATCAAAGCTTACATAAAAAAAGATGTGTGGGAATTGTACTTTGCTTTTCTGGTTGCATCCTTGAGTATGGATATCTCTGTTGCTCCATCTTGATGCATGGACTATAGGAAGTAAAACCAATCAGTGGCTGATAATTTCAGCCATCTCAGGAAATAGTACTCAGTCAGGTATCAAAGCACTGTGCTGCTTCCAATTACTGCAGGAGCTATGAACTTAGTGCTGAATTTGTTTCCTGATACTGGGATTGGTTGTTTGAATTTGTTTCACAATTAAAGTTTGTGGTAGTAAAAAGAGCAGGTGCAAAGCTTGACAATGACTGAAAACTGAATGAGCTTCCCTACCCCAATAATTTTCCAGATTTATCCTTGAGAGTGTAGGATAGATGGATTATGTGCAGTAGCTTGGTATTTGTGGTTTACTAAGCTATTTGTTTTTTGTTGTTTATGAGAAAAACAGGCACAAGGGCAGAAAACAGATAGCAAATGGTGCCCCTGCTCTTGGCACTTGCCTGTATGAAGAGCTGAAATGCAACAAAGTTGAAAAATTTTGTGATTGTCTCTGATCTTACACAGAACAAAAAATGCTAAAGCTTGTTCACTTAGCACATTTTGTATTTTATTTATTTATTTTTTTTTACCATGAGTGCACCAGAGAACCTATTAATGGAGTCCTGCATTTAACATGGCATCTGCACGAGTGGTGAGCTTTGGGGTATTTTACACAATTATGTGCATATTGCAGGAGTCTGGTCAGAGTGATGTACAGTTATTTTATATAAGCACAGAGTGGTACTCAGCTTCCTTTCCAGTCAGCTCGGTAGCTTCAGCAGCACGTTATTTAAGAGTTACTGTACGTACTCCGAGATAAACTGGTGAAATGCTGCCTGCTGTGTTTGTTTGCTTTCTTTAATTATCGCACCCACAGGTGGCAATGTAAGCATGACTTTAGTGTTGCAATTACAGGATGTATAATTCATTCAGTACATGCTTAAACTATACATTTACCTGTGTGAACACCCTTTCTCCACCACACAGCTGACAGGTTATTTTTCATTCATTTGATAACTAGCAGGGTCTCTCCCAACACACGTGCACACTTTCCTGTTTCTTAAGGATACTGTTTGGAAGGGACGCCCATCACGTAAATACATTGCTTAACTAGGACAGCATATCTTTCAGGGAAAAGGCTTTGTGGATTCTAAGTATTACAAAGGATGATGATATATGTGAGCAGTTGTAAGCAGATAGCTCTTGTCAGCATTGTTTGATATACATGTCACACGTATAAATTTTGTATGAAAGTTCATTATGTACATTCTTTATTAGATATACTTTTGTATTCCACTCTACAAGTGTTCTAAGACAGAAGGGTCACAAATGGTAATTTTTTTGAAATCCCAGCAGTTTTTCCTTGTCTACATATAGTACTTCAGCAAGGAATTCTTATCACATGTGAACATTTACTGTGAATTAGTACTGACACTTTTTAGACTTATTTTTAACGTCCGTGCTGCTTGCAATGAGAGAGAGTTTTCTGCAGCATTATTGGACATTCCTTTAGTGTCACCGCTACGCTGCCACACCATTTTATGGACCATCATTGGGTTTTGAGGAAGAGGTGCTAAAACGGCTACCCATGAACACTTTCTTTAGTGAATGTGCGGTGTTACATTTATTCAGCAAATTACATGTTTTATATCAAGGGCAAACTTAAATGTCCATCTCTTTGTTTTAGCCTCTGCAGAAGTAGAGTTGCACCATTTCTTACGAAAGAGGGCAGACTTGATAAAATGGACCTTAAAAAGAGTTTGTTGCTGACAGCAGGACTGCTCTGTATTCAGCATCAAGTGCCTTGTTCGTTGTCTCTTGCCTTAGTAGTGATGTTGCTTCCCAGTGGCTGTATACAGGATTTTATATCCCTTACAGTCATTACTTTCTTTTTTCAGAGCAGTATCCAGTGTAAAGCTTCAACATCTGTTTGTATGTGGACTGAGACAGTACAGTACACACTGTTCTGACAGTGCATGTTAGGTAAGTTAGTATTAAACAGTTTTGATATGCATGAGATCCACTGACAGCAGTCTGCTGCCCAGAGTTATGGTCCTTGGGCTGTGGAATTTATTGTGTGTCATGTCCTGGTAATAATTCAAGTGCAGATGTTGAACAGAGGGATTCCTGTTCTAATCCTCCAACTGTGCATTTATGGAAATCCATTGGTTAATATAATAGAGTGCCTTGAAATAATCTCATTATAATCTTGTGAAATACATGATGTAATGTTTGGTAGTCATTATTCAAAAAAAGCATTTTCCTACAATCGTATATTTTCCACCAGGTAAACACCTTCTGGCTGCCTGGTATTTCCACTCCCCAGATACTGCAAAAGCTTCAAATCCTGCATAAACAACAGCTTTGTTATCCCCACATACATGTTAAAAAAAATTCTCCAGTCTATCATGTATTATCGATTTACATTCAAGATGAAGGCTATATTGTTTTACTTTGCTCTGTATCAGACAGCTTGCGTTGCCTATATGTGTAACAGTTCATTTTGCTGGTGCACACATGCAGTGATTTGGACAAGTCTGTGTCTCTCTGAATTTTGGTATTATGAGATTGAACGTCTCTGTCAGTTAAGAGTATTACAGCCCTGTTGAGGTACTTTATCTAAATACTACCTTCTACACACTTATTTGAGATAGTTGTATTGTGGAAATGCGTCATGCTGGGGAATATGCTTTGAGTGGAACATTTTGTAATCATGACATAAATGGAAGGGCATGCACTGTATAAACAGTGTGTATTCACATCTCCATCGCAAGGGTGATGGAAGAAAAGAAGTTAAGCTAAGGCTTTAAATGATGAGGGTCTTATCACAAGAGAGTACCATTATCCCATAGATGTGCTGTCAAGAAGCATACCTCTCAACCTCATAGCCCAAGAAATCTGGACAAAGCCAAAAAATAATGGGGGAAAGAAGGCACAAAAATTGGGACAAGTCAATGTCAATATACAGAGCTTAAACAATAAAATCGCCCAACTTCATGCTCTCTTAGATGCATATTCTTTTGATATCCTATGTCTAACCGAAACATGGCTAAAACCTGCTACCTAGGACAATGAAATTACCCCACCTGGATACAATATTTTGAGAATAGACCGCAAAAGCAAAAAGAGTGGAGGGGTGGCAGTATTATACAAATCAGGGCTACAACTTACTCCATTAGATGAGCAATTACCTTCACATAGTAACGCTGAAATTCTCATCTCTAAACTTCAGATCAATACCTGCAAATCCATCTATATAATATGCTCCTACCTTCCCCCTGGTAATAACATCAACACCTTTGAAAATATTCTTAGCTGGCTCTCTACTTGCTACCCTCAAGAAACCATAGTGCTGGGCTGCTTTAATATAGACGGGAATAGCTGCACTTCAGCCAAGCCAACTACCCATATAAACCTATATGTTATTTCCCAAACTATTACCACCCCCACCAGGATCCATAAACCCAACAACAAAGAAAGCACCTTAGACTGGATCCTAATAAACGGTCATCCCCTTACACATAAAGCAGATACCCTTCCTGATGATGATAGTGACCACTCACTAACCTATATTATTAGACAAAAGATCAATATTCCCAACCCTACCATTTACAGAACTACTTGGTCCAAAAGAAATTTTAACCCAGAAAGCTTCCAAACTGAACTTAAGGCGTGTGACTCATCACCCCTAAAACACCTCCAACTAGGGGAAGCAGTGACTTACTTTAACACCAAATTCTTACAAATCCTGGACTATCATGCCCCTACTCGCTCTATTAGAAATAGGACTAAAACTGCTCCTTGGCTCTCAAAAGAGACAAGGAAAAAATCCTACTAAGGAATAAAAGCTGGGCCAAATGGAGAACTACTAAAAACCCAACAGCTCATCAGAAATTTAGACAGCTGAGAAATGCTACTAAAAAAAATCCATGCTTCTTGATAAAAAAAAACTTTTACTTTCAACTCCAACAAACTCACCAACACAAACCACAAATGTTCTGGACAGGTATTAATAGACTCCTACATCCAGGGCACTCCAAAACACCAACCCCATCAGGCACCACCTACGACAATCCCAAGCATATTGCTGATATCTTTAATACCTTCTTTACTTACGCCGACCAATCTCTAGCTAATTTCCTACCTCCTGTTAACAAAGCTTGCCTTCCACCACAACTAGCTTAATTCCGTCATTTCATTTACAACCAGTTCCAACATCCCTCATCTGCACCCTTCTTCAAAAACTCAAGCCATGCATTCCCTCTGCTGATCTTCTTCCAGCTGAATAACTGCAAATAGCAGCAAAAGTTCTAGCCTATCCCATTTCCATCCTAATAAATAGAACCATTACTGAAGGAACCATCCCATCTATCTGGAAAATCTCCCATATTATCCCATTACATAAGGGCAGTAACTCTACTGAACTCTCAAACATTTGCCCAATAGCCTTACTCTCTCCTTTAGCAAAAATCATGGAAAAATGCATCCACTATCAACTAGTTGATCACCTACTCCAAAACAACTTACTAGCTAAATGTCAGCATAGTTTTAGACCATTCCATAGCACTACCACTGCCTTCCTATCCTTTCTGACTCATTAACAAATATCATTATAACAGTACTCTATCCTCTGCACTCTTTATTGACCTCTCAAAAGCCTTTGATATGGTTAACCATCAGCTTCTTATAAATGTACTTAAATCCCTCTCACTAGATACACAGGCATTACAATGGTTCAAGTCCTACTTAGAAAATAGGCAACAGGCTGTGCTTTGGGACAGTAATCTATCCACACATCTCCCTATTACCCTTGGTGTCCCTCAAGGCTCTATTTTGGGCTCTCTCCTAGTCTCAGTTTTTATTAACAATCTAAATATAATAATACCTCAAGCTACCTGCATACAATATGCAGATGATTTCACATTGATATGTTCGCCACTTCTTCATCTGAACTCCACTCCCTCACCCAAAGAATTTTTAACATATAGAAAACTGGTTCCTACAGCGCTGCCTCCTCCTGAATCCCAAAAAACAAAATTACTGCTCTTTACTCCTACACAAAAGTCCCCTTGACTTCACAGTCATATCTAATAATGACATTGTCATATCTCCTGACCCAACCACCAAACTCTTAGCAGTAATAATTGACCACAACCTTAACTTTGACACACACATCAACACTACAATAAGATCAGTTAACAGAAAACTAGGCTCCCTTTACAAAATTAAACCCTTCCTTACTCCAATAGCTAGAACTACTATTGCCCAAACCCATCTTATCTCCACCCTCCTCTATGCCTCACCCATTTATACCAATCTGTCCAAAAACAACCTCAACAAACTGGCAATAACATTGCCAGATTTGCCACTGGCTCCCCTTTTAGAACCCACCATTGTCACAATCTCAAACAGCTAGGATGGCTGGAACTGCATAATCAGCTTCAATTTCACCAACTTACTATCATCCACAAGATCATCTGTCATCCCAGTAGTACTCCAATACTCACAAGCCTTATCACCCCCTACAAAAATCTTACAAACCTACGCTCAGCAAATAAATTACTAGTATCCCTACAGAATTCCAACAATAAGGTAGGGGACTCACTGTTCTCCAACACTGTGGGAAAAGCCTGGAACCTGCTTCCCAATGAACTCTCATCTCTGTCTTCAACACTGCTTTTCACAAAGTCAATTTAAAGAATACCTTAAAACTCACTGGCTATGCCCATGTATTAACCCAGACTAATAATGCCCTTCCTGCTATGTCCACTGTATACTTATCTTACTATTACTGCACTATCGCTACCTCTTTCATGAACCTCAGAGAGAATGATCTGTAAGTTACTCGAGGTCTGTTTTTAACTTAGTCTTTCTTAGGAACCTCTACAGAGAATGAACTTGCATTACAAGCTTTCTACTGTATCAATCATGTCTCTACCTCTTAGATACTTGCTTTTTTTTTAAATATGCAAGTTATATGATTACTAAGCTGCTATGCAAAGTTGCATTCTAGTCTTAAAATTGTATTGTACCTGATGTTGCTGTTATCTCTACTGAAAATGGACATATATCCAGTTGGACTAGCCGGTCAACAAATGTAAAATAAATAAATAAGTTTTAATTGTAGCTATTATAAACAAAGGAAGTTGACAGAATAACAAGCTTTATATTGTCATGCAACTTCTGAAGGCTATGAAGACTGAAACTCAAATGCCTGTCATTATATTGTAACTTCAGTCCTCAGTCACATGCCAGAACATCACATTTTGAGGAAATTACCAAAATTATGAGGCAAAAATCTGGACAGTTGAGTGCTATGTGTCAGGAAGGTAGGCAAATAGGATTGATAAGCACTGTAAATGCATAAGGCCTTTCACACCTATCTGGTTCTGCTGAATAAATTAGCCTCATCTTCCAGGAAAGAACCGAGAGATCCAGAAGGCGAGTGTATATCTATATCTGGTGTAGGTGAGTGGCATCCTTTATGGTGGTATATGAATATGAGCTACCCTCAAGAAACCATAGTGCTGGGCTGCTTTAATATAGACGGGAATAGCTGCACTTCAGCCAAGCCAACTACCCATATAAACCTATATGTTATTTCCCAAACTATTACCACCCCCACCAGGATCCATAAACCCAACAACAAAGAAAGCACCTTAGACTGGATCCTAATAAACGGTCATCCCCTTACACATAAAGCAGATACCCTTCCTGATGATGATAGTGACCACTCACTAACCTATATTATTAGACAAAAGATCAATATTCCCAACCCTACCATTTACAGAACTACTTGGTCCAAAAGAAATTTTAACCCAGAAAGCTTCCAAACTGAACTTAAGGCGTGTGACTCATCACCCCTAAAACACCTCCAACTAGGGGAAGCAGTGACTTACTTTAACACCAAATTCTTACAAATCCTGGACTATCATGCCCCTACTCGCTCTATTAGAAATAGGACTAAAACTGCTCCTTGGCTCTCAAAAGAGACAAGGAAAAAATCCTACTAAGGAATAAAAGCTGGGCCAAATGGAGAACTACTAAAAACCCAACAGCTCATCAGAAATTTAGACAGCTGAGAAATGCTACTAAAAAAAATCCATGCTTCTTGATAAAAAAAAACTTTTACTTTCAACTCCAACAAACTCACCAACACAAACCACAAATGTTCTGGACAGGTATTAATAGACTCCTACATCCAGGGCACTCCAAAACACCAACCCCATCAGGCACCACCTACGACAATCCCAAGCATATTGCTGATATCTTTAATACCTTCTTTACTTACGCCGTCCAATCTCTAGCTAATTTCCTACCTCCTGTTAACAAAGCTTGCCTTCCACCACAACTAGCTTAATTCCGTCATTTCATTTACAACCAGTTCCAACATCCCTCATCTGCACCCTTCTTCAAAAACTCAAGCCATGCATTCCCTCTGCTGATCTTCTTCCAGCTGAATAACTGCAAATAGCAGCAAAAGTTCTAGCCTATCCCATTTCCATCCTAATAAATAGAACCATTACTGAAGGAACCATCCCATCTATCTGGAAAATCTCCCATATTATCCCACTACATAAGGGTGGTAACTCGACTGAACTCTCAAACTTTCGCCCAATAGCCTTACTCTCTCCTTTAGCAAAAATCATGGAAAAATGCATCCACCATCAACTACTTGATCACCTACTCCAAAACAACTTACTAGCTAACTGTCAGCATGGTTTTAGGCCATTCCATAGCACTACCACTGCTCTCCTATCCTTTTCTGACTCATTAACAAATATCATTATAACAGTACTCTATCCTCTGCACTCTTTATTGACCTCTCAAAAGCCTTTGATATGGTTAACCATCAGCTTCTTATAAATGTACTTAAATCCCTCTCACTAGATACACAGGCATTACAATGGTTCAAGTCCTACTTAGAAAATAGGCAACAGGCTGTGCTTTGGGACAGTAATCTATCCACACATCTCCCTATTACCCTTGGTGTCCCTCAAGGCTCTATTTTGGGCTCTCTCCTAGTCTCAGTTTTTATTAACAATCTAAATATAATAATACCTCAAGCTACCTGCATACAATATGCAGATGATTTCACATTGATATGTTCCGCCACTTCTTCATCTGAACTCCACTCCCTCACCCAAAGAATTTTTAACATATAGAAAACTGGTTCCTACAGTGCTGCCTCCTCCTGAATCCCAAAAAACAAAATTACTGCTCTTTACTCCTACACAAAAGTCCCCTTGACTTCACAGTCATATCTAATAATGACATTGTCATATCTCCTGACCCAACCACCAAACTCTTAGCAGTAATAATTGACCACAACCTTAACTTTGACACACACATCAACACTACAATAAGATCAGTTAACAGAAAACTAGGCTCCCTTTACAAAATTAAACCCTTCCTTACTCCAATAGCTAGAACTACTATTGCCCAAACCCATCTTATCTCCACCCTCCTCTATGCCTCACCCATTTATACCAATCTGTCCAAAAACAACCTCAACAAACTGGCAATAACATTGCCAGATTTGCCACTGGCTCCCCTTTTAGAACCCACCATTGTCACAATCTCAAACAGCTAGGATGGCTGGAACTGCATAATCAGCTTCAATTTCACCAACTTACTATCATCCACAAGATCATCTGTCATCCCAGTAGTACTCCAATACTCACAAGCCTTATCACCCCCTACAAAAATCTTACAAACCTACGCTCAGCAAATAAATTACTAGTATCCCTACAGAATTCCAACAATAAGGTAGGGGACTCACTGTTCTCCAACACTGTGGGAAAAGCCTGGAACCTGCTTCCCAATGAACTCTCATCTCTGTCTTCAACACTGCTTTTCAAAAAGTCAATTTAAAGAATACCTTAAAACTCACTGGCTATGCCCATGTATTAACCCAGACTAATAATGCCCTTCCTGCTATGTCCACTGTATACTTATCTTACTATTACTGCACTATCGCTACCTCTTTCATGAACCTCAGAGAGAATGATCTGTAAGTTACTCGAGGTCTGTTTTTAACTTAGTCTTTCTTAGGAACCTCTACAGAGAATGAACTTGCATTACAAGCTTTCTACTGTATCAATCATGTCTCTACCTCTTAGATACTTGCTTTTTTTTTAAATATGCAAGTTATATGATTACTAAGCTGCTATGCAAAGTTGCATTCTAGTCTTAAAATTGTATTGTACCTGATGTTGCTGTTATCTCTACTGAAAATGGACATATATCCAGTTGGACTAGCCCGGTCAACAAATGTAAAATAAATAAATAAGTTTTAATTGTAGCTATTATAAACAAAGGAAGTTGACAGAATAACAAGCTTTATATTGTCATGCAACTTCTGAAGGCTATGAAGACTGAAACTCAAATGCCTGTCATTATATTGTAACTTCAGTCCTCAGTCACATGCCAGAACATCACATTTTGAGGAAATTACCAAAATTATGAGGCAAAAATCTGGACAGTTGAGTGCTATGTCAGGAAGGTAGGCAAATAGGATTGATAAGCACTGTAAATGCATAAGGCCTTTCACACCTATCTGGTTCTGCTGAATAAATTAGCCTCATCTTCCAGGGAAAGAACCCGAGAGATCCAGAAGGCGAGTGTATATCTATATCTGGTGTAGGTGAGTGGCATCCTTTATGGTGGTATATGAATATGTGGGCCTTCCCTCCACATAAATATGTATCAGAAATTAACTATATGACTAACTAAGTAGATCTTATAGCCCAGGCAGGTATGACCCTAGCCCTGAGTAGCATTCTGCCATCACCCAGAATGATGCCACAGTACAAGGACAAAATTATTAACTTCAACAATTGGCTAAGCTTCTGGTGCCATTCTAAAGGGATCCAGTATTTGTCTGCTTGGTATGACATGGTCGCCAGATCATAATGCTTTGCCAGAGATGGCCTGCACCTGTCACCCCTGGGATTCTGGATACTGGCTAAGGTTCTTGCAGCCCCTATAGTGCCTTTTTTAGGCAAGGTTCAAATGACAAATTCACCACCATAACAGGAACAGGCAAGCAAAAACTGAGGGTGATGCTACTTAATGCTAGAAGTCTAAATCTCAAAATGCACTCACTCGAGGCACTCCATAAAATGCACCCCTGCACTACCAGGCTATAACTCATACCACACTTTTTGACCATGTAACCTGGACCAGAACACCAAAGGTGGAGGTGTGTCCATATTCATTAAGGATATCCACACCTCCAGGCTAGTTGCTCAGCATAATGCAGCCGAGGTTATCCAAGTGCAACTAACTCTGGGCAAAACTGCAATCCAAATTGTAGCTTGCTACAGATCACCCACCATGCCCCAGGATTCCCACCCCTCTTTTCTTGATGTACTGGAAAATATTAGGGTTCAACCAAACACCCTAATAATGGGCGATTTCAATTACCCCACCATTAAGTGGGAAAACTACTCTTGTACCAACTCCTTCGCTCAACGCTTTCTGGAATTCATAAACGCCAATGCCCTGGATCAACTTATCCACACCCCCACCAGGGGTAACAATATCCTAGATCTAGTCATTACCAACATGAGTGACAGGTGTTCCACACCTGAAGTCAACGCCTCATTGGTCCGATCCGAGCACAAGCTAATTACCCTAGATATCCACATCCTGCCCCCACCGCAATTAAGGACACCATGGTAAAAAATTTCTCCAAAGCCAACTTCATGCTTCTTAAGACAGAAGTGGTGAACTTCATGACACCCATGCAAATGGACAGTACAGTTACGACTACTGAATCCTACACAATTGCACTTTATAAGCACTTACATGAGTGCATGGATCATGCTATCCCAAACAGAACCAAGACGCTATCCTCCAAAAAAAAGGAAGTCAGTCTGGTGTCCCCTGCCATATACAATCGAGAAACTGTTGCAAAAGAGAGTAAAATCTCATGAGTAGAGGAGCTCCCTGGCCAGCCTCCGTAAGAAGCTGTGATCCCTGATAAAATCCTCCAAAGCTAGTTAAGAAAACAAAATTGCCACTGATTCTAAAGACAGCCACAAAGCATTCTATAGCTATGTCAAGAATCTCAATAGCAACACTCAGATCTGCTCTGAGTTACAGCACAATGGCTCTAAATATACAGACCCAACTGATATTGCCAACATCCTGGCAGATAGGTTCAGTGCTAACTTTACCCCCCTCTCACCCCCTAAAGAGCCCATCTCTATACTGAAAGAATGCAAAGTTCCTGTAATCACAGCTGTACAGGTAAAAACCACACTCTCCAAAGCCAAGAACACAGCATCCATGGGACCAGACAACATCACAGGCTGCGTTCTACACGAACTACAGAACGAACTGGCACCCCACCTAAGTACCATGATCAATCATAGCCTCACCTCAGGCTTTGTGCCTGTTGCATGGCACACAGCGACGGTTATCCCACTCCACAAGGGGCAGCCACCACGGACACCGGGAACTACTGCCCCATTAGCCTGATGAGCCTGGTCTGCAAGGCCATGGAACTTATAAAGAAAGACATTGGTAATCTCCAAACTCTGGACCCCACCCAGTTCTGGTTTGTAAAAGGCAGATCATGTCTCCTAAACCTGATAGACTTCTTTGAAGCAGTCACCAAAGCCGTAGACAGGGATAAGGTGGTTCACACAGCCTATATAGATCTTGCCAAGGCTTTCGACACCATCCCCCCACTCTGAAATTATAGATAAACTCGCTAAACTAGGTATAAATCCCTATGTCACAAGATGAGTTGCCAACTGGCTCACTGACAGAACCCACACTGTGAAAGTAACAGACTCCAAATCTGACTTCAGACCAGTGACAAGTGGAGTACCACAGGGTTCAGTCCTGGGTCCTCTCCTGTTAGCCTGTACTTCAGAGAAGTAGATACCAAACACAGAAGGTCTTTGGCTAACGAAGTTCGCAGATGACTGCAAATTAGGAGCCATAATCGAAACTCCTAACGATGTGGACATCCTACAAAAGGGCCTCACTGAGACAGATGCCTGGTGTCAAAGCCATGGCCTCAAGCTCAATGCCAAAAAGTGCATTGTCATCCTCTTTGGTAAAAACTCTGTACCCATGAACTACAACATAGGCGGTAATATACTTAACACCAAAAGTGTGATAAGAGACCTTGGGACACAGGTGGACAGTAGTCTCTCCTTTGATAATCACATTGCCACAGTAGTCAGGAAATCCTTCCACGTGGCACACCTCATCACAAAGGGTTTCTCATCCAGATAAAAAGAGGTAATTTTTTCCCCTCTACTCATCACTCATTAGACCCATTATAGAGTACAACGCCCCTTTTTTATGTACCTCACAAGACATCTACAACAACTGGAAAGACCGCAGAAATACCTCACAAAGAGGATTACCGGCCTCAAACAGATACCCTACGCAGACCGTCTCAAACTCCAGCTTTACTCCGTCGCATATCACCTACTCAGAGGTGATCTCTGCCTAACAAACAAAGCTATGTCAAACTCAGAGCTGTTGGACATGCTCCACTTAAATAAATCCCAATCCCTCCGAGCTACATGCTCTAGGGACCTAAGCCTTGTCACCACAATAAACAGAACATGCCGGAGGGATAGATTCCTGTCCCAGAGACTTCCCATATTCTGGAATAAACTGCCTTATCTATATCAAACAAAACTCTTCATTAGCACTCTTCAAGAAAAATCTTGATGATTGGATGGGAAATAGGAAATTCACCCTGGGGATCACCTCTGTGGCTCTGCTGAACAGTGGCACAGGAAAATAATTTTCTTGGGTGGCAAAAGCCAGGGTACCTTTTTGGCTGTGCTTGTATAGGCCCCAGGGCCGATAGCCTAGTACCTACCTGTGAACCTCTTATAAATCTGTAGCTTAGTGCATTTTGTGTCGACTAGATTTTGTCTGCTGTTTGATACCGATTTTGATTTGTTTTGCATACAAGTTTTGTATGCTTTGTTTCATTTTTTGTATATATGAAACACTTGGCTCTGCTAATAGCTGAAAGGAGTGCATTGAACAGTCCTTTATCCATTTAACATGTACTTGTTATTGCTGAATGCTAATGTAAATTAAGGATAAAATAGAAGGATAGTGGTTAAAAATGTACAGTCAGCAAAATTAATACACACCAGTTAGAGGGGGAATAAATGGTGACCAAAGTACTTCTGCTCTATGTTCCATGTTTTTTTTTTTTAAACCACATCAAGATAAAGGCAGGACCCATTCATTAAGATTGTAATGGTACAATTTGGTAGCATTGGTGAATAAATGTATGTTACATGTTTGAGGAGAGGTGAAGGAAAGACTGTTGGGTAGGTTGAATTCAGTGGACCCATAATTAAAGTTAATTACATTTGTGGCCAGCACCCAGAAGTGTAATCTAAGTATCAAGCTGACCATAAAACAAGCAACAGTCAGACGTCACTGTACAGTCTTTGAAACACTTGACCAGAATAAATTTTTGCACTGCAAAGTATGCACTTCAAAATCCCACCAAAGACACATTTTTATGTGCTCATAAAATAACCATGTCTGCCTTTGTGTTTTCACAGCCCTCCCCCCTCGGGGGAAAAAAGAGAGAGTCACATTTTGAGTACCACTCTAATGTTAGACTGGTATGACAGTAATATAGCTCAGTACCTTTTCTCATCATACGGGCTGGCAACTTTGCACCGTAGAAATCCACTGCCAATCATTAGCGGACCGGAGTTCCACTGTGGCGACCCCTAACCGGGAAAAGCTGAAAGGCATTACTTTTTCTCATCATACATATACATGACATGCCTGGCACCTTTTGCAAACTAGATTAGAGTGACAGTGAAAGAACAGATGGACCTAGTTGTATATTTGAACTTGGTGTTTTCTGACACACAGATAGTCACACATCCACACACTTGTACTACAGCATACCTCCTCAATCTCCTAAAAGACAACCTTATGAATACACCGCTGATGTTTTTTTTAATTGTGAGGAAAGTGAAAGAACTAATGGCCACGATAATGTTTTTCAGTGTGGAACTTAAAATAGCCATGTCTGTGCCTAGCCTCAATCTGTTAACTAGGGTATTTCTACTCCACTTTCATGTGAAAATGTGCATGTAAATATAAATAATAAAAATACTCAGCTTTGGTAGCTGTCAGTTCTAGTATTTCTTTCAAGGATCATTAATGAGTTAGCTTCATTTCAACTGAACTGTGTTTATCAAGATCCCCTCAACTTGGTACTTACAATGCCTGTGTTTCTTCCTGGCCTTAATCTGTTAAGTAGGGAATTTGTAGTCTATTTTGTATTGAAAGGGTACTTTTCAGTATAAAATACTCAATATTTTTACCTGTCAGTTCTAGTATTCTTTCAGGGGTAATGAATGAGCTGTATTATACCTGAACGCTATTTATCCAAATGTCCTGGGCTCATCAGATAGACAGTTGACATCCCATTCTTAATGCTTATAATAGTGCATGCAAGTCAGTAGAGAGGCGGTGCTGCGTGACTGTCATTAAATCGTAAAAGTTTAAGTTATTTTTTTTTTCAGTTAATAGCTTATAGTTTAATGACTATCATGCACCCCTCCAAGTAGTACAGTAGTATAATATGCTTATGTATAATAAACAGGTACTTAATTACCGCTAACAGATCCGTAAGGGTAGCACGCTCCCCTTATGCTGCACTGCATACGTTAATTGAAGCTTAAGCACTCTTTAGTAGTTTTTACTTTAACAACTGTGGTGTAGAAGGCTACTATAACTAAACACAAGACACATTATCCATGATTCCCAGTACAGTAGCAGCAGCCATTGCCCAACTCCATGTCTGTGTATAACTAAATAAGGAAAAGTTCAGCAGTGATGACCATTAAATGTTAAAAGTAATGCTTTTTCACCGTTTTTGATCGTTGCTCCTGAAACTAAAACCTAAGCTCCATTTTTGTTTGTCATATAAGAGCATTGAGGCTTCACATAAAATGTTGTTACAAAGTCCAGTATTGAGTAACAAACTGTAACATATGCATGGTATCCAAAAAGAAGATTGTAGTAACTTTTAGGAATTCCAAAGTACATTATAATAACGGAATCTCATTCTTATACAAATGTAAGCCAAAGCAGTTTGTAACAACTTGCGACATGGACATTCACCTGAAGGAAAAGAAAACCAATGACAGCATTAGTTTTTAAAGGGGCCGCTGATGTTTTTGTTTTTAAAGAAGCAATGATTTTGAGCATGAAGTACATTTCTAGTACAGAGTAGCTGTGAACTGTAGTATTTTCAAGCTGTTGCTTGCACTTAATCACTTCACTTTTGACAGACTTCACAGTACTTGTCTTACAGTGACTAATAAGTTTTAAATGGTAAACCAATAAACTTGAGCATTATGTTATTAAAAGTAGATCACTACACTGGGAAAAATCATTGCTGCATAACCGGATTGTGGGTAAGTGGAGTTCAACTGGGTTTATAGGCTTTTTAGTCCTTGACATCTCTCTCTTTTTTCAAATGTACTTTATTCATAAAAAATGGCAAGGATAAAAAGCTCATAAGTTGTGCAGCTCATTCATTCTTTCTTTACTTTGAATAAACAAATGAAAATTTATCTTTCAAAATTATGTAGTTTTGTGTAGTTTGAAAAGTGTAAAATAGAATCCAGGACCATGTCGTGTGTGTGTGTGTGTGTGTGTATATATATATATATATATATATATATATATATATATATATATATATATATATATATATATATATATCCAAAAATACTGGTAGAGCAAACCAAGGTAGAGTAGTATCATGGACAAAACGTTTATTGTGTTAGCGCTTTCACGGCTATCATTGCCGCTTTATCCGACATTTCAGTACACACTGCCATACTCAAATTTAAACAGCTATAGACCAATGAAAGTACAGTAACAATTAATTAGCTATTTAATTAATTTAAAACTTAGTTTAAAAAGATACAGAACACAATTGAACAGATGTACATAATTCAGTATAAAAAATTTTCAACAATAAGGAATAAAAACATGTGGAAAATATATAAAAATATATACGTGTAAAAAAAAATCAACTCACCATGAATTTTAGCTAAAAGTCCTGTTCTTTAGAACAGGTTTAATGCAAATTTTATCATTCAGACCTTTATTATCCCTCATCCTTATAATCCATCTCAACTCCAGAAGTTTCTAATTTATTTTCGATATCCCCCCTTCTAATATCCTCGTACACTACTTCAAGAACCAGTTATTGTTGCTGCTTTATTTGTGGTTTCGACTGATGGTGCATTTGTTCCTCTGGTGGGACTTATGGTGTATTTGTTCTTCTGGTGGGACTTTTTTGTTTCTTCTTCATATATATATATATATATATATATACACACACACACTTGTCAACATTTGTTTTAGTAAAGTCTGATTTTATGCTCTACAGCTTGGTGACCGCACTAGTTTTTATTATGCTGTTGTTTATTTTGCTGTTGTGCGGATCTTTGACTATCGTTCCATACATGTTTGGATATATATATCAATATATATAAAATATCTTTCATCAAACATTCAAAGTGCAAATACAAAAAGATTGACTCTCAAAAACAACATGCATCCCCCACAGCCCTTATTAATCATGTATTCCAACTCTGAGATTGCACAACAAAGGGGAAAGGACAAATTCCCAAATCCCACTGTACTGCAGTCTTGCATGCAGAGCAGCTGGCTAAAAAACAGGACAAAAAGATAATTTACTCATTTCATAACAGGCTTAATAAAAAAAAAAAAATGACCTTCCTCATTAATGACATAATTATATTATGCCCATTTCAAAGGCAGCTTATCAGGTGCTAGGGCAGAAGAAAAAAAAGTTATGCCCTCCTTAAACATTGTTAATGTACCGGTTGAGACTCCTACAAGGGTCCCTAAATTAACTCCTTGATGGCAAATTTATAAACTTTTCTGAGAGAGATTTAAAACATATTGCCTCCACAATGCAGCCATCACTTTACAGCAGTTTAAAACACTGCAGTCTGTTTAGTTATCTGGCATTAATATTGCCTGGTAACTACATGTCCATTCATGTAGCCAAGTCGGTTCACTCTTTCCATCATATACCCTCAAATGAGCATGTTACAGTTGTCTTTCCTTCTTTATCAGACTCTTGTACCTATTCTTACAGTTCCACTATCTTCTTTATTCTCTTCCATTATCAGATTCCTTTGACACATAATCCAGCCTGTTGCAGCTTACCTCATAGCCTAACTATCATTAGTCTCGGCCAATGTCAGTCTGCAGCCTGTTGGAAGAAACATTTACTTTATACCATAAATGCTCTTTCACAGCATCTGAAAACTTCTTTCTGCATGATTGTCACTGAGAAAACATGGTCCACATGTACAGGACATCCTTCAGCAGTTATCCTTTTAGCAAACTGCCAGCCAGTACTATAACAAGACCTGATGTTTCTTGTAACAAGTCACAAAAGCAATGTTTTTTGGCTTTTCCCGGTTAGTGGTCACCACACCAGATCACTGGTCTGCAGATTGATTGACAGTAGTGTTTTTATGGTGTTGAGTTGCCAGCCTGGCGCCCAACCTTCACAGAAGACACACACACATGCACGCATCTACCTGCATGTCTTTAAAACTCAGTCAACTGTAGGGAGGACAAGCAAGACTGCACAGAAGGAGCTCCAGCCAAGAATCAAACCGGAGAACCTCTTGCTGTGAGGTGACAACGCTAACCACTGCACCACAGTGGCCGACTTCTTGTAACAAGTCACAAATTAACCAAAATCACTGTAGGCCCAACCATGTGGTGTATTAGCCACAAATGTGGCAGTTTGAATGCCTTTTCTATGCTCCACTATCTTTTAGAAAAATCCATTCCAGTGTAGTGTCATGGTTTTCAAACATACCAAACAGTTGAATCCTTCCTGTTCTTCTAATTACTCATTTTCTTCCATGCCTTATCTATCAGTGTAAACAATTTCTTGATATACACTATGTGAGTACTTAGATTTATTGACTTAATTTGTACATATATACCTTTATTTCTTGAAACATTGTTTTTCAAAAAACTCACTGCATTTATTTCCCATGACACCGTTTGTTGGATATAATGATTCACAGGTTGAAATACCACATTCAGCTATCTGAGGTATTTCAAGGTACCGTCTTTGTCTGCATTTCATAACTTCATGCCCATTCGCAGATTGTTTTCTTCATTAGGTTTGACATTGCTCCCATGAGCCCATCACATTCATTCTGTTATACAAGAAATTCTCCTTTCCACTGTTCACAAGATCTGAAGCCATCCATCCAAAGATCACGAACTACTACATTGCTGGTATTAAAGTTGTGTTGAAAGTCACACTTTAAATTTTAAAAATGCAATTTTAATCCGTATACTCCACAAGGCACCTGAAAAGATTAACCAGCTTTATGAAGCATAGTGAGATCTCTCCCAAGTGCAAACATTGTGATGAACACTGGATGCATGGTGTTTTTGAAGTTACTAAAAATTGTTTTAACAAAGTTTTATAGCAGTTACTTTTGCACCTTGGAAACCCTGTGCTATTACTCTACTAGTTGACATGTTTTTAGTGGATGTCATCTTGGGACAGCGCAGTGGTAGCCTCACAGCAAGAGGTTCTCCAGTTCGATTCTCTGCTGGGGTACCTTCTGTGTGGAGTCTGCATGTCCTCCCTGTGTTCGTGTGGGTGTTTTCCAGGTGCTTTGGTTTCCTCCCATGTTACAAAGACCTGCGTCTGGAGCATTTCTCCCTGGTCCTCTGCTGAAAACTGGCTTCATTCCAAGTCGGACTTTCCTGGTAAACAAATGTTAAATAAAATAAAAATAAACATTTCAACTTGTCTTTTTGAACACACTGTTGTTCAATTCAATCCATGATATTGGAAATGACTGCAGGCACAGTTTCTGTTTGCAGTGATATGATGAGTGTGGTCTGCTGTGTTTTCTTTGTGGTTATGTATCTGTGGAATTGGTATATTTAAAAAATGAATGTGTGAGGGGGAGTTGAACCCCTGCAAAAATGCACTTTTTATAAGATTTCGGTCAAGTTGAAGTTTTCACTTTTTTTGTTCATCTCATTGAAACTTCAGCCAGCTGACACTTGGGAAAAGATATCCTGTACATTCAAAAAAACAGAGTGCAGTCACAGTACCTATTACCGACCCACAATTCTTCCATCTAATGCTCATTGCTGTGAATGCAAGCATTAAGAGCCATTGCAGTGATGTAATTTGGCATTAGAAAAGTGGAAGTGTGTGTTATGCTGTGTAGAATTAAATGATATAAAATAACATACATCATACAAGACAGTACTAATGCTGTCATCAACATGCACAGTTTTGTAACTGTGTGTATTAGTACTAATGCTGTCATCAACATGCACAGTTTTGTAACTGTGTGTATTACAAAATGCCATTGTCATACCCTGCTGCTTACCACTGCCATGAGCTTTCATTTCAACTCTTTTGCACAATACATGCCCCCCCCCCCCCCGAGGCTACCAGCTTATTGATTTCTTTGACAAACTTAAAGTATGCCCAAGATGTAAATAAAGGATCTATGTCATGCTCAAAACAGTAGACAGAAGCCGAAAGCATTAGTAACCATAATGCCCTTTGTGAACAAGAACTAAATTGTAGTGCCATTTGCTGTCTACTTGTAGTATACATGACACTAAATCATCATCAGCCCACTTTTTTCCCATTTTTCTACATGTGGTTGGGGTATCGTATTAACTGTCACCAATCATCTTGAATCAGTGCCACACTCCTGCCTTCTTCAACACTCATGCCTGACTGTCACAGATCTTCTTTCACACAATCCATCCACCCCTTTGCTGGACATCCTCACTTCCTCTTACCTTCTTCCTGTCTGTCCCAAATCTTCCTCACCAGATTGTCTTCTGCTTTTCTACACATGTGCCCAAACCACCGTAATCTGTTCTCTTTGATCTTTTCTGCAATTGGAGCTACTTTGGCTTCTGCTCTTATTTCCTCATTTCTTGGTCTGTCCCACAGTGTGCATCTTACCACCTTTCTCAGACACTTCATTTCCATCACCTCTAGCTTCTTCAACTGTTGTCCCATTACTGCCCAGGTTTCTGTACCATACAGTACTACTGTTCACACCACTGTCATGTGCACCTTACTTTTCAGCTTCTTTGGTATTCTTCTGTCATAGACTACACCTGATACTCTGTGCCAGTTGGCTGCAGCCCCTCTGGTTCTAGCTTTGACCTCTTCATTCAGACTTCCCTTCTCCTCAAGTACCCCTCCCAGATACTTGAAGCTCTGTTTACCTGTTCCACTATCTTCCCTTTTATCTCTATTCTCAGCTTCTTCTGATTTCCCCAATTTGCTGCCATTACCACCATATTATCTGTGTTTAGTTTCATCCCATGTGCCTTCAGATTTACATTCCATTCTCCTATCCTTTGCTGAAGTTCTAGCTCATAGTCTGCCTGTACTGCCACATTGTCTGCATGCAGCAGCTTTGTTGATCTGTCCCCTCCAACCCGTTTGCTAATGTAGTCCATCACCAGTATGAATAGCAGTGGGCTCAGAGCTGAAGCCTGATGTACACCCACTCCCACTGGGAACCCTGCTGTGAGGCCGAACACTGTTTGTACTTGAGTCATTAGGTCCTTGTACATAGCCTGCACTAATTCTACCAATGTTTCTGGAACTTCAACAACCGCAGTACTGCCCAGATCATCTTTCCTGGGACCTTGTCATATGCTTTCTCCAAGTCTAGGAATGCCCAGTTGGACTCTCTCCTCATCTCTAGCTTCTTCTCAAATATCTATCTCAGTGCAAACATTGGGTCAATTGTGCTGCATCCTGATCTGAATCCAGACTGCTCATCTCCCATCTTACATTCTACTACTTTGCGTATCCGTTTATCAATTCACCCTCTCCAGAACTTTCATGCATTGTGATAGGAGTTTGATGCCTCTGTACTGCCCACAGTTTTGGATGACCCCTTTGTTCTTGTACACTGGTATGAGTATGCTTATTCTCCAGTCATCTGGGATACACCTTTCTCTCCATACTGCTGTTAGTACCCTCAGGAGCCATTTCTCCCCTATCTCACACAGCATTTTTATCATATCTGCTGTGACCTCATCTGAGCCTGCTGCTTTCCCTGACTTCATCTTCTTTGGTGCTGTTCTTAATTCTTCTAGGGTGGGCTCCTCTTCTCTCATCATAGGCTGTTTCTGGGGCAGTACAGCTTCTGTGGGGTTTTCTTCATTCAGAAACTGCTGGAAATACTCCTTCCATCTGCCTTTCATGTCCTCTGGACTGATGAGCAGGTTGTTGCTGGCATCCCTTATGCAGGGTGTCTCACTATCTACTTTACCTTTCTGTCTTTGCCTTGCAACCTGATATAGTTTCTTTGTGCCCCTTACTGAGTCACTTTCCAGAATTTGGGACAGTGCCTCTGATGCCCAATTCTTTGCTATTGCAACTTTTTTCTTAGCCAACCAGTAGTCCTTCCTAGCCTGGTCAGAATTTTCTATCTCCCACTTCTTCCTGCACTCCTCCTTTCTTTTGATGACTTCCTGGACTCCTGCGTTCCACCTCCAGCTTTCCTTATGTACCTTATTTCTATACCTGGCTTGACCACGTATCTTTTCTGTAACACATGCGTTTTTTAGGCGCTGCCATTCCTTTTCAACTCTACCTATTTCCTCCTCTTCTTGGGGTGCTAGAGCCCTGAGTAATTCCTTGAACTGTTGTACTTTCCCTCCAGTCAACTTCCAGGTCTTCGGCCTGGTCTCTGTTGACCTTAGAGCCTTCTCTGACCACTGCTTGCAGCTGATTGTGGCAACTAGTGATTTATGCTGTGGGTCAACTGTTTCACTGGGGATAACTTTGCAATCATGGAGTATAGGTTCATAGGTAGGTACTGGGCTATCTGCTCGAAGGCATATATTAGCCCAGCCACGTTGTGCGGTATTCACCGCCCCTTTGGTTAGTTCCCTAGGCCCTTGACCCCTATCTAGTAGAGCTGTTGGTATGATCCCTGGTGTGAAATTTCTGTTACCCATCCACACGTCAAGGTTCCTCTTGAAGAGTGATAGTGAGGGGCTTTGTCTTATGTAGATCGGGACCTTGTTCCATAGCAAGGGAAGTCTTTGCGAAGGGAATCTATCCCTCCAGCATGTTCTATTCATTGTTGTGCTGAGGTTTATATCCCTAGAGCATGTAGCTCGAGTAGATTTGGTTTTGCTAAGATGGAGCATGTTCAACAGTTCTGGGTTGGACATGGCTCTGTATGTTAGACAGAGATCGCCTCTGAGAAGGCAGTATGTAACAGAGAAAAGCCTTAGTTTTTTCAATCGTGCTGCATAGGGCAACTGTTTGAGGCCAGTAGTCCTCTTAGTGAGGTACCTCTGTGGTCTCTCCAGCTGCTGGAGATGCCTGGCCAGGTACATTCCAATTGGTGCATTGCACTCAATAATGGGTCTGATGAGGGAAGAGTAGAGGGACACCACTACATCCATAAATCTTGATGCAAACCCTTTTGTGATCAGATGGGTCACATAGAAGGATTTTCTAACCACCTTGGCAACATGGTTATCAAAGGAAAGCTGACTATCTACTTGGGTCCCTAGATCCTTATTACTTCTTCAGATTTCAGGGGGTTACCTTCTATGTGGTAGTTCCCGGGTGCTCTGTTTTTTTCCAAAGGGGATTACTCCGCATTTTTTAGCATTTAGCTTGAGACCATGCCTTTGACACCATGCATTAGTCTCATTAAGGCCCTTCTGGAGGATATGCATGTCGGCCGGAGACTCTATTGTAGCACCCAGTTTGCAGTCCGCAAACTTGGTCAGCCACAGCTCTTCAGTGCTTGCCTGTACTTCTGAGAAGTATATGCCAAACAGGAGGGGCCCCAGGACAGAGCCCTGAGGCACACCGCTCATTACTGATCTGGATTTGGACATAGATCCCGCTACCCTTACTTTGTGGGATCTGTCTGAGAGCCAGTTTGCAATCCATCTTGTGACGTAAGGGTTTATGCCCAGGTTGGTGAGTTTATCAATAATACCAAATGGGGAATGGTGTCAAATGCTTTAGCAAGGTCAAGGTAAGCCGTGTGTACCTCCTTTCCCTTATCTATAGCCTGAGTAACTGTCTCAAAGAAGTCCACCAGGTTCAGGAGGCATGATCTGCCCTTGACAAAGCCGAACTGTGTGGGGTCAAGTGTTGGATTCTACCCCAGTGCCTTTTCCTTACTAGGAGAAAGTGTACCCGAGTTGCATGTTGACTACTCTTGTATGTGATCTTGTGACTCGTTCTCTTTTTGAACCATGTGTTGGCTACTATCAAGCCATTTGACAGACAGAAGTCTAAAATTGCTTCTCCTTTATTCCTGTTGCCCCACCCATGTGGACCCAGGCAGTTTTCGTATCATGTTCTGTCTGTCCTATGTACATTCAAGTCACCCATTATCAACACCAATTCATGTTGTCCTGCTTTATCTAGTAGGTCCTGCAACTGCTGTCCGAATGCACTCTTTTCTTCACTATCACAACCCTGTTGTGGGGCATGGGCAGAGATTATGAATACTGCTCTATCATTACACTGGAGTCTGACTGCCACGAGTCTGTCATTAATTCTGATGATATCCCTTACTCCCTTCTGAAGCCTCTCTCTCACCACAATTCCTACACCATTTCTAGCCTGCCCTGCACCTGAGTAGTAGACTCTGGATCCCAAACCAAGTGGCTTTGCTGCACTGCCCTTCCATCTCATCTCTTTGATACATAGGATGTCCAGCCTCCTCCGTATCATCATGTCATCCACTTCCATGCTGCATCCTGTCAGTGAACCTACATTATGTGTAGCAATTCTCAGTTCATGTTTGGCAGGTTGGTTGGTTTTACGTCCAGCTTTCACTCAACAGAGGT
The DNA here is from genome assembly GCF_019279795.1 of Protopterus annectens. Taxonomy (NCBI): domain Eukaryota; kingdom Metazoa; phylum Chordata; order Ceratodontiformes; family Protopteridae; genus Protopterus; species Protopterus annectens. Next base: position 1,669,604,417 of record NC_056732.1, read on the forward strand.
ATCCTAGGTAACCCAGGCTGGGAAACTAGACACCAGCCAGCCAGTAGCTTATTGAGCCAGGGCTTCTGGGCTTTATGGCAGGCACACACTGGCCAATAGGGTCACATATACCCCTCCCACTGTTAGCAAGGGTCCCTGGCGTGAGTCAGAATAGGCCAGGTCCTCAACCCATTGCCACGGCGGGCAGCCTGTAGTCCATGTTCTCCTATCTTGAGGATAATGCACACCACAGTAGATACCCAAATCAGTTAGTCTGTACAACTCTTTCCCCCATAGGGCACCATGGAGAGTCTGTGCTGCTTCCCACAGCTCCATTCATTGGTGAGTTTTGAGATGGAAACACTCACCATGTTTTTTGGACATGGGAGAAACCCCATGGAGATGCAGGGAGAACATGCAAACTCCAAACAAGCATTTTTAGGAGGTCAGGATCGAACTTTGTGTATGGGAGGTGAAGACCTTAACCACTAAGCCATCTGGTCTCTATATGTGACACTGAATGACATTGGGTTATCACAGGACATCACACTGAAACATGCATGAGCACAGAGTGTTCCTTAAAGAGCATTTCTGTGTTTATTTAAGCTAGTTTGGTTATGAGGCCAGTGCTTAACACTTTGCAACCAAGTGCAGTGCAAATCAGATTATAATATTAAAGTGCACCTCCCTCTTGTTTTTTTAAACTAGGCTTGAACATAATCCTTAAATCTCCTTTGGTTACTCAGAAAGGAGGCTTGATGTAGACTTCCAAGATGGCTGCACACTGACCAACAGCTTATTTTTTTAGCTATCCCAATGTGATAAAAGAAACTGAGAAATAAGAGCCAGTGATATTTTCAACCTGACTAAAATTCAGTTACTGGCTAGTAAGTATACTGCCTGGATGCCGGCAAAGAAATTTAAAGAACCTGAAAGAAAATCAGCCAGAAAAGGTAGAGAGAAAACACCGACTGAGAAGAATCTTGCCAGCTGTTCAGTAAAATGCAGTTCAAGCTGCAGCCTTGGTACAAGAGATGGCTTCCAGTAATTTAGAGGAAAAATAAATTGTGTGCTCTGAGGTGATAAAAAATAAATGAAACATTGAAGGGGGGGTATATCATCTCAAGTAACAAATGTCTGGAAAAATAGAAGAAGCTTTAACTAGCTATTCAGAAGAGCTGATAAAACTGCAAAAATCAGAAGCTAAAATGAACTAAAGGCTGTCTTGAGTATGACAGTTCTCCAGAAGAGCTGTCTCAGAAAATGGTAGTGTTAGAGCATGGAGATAAAGCTTGAGATTTTCAGATGTTCCAGGGATACTGGAAGGAACAGATGGTATTAATTTTATGAAAGCAGAAATAAGAAACTGGACAGGTATTCCACAGCCATATTTTATTAATTGAAAGGTCACATTGAGCATGTACATTCTTTTCTTGGTGAAATTTACAAAGATTCATTGTTGACTACTTTTATATAGAGATAAGCTGGCTGTATGCAAGCATTTAATCGTGAGAGTTCTGAACATCGTGGAATGCAAAATTTGAAGGTGCAATGGCAAGACATTCAGTGAAACATATAGTTTGAAATTATTATTAAGAAATTAAGAGATAAAGGACCATATAGCATCCTTAATGCTTTAATATATTTAATAGACGACTGTACAATTTGGTTTAAAGATGGTCGGTGCATTTTCTTAAGAGTAAAAGTTAAATGTTTTTTTGAAAAAAATACAAGCTGTGTATTCACATCTGGGAAGGGAATGGAAATAAGAAAAGAAAAAGCAATCAGTGTAAGTGGGAAGACTAGGTTTAGCATGTGCTTTATCATAGGTAACGTTAATTTTAGTTGAAGTAATTTCTGTAGGGCGCAGTTGTCAATTTCTGGCAACTGTTCCTACTTGGGGAGTTAAACTTCATTTTATGAAGATGTACATAGTTTTGTGTGTTCTAATTTAATAGGGGGTGGGAGTGTTTTGAAAATATATTTAGCTTTTTTGTTTGCAGGTTTTCATTTAAACAAAAAGTCTTGAAAATTTAGCATTTGCTCAAATGGAAATAAGAAAAAACTATATAAATATCATCCTGCCAAATGTTAGTGCATTTAACACAAATGCTGTAAATACAAAGAACTGACCTGTATATTAGTGGAAAAACAGCTTTTTATTATAATTGCTTCACTATCCATGTTATTTTCGAACAGAAATTGGCCATATATGCAAAGAAAGAGAGAAAAGAGTGTATTGGATTATATTAGGAAATATACAGTGCAACTAGCAATGCTGCATGAGACAAGTTTAAAAAGAAATGAGCATGTGAATTTGATATAGAAAGGATTTCAGGATTTATTCAGCAGAATATTAGTGATAAAGGAAAGGGGAGTAATTATTTTAATTTCTAGAGGTGCTACAATAGTGATGAGGAAACAAGACAATGGTAGATTTGTGGTAATAAGGGGCTATTGGCAAGTGAGGAGGATTAAGGTGGCATGCATCCATATTCTGCCAAAAACTGCTATTATGGAGTTTATGAAAATTTTAGGAGAAATGATCAGCTTTCAGCAGGGAATATTACTTGTAGGCGAGGACGGGAACTTTGTTTGCAATAGTATGTATAAGGGGGACCTAGAATGGAAAACCTAATAAAAGAGGGTAGATTTCTGAAGAAATTTATAAAAATATTTGGTACAGAAGATGTGAATTCAGTTCTAGGAACTCAGATAAAATGTACATATTCCCCAGTGTACAGTAACTGGACTAGATAGAAATATTTCATGGGAACATGCATTTGATTGAAAGCTTCAGCGTACATTGAATAACTGTTTCAGGTCATGCACTGATAAAAAAAGGTTAAAATGCATGGTAATGAAATAACATTGAGACAATGGTCCTTTCCCAACTACCTGTTAAACAGAGAGAAATTTAAGGAATGGGTAGAGGAAGTTATTCAACTAAGAAAGACAAAAATATCTTTATTAGCTGTAGTTAGTGATGGGATAAATGTTTTAAAATAAGGTAAAAATGAAGATATTAAGAAGTAATAGGATTAGAGGGACTGACAAAGGTTGAAGTGCTGAAGAATAAAGTGAATCTCACAGAATAAGAGGAGGCACAAATGCAGAGTGCTAAAGAGAAAATAAGGAACTATCTGCATAATATGCATAAGTTTAGACAGATTAATTATTTTTTGATGGTAACTTCAAAGCACAAAAACTTTTAACACAACGCCTTAGGCAACAAAGTAGAAAGGGTTGTCTCCAAACTTAGGGAGCCTATAATAAGAAAAATAACCAGAGATCTTGTAGATTGATTAGAGTTATTTCAGAAATTTTATTAAATTTTGTATAAAACAGGAAAATGAGGAAATAAACAGCACTAATGGAAATATTTATGGAACACTTAATTATGCTAAGGTTAGGAGAAGATGAGGCTCAACAACTAACACTTAAGAGAAGATGAGATAAAAACGGTGATGTATAATTAATCATCAGGAAAATCTTCAGGAACAGATGGTGCTCCTGTGGATTTTGGGAAGTTAAGAAGGAAGAAAATGAACAAGATCTGGAAGATTTTATTTAACAGTATTTTAAAAAGAGGTGAAGCACTAAAATCACAGAAAGCTGTGGTGGCTGTATTACCTAAAGATGGTAAGGACCCATCAGACCCAGCTTCATACTGACCCATTTCAGTTTTAAGCCATGATTCTAAAGTGTCTTGTCTATAATAGCTAAAAAAAATGTCAAAGGTATTGCCAGAATTCATTCATTTGGATCCGTGTGGTTTTGCAGAGGTGAGGCAAGCATTTGACAACATTAATAGAATAATACTGATGAAGATGGAAGCAGTTTGTAAGAAAATACTGCTGCTGTTTGTGGGTCTTACTGCAGAGAAAGCATTCAATAGAGTAAACTGGGATTTTCTGAATAGTTAAAGCATTTACATTCTGTCGTATGATAAGGCTAATTAGGAGGACAGTAGACAAAAATTAAAGTGGGAGGGTTTCTCTCTGATAAGTTATATTTGAACAAAAGCCAGGCAGGGGTATCCTCTTTCCTCTATAGAGCCTTTGGCAAAGATAAGATACTCAGAAAAGCAAGGATGTAATTGGTATTTTAATCAAGAAATGTCTCTATTTGCAGATGATATTATTTTGTACCTAATAAATCCAGAAAGTCATCTCAGTGTTGTGGAACATTTTGAGATAGTTTCAAGTGTTTTTTAGGATATAAAATTAATGAAGATAGAACAAAGGCTATAGCCATAAATTATGTACGCACATGAATTGATTCAGCAATGCCGAGAATTATGGGGCTATGATAAGATAAAGTAATTTAGCAGTATGGGTTAAAAAGGCTTCTCTTATGGCAGCTTAAGATATATGGAAAGAGCCTAAAGCTAGTACAAAAACTAAAAAACTGGAAGCTGTTTACTGCTATGGATAGTAAGATAGAAGCAGTGAAAATATTTTTGATCCCTTTAGTTTTATATATGAGTCAGGCATATTTTTTTTTTATGAACCAGAAGAGAAATTGTTGTTGATAATAGAGAGTTGAAAGAATTTATCTGGGATGGGAAGGTGGCAAGAGTTAAATATAAGTTTGTTCTTCCAATATAACAGGATGGATGATTTGAAGGGATATTTTAGAGCTACACAGTCAAGTCTCATATACATAACATGAGCAGAATGTTATAATTCAAACTGACAAAGGATAATGAAGTGGGGAGTTCAAGAAATAGGGAGGAAGCATATTTTGGATGCAGATCCTTAATGAGAATAACCATGCAGGATATTATATTCATGAAATAGAAGAAAGTATTCTAAAAACTAAGCCAACATCAAAATGACAAAAGACTTTGTCAAAAGGGATGACTGCAAGTAGGGGTACAGAAAAAGGCAATAAGAGGCTGGAATTTACTGGACAATACTGGCAAAGTAGCCAAGGTATCTGGAAGGAATAACTAGAGAGGGAAAGATGATAGAATGGAAGAGGCCGAGAAGTCATTTGGATTGCAGGCTACACATTGCCTTCCCTATCAGGGATTTGTATCAGGACATAGGCAAAGAGAAATGGATAGCAGAATCATAAATGAAAGACCTGCAGTGGTTTAGTTTTTAGCTGACTCTAAAACAGAACCTGATGTTATAAAAAAAGGATAATTAGTAGTCATAATGCACAATAACTATGGAAATCAATTAGAGCAGGTCAGAAAATTTTGGGAAGAGACATTAGAAAGCAGTTTGCAAAGAAATAAAAATGGGAGAACATACGTATGGCTCACAAATATGCAACAAAATCTAGAAGATTAAGAATGTTTGCCAAGAAGTCTTCCCATTGATAATTTTATACCTAAAGCAGATTCCAAAGAAATTTCCTTATGTAGATGCCAAATGTTGGAGGTGTAATGGGGAAGAAAAAGGGTATCTAGGGCAGATGTGCACAGAGTGTAATGAGCTGGCAGAAAAAAATCCATACAGTGTACACTGGCAGGAATACTGGGAAAGCAAATGAGTCTAACTAAGGAAATTATTTTTTGAGTGAGAAATAGGCTCTGCATTGTCTAGACATAGTAAGCCCTTAAGTCTAATTCTGGTGTCTGCCAAAAAAGTAACTACTACAAAATTGAAATCAAAATCTAAACCAACTATATTTGAAACAATGAGTATTATAAAGGATAAAAGAACTGGAAGATGGATCTTTAGAAATGGGAAAGAGTAAATTACATAGAAATAAATGGAAATTGTGGGAAAATACATGCTGAATAACACTCAGGAGGAGTGAAGTATAAGGGAAAGCAGGAATTCAGTAGTTTATGTAATGTGAACTAAAAAGAGAAGTATAATATATGTACATGGAAAAAATGCTAATATAGTTTATTATAGCAATAACCCACGCCTGGGTGTGGGTGATGCTGGATTTACCCATGGTTGGTGTGGTTTGGTCACGAGGGCGAAGCCCGAGTGGCCAAACAAAGCCAACCGTGGGTAAATCCAGCATTACCCACACCCAGAAGTGGGTTATTGCTATTATACAATGACATTATTTAAGAAAAGAAATAATTACTTTTCTTAAATAATGGCATTGTATAATGCCTCCTTGCTGCCCGGTATTCTGCAGCAGTTCTGATGTACTGCGCAAGCGTATGCCTACACAGTACATCAGAGCTGTGGGCAAAAGCAACGGAGAAAGCAAGATCTCCGTTGCTTTTTAAAAACTGTTTCGCTATGTTAAATGGGTTTAACATAGCGAGACAGCTTTTAAAAAAAGCAACGGAGAATCTCCGTTGCTTTTTTAAAGCTGCCTCGCTATGTTAAACCCATTTAACATAGCAAGACAGTTTTGAAAAAAGCAACAGAGAAAGCAAGATCTCCGTTGCTTTTTACAATCTGTCTCGCTATGTTAAAGGAGTTTAACATAGTGAGAGTGTGAAGCAATGGAGATCTTGCATTCTCCGTTGCTGAAAAAAAAAAAAAAAAAAAGTTATAGTAATGGAAAAAGTCCGGGCGACCGGACCTTTTTCCATTGCTATAACTCTGATTTACAACGTGCACGCTGACCAATCAGCGTGCACATTTTTGAATATTAATGGGGGGATCGTTGTATAATTTTCTGTAATGTATGCTTGCCTATGTTTTAAGTGATAAAAAGGATTTAAAAAGGCTTGATGTGATATGTGAGCCTTCTACCATGGCTAGTGAGTTAACTGCTACCAGGGTATGCAATTGGGTTGGGTTGCATGGTTAGGCTTGCAAAGACTATTGTGTTTGTTAGCCTAGTTTATACCTATGAACCTAAAAATTCTTTTCCTTCAGTTTCTATTATCTTTTTCCCTTGGAAATATGCACCTCTTCTGGGCACATGCACAGTGGTGTCATGCATTGGGCTAAGAGAGAGTACCTAGTCTCATTAAATATTAGTTCTTTTCTATCTCTTGTAGCATTGATCCTAATCGTGACAGTCTTTGCAGATAAGTTCCCTGGTCCAACACCTTGAAAATACAAGTCATCGAAGTCTTCAAAATGCTGCCAGATCATGAGACAAGACCCGTACCAGCAATGATTCTATTGTCTGGATGAGAAACATAACATCAAGGACTGCATATAATGTGCAGGTATTGGAAAACAGACATGGGAAAAGCTGACTGACTTCCTTGCATATGGTAAGATGGTAGTAATTGAGAGTTGCCAATGAAGATACTACCAGAAGGGTCCCTTGTACCATTGCAAGTTTGTGCGATAACACTGTGAGTGGGTAATGTATAGCTTCTATCAACAAGTGAGAACTTGAGCTTATGCATGTCCTCCAGTGGATAACCAGAGGTCTGCAGAAGGTACACCCATAATAGCCAACTTTAGGAGATGCATTCCAGAGTGTTAGCACTAATTATCCACAATTAGAGCAGCAGACACCAGGACATGTTCATAGGTGTGTACTAGGCTAATGGCCCCAGAGCCTTTACAAGGATAGCCCATATAAGTGCCCTGGCATTGTGCCATCAGATGTTAGTTTTCAGTGTGTCTATCAAGTAGAGCAACTGGAGTGATCCCTGGGGTGAACTTTCTATTTCCCATCCACTCATCAAGATTTCTCTTGAAGAGGGCTAGTGAGGTGCTCTGCTTGACATGTATGGGAAGTCTATTCCACAGCATGGGCAGTCTCTGGGTTATGAACCTGTTCCTCCAGCATGTTCTGTTGATTGTGGTAATAAGATTGTGGTCTCTGGAGCATGTGGTGTGGAGGGATTTGGATTTTTTCATGTAGCATTTCTAACAGAGCTGGGTCAGTCATGGCTTAGTAAGTCATGCAGAGATCGCCTCTTAGTAGATGATATGAGACGGAGAATAGCTGGTGTTTTTTGAGCCTGTCCATGTAGGACATGCGTTTAAGGCCTAGTATCCTCTTCATGAGGTACTTTTGTGGCCTTTCCAGCTGTTGCATGTGTTTAGTGAGGTACATGCCAAATGAGGCATTATACTCGATGATTGGCCTAATGAGAGAAGAGTAGAAAGAGAAGACCTCTTTCTTCCTGGATGCAAAACCCTTGGTAATGAGATGTGCCACACAGGACTTTCTGACCACAGTGGCAATGTGGTGGTTGAAGGAGAGTTTGCTTTCAATTGTCCCCAGATCTTATAACACCTTCAGTGTTAAGTGAGCTCACATCGATGTGGTAATTAGTGGGAACTGAGTTTTTCCCAAAGGGGATGATGACACATTTTTTGGCATTAAGCTTAAGGCCATGGTTTCGACACCAGTCATTGGTCTCAGTGAGGTCTTTCTCTAGGATGTCTACATCACTTGGGGAGTTAATGACTACCAGCTTGCAGTCATCTGTGAACTTGGTCAGCCAGAGGCTATCCATGTTGGGCTGGACTTCTGAAAAGTAGATGCCAAATAGGAGAGGACCCAGAACCGATCCCTGTAAGACTCCACTCATGACTGGTCAGCAGTCTGACTTGGAGTTCGCTGCTTTCACACTGTAGGTTTTATCTGTGAGTCAATTTGCAACCCATCTAGTGATATAGGGGTTGATGCGTAGTTTGGTGAGTTTATCAAGGTAGGCTGTATGAACTGCCTTGCCCTCATCCACAGCTCTAGTAACTGACTCAAAGAAGTCAACCAGGTTGAGCAGGCATGATCTACCTTTCATAAAACCAAACAGCATGGGATCTAGAGTTTGGAGATTCCCTATATCCTTGTTAATTAGGTCTATGATGATTCTCGCCATAGCCTTACATATCAGACTTGTCAGGCTAATGGGGTGATAATTCCCTGGGTCTGTAGTCGCTCCCCCTTTATGGAGAGGGATGACTGTAGCAGTGCACCATTTGGTAGGGACAATGCCTGAGGTGAGACTGTGATTGAACAGGGCACACAGACATGGTGCCAGTTCACTTTGTAGTTCATGTAGAACACATCCAAGGATATTGTTGGGTCCCATGGAAGCTGTATTCTTAGCCTTGGACAATGCTGCTTTAACCTGTGCTGCAGTAATGCTGGGTGCCTGGCATTCCTCCAGTATTGTGATTGGTCCTTTAGGCAGGGAGAGAGGGGTAAATTTGGCACTGCATCTGTTGGCCAGTATGTTGGCAGTATCTGTTGGCTCAGTATGGAGGTACCATTGCAGTAACTCAGAGCATGCCAGGGTATTGCCGTGTAGATTCTTGATATAATTATAGAAGGCTTTGTGGTTGTTTTTAGTGTCTGCTGCAGTTATGCCTTCATAGCTGGCTTTAGAGGTTTTGATGAGGGAACTCAACTCTTTGTTGAGGTTAATAAGGGAGTTTTTCCAGTCTTGAGACTTCACCTTTTTCTGCAACAGTTTCTTCCTTTTGTTATAGAGTTTATTAATGGCAGGGGACCACCAGATTGGCTTCCTTTTTTTGGAGGACAGTGTCTTGGTTCTGTTGGATATGACTAGTTCCATGCCTTTATGTACATGTTTGTACAGTGCATTGGTGTATGATTTGGCAGTCATGCATCTATTTTCCATTGACATGGGTGCCGTGAAGTTAGCCACCTCTGTTTTTAGGAGCTCAAAATCAGCTTTGGAGAAGTTTTTTTATGGTGGTTACCTTTGCAGGGGGTGTGGGTGAGATGTGGATTTCCATAGTGATTAGTTTGTGGTCGGATCTAACCAGGGAGGAAATGTGGTGGTTTTATGTAGCTGACAGTCCAACGAGCCATGAAAATCCTCTCTGGCTTGGTTGAAAACCTAATCTCTCTCAGGACATGGCAAGCTTGTTTTTTTCTACCTCCCCAGTCTTCCAGTGGGAGTCCCAGGAAGTTTTCCACTGGCACGTATTTTGCTCAGTGGTAGAGGTTCTTCATATGAGTGGAGAGGTATCCTTTTCCACTACATTTGGTCAGTTTGAGTTTTTGTCTCAGATACCTGTATGATTTTGGGGTCAGTTATTACATGATCATGCTGCATATGCCTAATATTTTTGCCCATTGCGACTTTGTGGAAGTTAGGATTTTAGCCCAGGACCAGACAGTCAAACAGCTGCTTAAAGGGGATCTGCATCTCCAACTTTCTTTAAACAAACCCTTTCCTCCTTGCAAATTGATTATCACAATTGACAGGCTTTGCATTCCACATTTCAGGCCTGCTGGTTTGGTGACTCTGAAATAGATCTTTTGGAAGATACTGTTTTTGATTATCCTCTCACCTTGCAGAATTTTGAGCTGCATTTTCCTTCTAGGGAGCCTCTTTTGATATTTCCCAAGCACTGGATATCCCTTAATAATTTGTATTGCCTTCCAAAAGAAGTATGAGAATATTCCTGAAACCAGTCCATTCAACTGTAGATTTTTTTCATAGAGGTGAAAAGGCCATTCACACCCAAGACATGCACTGTTTGCTTAGTTCTTTACCTGCCATGAGAGTGCATGAGTTTAGGAGGCTGGAATAGCTGATCTTAGGCTATGCCAATCTTATACAAACTGTGGATGTTCAGTCTGTCTTTTGTGTCATCATTTTTTCTTTATCTCCCGTATTGGAGTGTATGCTATGATGCCACACATTTGAGTAGAAGAACTTGACCAGCCCATTCCCTTTCCATTTGGTTTCCACTGCTGTAGCAGATCAGAACTCAATCCTGACACTTGTCTTGTAAAGGTTTCTGTATCCACTGCCTACAAAAGACAAGCTGTAGTGATGTTTGCCTAGAACGTACAGGCTATAAGAGAGTTTATTTGGCTGATAGTCACATGCTTAGGACTCTCACAAGGATTGCATTTATTGACTGGGAAAGATCTCAGCAAAGTACTTTGTCATCATTTCATCCTAGCCACCAAAAGAAGTAAGAGAGAATGTACAAGTCTGCATTATATCATCTAATGTGGTAGTTGACAGTGCTTTATGCATGGATTTGACAATTGGACTATTTATACACTCCAAGGCTATTACCAGCACACTGAAAAGGTGAAGGGTATGGAGGTCAATTAATCAAATCTTCCTGAAGGTAAGTTTATCCCCAAATCTTCCAGAAGTGAAGAGTATGAAGGGCAAGAATTAATCACATCCTCTTGGAGATGAGCTTATCTGAGTCAGAATCATTGGTCTTGTGTGTCACCAGCTTCCCATTCATCTGGTAGTGAGGGTTAAGGTTTGTACATATTCTACACCCATGTGTACACTAAAGGACTTACAAGAAGAAAAATCTTTTGTGTGTACTGGAATAAAGACAATTGCAACCCAGACAACCCAAGTATGGTTAGGGAGGATGGGATTTAGAGGCTAACTCTTGCCTATTCTAGTTGGAGAGTGGTGGTCTGAATCATTGCACTGCAAACACCTATCAGAGGAAAGGTGTCAAGGCATCATGCAGGCAACATTAGTCAGAATGGATGGTTGGACCTTTTAATGCCACAAATGTGGTTACTTTCATCTAGCATATGCTGTTGTGTACACATCAATGAAAGGAAATGCATACTCTTGCACTTTCAAGTGTAAAATTAGCCACCAAGTGCTGTATAACACAAAATGGCTGATGGCTGTCCAAATGATGGCTTCAACAATCAACTGTCCTACCCCATGGAAATATGGGACCAGCTGATTGTGATAAGGCTGATGACTGTCAAAAAGATTAAAAAATGATCTATCAAAGGAGCATGCTTAGTAGCCAATTTGGCAGATGCATCCCAGGGATCCCTAGGGTGAGTAAGCTGTGCTCATCACCCTCAACTCGCCTGCATCAGGAGGTGGCTCCTTGAGTCTCCTGGCAGGTGATCAGTGAGTGCACTCTGAACTTTGGACTTTTTTTTCACCAGACCTTCCCATCATTTTTAGCAATGAGGAGGGACTGCTGAAGCTTGAAGGTCTGGCACTCAACTCCAGGCAAGTGTTTGAAGTATGGCAGGATTTATTCTTGCAAGGATCACTTCCTTAGGAACCTGTTGATGCTGGAGCACTTCTTTAGTGAATACGTACTGATGCTAGTACCAGACTTCATGCTGGCCTCTCCTATCTCACCAACATGTTTGGTAGATATGTCTTAAACACCCATACAGCACATAATATGTTGTCAGGATTACAAACACGTTCCTGACTGCCAGCAAGCCAGATCACAGTTGACTAGAGAAGAAAGTAAGAAGGAAAATTAAATACATGAAACTTTTTTTTTTTTTTTTTTTTTTTTTTACCTGAACAAGAAAATTTCTTCTATACAATATGCATAATGACAGAACTGACAGTAGCAAATTCAGTACTGTGATTAAGTTACAGTGAATTAAAAGCCCTATGTGTGGTTTGCCATTCAAGTGCTGTTGGCTTAAATGGAACAAGGCAGCCAATACAACTAGCTCTACAGGTGTGGTTAACACAATGCTATTAGTACTGTTGGCATTAATGAGATGAAGCATATGCACTGTACATGTAGTTTCTAGCCTGTACAAGGTCTTTAATTAAACTTTTTTCTTCAGAGGTAAGTGATATGTAGCATTCTGTGGCTAGATAATTTGGATTTAAAGGTCTACTTCATGCATTACGTTTTTAATTCTTATATTCCTGTTATGTATGTATTAAGTAAAGTAGCACACAGCATGTTACCTTTTATTGCATTTCTAACAGACCGTACATAATACTGGGTTACTTGTTTACACAGTTTGTATATCTCAAATTAATCATAGTAAACACTTGGGATTTTCCTTAATTAGTACGTGCAAGAAGGACTTTAGGACTGCATGCCTCTACTGTTAGGAATTCCATGGGGGTCCTGTAGTCTCAGATCAAATTTTTTGAAGTGACACAAATTGGCAAAAGACTGTCTGATTTCTAGTCAATTGTATGAGTTGAGACATAGTAATCATACCTGTGTGAATTCATTATGGCTACATTATCCATTCCCTTTTCAGGTTTTTATCTCAGGGTGTCCACAGAATGGTAGGTCTGTACCACAAATATACCTTGTGTGTGAATGCTATAGAATGCTAAGATTGCTCTGGGGAAGAAGGCGGTCTGATACGGTAGTATATTGCTGATGAGGATGTGCTCCATGGAATGCTAGTTTCTAGTCATACCCTGACTACCTGATGGAATAGATAGAAGAGTCTGCAGTGTATAAGCTGTTACTTAAAGTCTTAAGTCTGTGCAGGCCATCACTCCTTTCTTCATGCATTTGTGTGTGGGCCAGCCAGGGTAGCTTATACATTTCCTTATCCCATGTAAATGGATAGAGAAGCTTTTACTTTTAATAAGTCATTTATTGTACTGTATGGGGATGGCTGTTAACATAGTAAAGTTTTGGGTTGATCATTTGAATGTGTTCATGTGAGCAAGGGATAATTCATCTAATTTAATCAAAAATTGCATAATTACAAATCTGTAATTCCATAAAGGTTTGAGATCGACTTCTAGCATGTATAGGATATGTAGATGTAAGTAAATACCTAAGTACTTAGGAAGGCACTCACAGCAGCCTGAGAGAGAGGTTTTAGGTTGTATTTAATGTCTTAATTTGCTCAAGTAATGGGAAGTAACATTTCCTATTCAACTCAATTACTAAGAGAGAAAGAATAATATAGAGTAGGGACTTCCAGTATAGTTCTGGTACAGTAAGACATGATTTTTCTGTTTTCCCATGTGGTCAGTTCAGTTAATATTGTAATATATATATATATATTTTGTTCTAAAATGGTTTCCTTAAGTACCAGCAAACTGTATCTACTGAATGTTTTGTAAACATGGCAGATAAAGTTTGAAGAAGGCCAGACAAACATTCCTCCAGGGTTTGTATCTCACTACATGGTACCACGAGTGTAAACTTCACTGGAAGAAGGGGAAGAAAAGAAACTTAAAGCAATGGCAACAATGGATGAAAGGTTGGACAAGATGCATATGATGATGGTTAAACTAGGTGGGATGCTGCTGGACTATGTAAAAACAAATGAAAAAAAAAGCTTAAGGATGTGGAGGGTGCCCTGAAAAGGCACAAATTGTCCATTACAAAGATCCCAGAATGAGCGTGTTTTAAGTATAGTGGAAGTAGATACAATTCAAGAAGAGGTAACAGAAAAGTTGTCTAAATTAGAGGACAAAATCAGAAGGGAAACCTGAGATTTCTGAATACACCCGATGTCAAAGAAGGAAGTGAATGTGCATTGTTCGTTAAATAGCAGATGGACTAGGCTGCTTGGATCTGTGGTTGTACTGGATATAGCTCTTAGAGTTTTCACACCAGCAATAGAAGCTGCAGAGAGTCCATGACCCATTTTAATAAAACATCAAAAATTCAACTAAAAGGATGATGAAGCAAGGGGGATGTTCAAGAAATAAGCAGAGATGGGATTTTGGATACAAATCTTTTCAGGAGAATAACCATACAGAATGTTATTCATGAAGTAGCTGAAAGTATTCTAAGAACTAAGAAAATATGAGACTGGAGAAAGACTTTCCCAACAGGAATAGTTGCAAGTAAAGCTACAGGTGATAGGCAAGAGGGGACTGAAATTTATTGGAGAAAACTGTTAAAGGAACTAAGGTATTGGGAACAAATAACTAGAGAGGGAAAAGTAATAGAGTGGGAAGATACCAAGATGATGATTGGACTGCAGGCTAAAGACTGTCTTTCCTACCAGTGATAGAGTATAGGCAAAGAGAAAGGGATAGAGAAGTCCTAAGGGAAAGATCTCCTCTGGTAGAGTGTTTAATTGAATATAGAGCAGAAGTTACTGTTAAAGGGATAATTAGGGCATATAAAATATTGCATGATAACTAATAAGAATCAATCAGAGAAGACTAGGAAAGATTGGGAAGAGAGACTGGAAAAGCAATTTACAAGAAGCAGTGGGAGGACATATGTATGACTCAAGTATGCAACAAAGTCCAGTAGGTTTAGGATTTTTGGCTGGAAGTATTTGCATAGATAAGTTTATAACAAAATCAGACTTCAAAGAATTTTTTCTCAGGTTGACTAACTGTTGGATGTGTGATGGGGAAAAAAGAGATAACTGGGAACATACATTCTGGGAGAGTAATGAATTGGCAGATTTTAAAAATTACATACAGAGTAATAGCAAATGGGTGTAACTAAGGAAGTGATTTGAGCTGGGACACTGGATCTAAATTCCATAGATATGGTAAGGCCTTGTTAAGTTTAATTTTGTTGGCTGCCAAAAAAGTAATTACTAGAAAATTAAAATTATACTATAAACCAATGATATTTGAAGTATTGAGTATTGGAAAAGAGATTAAAAAAAATTGGGAGAGTGTTTTAGAAAAGTGAAGGAAAAAATTACATAGAAATAAGTGTAAATTGTGGGAACAATACATACAGAATAATTTTCAGGAGAAAGAGTGAGATTTAAGGGAAGGCAGGAATTGAGCAATTTGTGTAATGTTGGAGTGATAATTATACAGATGAATATATGTGATATATATTTGTAACTGGAAACATGTTAACATGGTTTGTTTTCTGTTAATGTGTGTTTGCTGATATCTTATGTCATAATTTAATAAAAGTGTTTGAAAAGATCTATAATGGCATTGTTAAATAACTGATCCTCAAAATCCAGCTAAAAGACTGTTTTGTCAAAATTGTCAGTTAAGGAGAAAATTCTATGAATAGATGGGCATACAGTCTACGTGGACAATACCACAAGGGTAAGGCACAACAGATATATTTCACTTTTCTGGAAATGTAGAACAGCAGGTCTGAGATTCAAACTAATGTACCCAGCATAACTGAAAGTTTTTTTTCTTCTGGGGTGAAAATCCTCATAGAACTCTACCAAGCCCCTGGATCACCTAACTAGTTATCTACAGGGAAAGGAGTAAGACGTCTCACAAGGAAAGGTGGCTGAAAGTGGAGGTATTGCTGCTTCTGGTGAGATAAGGGGTGGAAATCATTAATTTCTGAATGTTTCTGGAGAGGGACAGTTATCATGCCTACCACTGATCACACATTTCCATTTTAGTTAGAACTTGTTCAAGTTTCAATTTACTAATGTTACACAGCCCTGACACTCTTATGTTAAGTTTTGGACTATGCATACCAGTACATGTAAGATAAAGCAAGCTAGAGGAGAAAGAAGTCTACCACCAAACCTGTGCAACACCTAGGACGAGACTGAAAGACCAGGATATGCCTGTGAGACTTGCTGTATTCACCTGAATCACTTGTAAATGGTACCACTCCATCTCCTGGAGAGAGAAGGGGAAAAATCACCTGCATTAGAAGCTGAAGTTAAGTACAAACTTGAAGTTTTAAAAGTACTGTATTTCATTTTTTTCTGTTACCTAATTGTGTGTTTCACTGAATATAGTGTGCTGTGTGTTTTTCTGCAGTTCCCCATTCACCCTCCCTGTTCTTGTTTTGGTGTTAGTGTTGTTGGCTCTGGAATTGCCCGCCCCTCCTGTAAATCTGTATTTGAACACTCCTCCTGAGTCCATCTCATTTGCTCACTTAACCGAGTACAGTGAGATCATATTCTGAGTCTAGTGTTTCACTCTACTTAATACAGAGAGAAGATTTGGGAAGGCCAATCCACTTAGGTTCTTCCTTCCTCTCTCCTTGCATTTTACTAACAAAAAAAAAAAGTCTGCACTTTATTCATCTGCTTTTACTGTATTTGTGTTTCCTCCTACTTTATTTTGCTTTTGCCTCTTCTTAAAAGTACTAAATTTTATTTATTCTGCTGCATTTATTACTGCTTGGTAGTAGCCTGATTAAATTGTAACTGTTATTCTAAGTCTTTTGGTTTAAGCACTTGGGCTTCATACTGGTTGTTTTACATTGAGAAGGTTTGTGGTCTGCTCTGTTGTGGCAGGACAGGTAGCTTACATCCTTCTAAGCTGTGAATTGCTGATTGAAGGCTCAGTGTCTGCTATTCTAGAAGTGTTTTAGTTCTGGTTTAAGCACTTGGCCTTCTGGCCAGCTATTCTACATTAAGAAGGTTTGTGGTCTGCACTCTTGTGGGAGGAGAGGCTGGATTCTGCCCTTCTGAGCTGGGAATTTCTGGTCACAGGCTTATTGTGCTTGCTTATTTGAACTGTTTCTTTCTGAAATTGGTGCACCTTGTTGCTGTAACATAGACCAGATTCAGGTATGCTGAATCTAGCTTTGTTTGTATAACTTGAGCACTGGTCCAGGCCATCTTTTTTTGGAGAAGGTTCCCATGCACCCTAGTAGCAGGAGTGTGCAGTTGGAACTTGTCTGAATGTAGACTGCTGGAGCAGGGCTCAGTTTTGAGCTTTTTTCTGGTTAATTGGGTAACTTGTTTAAATCAGTTTGTTTGTTTTCTATTGTTTTATATATATATATATATATATATATATATATATATATATATATATATATATATTAAAAAATTGAACTTTATTCATCTGCTTTTACTGTATTTGTGTTTCTTCCTACTTTATTACTAGGGGCATTGACTACAACTCTGATCTGAGATATATAACAATAATTATCCTTTTTTTGTGCATTTAAAGTGTTTTTTTATTGTATCTGCTTAATTTCTGATATATATATATATATATATATATATATATATATATATATATATATATATATATATATATATTTGTTTCCCACATTTCTAAGCTAGTATAGTCCAGTTTTCAGGTTAGTCCTGAATTCAGGGCTGTGTTACAAATCTCTGTGTTTGCCCATACCTTACTTGGATAGAAGGAAGCTACTCTGTTCACCTGTGAGAGAGGGGAGCTTTGAGGAGCCTATCTGTCCCGGGAGGAGTGGATTCAGCCCAGAAATTAGTAGCTTATTGGCCATTTTGGGCTAATTTCTATCTCTTTCATTTCCCTGCTATAAAAACCGCATTTGTCCGGTTTTGCACACCAGGCTGTGCCGGTTAGCTAGGGTATAACTATTCCCGGCTCCACAAAGTCTCCTCTTCAGTTTTTCCATTGGAACTAGACAAACTTTCAACTTAATCACTCAAACCATTCACTTATAAACCCTAGCACTAGACCCCTCTATACTGTACAGAAGGACAAGGCTCTCTATTCAGCCTTACCAGCCATTCAGTAAAACAGTTCACTGTACCTATCCAGGCATGTCCAAAGGGCAGTTTCAGGTGTACTCTCCAGTCCAACTGGTGAATCTGGGCATTTTGAGGCAATGTTACAACTGCCTCATGTACACAGACAACCTCTCCTCCTACCACCAAACACTAATACATGCGAGAGATGCAATTATACAGCCAAACTGGAGGCTAAGCTCTCTCAACCCAAGAATGAATCAGACGGTCAAGAGGAGAAGAGAAATACTTGCATCACACCACCAGTCTCACATTGACCCATTAAATCAGCACCGCCAAAAAACACACATAAATACATGAAAGCATACTCGGAGTCTCTAAATAAAAATCTGCAAAAGCAACAGAGACCTCCAAAGCAGACATCCAAGCAACCTCCACCCCCCCAACACAAACCATGAAACACAACCAGTGTGCCACGCAATCGCAGCCCTTAAGGCAAAATAACATACCCAACATACTAGTAATAGGTGACTCTATAGTCAGGCACACTGACATCCCACTCGCTAGGCTGAATAAGGAGAAGGTTACTGTTAGCTGCCTGTTGGGTGCCAGGGTCCACCACATAACACAAGCACTCAGGTCACTCCAGAACAAGTACAAATATGACTCTGTCATTGTCCATGTTGGTGTGAATGACCTGAGCCATACCTCCCTGGACTACATGAAAAGAGATACTGAAGAGCTCTCTGATCACATAGCCCAGGCCGGTATGACCCTGAGTAGCATCCTGCTCTCACCAAGAATGATACAACGGTATAAAGAAAAAATCAATTTCAATAATTGGCTAAGTTTCTGGTGTCATTCAAAGGGGATCCAGTGTCTGTCCACCTTGGATGACATGCTCGACAAGCCATGCTGCTTCACTAGAGATGGCTTGCACCTGTCACCCTTAGGCTTTTGAATACTGGCCAAGGCTCTTGCCACCACCATAGCGCCTTTTTAGGCAAGGCTCAAAAGACAAACCCACTGCCGTAAATAGCACAAGTAACAAAACACTGAGGGTTATGCTACTCAATGGCAGAAGTCTAAACCTCAAAATGCACGCACTCAAGGCACTCCTCAGTATGGAGAAAATTGATATATATGTAGTAACAGAAACCTGGTTTAAGGCTCCAGAGAGCCCCCCAGCACTACCAGGCTGCAACTCATACCATACATTTCGGCCAAAGAACCCAGACCGAAATACAAAAGGCTGTGGCGTATCCATATTCATCAAGGATACCCACACCTCCAGGTTATTGGCACAGCACAATGCTTCAGAGATCATCCACGTGCAATTAACAATGGGCAAAACTGCAATTCAAATTGTAGCTTGCTACAGATCACCCACCATGTCCCAGGACCCCCATTCTGCGTTTTTGGAAACACTGGGAAACTTAAAGGTCCTACCAAACACCCTAATATTGGGTGATTTCAATTACCCAAACATTAACTGGGAGAACTACTCAAGTACTAACTCCCTTGCCCAACATTTCCTAGAATTTATAAACTCAAATGCCCTGGATCAACTGGTCAACACTCTCACCAGAGGTGACAACATATTGGACCTGAACATTACCAACATGGGTGACCCCGGTGTTCCACACTGGAGGTCAACCCCTCACTGGTTAGATCTGACCATAAACAAATCACTTTGGATATCCACATTCTGCCCCCACCCCCAGACAAGGAAACCACTGTGAAAAACTTTTCAAAAGCAAACTTCACTTTACTTAAGACCGAGGTGGAAAGTTTCAAAGCCCCCATGCTAAAGGATAATGCTGTCCAAGCTGCAAAATCTTTTACTAATGCATTCTATGGACACCTACAAGAATGCATGGATCATGCTATCACAAGCAAAACCAAGACTCACTCCTCCAAGAAAAGGAAACCAGTCTGGTGGACCCCTGCCATAAACAAGCTATACAATAGAAGGAGGAAACTAGTACAGAAAAGAGTAAAATCCCAAGAAGGGAAGACATCCCTGATCAGTATCAGCAAGAAACTACGATCCCTTATAAAATCATCCAAGGCGAGCTTCGAAAGAAAAATTGCCAAGGACTCCAAAGATAACCACAAGGCATTCTTTAGCTATGTCAAGAATCTAAGTGGCAATGCTCAGATCTGCTCTGAGTTAGTGCAGAATGGCACAAAATACACTGAACCGACTGATATCGCCAACATTCTGGCAAACAGGTTCAGTGCAAACTTCACCCCCTCTCACCCCCAAAAGGGCCCATAACCATACCAGAAGAATGTAGAGCCCCTGAAATCACAGACACTCAGGTTAAAACAGCCCTCTTCAAAGCCAAAAACACAGCATCAGTGGGACCAGATGGTGTCCCAGGCTGCGTCCTACATGAGCTCAAAGATGAACTAACCCCTCACCTAAACACACTATTCAAACTCAGCCTCTCCACAGACTACGTACCCATAGAGTGGCATACAGCAACAGTTATTCTGCTCCACAAAGGTGGAGCCACAACAGACCCCAGGAACTATCACCCTATAACCCTGACTAGCTTGGTCTGTAAGGCTATGGAGTGCATCATCATGGAACTCATTAACAGAGACATTGGGAACCTCCAAACACTGGACCCTACCCAGTTTGGCTTTAAGGGCAGATCATGCCTCCTAAACCTGGTGGACTTCTTTGAGACAGTTACCAAGGCTATAGACGAGGGGAAAGGTGGTACACACAGCCTACCTAGACCGTGCAAATGCCTTCGACACCATTTCCCATTCTGGTATTATAGACAAGCTCACCAGCCTGAACATAAACCCCTACATCACAAGATGGTTGCCAACTGGCTCACGGACAGAACCCACATGGTGAGAGTAGTGGGAGCTAGGTCCGACTCTAAACTGGTTACAAGTGGCATTCCCCAGGGCTTAATCCTAGGACCCCTCCTGTTCAGCATATACTTCTCAGAGGTACAGGTAAGCACAGGACGACTATGGCTGACCAAGTTCACAGACGACTGCAAACTAGGGGCTGTAATTGACTCTCCAGCTGACACAGAGATCCTCCAAAAGGGTCTCACTGAGACAGATACCTGTTGTCAAAATCCTGGCCTCAAGCTAAATGCCAAAAAGTGCATAGTCATCCCTTTTGGAAAAAACAAAGTACCCACAAACTACCACATAGGTGGTAGTCCCTTAAATATGGAAAACATAATAAGGGATCTGGGGACCCAAGTAGATAGTAATCTCTCCTTTGATAATCACATTGCCAAAGTGGTTAGAAAATCCTTCTATGTGGCCCACCTAATCACAAAAGGGTTCACATCCAGATCAAAAGAGGTCATTGTGCCCCTCTACTTATCACTCATCAGACCCATCATAGAGTACAACGCCCCATTTGGGATGTACCTTACAAGACACCTGCAACAGCTGGAAAAACCACAGAAGTACCTCACCAAGAGGATCACTGGCCTCAAACAGATGCCCTATGCAGCTCGACTGAAGAAACTCCAGCTGTAATCAGTTACATACCGCCTACTCAGAGGTGATCTTTGCCTGACATACAAGGCCATGTCCAACCCAGAATTGATGGACATGCTCCACTTAAAGAAAACCTTATCCCCTCGAGCCACATGCTCTAGGGATCTAAACCTCACCACAATGATAAATAGGACATGCTGGAGGGATAGATTCCTTTCCCAGAGACTTCCCATGCTTTGGAACAGGATTCCAATCTACATTAGGCAGAGCTCCTCGCTAACGCTCTTCAAGAGAAACCTTGACAAGTGGATGGGAAACAGAAAGTTTACCCCAGGGATCACTTCAGTGGCTCTGCTGGACAGAGGCACAGGGAACTAATCTAAGGGGGCAGTGAAAGCCAAAACATTCTGGCTAGACTTATAAATGCCTTCGGGCAGATAGCCTAGTACCTGCCTATGAACCTATAATTCCTGGATTTGTGGAGAGCAGCAGTTGTTTAGTTCTGAACACCAATTGGTTGGGTTTTTTTTTTTTAATGGGTGGGAACAGTTTATTTTATTTATTTTTATTTGCAGTTTAACCGGGAAAGTCCATTGGGCCAACATTAACCCTTTTTCAATGGAGGCCCGTGGAGAAAAGCTCCATGTGCATACATACAGAAACAATATAAGCATAAATCACATCAAAATTAATACTGGATAATTACTAAAATAATAGCAGAAATTATTACAGACAATTGTAGATGGCAGGAAATAACAGAACTGTGTTGCATGCCAAAGTTAGAGTTTTGGTCCATTAAGCAATAAGATTACTGGGAGATACATAGTCTATAATATTTATTGAGGATAACAGAAGAGAGGGAGAGTAGGAAGTTACAGAAGTCAGGAGGAAGAGTAAGAATAAGATGTCAGAGTGTTAGGTAAAATATTGAGAAGGGATACTGACGGCAATGTAAGTATAGCATAGAGGTTAGGAAGGGTGAGAGCAGGAGCACTCCCATTTAGAAGAGAGATAAGAGTGGAGTAAAGTCTTAAACGTTTCAAGTTTAAATCTGGAACTATTGCACAGCTTAGCGTTCTGTTGTGCTAAACTGGAGTGTGCAAAGCTGCCATGGCACTAGTAAAAATTGTAGCCAACAGGCAGCTCATTGTGCAGTTTCACTGTCTATAGAAAGCATATTTGTGGCCTTATTCACTCACCTGTGACCAGTACTGCCCTGTATAGACTGTCTACACTGAATAAGGTTACTTTCCAATTTTTCATACCTCTGTGGAGTGACCTTCCATTTGTAAGATAACATCGTCTCTTTCACCTTCTGTCATATATTCTAAGTGAATTGATATTGTCTGTACTTTGTGATTGCTTTATATTGTGGCATTTAGTAGTTTTACATATTTTTCATACTTTCTGGGGTGTTATCCATCTGGTTTGTACCTGTGCTATATATGCTTAGTAAAGTACTGTAAATCTTTCTCGTTAATATAGTGTGTTAACATTTTACTAAAATTTATGTTTCTCTACTGCATAAATTTACTGATGACCCTACTTCTACTCCCTTCCTTCATTATAGCCTAAAATATTGTTTTGCTACTTAACTGTATCTACCATATACTAAATTGTAGGTTTGGAGATTAATACTAATCTCATGGCTATGAGACAATCAAAAAGCTTAGCCACATTATCTTAAAGTGACAAGAGTAGACTACTTCACCCCAGTCATTAAGTTACCCATCTATTCATTGAGGCTTTGAAAGTAATAAAGGGAGTTACTTTTCTTGCTATGCAGAGGGTGTATAAAAAAAATATGGAGCTAGCAGGTGGCTTTGATCTTACGCTGGAGATTTAGGTATTTGAACTTATCTGTTAGATTGTTCTGAGAAGCTGGAGAAGGCTAGGGATATTCATAGCATGATTTGCTAAACAAAGTTTGCTTCTCAGGATCCTGAATAAGAACAGGTAGTCAGATGAAAGGAGGTATTTAAGCTGCTGGGGAAGATAACTGACTTAAGCCAAACAATTTTTTTCAAGTTGGAAGTCTTTAGGTCCTTTTCAAGTTGTACAAAATTATTAAATAGATATATTGCAAAGGGGGCACTGTATTCAGTGATGGGTCTACTAAGGGAGTAGTATAGTGGAACAAGGATATCCTTTGAACTAAATGAGATGCCCACACAGATGTGCTATGCAAGGCAGAAAGATTTCCTAAACACAACCAAGATATGGTGGCCATAAGAAAGCCCACTGTCTGCACAGGAACCCTGATCTGTAATTGTTTAGAGGAGGTACCAGTGATGTGATGAGTGGATAGGGATGGGTGCTTTACTAAAGATAACTTTCCTGCTTTTCTTGGCATTCAGGCCAGGAATTGCCATGATTTAAGCTCTGCTGAACAATATAGGTATCATGGCATAAATGATAATTGGACTTATTTTGCAGTCATCTGCAAAATTAGTTAGCCAGAAAATTTGGATGGATAGTTTGACTTCTAAGAGTTAAATGTCAAGTGTGAACCAAACATATTGCCCCGTAGAATATTGTTAGTGGCATCTCTGCAGCTAGAGTAAATACTTGTATCATAACAAGTGAGGTCGGTCAGTAAGCCAGTTTGCTATCCACTGCACAATGTAAGGGTTATCTTTGAGACTACAGAGACTGTCTTGTGATACCTGTGTGGAGAATGGTGTTAAAAGTCCTGGTAAGGTTAAGTTGGTAGTGTAAACTGTCTGATTCTTGTTTAAGACTTCTGCGACTTTCGCAAGTAGATTGACTAGGTTGAATAGACATGATCTGATTTTTCACAAATTCAGATTGATTAGACTCAAGGGTATGGAGGTCTCCTGTGTCACTGTTACTTTCAACTGCTGTAATATGTTAGATGGCTTTTTGAGGATAATATTCCGTGGTGGTACGGCGGTAGCGTTGTTACCTCACAGCAAGAGGTTCTCCCGTTCGATTCTCAACTTGGCTTGGGAGTGCCTTCTGTGTGGAGTCTGCATGTCCTCCCCGCGGTTGGGTAGCATTCAAAAGACATGCATGCATAAATGGGCATGCCTTCGTTGAAGGTTGGGCGTCGAGCTGGCACCTCAGCGTTTCGTAAAAATCTACTGCCAATCATTAGTGGACCGGAGTTCCGCTGTGGCGACCCCTAACTGGGAAAAGCCAAAAGACAAACAACAACAAACAGAAGTAATAAGCCTAAACTAACTTTAGTCAGTCGTGAGACCACCTTGTGGAGCGGTACAAGTGTGTCAACTCCCCAGCTTCAAGTATGTAACCTAAAGAGCAAATAAAGTTAAAACATTTATAAGGAGTTGAGCCATGTCGTGCTTGATATTTTCAACCTGAAATCATTGAATATTGTTGAGGCCCACCGAACTAGTGTTTTTAGCTTTGGAGGTTGCTGATCTAGGGTGACTATAGGTGGGATAATGAGGGAAAATTGGAGAGAATTGGTGTGCATGGGAATTGTGAAGCTGAAACTAATTTTGTCAGTCAGAATATTAGATATGTACTGCGGTGGTGGTGCTGCAGTAGTGTTGTCACCATACAGCAAGATGTTGTCCCGTTCGATTCTCAGCTAGAGCGTCTTCTGCAAGGAGACATGCATGAATGGGCATACCTTCGTTGAAGGTTGTGCATCAGGGCTAGCAACTCGGCACGTAAAAATCCACTGCCAATCATTAGCAGACCGGAGTCCCACTGTGGCGACCCCTAACTGGGTAAAGCCGAAAGACACAACATTCTGGGTTGGAGTAGGATATGCCATTTGAGATAAGTTCAAAGCAAGACTTATTACTTCAGATATAGAAAAAGATGAACTTGTGGTTAGCAAACCCAGTAGTGTAGAAGGGTGAAGCCCTAAGTACAGCCCAGGTCACCCAAGTTCAATTAGTAGCTCAGTCTGATGGAGCTGGCAGGGAGGATTGACATGCCTGTTCTGGATTTAGAGAAAGACCATGTCAATGTGGACAGATTGCTCAAGCCTTAGTGAAGATCAAGGATGATTGACAGACTGGACATGCAGGATGGCCAAGGAAACATGGTTGCCCTAGGATCCAGATTTGGCACATCCTAAGATGTCATACTAATGCTGTGACATCAACATTTTGGGGGATAGAGCCAAAGAAAAGCCAGGTCCATGCATAGGATGAAGTTGCAGGTACTTGGTCTGTTCCACTTTCAAGACGCTTTCACTTTTCCTTCCAACTCTTCTCAGCAGTCTCATTCAGTAGATAGAAACAGAGAAATACTACTATCCAATTCCCCTTCCTTTCTCTCCAACCACCCCCAAAACCTGGAAGGGTAATATTGGGATTGTGGTTTGAAGCAATTGGAGGGTCATTTGACAGCTAATGATCAAGCTGCAGCACTAGGACCCCCCCCCCAAAAAAAAATGCAGAAGGCTTTGTGGTTATCTTTGGTGATGTTGGCTACTCTATATTCATACCTGGCTTTGCAGTCCCTGGTGGTTTGCCGAAAGATGTTCCTTAATGCTTTTAGAAGACTTTCATAGTAAATGGGGGAGTTGAGTGTCATGGGCTTTTTATATTTTCTATAGAGCTGAGTAATATGGGATTTGTACCTTACAGGCTTACTTTTGATTTTTCCACAAACCAATTAACCCGATAAACATGAACAAAGAATTGCTACACTCAATTTAGGTTCACTGTTGGTATGGAGCTTGGACGTGGATGGCATGATGGTATGGAGGAGGCTGGACATCATATGTATCCAAGAGACAAGATGGAAGGGCAATGCAGCAAAGACACTTGGCTTGGGGATCCAGAGTGTACCACTCAGGAGGTGGACAGAGTAGAAATGGTGTGGGAATTGTGAGAGTAAGTGGCTTCAGAAGGCAGTGAGGGATATCATCAGAATTAGTGACAGACTCCTGGCAATCAGACTGCAGTGTAATGATAGGGCAATATTCATAATCACAGCCTATGCTCCACAGCAGGGTTGTCATAGTATAGAAAAGAGTCTATTCAGACAGCAGTTGCAAGACCTACTAGATAAAGCAGGACACACATATTCAGATAGACAGAACAGGATACGAGGACTGCCTGGGCCTACATGGATGGGGCAATAGGAATAACTGAGGAGAGGCCATTCTTGACTTACATCTGACAGATGGCTTGATAGCAGCCAACACATGGTTCAGAGACAGTCACTAGATTACATACAAGAGTGGCCAGCATGCAACTCAGGTGGACTTCCTCCTACTGAGGAAAGGACACTGGCATAGAATCAATTATTGTAAAGTCATCCCCAGTGAAACAGTTGGCTCACAGCATACCTCTGGTTGCCACAATCAGCTGCAAGCAATGGTCAGAGAAGACTCTTAAGATCAACAGAGACCAGATTGAAGGCCCGGAATCTGACTGGAGAGAAAGTACAACAGCTCAATGAATTACTCAGGGCTCTAGCACCCCAAGAAGAGAAGGAAATTGGTGGAGTTGAAGAAGAATGGCAGTGCCTCAAAAGAGCATGTGTGAGGACTACAGACAGATATGTGACCAAGCCAGATATGGAAATAAGGTACATAATTATTAATAAAATAATTTTACTGAACCTACAACTTTATTCTATTTAGGGATCCACATATTAAAAACTACTGAAGTGACTTTAAATTTCAATTACAAAAAATGATATCTTCTTTGTCTAATTTAATTAACTCTTGGAACAAAATTATCATGCAGTTCAAAGATAGATTATGGTTAATTAAACTGATCTTATTTCCAAAAATATTATGTATAATTCAGTCTCTTATATTGCCATCTAACAAAAATCAAATTAAGAAAATAAATTATTTTTATGGTATCCAAATAAACCTAGATCAAGTCTAAATCATCATTAAAGACCATGGAATTCTGGGGGTATTAGGTTTCCAAATATAGATACATATACAAAAGCAATAACTATAAAAGTTATCTTTAACTGGTTAGATAACAATCATAATATAAATTGGAAAATGTACATCATCATTTACTTAATTTGAATAAATTGAAACTTTTGGATTCAATTTATAATAACCCCTTTTGATTATTTATTTGTAAATATATTCAATTACCTATTTATCCCTCAACTAAATCTAATTATTTAAATATAATCTTAAAAAAAAATAAAAATAATATCATTCACTTCAGGTTACAGATTTTGGTTATGATCTCTTATCCATTTTTCTTTAACTAAAAATTTAAGAATATACCAACACATGCATTTAATACTTGGAAAAATCATCAATTTTATTGCTGGTATCAGTGCTTTGAAGGAAATAAAAATTAAGTTGTTGGAAACTATGTACTTAGATTTTAATATTGATATTAAAGTTGAATCTTGTATTCAAGTAGCTATTTCATCAGCTCATACTAAATGTTCTCTTTTATCCAATTTAGCTTGCGATGGGATTCCAGAATGGATTAAAATTTTAAATGAAATCATTTATAAAAAATGGGAATTGATAATTAAATTTCCAAATTACAGTCAATTATAATAAAAGATAATAATAATTTAAATAATGGATTTTGGAATTTCATTACAAAAGAACATTGGGTAGCTTTAACTGAGCAAAAGAAAAAACGTATTCAGTCTATCAAAAACACAGCCTAGACTTTGTATTGGGCATTATTTACTTTGAAAATTAACCCTAGAGCTTTTTTGACTATTTAGTGTTGCTAAAATTAGAAAAAATATGTATGTGAATGTTAGATATGTAAAAACATCATTACAGTACAAGATTTTTTAAGCTTTTATGGTCTGATTATTTCATTTTAACAAAATTATTTTTTTTATTTCTAGAATATTAAAACAACTAAAAAAAGACTTTAATCTGGACAGTTCTTGGTGTGGCATGGAACACTATTATGAGAAATTGGAAAAAACTTCAGAACTAAAAGATGAATAATTTCTTATCTGTCTGAAAGATACTGCAACAAAGAAACAGCAACTAAGAAAAATAGAATCTTATAACCATAAAAATAATCCATGGTTGAAAGTATTAGCACTCATTGAAATTTATTCATCTTAACTCTGCTTATATTGACTGATATTTAAAATGTTATCTATAGCGTGAATTATTTGTTTATAATCTGGTCTCAGGCTTTTTGCAAATATTGTAAATAATTTATATGTCATTCAATTTATTTGTAATAAGTAATGATATATTTAATTATTATATTGTAATTAAAAATTTAATATGTCTTGTAACATCCTTATAAAAAGATTAATAAAATGCTTTGAACAAAAAAGAAAGAAAGAAAGAAAGAAGGTACATAAGGAAAGCTGGTGGTAGAATGCAGAAGTCCAGGAAGTTGTCAAAAAAAAAAAGTGCAGGAAAAAGTGGGAAATAGAAAAGACAGCCCAGGCTTGGAAGAAATACTAGTTGGCTAACAAAGAAGCTAAAAGAGTTAAAATAGCAAAGAACAGGGTATCAGAGACACTCTACCAGCTTCTGGAAAGTGACTCAGTAGGTGGCACAAAGAAACTATATCAGGGTGCAAGGCAAAGACACAAAGGTAAAGAAGATAGTCACACACCCTTCATAAAGGGTGCCAGCAGTAAACTTCTCAACAGTCCACAGGACATCAAAGGCAGAATTCTTCAAGCAACTTCTGAATGAACAAAGCCCCACAGAAGCTGTACTGCTCCAAACACAGCCTAAGATGAGAGAAGAGGAACCAACCCTAGATGAAGTAAGAATAGCACTAAAGAAAATTAAGTCATGGAAAGCAGCAGGCTCACATGAGGTCACAGCAGATATAAAGATGCTGGGTGAGAAGGGGAGGAATGGCTCCTGAGGGTACTCATAACAGTGTGGAGAGAAAGGCATATCCCAGATGACTAGAGAATAAGCATACTTATGCCAGTGTAGAAGAACAAAGAGGGCAGCCACAACTGTGGGCAGTGCAGAGGTATCAGACTCCTGTCACATTCCATGATAGTTCTGGAGAGGAGGGTGACTGATAAACGAATACTCAGAGTAGTAGAAAGTAAAATGAGAGATGAGCAGTTTGGATTCAGATCAGGATGCAGCACAACTGACCCAATGTTTGCAGTGAGACAGTTGAGAAGAAGATAGAGATGAAGAAAGAGTCCAACCGGGCATTCCTAGACTTGGAGAAACCATATGACAAGGTCCCAAGAAAGCTGATTTGGGCAGTACTGTGGTGGTTTGAAGTCCCAGAAACATTGGTAGAATTAGTGCAGGCTATGTACAAGGACCCAGTTACTCAAGTATGAACAGTGTTCATTCTCATAGAGAGGTTCCTTGTGGGAATGGGTGTGCACCAGGGTTCAGCTCTAAGCCCACTACTGTTCGTACTGGTGATGGACTACATTAGCAAACAGGTTGGAGGGGACAGATCAACAAAATTGTATGCAAACAACGTGGTATTACAGGCAGACTCTGAGTAAGAACTTCATCAAAGGATAGTGGAATGGAATGCAAAACCGAAGGCACATGGGATGAAAATAAGTGCAGGTAACACAGTGGTAATGGCAGCAAATTGGGGAAATCAGAAGAAGCTGAAAACTGAGGTAGAAAGGAAGATAGTGGAACATGTTAATAGCTTCAAGTATTTGGGAGGGATGGTTGATAAGAAGGGAAGTGTGAATGAAGAGATCAAAGCTAGAATCAGAGGGGCTGCAGCCAAATGGCACAGAGTGATGGGTGTAGTGTATGACAGTAGAATGCCAAAGAAGCTGAAAAGGTGTACGAAACAGTAGTGCGATCAGTACTGTAAGGTACAGAAACTGGTAGTGAAGACAGAGCAGATGAGGAAGCTAGAGGTGATGCAAATAAAGTGCCTGAGAAGGGTGGTAGGATGCACACTGTGAGACAGATGAAGAAATGAGTACATAAGGGTGGAAGCTAAAGTAGCTCCAATTGCAGAAAATACCAGAGAGAACAGATTACAGCGGTTTGGGGATATGTGTAGAAAAGAAGGCAACAATCTGGTGAAGAATATTTGGGACTAACAGGAAGCAGGTAAGGGGAAACAAGGGCATCCAGCAAAAGAGGTGGATGGATTGCGAGAGAGAATATCTGCAACTGTCAGGCATGAGTGTCAAGGAAGGAAGGAATGTGGCTCTGAATCAAGAAGAGATGGCAACAGTTGACACAGGACCCCAACCCCATGTAGAAAAAAATGGGAAAAAGGAGATTTATAAAGATGATGGAGGACCAGAACATCCTCTTCAGCAACTTTATTCATGAATGAGTAAAACTGCGAGGAGTGTGCAGAAGCAAGGCTGGT
Source organism: Protopterus annectens (assembly GCF_019279795.1). NCBI lineage: Eukaryota > Metazoa > Chordata > Ceratodontiformes > Protopteridae > Protopterus > Protopterus annectens. The sequence goes on from NC_056732.1 coordinate 1,669,635,067, forward strand.
AAATTGTGTTTAGTGTGATATGATAATTGTGGTTGATCATGATACCATTAAGTAGTAATTTATTACCATTAAAATAATCCTGAAATTCAACAGGATTTTTATAGATGGGAGGGGGGTTGTATTAGATTGTTACATCAGGGTGATCTTATTTAACCAGAGAGGTGGTCATATGATAGGTAGTATGGGGGGGCTGTGACAGATCAAGGATATTTATATATCTGGTTCGGGGAGGGATATTGTACTAGTTTTCAAATTTTACAAAATCAAGGAAAGTCTATGGGCATTTATTGGTGGTTGCATAGGTTAGCTTGTTGATTGAGGGATAATTAAGGTCACCCATAGTAAGAGTAGTTAGCTTAATGGGTAGCTTTTTGAGTTGACTTATGTATTCAGTGTTGTGAAGGGAACCTGTAGTTGGTAGTGATGTGCTAGGTGGTTTTGTTGAGATCCACAAGATCCTCTATAAAATTCTACACTGGTATTTTGCATGATTTGATATGAGAAAATTAGGATCATGAATGATAAATATGGACAAGCCCTTGCAGTTGCCAATGTTCCAGAGTGCTTGATAGGCACAGTATCCTGGTAAGGAAGGACTGCTATTATACTGAAATCAAGTCTTGGTAACTACACAAATATGGATATCTTCAAGGGTGAGTCAGAGTGTAAAGCTCATGCTTTTTTTTGTTTAACCTCCTAGCACTGAACAGAGTGACCATGATGTTGTCTGAATGTTAGTTTGCTAGGTGAGCATGCATGTGAATTAAACATTTCCTAAAAAGGTACTATTGCTGTTGTATAAACCACAGAGTTAAGCATCGGTACATCACTGCATGTCAAAGACAATTTCATAAGCAGTCTAGACAAATTATATTGCTACTATGGGAGGGTGGCCTAATGGTTAAGATGCTTGCCTTATAAACACAATGTGCAGGTTTTGAGTCTCACAAGGGATAACTGGCTAGGCTTAAAATGGCTCGCAAGAGCAGTTAGCTTAGTACTAACTTATGAACTTACCTGGTGTGATGCTCAAACCACACTAATTTAGTATACCCCCTAAGCATTACCTTACATACAAGGTAAAACATTGTCTCTGAGGCTCTGGTCTTGCACTACGAGGCATGCTACTCCTTGTGTGGAGATTGGTTGTCCTTTCAGACAGATAACACTCCAGTGAATCGACTCCAAACCCCCTAGGTGATGCCCCTCACCCCCTTTTTTTAATCCACATTAGTAAGCATCTGGAATCATGGATTTCCTTATCCCATCTGTGTCTGCAGCCAGCTTGGTCAGAACAGGTATTCTGAGACAATGTCTCAATTGTCTCATATGCACTGACAATGACCTACTACTAAAACTGACACGGTGTAGGAGAGATGAAGTTATGTAATGTTAGAAGTAAAGCTCTCACACAAGCCCTCTACAAATAAATAAATAGGCTGCTGGTTCCATGCTACACCAGTAACACATAGCTCAGACCAAACACAAAGACCTACATATGTATATAGGTGTCCTACATGTACTGTAAGCAGCAAGTACCATCAACAACCTGCACAAACCCCTCAGCACAGACAGCACCCACCATGAAACACTCCTCTGAGTCAAACTGATTCAGTTCAAAAACTCATATAAGGCAAACTTCCAAACAGTCCAGTATCCTAATCATAGGTGACTCCATAGTGAGGCACACTGATGCACCACTCACCAGATGATGCAAGAAGGTCACAGTCAGTTGCCTATCAGGCACCAGGATTCTCAACATCCCACATGCACTCAAGACCCTGCATCACAAGTGTACATATGACACAGTCATAGTGCACATGAGTGGAAATGACTTAGAGACATAATACCCGGGATCAAATGATGGAGCTCTCGGAATATGTGACTGAGGTAGGTATTCACCTAGCCTTAAGCAGCATTCTACCATCACCTAGAATGATGTTGCAATACCAACTAAGGTTTATCAACTTCAACAGTTGGCTGAGCTTCTGGTGTCATTCAAAGGCGATACAATATATACATTCATAGGCGTATATTAGGCTAATGACCACTATGGCCTTTATAAGCCTTGCAGTGTAACCCAAATGTGACCCAGAAGTTTTATGTTTTAGACATTTATGTTGTGGGTGATTTTTGCTTATGATATGATTTACTGGTTGCCTCCATCCATCAGAGACATAGGCACCAGACCAGGAGTGAATTTCTGATTTCCCATCCACTGCTTCAAGTTGTGCTTAAATAGGGTTAGAGAGGGACTTTCTTCACATGAATGGGGAGCTTATTACAGAAAATGGGAATTCTCTGAGATACATATCTGTCTTTCTAACATTTCCTATTTATGTCACAAACAAAATTTAGGTCTTTGGATCTAGTATTTCTGATTATCTGTCTTGAGGATGTACAAAAAGTTCATCAGAGCAGGTTCTTAGGATGACTTGTATGCCAGCCGTAGGTCACCTCTCAATAGTCAGTATGACAGTGAGTATAGAGATAGAGCTTTGAGGTGATCTGCATAGGATGTTGTGCTTACTCTTTGTATTCCTTTTGAAAATAAACTTTGCAGGTGCTTCAGTAGTTGTGTGTGTCCATTCAGGTACATACTGAAGGGGAATTATGCTCAGTGATGGGTCTGAGGGATGAGTGCACTAGTATGATGACTTCCCTGGACCTAAATGTCATGCCCTTTTTCTACAAGTTGAGCAACACAGAAGAACTTTCTTACTACCTTGGACACATTGGTCAAAGTCTAGGTTACCATCTACATGCTTTCCCAGATCCCTGACTAGAGTCAACTCTTACAGATGTTTTATTGATTATGTAGTTTCCCCAAGGTGGACACCGTCTCAAAAGGTATTATAATGCATTTATTGGCACTGAGTTTTAAGCCATGACTTTGGTACCCATCCTTTGTGTTGGACCTTCCTGAAGGGTATTCTTTGACTACTTCCTGTTTGCAATCATCTGCAAACTGGGTCTGCCAAAGGCTTTTGACATTGGCTTTGACCTCTGGGAAGTAGATGCCAAAGAAGAGTTTGTCAAGTATGAAGCCCTGAGGGACTTCACTGGTGTCCAGCATCTTTGTGGAGGTGGCCTGGCCTCACCAATCCTAACTTCCTGCACTATCTGTGAGCCAGCTGGCTCTAGAGAAGTTTATACTTAGTTCCATAAGTTTCTTAACATTGCTTGAGTGGAGTATCATATCAAATGCCTTAGCCTGATCAAAGTAGGCAGTATGCACCACTTTACTCTCATCCATTGCCCTGGTAACATTTTCAAAGAAGTCCGCCAGGTTCAGTAGGCATGACCTTCCTTGACAAAGCCAGACTGGGATGGATATAGTGGCTGTAGGTCCCCTATGTCTTTGTTGATCATTTCCATGACAATTCTTTCCATGGCTTTGCAAACAAGATTTGTCAGAAAAATGGATAACAATTGCAGTCCTCTATTCTTATGACACAAAGCTTGTTCTGAGACTGTCATTAAAGAGTGATTCCAGCATCCCTGATAAGTCATATTTTACACTATTCAGGAGGCATCCTGGTCAATATTGGGGCCTATTGAGGCTGTGTTCTTGGCTTTAGCAAGTACAGCCAGGACAAGCTCTCTATTTATAGTTGGAGGGGTTATGTTTGATGGTATTTCTTGAGGATGGGTGGAGGTGAGTGGGAGGTAAAGGTGGAACTGAATTTGTCATCCAAGAAATCCGTTATATTGCCAGGATCAGTGAATGTGGCACCATTGACCACCAGTTCAGCATGTTGCTGTGTGCTGCTGTTGAGGATTCTGACCTAGCAGAAGGTTGTCTTTCACTTGGGAGGCGATCTTAACCTTGTACATGACTTTATTTGACCTAATAAGCTCTCTTAGTTGCCTGTTTAGTTAAACATGAGAATTCTTATCTTTATGGGAGCTGCACTTCCTAATTTTTGCTATGATTTTATCCTTTTCTTATATATCCAGTTTCATCCCATCAGGGTGGTTTGCTTGTAGAGTTAGTTATGGGTTTACTTCTGGTAGGTATAGCAGTCTCTTATGCAGCCATTGACATGGTTGTACAGAGTTTCTGTGAATAATTTTGCATAGGCTGCTGTGTTCTTTGTGTTTGGAGAGGCATTGAATTTTGACAAACTCTCTCAAAAAAAGTTGTTTGTCTTGGAATAGTTCCTAACTCTTACTGGTTTTACTGGAGATACTGAGTTTATTTTGATTTTGAAGGAGATTGTATTATGGTCAGATCTTACCAGGGAGGGTGTGATATTGGGGGGGGGGGGTGCAGCGTTCTCCCATATTTGTGAGTATGAGGTCTAGAACGTTGGAGCCTGTAGTGGGTGTATGCAGTAATCGGTCAAAGATGTTTGTATTTACAAAGTCCAGGAATATCCATGCCTGCAAATTTGAGGACATGTAAGATTCCCAGCCTATAGAAAGGTGATTAAAATCTCTCATGAGTAGGGTGTTTGGTTGAATGGTAAGTGTCTCCAGTAGGTCCATGTATGTGCTGTAAGTTTTGTTGGGACATGAAAGGGCTTGGAGGGAGTGTAGTTTTTTATTTAGGCTCATGGCATTGAGCAGTAACACCTTGAAACTAAGTTTAGTTGATTTTGCCATGTTAGTAGGTTTGTCAATTTTGTATTGCTTGAAAAAGGCACTATGGGGATGGATGCCATTTTAGCCAGTATTCAGAGGCCCAGACAGGACAGGGGGTAAACCATTCCTGGAAAAGCAACATGGTCTGTTAATCAAGTCCTCCCATGCTGAGAAATATTGGATCCCCTTAGAATGACACCAGAAATTCAGCCGATTGTTAAAATCAGTCATCTTTTGTTCATATTGTGGCATCATCCTCAGTGAGAGTAATATGCTGCTCAGTGCACTGTGACATAATCCTCAGTGATACATTGCATCATTGTTTCATCCTCAGTAAAGGTAATATGCTGCTCAGTGCATTGTGACATCATCCTCAGTGATACATTGCATCATCCTCAATGAGAGTAATATGCTGCTCAATGCTAGGCTCATATCAGCCTGAGAGCTCCATAATGCCTCTCTTCATATAGTCCAGGGAGGTATGTCTCAGGTAATTTACACCTGCATGGGCTATGATGAAATCATACTTGTACCTGTAGTATAATGACTTGCAAGCATGAGTAATTTGGTGAATCCTGGCTCCAGTGGCAACTAACCATTATCTTCTCCTTGTTGAGCCTGGTTAGAGGGGCATCAGTATGTCTTACAATGAAGTCCCATATGATTGGAGTCCTGGGAAATATGTTTGTGTGCCTTAAGGGCCTTATAGTTGGGGCTCCATTGAGTGGTGCTGTATATGTGGCATTACTTGTTGTCTTTGTTGAGGAATAGCTTTACCAGCAGGTGGTCTAAGTTTGTTGTTTAGGAAGATTGTATTTAGTGCCTCAGCATATACTGGTCTCTGTGCGTGTTGTGTGCTGCATGTGGTATGCATGGTTTTAATAAGCTGTTGTGTGCTTGTGTATGAGAGTTTAGTCTCTAGTGACATTGTGTATGTACTCTCTGGCATACTGTATCTGTTACTTTGAGAATTAAATGGTTGTCGGTAAACATGAGACAATTGCTATGTTGTCTCATGATATCCATAGCCTCCAAGTTTGCTACAGAGAAGTTAGGAAATTGAATACTCATGCTGTCTGACTCTTTAGGAGATGAGCTACAAGGACCAGCTTACTGTGGATTTACAGGAGGCTATTTCGGGTGTTTACTGGGCCAGACTTCTGCGGTGGTGCAGCGGTAGCTTTGTTGCCTCACAGCAAGAGGTTCTCCCGTTTGATTCTCGGCTGGATTGCGGGGAGTGCCTTCTGTGTGGAGTCTGCATGTCCTCCCCGTGGTTGGGTGGGTGTTCGAAAGACATGCGTAAATGGGCGTGCCTTCGTTGAAGGTTGAATGTCAAGCTGGCACCTCGGCGTTCTTGAAAATCTACTGCCAATCATTAGCGGACCGGAGTTCCGCTGTGGCGACTCCTAACTGGGAAAAGCCGAAAGACAACAACAACTGGGCCAGACTAGGCTAAGAAATACAGCAGCGATTACTTAAAATAAGTTATACAAGCGCAATTTAACAATCCGAAGTACATATCTTCACCTGGATGGCACTGGATGCAAGTGGAACACAGACTAGGATGCCAAGCTTTGCTGAGCTCTGTGGAAATGAGCAAAGTGTTGTGCAAATGCACTAAATTTATAGCAGCTCTGAAAAAACAGAAAACTGGCTCCTGAGCCCTTTGGCTAATATAACATCTATACGTTTGAGCCCTTTTGTGATGTTTTCCAACTCAGATAGACCAGGCAAACACTTACTGTCACTAGATAAGGGATTATGAATGATGGATGGGTAGTTAAACTCACTCACAAGGAACATGCTAAGTTTACTTCACACTCAGCAGGAGACATGGAAGCAATTACGTGATAGCTGGTTTTGCTGAGTGTCCTTAGGAACATAAGAAAGCTCAGGCTGGCATTATGTGGGATCTGATGTGAGATGATGGGATTACAGATAAGTAGGAATACTCTCATAGAGTTCCCAGAGCCTGAATACATGATAGAGTCAGAACTATCAATACATTGGAACCAGGTTTTAGTAACTTCACAAAGATGAATATGTTTGAGATGCATCAGATCCCATCTAATGCCAGCCTGAGATTTCTAGGGGTCCTAATGACACTCAAAAATGACTATCACATAATTGCTTCCATGTCCCCTAATGAGTGTGAAATATACCTAGTTATGTTCCTTGTCAGTACGTTTAACTGTCATCCATCAACTGGTAATTGTATACAACTAATAAATATCCACAGCGATTCCTACATTTTGTAAATGCCAGTTCTCCAGACTAAATAGTTCTTCCCTCTGGAGGTAGAAATTTGTCTGCGTCCCTTCTAGTGTCTCCTCCTCCTTGGTCAAGTGTGACCATCATGCTGTTATTTTCTCTCTTACAATAGTTATTGTAGATCCAACGATATGTAGAAATTAATATAATGTTAATTACATATTTATTAACATTACGAATGACTACAGCTGGGACTACTTTCCAAACAACTTCAGTGCCAATGCCACTATATTTGACTCTGAATTCTACTCCAATTTGAATAGCTGTATTGAAGCATCTGTTCCCATCTATTGCAAGTATAATTGTATGTTCAAAAATAAATACATATATTGGAATTCTCATATCATTAAACTTTAAAACAAGGGAAAGAAAGTAGCAGATATTTATAAAAGTTCTCTCATAGATTAGTATAAAAATGATTAAATATGTCTAATATCAGCCTTAAGTGCACCATTAACAAGTGCAAGGCTAGCTTTGAACTTACATTTGCCAAAGCCAATACTGTGAGACACAAATCCTTCTTTAATTATATTAGGAAACTGAGACGTAACACTGTACTGCTCTGAGCCAATATCACATAGCAAGTACCACATATTCTGATCCTGAACCATTTGTCAATATTCCTGCTGACAAATTCAGCTGCAGCATGTGTTTGCCTACTGTCACCTCACTGTCCCTACATTTCCCCTAACTACCTTTCTTCCCCAAGTCACCTTAGAAGAGGTCCAAGCTGCAATGTCTAAAACTATAAACTAACTCTGTGCATCCTTATAATATCCATAACTGCCTCCCCATGAGTGCAAAACATTAGCCCCAATGAAATGGTTCAACCTAATAGTTTCCATTGGTTAGTCTCAGTGGCTTGAAGAACTGCCATAGTTTGATCACTGCAGTCCTGGTAACTATATACCCATAGGTCTAACCAGTATCATCTGTAAGTCATGGACTGCATCATTACTGAACTCATAAACAGCAGCATAAGTGATCCACAGTTCTTTGAGCCAGATCCGTTTGGCTCTGTGAAAGTCAGATTTGTCTGGTTGGTCTTGCTGATTTCTTGGAAAGAGTTACGGAAGCCATGGATGTAAGTCAGTCTATCCACACTGCTTATTTGGAAGTGGTCAAAGCCAATGACATCATTCCCTTTGCAGGTGTTATTGACAAGTTTACCAACAAAACATTAACTCCAGTTATCGATTGGATAGCTAATTGGAAGCCACGCAGTTAAGGTTGGTGGTATCTTCTCTATACAAAAAAAAAAAATGTCACAAGTGGTGTCTCACAGGGCTCAGTACTAGGCCATCTTGTATTTGGCATCTACTTCTCTAATGAGAAAACAGAATCTGAGGGCTCCATATGTGAAACAATATTTATCCATATGTTCTCCTGCTTATGAACTTGTTTGTCAAACTAAATGAGGAATATACAACTCTCTCTGCTCACTCACTCTCTCTTTTTATATAGATATATATACATAGCTATATAAACTGTATCTGTGTGTATGTATACAAGTTTGTATATGTAATAATCTGGTTGTAACTCAAAAGGTAGCATACACATTTGGTTGAAAGGTTTTTGTGGGTGTAAAAAAAAAGAGAGACTGCTTGAATGAGTGAATCACATTTGGTTGAGTTTCATTTTATGCAGTGCTGGTAAACAGGAATGTGCAGCAGAATTAGTGTTAGAATGAAAAAAAATAGGGGTTGTGAAGAGGTGCAAGCCCGTGTTATAGTGGTAGTTGTGACTATACAAGTGTTCGCAGGCTGGGGTTAGGTTAAGGGGATAGATTTACTGTTTTGCGTGTTCTGTGTCCTTTTGTTTTGTGTAGTGATACTGTTAAGGAATTTGTTTTTACTAACATGATGTATAGGGTTAAGGTTGCATTTAGGGTTACCACATGAGTAAGATGGTGCACAAGAGCTCGTATTTCCCTGTGACCACACTGTATTACTAACTACTCTTCATGCAGTCCTTGCAGAAACAGCAGCAAGCAGGGTATTTAATGAGCTCCAGGCTTGTCGAGCAAACACAGTAACTAGAGGAGAGCTGGCTGTGAAACACCTACACCCTTTCTGAATCCCAGGGGATGTCTTATTAATCATTCAGTAGTCATTCCTGTTTAGGAAGCTTTACTATGTGGTCTTACATATTGTATGTAATAAATATGTTGATACATGGAGTGCTAGTTACATTAACTATCATACTGAATAATTTAATTTTTTCAGCCATGTTCATTGCATTTGATTTTATGAATTCTGAACAGTAACTTTTAATCATTGTTCGGCTTTTAATATGTCTATTTTACCATAATTCAGTACTTTGTTAAAATACTGTTGGTGCAGATTCAAATAGTGTGTTACCCATGGCTTCTAACCTATATGCGTTATTTAGTTTTACATATATGAAGGTCTGTTTGCATGCCACGTCCATATTTCCCTGATTTGAAATATTAAACAGAGTGTGCACTGTGGTGCAGTATGTTGGGATTACTTATATGGCTGTGTCAGCACATTGTAGCACAATTCCTGCTTTTGTACCTACAGCAAAGGATGGTGTTGCTTTTGCAGTTTTTGGCTGTGAGATGTCACAACACAGTTATGATTTATCATTAAAGTGACTTCTTGAAGATCTAATAAAGTAGGTATACTTACAGCTGTACTTTTTTTTCCTTTTATATTATTTGTTCCACACACATCTTTTGGGATGGTAGGGATTAAGGGACATCTGCACTGGACTTCAGCTTGTAGCAGGGTACCAAACTGGATTTTTTTAAAACAAGAAACATCTTTATTAAATTATCACTTATGACATAGGCAATCACACATTCATATAAATGAAAATAAACAATATTCACATAATCTTAATTGCAAGCATTATACATCACAAAACCATATTGACATAATTTTAGTTGCAAATATTATACATCTCTTATAATCTACACAATCATTGTTAGTCAAACATTACATAACTCATTCTATTCCTGCCTTCTCTCAAACTTCATTCCTCCTCTTTATGTATTGTTTCCACAATTCTTGTTTTTTCTATGCAATTTGATCCTACCCTTTTCTAAAGTTCCCAATTCCAGTTTTATCTCTGTTGCTATATTCGCTACTTCTAGTAAAGTTGGTTTAGACTTTGATTTCCATTTCCTAGTAATTACTTTTGCAAGGCCTTACTATGTCTAGGCAATTCCAATTCTGTATCATAGCTCAGAAAAATAATTTCCCCTCGTTATATCAATTTGCTCACCCAGTATCTCTGATAGAGTAATCTGTAAGCAATTTTTAGTGTCTTCCAACTCATTACACTGCCAGAAAATGTCTTCCCAATTACCTCTTTCTTCCCCATCACACCTCCAATATTTGCTGTCTACCTGAGGAAAAATTCTCTGGAGTCTACTTGGGGCATAAAAATATCTATGCAAACATTTCCAAGCAAAAATCCTAAACCTTCTAGATTTGGTTGCGTTTGTGGGTGACATACATATATCTCTCCATTGTTTCTTTGTGAATTGCTTATCCAGCCTCTGTTTCCAATCCTTTCTAACCTCCTCTGATTGAGTCTTATAATTATGCAACATTTTTATATGCTCTACTAATTATTCCTTTTTAACAGCAGCTACTGTTCTATATTCTACTATAAACTACTACTAGTGCTGTTCTTTCATTTGGGACCCCCCCCATTTCTTTCTTTCCCTTTGCTTATAATCTGATATCAATCCTAAATAGGGAGCAATCTCTAGCCTGCAGTCCAAATACGTACTTGGCCTCTTCCCATTCTGTTACCTTTCCCCCTCTAATTATTTACTCCCAGTACCTTGGTTCTTTGGACAGTTTTCTCCATTAAATTCCAGCCTTCTCTTGCCTACTGTCTGTATCCCTAATTGCAGTCATCCCTTTCAGCAGAATCTCCTTTCTCCATTCCGGTGTTGGTTTAGTTCTTAAAATACTTTCTGCTACTTTATGAATATAATATTCTGTATGATTATTGTTATTCTCTTTAAAGATCTACATCCAAAATCCTAGTCTCTCCTTATTTCTTGACCGCCCCGTTTCATCATCATCCCCTTTCCACTTAGAATTATAGGTTTCTGCTTGTGCTATGTATAGGAATCGTAACTGTGTAGCTCTGAAATACCCCTTCAAATTGGGTAATCCCAAGCCATCCTGTTCTATTGGTAGAATCTGCTTATCCCACTTGACTCTTGCCGTCTTCCCCTCCCAGATAAAATCCTTCAGTTTTTTATAGATTGCTACCCACAGCTTCTCCTCTGGTTGATATAAAAATATGCCTGACCTGTGTATAAAACTCAGGGGACAAAAACATTTTAACTGCTTGCATCTTACTATCCATATCCATATAACAGAGCCTTCAGTTTTTGTATTATCTTTTGTTTAGTCTCTTCCCACATATCCTTAGCTGCCACACCAGAATCATTTTTAATCCATACGTCTAAGTACTTCATTTTATCATGTCCTCATAAATATGGGTATTGCTGAACCATTTTCTGTGTGGGTACCTTTGTTTTAGCTTCATTAGTTCTGAATATCAAAAAGATTTGAAACTGTCTCAAAATGTTCCACAACAGTGAAATGTCCTTTTCTGGTTTTATCAGGTATAAAATAATATCATCTTCAAACAGAGCTAGCTTTTCTTGACTAACATATCAGTTATATCCTTGAATTTCTTAATCCTTCATTTGCTTTGCCAGTGGTTCTAAATATACTGTAAATAACAAAGTGGAAAGAAGACACCCCTGCCTGGTTCCTCTGCTCAAACAGAAATTATCAGAGACAAACCCACACACATTAATTTTCACCTACAATCCCTCTTATATCCTTCTAATCAACCTTATAATTTTATCAGGAATGCACAAGCTTTCATTGCCCTGCTCATAAAAACCCAACTTACTCTGCCAAATGCTTTCTCTGCATCAAGACCCACCAACAACAGTGGTATTTTCTTACATTCTGCTTCCCTCTAGACCACCAGTGTTCTGTTAATGTTGTCAAATGTTTGCCTCCCCTCCACAAAACCACATTGATCCATACCTATCAATTTTGGCATCACTTTTGCCATTCTTTTAGCCATTATAGACATAAATACTTTATAATCATGGTTTAGTATTGAAATGGGCCTGTATGACACTGGACCTGATAGGTCTTTACCCTCTTTAGGTATTACAGCTACCACCGTTTTCTTCCAGGATGTTGGTACTTCTCCTGCTCTTAAAATTCTGTTAAATAAAACCTTCCAGATTTTTATCATTTTTCTTTTCCTTCCTAGCTTCCAAACTTCCATAAGAATGCCATCTATTACTGGGAACTTTCCTGTGGATTGGTTATACATCACCATTTTTATCTCTTCTCCTATCCTGTTAGTAATGGAGCTTCCTCTACCTCTAACTTTGGCATATGTAATTCTTCCACAAACATTTCCAATTCTACCTTTTCTTGATTTCTGTATTTCTCTGCTTTATACAGACTTTCATAGAATTTCTGAAATATTTCTTATACCTCTACAGGATCTCTTATAATCTTCCTTGTTATATGCTCCCTAAGCTTGGTGACAGCCCTTTCTACTTTCTGTTGCCTGAGTCACTGTACTAAAAGTTTTTGTGCTCTAGAGTTATCAAAAAAAGTTGCTTAACAGCAATCTTTCTAAGGTCATGCATATTGTTGAGGTATTCCCTTATTTTCTCTTTAGCATTGTGCAGTTGCTCCTCTTCTTGTTCTGTGAGATTCCCCTCTTGTGCAATACTTTAACATTTGTTAGTCCCTTTAAATAATTTTCACTACTAGTTAACATCTCCCTTTCTTTTACTTCCACCCTATACTTAAACTCCACTTTAATTATATCCCACTCCCTAGCTATAGTTTCAGCAGAAAATTCTGTCTTCTCTAATAGCCCCTGAATAATTTCCACAACTCATTAGTTAAATTCCTATCTTTTCAACAGATAGGCAGGAAAGTGCCAGTGTTTAATTTTTATTTCATTACCCTGTGCTTTTATTTTAATTATTGGTGCATGATCTGAAATAGTTACTGGGTGCATATCAAGACTTTCAATTAAATGCACATAGTCCTGTGAAATGTAAATTCTATCTAGCCTAGCCCAGTTTTTGTATGTTGGGGAATAATATATAAATTCACTGTGAACTCCCAGTACTGAATTCACATCTTCCATGCCAAATATTGTCATAAATTTCTTCAAAATCTATCCTCCTTTGTTATATATTTCCTTCTGGGCTGCCCAGTCACATCTTCACTGTTGCAAATCAAATTCCAGTCTCCACTTATTAGTAATATGACTAACTGAAAGCTAATTGTTTCTCTCAGAATTTTCCTAAGCTCCATTATAGCAGTTTTAGGTGGAATATAAATGCAAACCAGTGTAATCCTCCTCCTCCCTTGCCAGTAGCAAGCCCCTTAGTACTACACATCTAACATTATCTTTTTTATCCTCTTCCATCACTACTGGAGCTCATCTTGCAATTAATATAAGTACTCCCTCTTTTCTTTTGTCCCAGGTATTCTACTGAATAACCATCCTGAAAACCTTTCTTTATCAAATTCACATGTTCAGTTCTTTTCAAGTGTATCTCCTATGGCATAAATATTTGCACTCTATGTTTTTAATATCGTTCACTACTCTGTCTTTTTTGTATTTATCTGTGAGACCATTGACATTTAAAGACATTACAGAAATCATCATTGTGTTAAAAAGTTATTCTTCTCACCTTTTATGTGTAACAGCTTTTTTAAGTGTCTGCTTCCAGCTTTTGTGTTACATGCATACAGGTTGAAATTTAATACAATTGTTTCTTGTCATATCCATTTCAGCCTATGTCGCATCTTATAAAACTTTTTGTTATATTGAAAGCCCTCAAAAAAGAAAAAAAACACCCTCAATATCCTCCTAAAACCTATCACTACTATCACACACAACTATATACATCTTCAAATACTGAAGTTTTACCCTCTTAATAGGAACAAGTGTCCCAGACTGACAGCCACGCTGACAGATGGGTTAACCTAAAAGAAAGGTTATCCATACTAAGACGCATAGCCTGTGCATATACGAAGTGCTGTCTGGTTTTGTCTTACCTTTATAGCTCTCCCAGATGGGAAAACACTTGAATGCTTTCAGAAAACATTATCTCCTAGCCATTTCTCTTTATCAGATTGTCTCCATGGAGACACGAGGACCAGATACAGAGTTATTATAAAGCATACATTTACTTGTTAGAAAATAGCTTTATAATATTCAAAGTTGTTTTTCTTTTACTTGCTTTCTCTTAAAACTTAATACTGATCAAGCTAAGGACCTTAATCCAGTAATTCCCCTATGCAATTATGAGAAAAAGGACATTCATTTTTCTTTTTCTTTTTAATACTCTTTTGACCAGACTTTTCTTCTTTTTTTTTTTTTTTTTTTTACATTGCAGTGCCTGCATTTGTTAAAACTGAACAAGGAGAAAGAAGAAGAGAGAAAGAAACAAAAAAAAAAGAAAAAGAAACAAAGACAAGAAAACAGGAGCACCTGTTTATATTAGTATCCCCATTACACTTACAAAATAACTGAGAAAACTTTATAGCATACAAAGAAAATCATGCACTATAAAAATATTACTATTAAGAAAAAAAAATAGTTTTACCTACAGTTAACTTTCTCCCTCCTCTTCCCCTCTCCTAAGTATTTTTCAGAACATTAATGACATATGAAGTAGGGCATATGATGTAGAGTCCCCTACAGGTTTAACAAAGTCAAAAAAGTCCAATATTTCCAGATTCTCTTGTTCTGTCATATTTCACAAATATAATTATTGCTTTGTAATCCCACATTTGAGAATTCCCAAGTTACTGGTTTTATTCCTGTTCCTCTCCCAAATCCTGTCTCTGCTTCATTTCCAACATACTCTCAATATTTCTAGACAACTCTTGTGCTTTTTTTCCTTTTCTAAAACATTTCCTGTTAAAACATTGAAAAAGGTTTCACTGGCAAATTCTTGCTGTGGTCTTTATTACCAGAAGAACAAGAGCAGGATCTCCTCCTGTTTCACAGCTCAATTTTTGTTGGACAAACTTTTGCATTTCCTCCTTAACATGTACTGCATCAAAAATGATTTTATCTGTCCAGGAAAGAATATTTTGAAGATAGCTGAGTGCAGCAGTTTGAATCTTATGCCTGCTTCTCGATATTCCCTGAATAGTGGAATTAATTTACTCCTCTTCTGCCTGGTGTACAGAGAGTACTCATTCTCCACAAACACTCTGCTGTCTCCCACCTTTAGTACTTTGTCCTTCTGATGCAGTTTTATCAGAATCAACTCCTTCTGCTGGTAGGACTGCATCTGTACTATTAAAGGTCAAGGTTGCTTTCTCATAGCCAGGTTTGGAAGCATATGCACAATGTGCCCTTTCACTTAATTCCTGTTGTGGAATACCAATCCAGTTGCTTATCTGTGCTTTCATAAAATTAACACAGTCTGTTCCAGCTTCTCTGGTACAGCAGAAATTCTCAGGTTTTCCCTACATGCTCTGTCCTCTAATTCTATTATTTTTTGCAACATCTCTTCTTGAACGTTTTCATATTTATCCAGCCTTTTCTTCATTTCACCCTCTTATTTTTCCAGTTATATCATTTCATCTGATTATCTGTTTAACACTTCCATTTTTTCCAGCCTTTTATTGTTTGAGTTGATATACTTCATCAGTGTTTTGTTTATTTTAGTCAGATCTATGTGCAGTTGCCTTATGCTTTCCTCTAGTTTACTGGAAGTCATATCTGGAGCTTGCACTGTTTTTTGTGGAACAGCTGCAGTACTTTGCCCATTCAGTGTTTTTCCTCACATTTTGTAGCTGATTTTCCTTCCGGACTTCTGTATTTCTTTTTTCCTGGCATCCAGGCAGTGCACATACTAGCCAGTTGCTGAAATTTACCCAGAAAATATATGTCCACTGGCTTTCTCTGTTGAGTTTCAGTTTTCACACTGGGAGAGCTAGAATTAAGTGGTTACTCAATGTGCAGCCATCTTGAAAGTCCCCCAAACGAGATATTTTGTTGCTTATTTAAGTTGACGTCAAATCAATATGGTTTATGTTTCCACAATTGGCGGTGTCTAGCTGCTCCCTGGACCCTTTCTGCTTATTAAGAAATACATGCCCATATGTTTTTATGACAAAGCATTCACCCACCTTTGGGGGGAAGAAGATACTAAGGCATGTTGACCCAGTATCATCTACACCTTGCTGCCAAAGTGCTGGAATAAATAACATTTTCTGAACTGTAACCAGCTGTGGTGTTATTTTCCTTCTGAGATTTACATTTTTTAATATTTCCTGTTTAAGTTATTTTTATATTACCTATACTTCACAAATAGGATTTGTATGAAGTGACATGATCACATACCCCATGAGTGCTCCTGCCCACTGAATGCTGATACCCCTCCTACCCCCTGTGTAAACCCATGTTTTTGAGACACTAATGATTCTCTCCAGCTTCTTCAAGAGGGCAGCACTCTACCACAAAAAAATTCACACACACAATAGTCGAGTTGGCTGTCATCTTCTTATGCTTACCCCATCTTGGCCAGTTCTAAATCTTGTCAGGTTGTTATTCAGTCCTGAGTCACTAGTATAGGTGGAGGCTCTGCCCTAACAGGAAAATAATCTAATTTTTTTTAGTCATAATTATACTCCTTATATTAATGAACATTAGAATTGTACAAATTTGGACCATGCCATGCACGTTTACCTACCTTTGCACCTGACATTTTTGCTATGATTATTGCAAATAGATACACAAAGACATCTATATTTATTTTGGTATTTGTACAAATCTGTGTACGTATATATACGTATATCTATCTATATATCTACACACAAAATATGTTTTATATTTGTGCATATCTATGTATCCTCACACACAGAGATAGTGTGTGTACACACATTTATTATTTATTTATTAACATTTGTTGACCAGGAAAGTCTGACTAGGAAGGAGCATATTTTCAGTGGAGACCCAGGGAGAAATGTTCAGGATGCATGCTTTTGAAGTGTGGGAAGAAACCGGAACACCCTGAGGAAACCCACGAGAACGCAGACAGGACATGCAGACTCCACACAGAAGGCACCCCAGCTGAGAATCGAACTGGAGAACCTCTTACTGTGAGGCGACAACGTTAACCAGTGCACCACTGTGCCACCCCAACACACGTCTGTTCATAGGTTCATAGATTATTACTAGGCTAATTGCCCTTGTGGATCATTTTAAGCCTAGCCAACTACCCCATGTGAGAATCAAACCTTGCACCTTATGTTTGCAAGGTAAACACCTTAACTATTATGCCAACATCCCACCCAATCTATCTGTTGTGTTTTGAATCAATTATTACTAAACTGTGTAGTCCCATTGAAAATTTTATAGTCAGTTGAAGACTGTACAGGTAACTGTTGTGTAAAAAGCATGAGACCCCAAATCTCCCGGAGTAGTAGCTTGGGTGTCTCTGTAGAACTTTTACACCATGATAATGTAAATGCACTAGTCAGATGTACAAAACAATGCTGAAAATTAAGTAAGTATTCTTTTAATCAAACTATTTGAAAGCTAATAAAATAAATAAATACAGCACACTGTATAAATAAGCTACATCAGTATTACTATAACAAAGCCCACTGAAAACTCAATGCATTAGGAGAAGTTTTCAGACCATATGCAGATTCAGTGATTGCATCCATGGTACTGTTTTCGTAACAAATATGGAATACATGGTATATTTACAGGTATAACAGTGAGGCGACATATTAAAATATGTATTTGCTTTATGCCATTGGGTGGCACTAATGCAATTTTATCAGTGTTTTCATGTATGTAAACTAAGGAACATTTGTGCCCAGTGTTACCAAAATGTTACAACCCATCATATGTTTGTTAGTATTCCCTTGTATATGTAGAAAGTACAGTTGTGTAACTAAATTTACCATAACAGTATATGTTTGAATACATCACTATTGTAGTAGCTATATGGGTCTTATCCTGCCAAGGACTGGATGTCCAGCTAGTACACAAAAAGCTTTTGGTCACCTTCCACACGTACCATATGTCTGATAAAGTTCAAGGGCATGCTGGTATAAAAGCAGACATACAGGTGTCAAACCGCAGAGCCTTCTTACTTCTCAGAAAAAAGGGAGGCTGAGGTACAGAAACAACCAAACCAGGATGCAATTGCGTACACGTATGTGCTAGCAAAATCAAGGCTTTGGTGTAAAAGGGGCCACATCCCAGTCAAAAATTAACATCTGCTGTTATGTTAAATTTAATGACACGACTGTACTATGTTCTTCATTAGATCACTGTTGTAGTAATATAGGGCGATATGGTATGACTGCCAAAATGTATGTCACCACAAATGAGGAAGAGGAAGATGGACATTAATATTGGATTATGATTGGGCCAGGGCTGCAACTTTGAGTTGCCATGGCATGTTTTTTTGGAATTGCCGTTTCTAAGATTTCTGTTAGAATGTTTTAAAGGGTTTTCTATAAAAGGGCCCAAAAATGGAAGGGTAATTCCTGTTATAGTCAGGAATGGGAGATCAAATTTTTTTGTTTAATGGCTCCATCACATATTTTCAAAACTTCAGCTGGTGAAGTACCAACTAGTGCTCCTTTGTCCAAGGGAGGATTAAGAATGTCTGACTTGTGACATATTGTGGAAGATTTGGGGCCGTAAACCATGCATATTTGTGCATAATTAACCCGGCTGCAGCTGTATGGGACACTGCATCTGCACCATTATATGAGCACTACAATGAGTTCCTAGTAACCTGAGTCACAAAGAATTATGTAAGTAAAGAGGATTTAGTGTCTGAAGGGGTTAACTCAGCAGTTGTCTTATTTATGTCAGCAGAAGTTGCTAGCAAATATTTCGCCATGTGAGCTTGACAACTGATTGTCTTAAACGCTAAGATTGAGGATATATAAACTTTCCCCCTTACCTTTCAAAGGCTTTTCCATCCTTGTCTGAAGGCACAGGATTATTGGCAGTTGGGTGTTTAGAAGTGGAATCCTTGACTAAAGAAATCATATGTGATATGCTAGGATATGATATATGAATTTGTGGGATTGTGGTACCCTGTTAGGATATTTGGAATTTAGAAGGATGACTGTTAGGAGAATTATATGCAGCATTAAATGTGTCCCCCAGAGCACCACTGACAGGAGGGATGGCCAAAGGCTTAAGGGTTTCCACCTAATATAGATCATAATATCTTCTTTTGAAACTCCTTAATTTCTTTTTCTTTCCATTAGAAGAGGTCCTTCTACCTGTGGTGTCTGAAGATAAAATTTCTACTACAAAAGAATCTGAAGAAATATTTTCCTCAGACTAATGATTCAGGAGAACATATCTAAGAGGCATATCCTAACCCAGTCACTTCAGTGTCAGACTTGGAGACCCTATCTGATGGTGAGGAAGACCTTTTCCTTTTTGATGAGATGAAGCAGGGCAAGCAGACTGTAATGACTGAAAAGCCTTAAAAACACTTCTGGCTAAGGGTCATAGATTAGTACTAAGCTAATTGCCCTTGTGGGCCATTTTAAGCCTAGCCAATTACCCCATGTGAGAATCAAACCCTGCACTCTGTAAGGTGAACACATTAACCATTATGTCAAAATCCCAACAAAGAATATAATTTCTTCTTAGACTGTTTTCTACATGAGGTTGAAGGAGGAAAAATATGTTTAATTTTTTGGCTACACTTTTGGGGAGTTTCCATAGACAAAGTCCGAGTTGCATCCAATGTACATCCTTCATTGCAGGAATGTGATGCCTCCTCCATCACCCAGCACTTGAAGAATACTATATGGCCCTTCTGAAATCACTGAGTGAGGTTCTCCCTTCTTGGTAATAGGTGTACATCTGGCCCTTGAGGATTTGCCAGACACCCGACTGTTAGCTGTGTCCCTAGGAGCAGCACCAGAGTGGTCAGAAGAGAAAGAGACAGATGGCCAGCGGAATCCAATAAGGTCACAGCAGAGTCATCCATCAGGGCCTGCAGAGAGTAGCAGACACTTTGTAAACCTCTCTAATAGTTTTCTTTTTCTTAGAATTCAGAAGGGGGATGTCAGAGGTACTAGTATTTGAGTCCGTAGTCATTTTCATAAGGCCATTATTTCTCAAGAAAACATATGACGGGAGCTAAACATACTTCTAGAGTAAAAGAGAAACAGATATTATACAAAAGGATGTTGTCCAACTCCCCTAAACAAAACAAGCAAGCAATGTGTGACTCAATATGGAATTTGCTTTTCACATATAAACATTCCTTTTCTCCTAGGCATAAGAAGCACCAGTATACAACTTTCTTACAAAAAAAGGAAGGAAAGTCCTCAAAGGGGTACTTATTTGCTCAAAACGTTCAACAAGCTCACCACCAAACCAATGTAGACACAACAAAAACGGAGACTAACTGATATATTTAATAACAAGAATGTTCTAAAGTTTGGTACCCATACATCCGCTTTTATATTTGCATTCGTTTGAGCTTTCTTCAAAATAGGGTGCATGTGGAAGGCATCCAAAAGCATTTGTATATTGCCTGCATGCCTGATGCTTGGCAGAACGCATCCCATACAGAGACCGAATATTGCAACTGTGATGTAATGATGGACTTTAGGGAAATGTGCATATTTAAAATTCTATAACATTTCATCATCTTTGCTATTTTTATGTAACAGTTGTTTTACTAATTGAGTAAGGAATTTCTGCCTCATCTTTGGCCTGAATTAACAAGTCAAAAACCAGGCCAAACATCCTCATTTACAGAGTCAATCTTTTCAGTGCTCTTGTTGTCAGATCAGTAACTGCAGCTTGGCTTTTATTTATTTTATTTTTAATAGTTGACCATTACAAGATCTAGAGTTCACCACATTCTCTCCAAGATCTGTTTTTGTCTTTCCTAAAACTAAAACTGTAATTGTAGATGACAGGTCATTACCTACTCAATTCAATGGAGAATGGGCTGGGGTGGAGCTGGCAGGGGCTAGGAATGGAGCAAGGGGGTACAAAATAGGTGTGTTGCCCCAGGTAGCAAACTACCGTGCTACAGCCATGCCCACTTGTGCAGCGATATGAGGATTCTGTTATTTTGCCAGCTGCCTTTAATATTACCTGTCCTACCATCTCTAACTTATTAATGCAGACAGAGCTAATCCCACTGTGGTATTTAATCATGCCTGTAGTACTAGTTATGTGGGTTGCCTTGTCTTATTGAAGCAGATGGCTCTTGAAAAGTAGACCACACACAAAGCATGTTTGATTGACTGTTAACTGAAATACTGAATTTGCAGTATTCAGTGCAGTGACTAAGTATAATAAGTGTAAGAAAGTCACTTCATCTGGACAAGACATTCAAAACTGCTGTTTTTGTTTAGCTTAAAATATTTTGTGATCATTTACAGTTCTATGGAGCTGCAATCTAGCTGGTGGTCAGGAATGTGACTTAAATAACTGACAGCTGGTAGTTACAAATGAACTGAAGTAATTCCAAACAGTGTTTCAGTTTAGGTCAAGCTTCATTCTAGCCCTTCTCTACTATCTTGTATCCCTCACATTTAAGTCTGTTTGGTTTCATAGTCACTTTACTGCTTCATGCATTCTATCACTTCCATAACATCATCCATGCCCACATCATTTTTTTACATCTGTTTGACCTTCTAACTACACATACTGCTTTTCTTGTAGCACTCTAGATCATTCTGTACGAGAGGCTTCTTTCCAAGAGGGGCCAACCTTCCTATGAGGACACTTATTCTTGGAAGCGAGAAACAAGCATCACATGGCTGTTATCCTTACCTGGTAAGGTTTTTTTTAAGGCTTCTACTCTCCAAACTACTTCATCATGTTGGTCATAGAGTGCACTGAAATACTATCTCCTTCTTATCCTCACTGCTAACTTATATCATGCTGTTTTCACACAGGCTTAGCCATACTCTTGTGCAGTTGAGGATAGCCTTCTGTACTCCACCAGAGGAGCATCCCAAAATCCCACTGCTTCACCCCAGGATTAAAAAGCTGTCCATGTGCTTTTCTTCCTTACCCCTCTATCTGCACATTGCTGGGTTTGATGCACAAATCTTGTCACCTGCATCAGTCAGGGTAAAACCTCTGCATCATTGTAGTTGGTTTAGGCACAGCTTTATTAATTCTCCAGAAACCCCACCACCATCCATTTGCGACAATAGGATGTACTGCCAGCCAAGTCAGGAGAAACAGGACAGTGGATCTGTAACATATGCCAGCACAGCAAGCTGGAATTTTGTAAATAATTATATCTCATATGTATGTCTAACTGATTTGTACAGTTGCTTGTTCTGAAAATGTACTTGTGATGTTTGCTTGTGTTAAAATGTATCAACAGTGTTCCTTGCTAGAAGGAAAAGAGATGTACATGCACATGCATTATTGTAACTGTTTAAATGTATACATTGTAACAGCATATACTGGAAGTGAATAGGTTAATCTTAATCCACCTTACTTTGCAAAGTATTCTTGAAATTAAATTACTTTATGGGTTAAGCTGTAAAGATGTTATCCCAGTTTTGAATGTTGCCAGAGACACAATGTCTATGCTGGAGAATAGTTGGTAGCTCCTGTGGGAAGAGTGAAATGGTTTTATAGTTTTATGACTTCCAAGAGATCTGAGCAAAGCTCTGTCTGTGTGTATGGTAACACATAGGTGCTAAAATCCTGTCAGCTTCTAGTGTTGGTGATAGCATGGGAAACGGAGTTGGATGGTCAGATGTGTGTGATGTCATTCTGTAAGCCAAAAATAATAATTAGATATTACTAGGAGTTTGCACTCAGCATTCTGCATTTTGCCTTGGATCTGACAACAAGGACCACTCACCCACATCATCTTGCCTTTTGGTAGTAAGTAACTTAACTAAGGAACAGTGATTCTTTTAGTTTAGTCAGGAAAATATAGAGAGATTAGACATACTGTTTTTCTAAAACTGTATGAAACTTTCCATCAGTGTTATTTTTAATATTCCATGTGACTGAAACTCTGGTATTTACTGTAAATAGATATTTGGTATATTTGTTATTTTATTATTATTAACTATATTTAAACTTTTCATTGTGGCTAGTCCTTTTCAGAAAATATTTAAGCTTTGAGAGTATTTGTACATATTTATTTGGTAATAAATCTGGCCACTCCTGAAAGCCTGGCTGTTTGGTCAACATTACTATTTGTATATTTCACTCAATTGGATACCTTTTTAAGAGTCTTATAGTAACTGACTGATGCCAGTGAATTTACCTTATAGTCTGGACAAAGTTGGTACAGCAGGTAATCTGTGCCAGCCTTTCCTAGGGGTGTGTGTGAAAATTAAATCTCAAAGAGTGTGTGTGTGTCAGCTACTTGAGGCAGGGACATGAAGCACTGAGTTCACAGTGCCATTGGGGATCCTTATTAGGGATCTGGGGAGAGACAGATATACACCCAGACCCTGGTCTGAGTGTGTGCCTTTGTGCTCTTAAGGGAAATTGTGCTTGATGCGCTGAAGTCTGCATCTGGAAATACTGAGTGTATCCATTTGTATTCCAAGTGACCATCCCTCTCCAGTGTCAGTGGTGAGGATTCAGGCTCCTTGATTACTGGCCAAGTGTGGGGAAGTCACCCCATTCATAGCTGTTTTGAGTGGTGATATTTAGCCTCCACCTATTACCCCCCAAGACTTATCTCAATTCCCATTGTCAGTCTCTTGCTTCAAGTACCACTCCATGTTTCTTTCCCCATCTTTGTTTTGCTTTACATGGTGGATATTCACATTTTTATGTTATCCATTCTTTAGTAATGGTCCCTAGCACCCCAGCCACTTACTGTTTTGTTATCTTTAAGCTTATGTCAGCAGTTTCACCCTCACTTGAGCACCAGGGATCCCCTAACTATAACCCCTTATTCCTCTGCTATGAATTTTAAGCAATCCTTCTCACAGCTTTTCAAGTAACACTGGTGCATCACATACGTTTGCAGTGTTACCAACCTCTACTCATTCCTGTCAACCATGTCCTTTCTGGTATGGTAGAAATTCCCATTACACATCCTAAACTTTAAGTGAATATGATCTAGGAAGTGATGACAGATTCTTGTGTCACAAAGTTATCTGCTCTGGAATGGATGTAAAGTGGGAAAGGCTGGAAGGGGTGCAATCTGAGAAACCATGTCTGAAGTTTAACTCGCTTCTGTTTTCATCCTACTAGGTTAGCAAAGCTAATGAAACCCTGCTTTCATTCATTCTCTGAATACCCACTTAAATAATTTCAAGGTCATTGGGGTGGCAGAACTTGAAGTCAATTTTCATTCATTATTTTTACCCACTTGACTCATTTCAGAGTCACAGGGGACCAGAGCTTATATCTACATTCACTGGGCACAACATAGAGATACTATTCCTGCACACAATGCCAGCCTATCACACAACATGCACACACTCACTTATTCAAGATGACACATATACTTACAGACACTTAGCAGAGTGGGAAATTCACCTACAGAATGTCTTTGGGACCGTGGAAAAAATGACTATCCAGAAAAAAAATGTCTCAGACTAGCTCAAATGTAAACAATATATACTTCTGGATTTTAGCAGTCTTTATGCAAACACTGAATATAACTATCTTCTGATTTTTCAGTGCCATATCAAGTCAGTCAAGCTTGTGAAACATATAGCTGTCAGAACTTTAAGTCAATTTACATCTCACATTAGCAGCGATGTCTGTACACACATGGTTAACATCTTACTTGTATGGTGGCACCTCAGTCGCTCACTATGTCCTATTGCTGCACAGTAATAATGATATTAAAATATGAACCCTTTGATTATTGAGGAGAAAACACTAGATAGTTAATGTAAGCATCAAATCAATACACTTGCAAAAACAACAAAAGCAAAACTTGGTATCAAAATCCTGATGCTAACATTACCTGTGAGCATTTTTTTTCATCTACTCAGCTATTTTCTTACTGTATAAACATCTCATCACAATAACATTATTTAATAATTTCCAATCAGTACCATTAAAGAAACTTTAATTTTTACAAATGGCCGGTACTAATACCTTCATGTTTAGGTGATATGGTACCCATAGCTGCATTCTATATTGCTTATATTTGTTTACTGTTGAATATAACTGAATTTCCAGTAATACAAAAATGAATAAATAATACTGTTTTTTTAATGTAATGACAGACAGTGTGTTTATCTCCACAGATTGTCTGCTTCCTTCTCCAGTCTTTCTGAATTGGCTGTTTTTACCCTTGAGGGGATCACATTTAAATACTGCTTCAGATTATCCAAGAGTAACTATCAAAACAAATGAAGAAAGAATGGAAAAGTGAAAGCCTAATCACTGGAAAAAAAAAAAAAAAAGACAGAAAGCTTTATGGGACTCGCTCTTAAATGAACTGTGCTGAAGAGATTTTTTTGTTCAGGTTTTATGAATTTAACCTTAATAAAGTTTCATTTCAATCATTGATAAATACATTCCTGACTGACTAAAGGAAAGTAAAAAATGAGGCAAGAGGAAAGGAAGTTTTTGATTTGCAGAATTAGCACTAGAAAAACGGAGATGGGAGAAGGCTCTTAGGTCTAACTGTTGGCTCAGTTCAGAACTGATGTAATAATAAAAAGTGGTTGTCTGTGTTAGTGGCTACTGTTCCTGAGCTGGAAACTACACCACTGAGACTTTCATTTGTAGAATTTGGCTACATCATGACAACAGACTAATCATTAGGTTCTTGTTCAGTTTTCCATTTACTCCTATTTGCTATTTTTAGTTTTTGGCTTCCTTAGTAATACAGAGTTTTTTCCATCAGTATATTTATTTCATTTTTATTGACTAGGAATGGAGGTTAAGCAGCACAGACATTAGCCAGACATCTGTGGTGCAGTGCTGGACATATCCACCAGTATAAACAACTAGAGTTTAATCGAGTTAAGTAGTGGCATCATTGATAAAATTATTTGATTAAGACATTGCCCATCTATCTATCTATCTATCTATCTATCTATCTATCTATCTATCTATCTATCTATCTATCCACATGTATGCACTCTTTTTTTCAAAATGTACCACAAAACTAGAATGTTCGTATTTAATCTGCCACATGGCAGGGTGATGGGACCTCTCTTTAGCATGTTACCCACAAAATACGTCTCCCCTAAATACCACAGTATTTCCATTATTACTGTGGTTCAGTGCCTGTCAGAAATTATGGTGTGAACCTGTGTTCAGTGCTGGGAATAGAAATGACAACCTTAATGCAGAAGAAGATGATGTACTATATAATGAACCACAATGATGTCAGTTGTTCGTGCGCTTATATTTGGTAAAATTGTTGGTCCTTGCTGAACATTTCAAGCCACTTTTCATCAGATGTTGTATCTCCTTTTCAATAAATAAATTAAATCTATCAAATGTATATGGCCCTTGTAGTTTGCAGTCCCACCATCTATAGCCGTATGCAGAATAGGATAGCATCTATGAGTGAATATGAAAGGTGTTCTTACTGCAAACAGATAGTTATAGTTCAAGCATTTTTAACTTCACATAAGGCTTTTTAGGCAGATGTGTTTCTCGTGGTAAAACTTTGAAAATAAAATGTCTTGTAACTGTAGTTAATGTGTTTCATAGCCCCCAGAACAATAACTTGATATCAGACCATGTTGAGCATTAACAGTTGGGCCATGATTATCATGTACGCTCATTTACACAGGCACAGATTTAACAACTGTTCAGACTTTTTTTACAGAGTGTCTAGATATTTGCCTCATATTTTTGATCTTTTCCTAATAACATTTGTGTTTTTCTGTTAAATCAGTGAAAATTGAAGTCACTAAATATTGACATGCATTTGAGTTTCAGACTTCATGTCCTTCAGAAAATGCATGCTAGTACAAATCCTTTTATTCAAGCAACTGTCGACATTTATAAGTGCAATGTTTAAAATATGCCCCTATTTTTGGGCCTTTGTACCCCCAGTATTTTAGGCTTGGTCCACATTTCTTGTGTTAAAAAGTTGAGAGGTATGCCCTCAGACAATGCAAACAAATAAAAAAAAATACAAAAACATTGTTATTTGCAAACCCTCTGCACCGCCCGACATGGGGGGGGGGGAGCTATGCCCACACCGCCTGAAAATTATATATACTACTACTGAGACCACACAGTCCCTGGGGAAGGGGCATATTCCCCTACCCCAGTGATTGTTGATCATCCATTTTGTTGATCAAATAGATGTCAGTATTTGGAGAGTTTGATAATTTTCACAGTTCCCATAAATAAATATAAATATATATATATATATAGTTGTCTTCTATGGGATTAAACATTCTTAATGTATTTAGAAAATGGAATTAAGAAGTTCAGACATGTAGAATACTGAATGCCCTAAATATCAAACCCCCTGCACAGCCATAGTAATGAGTACTAACCTAGCACTGCTGCTACACAAGATACACACAGACATACACTAACAACACTACATCTGTCCCCTTACATAACCATGACCCTAACCCTAAAATACGCACACTCGCACAAAAACATACAAAACCTATCCCTGACCACCACACACACACACACACACATGCACAACCACTTTCACCCTCTCCAACCCCACTCACCTTTCTTGCCTGACCCACCCTGAATTTTGCACACAAATGTATGCACACTCTCACCTTGTCCAACCCCATTTACCATTCTTGCCCGAACCCCACCCTAACTCTCACATAAATGCACACACACTCACGCTCTCCAACCTC
The DNA here is from genome assembly GCF_019279795.1 of Protopterus annectens. Classification (NCBI taxonomy): domain Eukaryota; kingdom Metazoa; phylum Chordata; order Ceratodontiformes; family Protopteridae; genus Protopterus; species Protopterus annectens. The sequence continues at coordinate 1,669,662,753 of NC_056732.1, forward strand.
ACTCACCGTTCTCACCTGACCCCCACCCTAACTCACACACACATGCACAAACACTCTCGCCCTCTCCAACCTCACTCACCTTTCCTGAAAAAACATTCCTTCAGCATCTTGACTGTTCAGTTATCCATAGGTTTGCAATAAAACACCACCCCTAGCATTTGTCACCCAAACAGATGTTCAACAAAATGCAGGGGACCTATCGATATATAGATATATATATAGATAAAGATATCGATCTATCTATATATACATATATATATGGATTCCATACATTTGGTCGAATTACACTTAATCGAAAATGATACCAGGCATTTCACTTCACTGAAAGCTCACTTGGTCGAAGTTCATTTGGTCGAAAATGGAATATAGCCCCTGCCCCACTGCAGTGCAACCCCGGAGTGAGAATTTTAATGTAGTCACTATTCTAAGAAGGTATATCCATTAGAAATGCATTGATATATATATATATATATATATATATATATATATATATATATATATCTTTAGTAAAAACTATTGGCGTAATGTGGGGGGGGGCTGTGCCCCCCACACCCCCCTTATTTAATATTCTTACTCCAGAGTTGCACTGCAGTGGGGCAGAGTCTATATTCCATTTTCGACCAAATGAACTTCGACCAAGTGAGCTTTCAGTGAAGTGAAATGCCTGGTATAATTTTCGACTAAGTGTAATTCGACCAAATGTATGGAATCCATATATATATATATATATATATATATATATATATATATATATATAAAATATTCTAAGTGTAGAACACTGAACAAGCAAACTGACATTATTAGTAGTAAATATATGAAGAAACATTTTATAGTAAATGTGTTTTCTGGCAAATAATGTAATATTTTATGAACAACCCATGTTTTCCAATACTCAGGCAATCTGTATATGGAACTTACTGGCATTTCTTCCCAGAAAAATGGAAGAATCTGTCTATCCTTATTTTAACTTGAGAAAAGTCATGTCATCTATTCTTTTCCAGTGCATTTAGACATCAGTATGCATGCACACACACACACACATGCGCACACAGACACACACACACACACACACACACACACACACACACACACACACACACAGACACACACACACAGGCTAACAACTTCCAGCTGGTGAACTCACTTTTTTATAGACTGGCATTTTAATAATTTTACTGTCCTATTTAGCAACTAAACACCCTTTCCATGGCAAAAAGCAAACACTAATACTAGAGCTTGTGTGAACATCAGTGCATATTCTGGGATTTTTATAGGAAATACAATGTGACCATTTAAGAGAAATACTTAGTTGAATGCAGATTACTCTAAAAATGCATTGAATTCTGCACAAGAAAGCCAGTACAAGACAACATTTGGAAGATCCCTCTGCTCTGTTACGTAAGTCAACAGAAGCGTCCCTCCTCAGTCACGTTCGATCATTTCCAGGTAAGAAGGAGAAGCCCTATGCTTAGACTATGTTCATACTGCACATATAATTTTTTTTTAATATAACAGAAAAAACTCTTCCTGTTTACTTATTGTGGGTTTTAACCTCCATCAAAAACCTGAATAGAATCCCTTTGCTGTGATACAGATATTACCCAGACTCTTCACTCCTAGGGGCAGTGTCTGGTGCCCATTCATTCACTGACAATCTAGAAATGAACAAAAATAAGTAAATAAACAAGCTTCCTTTGCAAACTGTAAGTACAGCTCCTCCTTGTCTAGTCATTACAGTCTCTCAACTTGCTCCGCACACATACTGTCTACTGTCTCACATGATACTGAGAGGTCCCCAGTCTACTGGTATGAACTCCCTGAAATAAAGAAATCACTTCTTAACCAAAAATCACATTTCAGTGTGTGACAAACTCCCCTCTTACTTACTATGCCTTCATACCTCACTCCTGTCCGAACTCCTTCAAAAGTCCCAAAATAAATAAACTGAATGGCCGGCAGAACGGATTAACACATACCAAGCCTGAGATTCCATTTCTCAGAATATTGTCTTTTCTCTGAGGTATGTCGATCTTAGAGTTGGTATATATAACTTTGAGGATAGGGTGGTAAGGGCTTGTCCCCTGTGAAAAGAAGTTTTAGGGAGTAGAGCAATTTTTGACATATGCTGCTCTTCTGTGTTTTTGGTCATTTTTTTTTTTTGACTTGTTGGCACTCAACATTTTGACTGCCGACATTTCAATAGGAAGAACCGTTTGTGACTGCAAGATATGTATATTATTTTTTACTGATACTTCCTCCTGAGCTTCCACTGACAATGAGCCAGAGCCCAAATGGCAGCCCTGTAATCAAAACACCCATAAATAATCTAGACATTACTTGTGATTTGGGTCCTTATTTTCCACATGTAATGAGGGCTACAAAAATCTGCTCAGCTCACCTTAAGTAAGGCTTAACATTAATGGTTTGTGAATGGCTTGCACTAGCCAAGCAACTCACCGAAATGCAAATGTTTGGTTAATACAAATTTAATGTAGAAACTGTCTCCATACTATAGAGAGAGAGAAACTGACTGCAACTCGAGTTACTCAGGTTTAGTTAGTGGGGACATTTCCTATAGAGCCAGCAGGGAGATAGCAATAAGCAGCATTTGTGTCAGCCCTGAGGATTCAGCCACATAGAGGTAGCTGTTTACATACCATACTCTTATATCACCCCCTAGCCTAATTCACCTATATCCCCTTACCCCCCTCCATTCACACAGCTTCAATCAGCTTGCTACTCTTATGTTATAATTCCTTTGCTGGTAACTCAGTCTCTTTATTTTTCCTAGAGTAGCGGTGTTGTTTGTTTTGTATGTCTTTGCCAGTAAATCATTGTCTTTAATTTCCCATAGCAAGTATAGTAATTTAAAAATTAAAACATTACTAGGACACACTCCCAAAAAATATGTTCCCAGTTGCCTCTTTCTTGCCCGTCACACCTCCAACATTTGCTATACACCTGAAGAAAATTCTTTGGAGTCTACTTGGGGAATAAAATACCTATGTAAACACTTCCAGGCAAAGATCCTAAATATTTGGACTTTGTTGCATATTTGGGAGATATACATATATCCCCCTGTTGTCTCTTTCTGAATTGTTTATCCAGTCTCTCTTCCCAATCCTTTCTAAGCTCCTCTATTTGATTCTTATAATTATCATGCAATATTTTCTATGCTTTATTAATTATTCCTTTTTTAATGGCAGCTTCTGTTCTAGATTCTATTAAAAATTCTACCAGTGCTGGTCTTTCATTTAGGAGCCCCCTATTTCTTTCCCTTTGCCTATATTCTGATATCACTCCTTGCTAGGGAAAGCAATCTCTAACCTGCAATCCAAATAAATTCTTGGCCTCTTCCTGTTTTGTTACCTTTCCCTTTGTAGTTATTTGCTCCCAGTACTTTGGCTCCTTTGCCCGTTTTCTCCAACAAATTCCACCCCCTCTTGCCCATTATCTGTATCCCTGACCACAGTCATCCCTCCATTCTCGTGTTGGTTTGGTTCTTAGAATACTCTGCTATTTTATGAAAATAATACTCAGTATGATTTTTGTTGTTCTTAAGTGTCTGCATCCAAAATCCCAGTCTCTCCTTAATTCTTGAGCTTCCTCCCTGTGTCAGCATCATTCCTTTCCACTTTGAATTATAGTTTTCTGCTTGTGCTATGTATAAGAGCCTTAACTGTGTTGTTCTAAAATACCTCCTCAAATTATGTAATCCTAGTCCACCTTGTTCTATTGGTGGAATCAGCTTATCCCACTTGACACATGTCTTCCCTTCCCAAATAAAATTCTTCAACTCTTTTTAATTGCTATCTACAACTTATCCTATGATTGATAAAAGTATGCCTGACCTGTGTGTAAGATTAAAGGGACTAAAACATTTCAATAGCTTGTATCTTAGTATCCATATCCATATAACAAAACCTCCAGTTTCTCAATGTTTGTATTATCTTCTGTTTAGTCTCTTCCCACACATCCTTAACTGCCACCAAAGAGTAATTTCTAATCCATACTCCTAAATAATTCATTTTATCATATCCCCATAAATATGGATATTGTTGGACTAAATCATGTGTGGGTACATAATTTACTGCTATTGCCTTTGTTTTAGCTTCATTAATTTTGTATCCTGAGAAGATTTGAAACTGTCTTAAAATGTTCCACAACACTGTAATGTCCCCTTCTGATTTTGTCATGTATAAAATATCATCTGCAAATAGAGCCAGCTACAATACCAATTATATCCTTGAATTTCCGAGTCCCTTATTTTCTTTGCCAATGGTTCTAAATATAATGCAAACAACAAAAGGGAAATCAGACAACCCTGCCGGGTTCCTCTATTCAAGCACAAATTATCGGAGAGGACCCCACCCACTTTAATTCATCTCTGCGATCCCGCATATATTCTTCTAATCAGCCTTATAAGTGTGTCAGGGGAAAGCAAATGCTTCCATTGCCCTGCTTATGAAGTCCCAGTCTAGGCTGTCAAATCCTTTCTTTGCATCAAGACCCACCAATAAAAGTGATACTTTCTTACATTCTGCTTCCCTATGGATTATCAATGTTCGGTTAATATTGTCAAATGTTTGCCTCCCCTCTACAAAACCACACTGATCCATATCTATCAATTTTGGTAGCGCTTTTGCCATTTATAATCATGGTTTAGTATTGAAATGGGCCTGTATGAAGCTGGATCTGATGGATCTTTACCCTCTTTAGGTATTACCGCTACCACCGCTATCTTCCAGGATGCTGGGAATTCTCCTCCTCTTAAAATAGCGTTAAACAAAATCTTCCGGATCTTTATCAGTTTTTTCCTTCCTAGCTTCCAAACTTCCACAGGAATACCATCTATTCCTGGGGATTTCCTGTAGATTTGTTATGCATCACAATTTTTATCTCATCTCCTCCTATCCTGTTAGTAATTGAGCCTCATCTGCCTCTCACCTTGACATATTTAATTCTTCCATAAACATTTCCATTTTTACCTTTTCTTGATTTCTGTATTTCTCTGCTTTATACAAATTTTCATAAAATTTCTGAAATATTTTTAATATTTCTACAGGGTCTATTGTTCTATTCGTTGTTATAGGCTCCCTAAGCTTGGTGACTTCCCTTTCCACGTTCTGTTGTCTGACTTGTTGTGCTAAATGTTTTTGTGCCTTAGAATTATTATCAAAAACAGTTGCTTAGCAGCAATATTTTTAAACTTGTGCATATTATTGAGGTAATCCATTATTTTCTGTTTAGCATTCTGCAGTTGCTCCTTTTCTTGTTCTGAGACATTCCCCCTATTTTGCAATACTTTAACATTTGTCAGTCCCTCTAAATAATTCTTGTTACAGTTTAACCATATCTTCCTTCCTTTTATTTCCAACTTGGCTTTAAACTCCACTTTAATTTTATCCCACTCCTTAGCTATGTTTTTAAGAAGATAATTCTATCTTCTGTAGTAGCTCCTGAATTAATTCCACAACCCATTCCTTAAATTCCTCTCTTTTCAAGTGATAGGTGGGAAAGCGCCAGTGTCTCATTTTTATTTCATTACCCTGTGTTTTTATTTTATTTGACCTGGCCAAAGCTTTTGATACAATACCTTACTCAGACATTATAGACAAGCTCACTAATTTTGGTATAAACCCTTTTATCACCCCCCACTGGATAGCCAACTGGCTCACTGATAGGACCCAAGAGGTCAAAACAGGTAAGGCCACCTCCACCAAGAGACCAGTCACTAGTAGAGCCCCCCCCAGGACTCTGTACTGTGCCCGCTCCTTTTTGCCATCTATTTCTCTGAAATGGAAACAAATGCTGAAGGTTTATGGTTTATTAAGTTTGCAGATGATTGCAAGTTGGGGTTATCATCAACTCCCCTGCAGTTACTAGCATTCTTCAAGAAGATCTATCTGTGACTAATAAATGGTGCCAAAGCCATGGTCTTAAGCTCAATGCTAAGAAATGCATAATTGTACCCTTTGGGAAATCAACCTTTCCAGCTAATTACCATGTCAATAATACACCCCTAAGAGTTGACCCAGTGGTTAGGGATCTGGGTATGCACTATGCATGTACACAGTAGCCCTACCTTTGACTACCACATAGCCACAATGGTGAGAAAATCCTTTTGTGTTGCACAACGTATAAGAAAGGGCATGGCATCTAGGTCCATAGAGGTCATTATCCCCCTGTACTGTGCCCTTATCAGACCAATTATAGAGTACAGTGCTCCTACTGATAAGTACCTGACCAGGCATATGCAGCAGCTAGAGCAGTGATGGCAGACTTTTTGGGCTCAACACGTCAAAAATTCAGAAAACGCCTATCTTGACTCTGCTGGCATGTCACCCCCTACCCCCAGAGCAAAAGAGAAACAATTCTTTACATATTCATTTATTTATAATAGGGCTTAAAATACTGCACCAAAAATTTACCCTACTTTTAACAGTAATTTTGAATTGAACTGAAAAAATATGGAACACATTCCATTTGATTTGATTAACATCAATTAACGACTTTTTGTTGTTGAGTTTTAATAGATAAGTGCAGGGTCACATATTTCTTGTATTTTTGTTCATTCAGTTTCTTTGGCAACTTGGGTGCTGGTGAACGTTGGTGCGTCACCCAAAACATTGTGGAGTGTCACCTTTGACACATGTGTCATAGATTCGCCATCACTGAACTAGAGTGACCTTAGACGTTCCTTATAAAATGAATACAAGGTGTAACAAATGTGCCTTATGCAGAAAAGCTCTTTCCCTCTACTCAGTCTCCTATATATTGCTGAGAGGTGATCTATGCCTGGCTTACAAGGCATCAGCAAACCCCACACTTATGAATCTCCTACATATTCGTAAGTCAAAGACTACCAGAAATACAAGGTCTAGGGACCTGAATTTTGTCAGCAGCATAAACAGAACATGATGCAGAGACAGATATGTGTCCCATAGACTGCCCCTTCTATGGAACAGGCTTGCCATCCATGTGAAGCTGAATTTGTCAGTTTAAGCATAACCCAGACCAGTGGATGGGGTATAGGAAATTTACCCCGGGCCTGGCACTCATGTCCCTTATGGACAAAGGCAGCTTATAAATGCCTGACCCTCAAAATCCTGTTTCGATGTAAGAAATCATTATTCTTTCAGGAAAACTTGGCTAGACTTAGAAAGGCCCCTTGGGCCATTAGCCTGGTCACAGTCTATGAATCTATGAAATGATAAGGAGAGTGTAATTTAAAACTGAAGGCACCTGGGATGAAGCAGAGTATAGACAGGGCAGTTGTCTGGGGGGAATCACAAGAAGCTTTAAATTAAGAGAGAAGGGAAGGAGGGGTGAATGAGGGGAACGGAAGTCTGATTGACGAGGACAAAGCTAGAATCAGAAGGACTATGGCCACCTGGACCAGAGTTTGTGACAGAAAAATGCTAAAGAAACTGAAAAGTAAGGGGTACAAAACAGTGACGAAACCAGCACTTATGTATGATACAGAAACCTGGGCACTGAAGGCAGAGCAGTTCAGGAAGCTAGAAGTGATGGAGATGAAGTACATGAGACGTGTGGTGGGAATACACCCCGAAGGACAAATGAAGAAACTGTGAAATCAGAGCTGAAGCCAAAGTAACTCCAACTGTAGAAAAGGTTAAAGAGAAAAGATTACCGTGGTTCAGGGATATGTATACGAAAGCAGAAGAGGATGTTGTAAAGAAGATTAGGGAGAGACAGGAAGAAGGCAAGAGGAAACAAGGATGTCCAGCAAAGAGCTGGATGGATTGTGTGAGAAGACATGTGACAGTCAGGCATGACTTTAAAGAAGGTAGGAGAGCAGGACTGAATTGAAAGAAATGGGACCAGCTGACACAACACTCCAACCCCATGTAGAAAATGGGTCAATGAAGATGAGAAACTATAAGTAATCTGATTGTATTACTTATTAACTACATATACCTGTGACTGTTAACAACTTTATTAAATTAGCATTTAAGACACTGCTGCACACACATTAATAGAAAAGAAAACAAACCATAATAACATTTTTCATTTACATACATTATATATTTATGTTACCTTTCTTTTTAATAATCATAATTTATTCCACCATTAAATAAATTGCTCGATTCCCGCTTTCCCTTATACCTCACTCCTCCTCTTGAATATTATTCTGCATGTATTTTTTTCCACAAATTCTACTTATTTCTGGGCAATTTGCAATTTGCTCCTTCCCTTTTCTAAAGATCCCACTTGCAGTTTGTTTATCTCTTTCACAATATTCAGTACTTCAATTACAGATGGCATAGATTTTAATTTACATTTTCTAGTACTTGCTTTTTTGGTACCCAGCAGAATTAAACTTAATAATGCCTTAGTATATGTAGTTAATTCAGATCCTGTATCCTAGCTCAAAATAATAATTTTCTTAGTTACAGCCATTTGCAGTGGTAGTGCTGTGGTAGCGTTGTCGCCTCACAGTAAGACGTCCTGTTCGATTCTCAGCTAAAGCATTTTCTGTGTGGAGACATGCATGAATGGGCGTACCTTCGTTGAAGGTTGTACGTCAGAGCTGGCAACTCGGTACGTAAAAATCTGCTGCCAATCATTAGCAGACCGGAGTTCCGCTGTGGCGACCCATAACCGGGAAAAGCCGAAAGATACAACAACAACAGCAACAGCCATTTGCTCCCCCAACATTTCTGATAGAATGCTCTATAAGGAGTTTTTTTTAAAATCTGCCAACTCTACACGCCAAGAAACATACATGTTCACCTCTCTGTTTCTCTCTTTCCTGTCACTCCAACAGTATTTGCTATTTCCCTAAAATTTCTCTGAAATCTACTTAGGGTATAAAAATACCTACACAAAAAACTTGAAGCAAAAATCCTAAATCGTCTGTACTTTGTTGCATATGTGGAAGCCTTACAGATGTCCTGCCATTGTTCCTTTGTAAATTGGATTTCCAGGTTCTCTTCCCAATCTTCTCTTATCTTTTCTGATTGATTGCTATAGTTATTATGCAGTGTTTTATACATCCTACTAATTATCCATTTCTTAAGAGCAGCTTCCTTTCTAGATTCAACTAAAAACTCTACCAAAGCTGGTCTTTCTCTAGCACTCTTGTACACCTTTCTCTTTGCCTGTGCTCTTAAATCAGTCCCTGGTGGGGATGGTAGTCTCTAGCCTGCAGTCCAACTTCTGCTTGGCTTCATTCCTTGCTATTACCTTTCTCATTCTAGCTATCTGCTCCTGATACCTTGATTCCATTGCTAGTTTTCTCCAGGAAATTATAATCACCTCTTACCTGTTTTCTATACCTTTGTTGGAGTCATCCATATTGGCAAAATCTTTCTCTATTCTCTTGCTGGTTTTGCTCTTATTTTACTTTCTGATGCTTTATATATATAATATTCTATATGATTGTTGTCATTCTCCATAAGGATCTGAATCCCAAATTCTTCTCCCTCACTTCTCAGACTCTCTACCTGTTTCATTATAAGCAACCTTTTCCACTTTGATAACCTTCTGCATGTGTTATGTATATGAGCCTTTACTTGTCTTACTGGAGCTTTTCTCCCTGGATGTCTGCTTAAAATGAATACCATTGTCCAGCTGGACTTTTCCTGACAAACAAATGACAATAAATAAATCAAAGGAAAAAAGTATGTGGGAAAACAAAAGGCTTGGGTGGGTTGAGACATAACTTCTCACCATCCTTGTGTTATAGTCTCTCTTTTAACATAACAACTTGTAAATATTCGTTAATTTTATCAGTGTTCTGATTATTACCAGTTCTGTTTTTATTGTTATCACCATAATTTTCTTGCTAGAAGAAATAAAGTTTGTGTGAGGTAATATCAGCTTTATATAGCAACATGTGCCAGCCAATGATCGTGGTACTCCAGTAGATGACAAACGCAACTTCAGACAAGCAGTACATTGACAAAATAGACCAGACAGCTGACATCAGTGAATAGAAGCACAGTTGTTTTATTGTTACACATTCCTTCTGTTAGGTGTTTTCAGTGGCGAGCTGTTGTTTATTTATATACTGCATGTTTATTTTTGCATCATATATTTGCATACTACAAAGACAAAAACAGCTATTAGAAAATAATTAAAACCACTTGTATTTGCTTATAGTGAAACTTTACAATTCTCTTTAAGATCTATGATGCTTTTTCTAGTCACCTGTAATTAGTTATAGATGTGACAGAGGGAGGTACTGCCAGCACAGCTAGCTGGAATTTTGTAAATAATTATATGTCATTTGTGAATATCAACACGATTCATATAAGATGTTTGTGTTACAAATGTATCAGAACTATGTGTCATATAAGATGGTTTGTACAGACGTATGCTGAAGAGGTATTTTACAAAGTGTTTGAAAAGTATCCACAGTGTACCCTACTGGAATAGAGCAGAAATGTACATACACTATTGTAACTATTTAAATGTATATAACCAGAATACAGGATGTTAACTTGCACAACTTCAGAAAAATAGCTGAAATTAAATTACTTTATGGCTAGGCCATAAAAAAAGATGTTGTCTTTCAGTTTCAGTGCAGCAAGGAGAAACAATGCCTAAAACTAAGGAGCTTTCTATATTGTCTTGGAAGTGTTTTATTATTTTGACTTCCACCGTTTGGCAAAGATCTGATGAAAAGCCCCATGTGTATGTATTTTCACAGGTAGATGCTAAATACTGCCAGATTCCAGCAGTGAGGGGTTGCACTTGGGATAGAGCCAGATGACAAGAAATTATGTCATTCTGCAAGTAATCCAGCAGTAATATTTGAAATATTAATTTGAGAGGTTTCTGAGAGAGACTCAGCATTCTGTAGTATGTCTTGGACCTGACCAGAAGACCCATTCACCACACATCTGCCTTGCTCTGAGTAAGTCTAGGGAACAATTTAATTCTCTTAGATATAGTCAGGAATATAGCAAAGCTTAGCTTAGATATTTTTCTTTATTTATTTGAGACTGTCCTGTAATGTTGTTTTAAACATTTCCTGTGATTTTGAACACTGATGTCACTGTAAATATGCATTTAGTATTGTTTTGTTCTTTTATTATTTATTATTATATATATGTAATCATTTCATTGTGGCTGATCTTTGTAGAGATATTTAGGTTCATAGGTGTGTAGTAGGCTAATGGCCCTGGAACCTTTACAAGCCCAGCCTATAGAAGTGCCCTGGCATTGTGCCACCCAATGTTAGTTCCCAGTGCCTCTATCAAGTAGAGCCACTGGAGTGATCCCAGGGGTGAACTTTTTGTTTCCCATCCACTCATCAAGATTTCTCTTGAATAGGGCCAGTGAGGTGCTTGTATGGGAATTTTTTTCCAGAGCATGGGCAGTCTCTGGGTTATGAACCTATCCCTCCAGCATGTTCTGTTGATTGTGGTAATGAGGTCAAGGTCTATCGAGTGTGTGGTGCAGATGGATTGGGATTTCTTTAGATGTAGCATTTCTAACAGAGCTGGGTCAGACATAGCTTTGTAAGTCAAGCAGAGATCATCTCTTAGTAGACGATATGAGAAAAAGAATACCTGGAGTTCTTTGAGTCTGTCCATGTAGGACATGTGTTTAAGGCCTAGGATCCTCTTTGTGAGGTACTTTTGTGGCCTTTCCAGCTGTTGCATGTGTCTAGTGAGGTATATGCCAAATGGGGCATTATACTCGATGACTGACCTAATGAGAGAAAAGTAGAGAGAGATGATGACCTCTTTCTTCCTGGATGCAAAACCCTTGGTAATGAGATGTGCCACATAGAAGGACTTTCTGACCACAGTGGCAATGTGGTGGTCGAAGGAGAGGTTGCTGTCAATCTATGCCCCCAGATCTCTTATAACACCTTCAGTATTCAGTGGGCTCCCATCGATGTGATAATTATTGGGAACTGATTTTTTCCCAAAGGGGATGATGACGCATTTTTTGGCATTAAGCTTAAGCCCATGGTTTCGACACCAGTCATTGGTCTCAGTGAAGCCTTTCTGTAGGATGTCTACATCACTTGGGAAGTTAATAATAGCTCCCAGCTTGCAGTCCTCTGCGAACTTGATCAGCCAGAGTCCCTCTGTGTTGGCCTGGACTTATGAGAAGTAGATACCAAACAGGAGAGTACCCAGGACTAATCCCTGTGGGACTCCACTCGTGACTGGTCAGCAGTCTGACTTGGAGTCCGCTACTTTCACACTGTGGGTTCTATCTGTGAGCCAGTTTGCAACCCACCTAGTGATATAGGGGTTGATACCTAGTTTGGTGATTTTATCAATAATTCCTGAGTGGGGAATGGTATCAAAGGCCTTGGCTAGATCGAGGTAGGCTGTATGAACTGCCTTGCCCTCATCCACAGCTCTGGTGACTGACTCAAAGAAGTCAACCAGGTTGAGCAGGCATGATCTACCTTTCACAAAACCAAATTGCATGGGATTTAATTAGGTCCATGATGATGCTCTCCATAGCCTTACATACCAGACTCATTAGGCTAATCGGGTGATAATTCCCAGGGTCTGTAGTTACTCCACCTTTATGGAGAGGGATGACTGTAGCACTGCGCCATTTGGTATGGACAGAGCCTGAGGTCAGGCTATGATTGAACAGGGCACACAGATGTGGTGCCAGTTCACTTTGTAGTTCATGTAGAACACATCCAGGGATATTGTCGGCTCCCATGGAAGCTATATTTTTGGCCTTGGACAATGCAGCTTTAACCTGTGCTGCAGTAATGCTGGGTGCCTGGCATTCCTCCGGTATTGTGATTGGTCCTTTAGCAGGGGAGAGAGGGGTAAAACTGGCACTGAATCTGTCGGCCAGTATGTTGGGAATATCTGTTGGCTCAGTATAGGAGGTACCATTGTGCAGTAACTCAGAGCAAACCTGGGTATTGTCATGGAGATTCTTGATATAGATATAGAAGGCTTTCTGGTTATTTTTAATGTCTGCCACAATTCTGCCTTCACAGCTGGCTTTAGAGGTTTTGATGAGGGGTCTCAACTTTTTGTTGAGTCTAATAAGGGAGTGTTTCCAGTCTTGGGACTTCACCTTTTTCTGCAACAGTTTCTTCTTTCTGTTGTAGAGTTTATTAATGGCAGGGGACCACTAGATTGGCTTCCTTTTTTTTGGAGGAGAGTGTCTTGGTTCTGTTGAGTATGGCTGGTTCCATGCATTTATGTACTTGTTTGTACAGTGCATTGGTGTATGATTCGCCACTCTTGCATCTATTTTCCATTGACATGGGTACCATGAAGTTAGCCACCTCTGTTTTTAGGAGTCTAAAGTCTGCTTTGGAGAAGTTTTTTATGGTGGATGCCTTTGCAGGGGGTGTGGGTGAGATGTGGATTTCCATGATGATTAGTTTGAGGTTGGATCTAACCAGGGAGGAATTGACTATTGGTATAGAGCAACAGTCTCCAATGTTAGAAATAACCAGGTCAAGGCTGCTGCTTCATGTAGTGGGAGTAAGAGTGAGCTGGTCCAGGGCATTGGAATTGATGAATTCCAGGAAGTGTTGGGCCAGTGTATTGGTGCATGGGTAGTTTTACCAGTTGATGAAGGGATAGTTGAAGTCACCTAGTATGAGAGTGTTGGGATGGACCCTAATAGTTTCCAGGGTGCTTAGGAACATGGAGTGAGAGTTTTGGGACATGGTTGGGGACCTATAGCAGGCTGCAACCCGAATCACTGTCTTTCCCAATGTTAGTTTTACCTGAAGTATCTCAGATGCATTATGCTGGGCTACTAGTCTGGAGGTGTGCATATCCTTTATGAATATGGAGACACGACCACCTTTGGAGCTTCATTCCATGTTCTGGGGCCGAAAGGTGTGGAATGAGTTATAGCCTGGTAGAGCAGCGCTGCTTTCTGCTGCTTTAAACCAGGTCTCTGTTCTGAGAGTACTTGCATATTTATTTGGTGACACTGTGGACCACTCCTAATAGCCTTGCTCTTGGTCAAACTACCATTTGTATTGATAGTAACATTACAAAGTAAGATTGGACACCCTTTGTTATGGGCCTTAAAGTAGCTGATAAGGGATTCTGGTGGCAGTGATAACTACCTTATAGTCTGGGCAGAAGGGGGCATAGCTAGTAAACCTGTGCCAGCCTTTCTCAGGTGTGTATGTGTGTGTGTGTAAAACAAGTTTGCAAAAGTGTGTGTGTGTGTGTGTGTGTGTGTGTGTGTGTGTGTGTGTGTGTGTGTGTCTGCTACTTGGGAGGGACATGTAGCCCTGGTTGGACAGAGACAGTGTTGGAGGACTTGGCTTGGAACCCTGGCTAAGGACTGACCTCTATAGCTGTGCCAATGGGGAGTCTTACTGGTGATCTGGAGAAAGAGGGAGAAATTATCCCCGGACTGATTGTGGTTTTTGTGTACTCTTAAGGGAAACTGCACTTGATACAGAGAGCTGCATCTGGAAATATTGTATGTGTACTTGTCATCCTCTCAGTGTACATCCCCTACTGGTGTCAGTAGTAAGGATTGAGGCTCCTTGATTACTGGTCCAGTGATGGGATGTCACAATAGCATTTACATGTGTACATAAAGTCCATCTTCATGTCCCCTTCTTCATTATACGTTCATATCAATGTCATAGTTCTGAAACTACATAATTTGTAGTCACATATCTGACACTGATTTTGATGTTTCTTTTTGTTTTAGTTTTATTTAATAGATAGTCAAAGTGGACCAATGGGACCACTTTTCTGTCATGACCTAGGGATACAAAGGAAAAAAAAGTTATGAAATGTACAAACTGCATTATGTGTAGTACAAAGAACAGCAGACAAACTTTGACACAAGACTATGATAGTACTGCTTAATATAGCATGCTCTGCGATATGCATATTCTGCAGGGTTATAATAAGCAGCCAAGAAATTTAGGGTACTATGTAAAACTCTAGAAGAATCTGAGAACTGAGATAAAAAGGAAACAATAGAACAGGTTAGAAACTTCAAGTATCTGGGTAGTTGAGAAGGGAAGTTTGAATAAGGCCGGCAAAGCTAGAAGAAGTGAGGCTGCAGTGAACTGACACAGAGTGTCGGGGTAATGTGTAACAAAAGAATGTCAAAGAAGCCAAAAAGTAAAGTGTACAAGACAGTGGTGCGACCATTGCTAGTGTATGGCTACAGAAACTTGGGCAGTGAAAGCAAAACAGTTGAGGAAGCTACAAGTGATGGAGATGTAGTACTGGAGAAGGGGGGGGGGAGGATGCACATTGAAGGACAGATGAAGAAATGAGGTCATCAGAGCAAATAAGTGATGGAGATATAGTACTGGAGAAGGGGGGTAGGATGCACATTGTGGGACAGATGAAGAAATGAGGTCATCAGAGCAAATAAGTGATGTAGATGTAGTACTGGAGAAGGGGGGGGATGCACATTGTGGGACAGATGAAGAAATGAGGTCATCAGAGCAAATAAGTGATGTAGATGTAGTACTGGAGAAGGGGGGAGGATGCACATTGAAGGACAGATGAAGAAATTAGGTCATCAGAGCAAATAAGTGATGGAGATGTAGTACTGGAGAAGGGGGGGGGTGGATGTCCATTGAAGGACAGATGAAGAAATGAGGTCATCAAAGCAAATGACCAAGTAGCTACAATTGCAGAGAAGCTCAAGGTGAAAAGAGTACTATGGTTTGGGCAGATGTACAGAAAGTGGCGTTAAATCCTGAGAGGCGACAAAATTTGACGCAACACCTCAGTTCCATGCAGAAAATGGGAAAAAGAGGAGTTGGTGATGAAATGATGTAACAAATTCAGGACACTTTCATTCATTTCGCTTACCATAGACACAATTTCAGCTGTTCGGTGAAAGAGGTAAAATGCATGGAGCCAATGGAGGATGTCAGGAAATGAATGCCAAAGAAAACGTTTAGCTGAGAGAAAGCCCTAGCAATACAGGCATGGCCAGCCACAGGCACAGATGAACTAGGCAGCTGACTTTGTGCATTATTCAGCTAAATGCACATTCTGAATTTTTATTTATTTATTTATGTATTTTGTATGTATGTATGTATGAATATATTTTTTATGTTTTTAAGTAAGGAAACAGTGGCAGCTGGGCATTCCAGTTCAAAGCAGCATCAGTTGTAGCACCCTATGCAGGAGAAGATGCATGCTTGACCTCAGTCTGTAAACATTCAGCTCTTTCCCAGTCTTAGTTGTACAATACTATAGGTGAGAAACTGCACACCTGGCCTCTCAATTTGTGAGCATTTGGCTCTATTTCACACACAATCTAGATTTTTCTCTAGATTTTGAGTGGGACAGCAAGAAGTAGAAAGTTAACAAATTATGAATGCTGGAGTGGATGCAGTGGCCATGTTGGAAATAAAAAAGCAGCCATGGAAGTCTGTAGAAGTAAGGGAATGCTGTGGTTGGTTTGCAGCTCATGCAGCATGGTCTGGCTTATAGCAGTTAATTTTTTTTTTATCCTGGCAAGTGTCCAGATATTATAATGAGTGGCCCAGTAATAGTATATATTGTCTACAACAGGATTTAATTCTTTTTTTTTTCTATAGTAACTGTAAATGTAATGCTTCACTTACTGCTACAAGAGTAGCAGCAGGGAATGTTTAGCAGCAAGTGAAGCATTATTACAGTCATTATTTATTTTTAAAGTAATCATGAGCTGCGGTGGTGCAGCGGTAGCATTGTCTCCTCACAGCAAGAGGTTCTCCCATTCGATTCTTGGCTGGAGTGTCTTCTGTGTGGAATCTGCATGCCCTCTCCATGGTCAAGTGGCATTCAAAAGACATGCATGAATGGGCGTGCCTTCGTTGAAGGTTGGGCGTCGGGCTGGCACCTCGGCACCATAAAAATCGACTACCAATCATTAGCAGACCGGAGTTCTGCTATGGCGACCCCTAACTGGGAAAAGCTGAAAGTAAAACAAAAGAACACATCTGAGAGGTACATAGCCAGTAAAGTGACCTTAATTGCAGAGTATGAGGAGGAGATCTCTTTGTTGATAAAAGTGACTGAAGTGCTGTCATTTGCCCAAGCTAAACAGATATAATTTTGGCTTTGCAAACTTAATGTGTATTTGTACAAGGAGCACTAGAATACTTTTCTGCTGCTACTTAAAATACATCACTGTGACCTTTTTTATCACAGACATCCAAGGTATACACAGTAAAGAAAGTGATTATAATTACAGGGTACGGGGCTGACTGTAGATGAAAAGTGGTAACCTTTCTGCCATTTGCATAAGTTATGCATTCCCTAATCATAACCCTACTAAGGACTAGCGTGCATTTCTTTGAAGTTGGAGTACTTCACTGTCATTTTTTTAAATCACTTTCAGAAATCTGAGGTGTACACACTTAGTAAAGTGGCTGTAATTGATGGGTATAGAGGCAATCTGTGGGTAAAAGTAACTTACCCTCGCTGTTGTTTCTTATCTTTATTCTTTTTTAAAATATTCATTCCATGTTCATTGTCATGTGCAAACACACACATACATATACACACAATCCCTTGTAGCATGTACATAGCACTCATATGAAAACAAAATCTAATATCTTACAAAATTTAACTTACTATCCTATAGTGTATACACAGCATTTCTTTTTCCATCTGTTTCAAACTACAACCATGATCTCATCTACTCCAGTTACATAATTAATGGGAAAAAAACACAACAAAAGAGAGGCAATGTTATAATAAAATTAGGAAAACCTAGTTCAAAAGTGCTCACAAAACCCCTAACTAGCTGCCTCTGCCCACCATTCAACTCATCTCCTCAGCACTTCTTACCATAATACCCTATTCCTTTAAGCTTGAAACTGACTTCTATTCCGTTTCAATTATCCACTAACCGCATCCTGTTCAAGACCACCACCTTCATTTTATTCCTTATCATACAAGTTTGCTTCTATCCTGAATCCCTTATCCCCAAGCTCTCTCAACTTATTTTATTTCTTCCCCACCTACACTCTATGCAACTACTGCTGTTTGATCACATTAAAATGTTCACTAATCTGGCTTGACTGGAGCAGTGTCACACATTGTATTGTATTTACTGATACCAATGTAAAATGATCATAGCTATGTCTTGTGTGTGTGTGTGTGTGTGTGTGTGTGTGTGTGTGTGTGTGTGTGGTGTGGAGTGCAGTGGAGTAGCGGTGAGGTAGGTTGCAGTGTATCTAAGAGTAACATGTTGGTCACGATTTCTTTCACTTTCCATAGCATGCTCACATCAGCACTGCTTATAACAAGTGGCTATCTTTGGTGGTTTGGGCAGGACATGACTGAAAACAGCTGATTGCACAGTGGCACACCAGTAACATTGCCATCTTACAGTACTTCATTCTCTGTGTTCTTAGCTGTGGTTCTTTCTGGTTGGAGTTTGCATATCCTCCCTGCCTCTGTGTGGGTTTTACTTAGGGACTTTGTTTTCTCCCAACTGTACAAAAGACATTTCTCCAATTTGTCTGTAGTTAAACCTGCAGCGTGAGAGTGAGTGCACACACACACACACACACACACACACACACACACACACACACACACACTCACACGGTGTGTGTGTGTGTGTGTGTGTGTGTGCGCGCGCTTGTTTGTATGTATGCATTTTTTTTTAATTTGTAACACGTTTATTAGTTTCCAGATGGTAAACAAGAATATGAAGAAATTAGTTGTAGAATTATTTGAGTCTGCTTATTTATTTGAGTGCATCATGTGATAGACCTGGCTTGTCTGAGGCAATATTCATATGCATGTGCATGTGTGGAAAAATAATACCACCAATTTTAACTTAGATCACAAAATATTGAGAAACAAATACACAGCTTTTCTTCCTTTTAAACAAGAAAAATCTTTAATAAATTATCATGTGTGACACAGGCAATCTTACATTTATATAAATGAAAATAAACCATATGACACAATCTCAGTTGCAAACAATATACATTACAAATCACATCGACACATCTGTGAGAATAGTAACTTTTTAATACAATGATGCTTTCTGTAATGTCTTTAAATATCAATCATGGCAATGATCTCGCAGATAAATACAAAAAAGAAAGAAAAGTGAACTATATTAAAAAATGTAAATTGCAAGCAGCAATGTTACAGGAGATACACTTAGAAAGATACACTTAGAAAGAACTGAACATGTGAATGTGATAAAGAAAGATTTTTAACATGGTTATTCAGTGGAATATCTAGGACAAAGGAGTAGAGGAGTTGTTTGTCTTTTTGGGTTTTCCCGGTTAGGGTTCGCCACAGCGGAACTGTGGTCCGCTAATGATTGGCAGTAGATTTTTATGGTGCTGAGTTGCCAGCCCGATGCCCAACCTTCAGAGAAGGCACGCCCATTCATGCATGTCTTTCGGAGGCCACTCAACCACAGGGAGGACATGCAGACTCCATAGAGACGGCACTCCAGCCAAGAATTGAACAGGAGAACCTCTTGCTGTGAGGCAACAATGCTACCGCCGTACCACCGCGGCTTCACAAAGGAGAAGAGGAATACTTATATTAATAGCAAGAGGAGCTCCAATAGTGATGGAAAAAGATAGAAGAGGATAAAAAAGATAATAATGGCAGATTTGTAGTACTAAGGGGCTACTGGCAAAGGAGAAGGATTACACTGGCATGCATTTATATTCTACTTAAAACTGCTGTAATGGAATTTAAGAAAATTCTTGGAGACATAACCAGTTTTCAGCAAGGAATATAACTTATAGGTGGGGGACTAGAATGTGATTTGCAGCGGTGAAGATGTGTCTGGGGGCCCAGAAGGGAAAGTATAAAAAAGGAGGGTAGATTTTTGAAGAAATTTCTGAAAACATTTGACACAGAAGATATGAATTCAGTAATAGGAGTTCAGAATGAATTTACATATTATTCACCAAGATACAAAAACTGGGCTAGAGTAGACAGAATTTACATTTCACAGGAACATGTGCATTTAGTTGAAGGTCTTGATACATACCCAATAACTATTTCAGATCATGTGCCAATAATAACTAAAATAAAAACACAAGATAATGAGATAAAAATCAGGCACTAGTACTTTCCCACCTCTCTGTTGAAAATAGAGGAATTTAAGGAATGGGTAGTGGAGATTATTAGTAGCTGTTTGAAAGGATAGAAATTACTTCTGAAAATATAGCTAGGGAGTGGGATAAGATTAAGATGGAGTTTAAAAATAGGATGAAAATAAAAGAAAGGGAGCTATGGTTAAGAAGTAACAAGAATTATTTAGAGGGACTGTCAAATGCTAAAGTATTTCAGAACAGGGGGAATCTCACAGAACAAGAACAGGATCAACTGCAGAATGCTAAGCAGAAAATAAGGGATTACCTTGATAATATGCACACATTTAGAAAGATTGCTGTTAAGCAACTATTTTTTGACCACACTAGAGCGCAACAACTTTTAGCGCAACAACTCAGGCAACAGAAAGTAAAAAGGGCTGTTGCCAAGCTTAAGGAGCCTATAACAAGGAAGCTAACAAGCGATCCTGTAGAGGTATTAGAAATATTTTGGCAATTCTATGAAAGTCTGTATAAAGCAGAAACTATTGAAATCAAGAAAAGATACAAATGGAAATGTTTATGGAAGAATTAAATATGATAAAGTTAGAGGAAGAGGTAGATGAGGCTCAGTTAATAATGGTTAGGACAGGAAGAGATGAAATAAAAATAGTGATGTATAACTAATCTACAGGAAAGTCCCCAGGAACAGATGGTATTCCTGTGGAAGTTTGGGAGCTAGGAGGGAAAAAACTGATAAAGATCTGGAAGGTTTTGTTTAACAGTCTTATCTGATAATTTCTGCTTGAGCAGAGGAATCAGGCAGGGGCTTCCTCCTTCCTCTTTGTTATTTGCATTACATTTAGACCCATCGACAAAGAAAATAAGGGACTCCAAAATTCAAGGATATAATTGATATGGTAGTCAGGAAAAGTTGGCTCTGTTTGCAGATTATACTATTTTATACGTGACAAAACCAGAAAGAGACATTACAGTGTTGTGGAACACTGAGACGGTTTCAAATCTTTTCAGGATACAAAATTAATGAATATAAAACAAAGGCAGTAGTGGTAAATTATGTACCCACGTATGAACTGGTTCAGCAATATCCATATTTATGGGGACATGATAAAATGAAGTATTTATGAGTATGGATCAAAAATGATTCTGGAGAAGGGTGTTAGTTTAGGCAGTTAAGGATATGTTGGAAGAGACTGAACAAAAGATAATAGACAAACTGAGAAAATGGAAGCTTGTTATATGGATATGGATAGTAAAATAAAAGCAGCTACAATGTTTTTAGTCCCACTACTCATATACAGGCAGGCATATTTTTTATCAACTAGAGGAGAAGTTGTTGATAGCAATTAATAAAGAGCTGAGTGACTTTATCTGGGAAGGGAAGATGGCAAGAGTCAAGAGGAAAAGATGATTCCAGTAGAACAGGGCAGATTGAGATTACCCAATCTGAAGGGGTATTCCAGAGCTACACAGTTAAGGTTCCTATCCACAGCACAAGCAGAAAACTATAATTCAAAGTGAAAAGGGATGATGATGAAATGGGGGAAAAGCTCAAGAAACAAATACAGACTAGAATTTTGGATGCAGGCCTTTAAGGAGAATAACAATAATCATACAGAATATTGTATTTATAAAGTAGGAGAAAGTATCCCAAGAGCTAAATCAACATGGGAATGTAGAAAAGAGATCTGGCGATAAGGATGACTGCAATTAGGGATACAGACAATAGGCAAAAGGGGACTGGAATTTATTGGAGAAAGTGGCAAAGGAAGCAAGGTATTGTGAGCAAATAATTAGAGAGGGAAAGATGATAGAAAGGGAAGATGCCAAGAATTTATTTGGACTGCAGCTTAGAGATTGATATCAGACTATAGGCAAAGAGAAAAAAATAGGGAGGGGGGGTCCTAAATGAAAGACCATGACTGGTAGAGTTTTTAGTAGAATCTAGAAATGAAGATGATATTAAAAAGGAATAATTAGTAGAACATATAAAATATTGTATTATAACTATAAGAATCAATCAGATGAGGTTAGAAAGGATTGGGAAGAGAGAATGGATAAGCAATTCACAAAGAAACAATGGAAGGATATATGTATGTCTCCCAAATATGCAACAAACTCTTGAAGATTTAGGATTTTTGCTTGGAAATGTTTACATATATATTTGTATTCCCCAAAGTAGACGCCAAAGAATTTTTCCTCAGGTAGACAACAAATGTTGGAATTTGTGACGGGGAAGAAAGAGGCAATTGGGAAGATATTTTCTGGGAGTGCAGTGAGTTGGCAGTCTTTAAGGGTTCCCTGCAGGATGCACTGTAGGAGATGCTGGGTGGGCAGATTGGCGTGACGAGGGAGATGATTTTTCTGAGTTATAACTTTGATACAGAATCAGAATTGCCTAAACATAGTAAGGCCTTGCTGTGTCTAATTATGGTGGCTGCCAAAAAAACAATTACTAGAAAATGGAAATCAAAATCTAAACCAACTATACTGGAGGTAGTGAATATAGTAACAGAGAAAAAAACAACTGGAACTGAGGACTTTAGAAAAGGGTAGGAGCAAACTACATAGGAAAAAATGGGAATTGTGGGAAAATACAGTTGTGTAAAATCTTACCATGATTTTAGATGTCCTTGCCTTCACTGCTGCAGTATTCTTAACAGATGGGATTCCCTGCCGTCGAAGCCTGAACATCCAGCCAGTCTACCAAAGACTATTTGTTGCTTTTAAAAGGTATGCCAAATGTCACCCAAATGTTCCTTGTGTATCATATGGTATAAAGGTCATGTTGAGGCCTACCAGAGTCAGAAATGAATACCGCAGTAGGAACACAGTCCAAGAAACCTAAGAGGTAACCTGTACATCCAGGAATGCAAAAGACTAGAGGATGGAGGGAAGGAGTGAATACTGCAGCAGTGAAGGCAAGGACATCTACCATAAGATTTTACACAACTGTAAAACGTCCTTACATTCACAGCTGCAGTATTCTTAACAGATGGTAGAGTGTCAACGCTCAGGAGGAGACTCGGGAGGGGGAAGGCACAGAAGAACCCCTTAAAAAACATGAAGACGGGCAATAGCAAAACCAGCCCTAGCTCTAGAAATACCATCCAACTTGTAGTGCTTGGTAAAGGCATGCACAGAAGTCCAGGTAGCTGCTTCAAGAATAGAATTAGTATCTAAGCCCTTGAAAAAAGCACCCAAAGAAGCCACACCTCTAGTAGAATGAGCCTTAACTGAAGAAGAAAGGTTCATGCCATGAAAAGTGTAACAAAAGGAAATAGCATTAGAACTACAAGAAGAAATACTTTGCTTGGATACAGCAAGTCCCAGTGATCTAGGACAAAAAGAAACAAATAACTGATCAGATTTTCTAATAGCCTTACTCTTATCCAAATTATCCCTGAGTTGCCTGTGCACATCCAAAGTATGCAGCACCCTCTCACTGTCAGCTTGTAGACAGTGGAAAAAGTAGGCAGATTAATAGACTGATTCAGTGATAGCTCATTAACCACCTTAGGCATAAAAGAAGGGTTAGTACGCAAAGACACACTGTCCTCATGAAAGACCAAAAAAGGAAGACAAGCCATAAAGACCTACAACTCAGGTACCCATCTGACAGAAGTAAGAGATAACAAAATAGCACTCTTCGAGGGAACAATGTAGCAAGGAAACTGAAGCAGCAGGCTCAAAAGAATCCTGAGTCAACTCCAAAAAAAATCAAGATCCCACAGAGGAGGAACAGGCTTTCTGAGAGGTTTAATATTACGGATGCCTTTAAAAAAATTGTTTCACCTCAAATCTAGAAGCTAAAGGAGGAGAAAAAGGCAGACAAGCAGAGACAGCTGATAGGTGGGCCTTAACAGAAGAATAGGCCAAACCAGCCTTGAGCAACTCACACAAATAAGAGACAATCAAAGGAACATCCACAGTAGGTGGGTCCAGGTTATGAGGGAAACACCAAATAGAAAACATCTTCCATTTGGATAAGTAGGATTTCCTAGTAGTAGGTTTCCTGGCCTCCTGCAGGACTTGCAGCACATCCTCAGAAAAAAGGCGTCTGCGAGGAATCAAAATCTTATCACCCACAGTGTCAGTTGAAGAGTGGATAATTGGGGATAGATGAGAAATCTCTTGTCTTATGGGAGTAGATCTACCCTGTGAAGTAACTTGTGGTGATTGCTCCTGGCTAGATGCAGAAGTAGAGGGAACCAGTGCTGTCATAGCCAAAAGGGCGTCACCAGCAAGATTTTGGGAACATCCTGTTGAATGTTGAACAGCACTTTTGGAATGAGAGGAAAGGGAGGAAATGCATGAAGAAACATCCCCTTCCAAGAAAATGAGAGGGCATCCACCTTCCACATCAGAGGACCTGGGACTCTGACACAAAACAGAGGAAGTTGTCTGTTCAGAGGAGAGGCAAAAAGATTCACTTGAGGAGTACCCCACTGGTGGATAATGTCCAAAAACACATCCCTTGTGAAGCATCCATTCATAGGACTGAGTTAAGGACCTGCTCAATGTGTCTTCCACAAGGTTCTGACCAGAAGGGATATAAACT
The DNA here is from genome assembly GCF_019279795.1 of Protopterus annectens. Lineage (NCBI taxonomy): Eukaryota > Metazoa > Chordata > Ceratodontiformes > Protopteridae > Protopterus > Protopterus annectens. Next base: position 1,669,687,319 of record NC_056732.1, read on the forward strand.
GCCTGTAGAGTCACTTGATACTTGACAGCAAGATCCCATACCAGAAGAACCAAACTGCAAATCAGAGAACATCTCATTCCTCCGTGTTTGTTGATTTACCATGTCACTGTAGTATTGTCTGTGAACATCTTGTGAGGCCCTAGACAGAAAAGGATGAAAGGCCTGAAGAGCCAGCAGAAGAGCTCTCATCTCTTTGACATTGATGTCCTTCTTCTGCTGATGAGGCAACCACACCCTATGTCCTATTAGGGAGCCAAATGTTGCTCCCTGCTTCATGTCTGAAGCATGGGAACAATTCCTGAGAGGGAAGAGGGGAATGAAGAGGGATCCCTGGATTTAGAGACAAGGGAGAGGTGGATCCGCAAAAAACAGAGAATGTGCATGTTGGAGCCACACTGACTTCAGAAACCACAGAAACTTTCTCACCTGAAGTTTGGCCAGAGGGAGTATCGGAATAGTGGATGTCATGAAACCCAGAGCTCTCAGAAGCTCACTGGTGGTAATGGAAGCCAGAGGAAGAAAAGTTTGAAAGGAAGAAATGAGAGTTAAGACTTTTGGAAGGGGCAGGGATGCAAGCATTGGCATTGTCTGTATCCTGCAACCCAGAAAACCATGATCCTGAGAAGGAATCAGAGAAGACTTTTTTTGAAATTTATAGTGAACCCCAGGTTTTGAAGAAGGGAAACAGCAAAATGAAGATTTTGCAAAAGGGTCTCTGGAGAGGACACCTGAATCAACAGGTTGTCTAAGTAAGAAAAAATGTGGATCCTTCAAAGCCTCCAAAAGCAATCACAGGAGCAAGGTATTTGGTGAACACCACTGGGGCATTAGAAAAGGCAAAGCAGAGAACTGAAAATGCCAGGAAGCAACAGAGAAACACAAAAACTTCCTAAAAAGAGGATGGATTGGAAAATAGAGATAAGCATCTTTGAGTTCTAGAGACACCATATAGGCCTGAGGGAGCAAGAGAGGAAACAGAATCTGAAGGGACAACATTCAAAAGGAAAGCACTTTTAGAAAAGTGTTTAGATGGGAGAGGCCTTGAACAGGTCTCCAAGTGCCCTCTGTTTTGGGCACTAGAAACATTCTGGAGTAGAACCCTTTCCCCCTTTGGGACACATGCACCTCTTGAATAGTACCCTGAGTCCAGAGATTTTGAAGAACCTCTGTGAAAAAGGGAAGTTGTTCCAGAGGAGGCTGAGGAATGCCCATAAAAGGAGGGTGGGATTTTCACACCATGAAGTAAACCTGACGAATAATCGACAGAACACAAGAATCCAGAGTGATCTGAAGCCAAACAAGAAGAGGAAGAAAAAGCCAAAGCAAAAGAGAAATGTGGTTGGGAAGAGACAGAGAGTCATACAGCACCTGGATTGTCTGGAAAGGAAAGCTTCAGAGTCACTGCAAAGTGAGATGCCTTAGCTGAAGGACCCCATTTGCCACTCTTCCTACCTTTAGAAGAAGGGCAGGATTGCCTACAAACAAAGGCAGGCTTAGTGGGGTAGTTTCTCTGAAAATTTAGGCACAAGAAAAACAAACGCACGTTTAAGCTCCTGTAAGGCCTTACCTTTATCCTGAAGGGACTTAAACAAACCAGCATCAGCTTCCCCAAACAAACGTTTAGAATCCAGAGGAGCATCCATCAGCTTAGCTTTAATATCATTGAAGCCGAAGCCAAGAATACCTCCTCATCACTGAACCAAAAACAGCAGCCCTAGAAGAAGCATCTGCTGCATCATAACTACATTTAATAGAATGACGAATGACTTGAGAGGAAATCCCTAGCAAGGAAAGAACTGAAGTTTTACCCTCGGAGTCTAGAAAATCAGAAATAAGTTGACATGCCTGAGAATAAAAGAGCCAACACAATACACATACCTAGACATATGGGTTTAATAATTAATAGCCCTAAAAGCTAGGGTAACAGAAGTGTAAACCTTCTTACCCAGCCTGTGCATAGTTTTGCTATCCTGGTCAGAAGGCAATAACTTGGCGAAGGAAGAAATTGAAACAGCTTATCAGGGGCTACAGACAAAGAGGGATTAGCAGCAGGACATTTATAAAAAATAATCCTCTGGCACCCTATAAAACCTGCCAGGCTTCTTGGGAGCAGGGGGCAGAGAAGCAGGTGCATAAAAGGCATTGAAAAAAACAGCCAAAACAGGAGGAACAGCCACAGGTTTAGGGGGGGGGGGAGTCCAACTGCAGCAACTCATAGTACCTCTTATGGATATCAGAGACCTGAGCACAAGTTCACTTAAAAAAAAATCCATCATCCTAGAAAGTGTGTCTCCAAAGGAAATTCCTCAAAAGGAACATATGGACTAATAGATTCCTCCTCCTTTGACTCGTGGTCTAAAGGAGAAGGAATCTGAGTAAAATAAGTCAGGGATTCATTATCTAAATCAGACTCATCCTCAGAAGAATCCTGTTCTCTATGCCTTTTAAGGGGAGTAGAGGTCCAAGGAGGAGCAAGAAATGAAACCCCTGGAGGAGGCTTTAAGCAGCAAATAGCCCCTGAGTGAAGACCTGCCACTCACTTTGTGGATTCCTAGGAGCAGAAGAAACATGTTTAATTTTTTGTTTCTTCTTTAAGGGAATGTTCCCTTCAGAAAGCTGAGAAGGCAGAGACTCAAGAAAGCAGTCGAGAACTGTAGTAGGAACTTCTTCCCCGAGGAAAAAGTGAAGAACTCCCCTAGGCCCCTCAGAAAAAATCAGCCATGGTTCCACGTGAATGTCTGGGACAGAAGCCTGCAAAGTTTCTTTGGACGTGCTGCCAGCCAGACCCTCACCGGCATCTGACACGGTCGTGGCAGAGAAATTCAACAACATGGCTAGGCAAGCCTCTGAGTTTGTAATGAAAAATCTGGTCATACCTTTTTCACCTTCTTCTTCCCTAACAGCTGACCCTCGGGGTGGGAGACTCCTTCCATTGTATCTTTAGCGAGAAGTTTAAGATGTTGGTTCTCGAGATACAAGGAAAGGGAAGAAAGCCTACTGCGAAGGGTTTTTGGAAAGAATGCTTGACAAATCGAACAAGATGTATGGTCATGAGAAGCTCATAGACAAAAAAGACACTTATTGTGGTGGTCTTTATGGGAATCTGTCTACCACACTGGCATTTATCCTTCCTGGATGTCATTAACCTCAAGGAGCACAAAAAAGTAGGAAAAAACAAAATCCTCAATGGGGCACTTATCTGCAACTGCAATAGAAGTCAGCAAATAGGCGTAGGTAGTCACTGGAGAATGAAAATGCATTCAACTGTCAGAAAACGATGCAGGTAAATAGACTGATCGTTCAGATTGGTGGTAAAGACGTTCTGGTTATGGTAGGCCTGAACGTCATCTTTGTGCCCTATGCTACACAAGGAGCATTTGAGTGATGTTTGGCATACCTTTTAAAAACAAGTAGTCTTTGGTATACTGTCCGGACATTCAGGCTTCCACAACAGGGAATCCCACGTATTAAGAATACTGCAGCAGCGAATGTAAGGACATCAATATATACAGGGGAGGAATGAGGCTTAAAAGAAGGCAGGACTTAAATGAGCTATGTAATGTTTGACTGAAAATGATTGGGTAGATTATAAGTGATACATAATGTTTGCAACTGGGAGTGTCAGTATGGTTTGTGATGTAAAATGCTTGCAACTAGGATTGTGTTGGTGTGGTTTGTTTTCATTTATATAAATGTATGATTACTTATGTCATAAGTGATGGTTTAATAAAGCTGTTTCTTGTTTAAAAATGTCAGGAATTGAATAATTTATGTAATGTAGCTTAGAGTATATGATATATAGTAATATATGTGAAGTATTATGTTTGTAAACGTGAACTTGTAAATACAGTTTAACTACTTTTATATAAATGTAAATTTGTTTATGTCACTAGTGATAATTCAATAAAGGTGTTTAAAAAATGATTGTTTAATGGCACTGCATGCATAAATCATCAAAATTATTTTAATTCCCACATTGTAGATATAACTGGAGAAAATAATAAACGGGTCAAATCAGACTTCAGGAAATTTTAGGGATTCCAGTAGTTTCAGAGAACCAGTCTGAACCGGTGAGGTTCTAGTTGTCATTGCATAAGGTGACATGTTTAGGAGTCCTAAGGACCATTGCTCTAGCTTTGTTAAGATTACCTTTCAGTCTTTTGTGATCACAGGCCTAGCATAATATTTACTTATTTTATTATATTTTATTTGTATTTGTTATCTAGATAGGTGGAATAGCTCTTGGACCCTTTTCAGCCATGTCTCAAGTGCATACTGTGCAAAATTATGTATAAGTCACAGGGTTCAATTATTAGCCCAAAATTACATACAAGAGACATTTTCCTTCCATGACAAAGAGTTTACAGTATTACATGCAAATGAAATCATTCAAGTCTTAACAAAACATACATATAATTGGCTACAAGTTACCTAGTTCATTGGTAAATAGTTTATAATGTACTTCAAGAGTATATTCATACATGAACATTTCCACAGTAATATACGATGTAATCTGGCATATATTCATAATATAAAGTCTGCACATTGAAACATCTTGTGTATGTGGTGGAAAATGATTGAAGGGTATTATGAATGCAGAAAAACATAAAGGGGTCGGCATTATACCTAGAGGAAATGGGTGTTTGGGATGTAGGGATACGTATAGCAGATGTGGCTTAGCTGTGAGGATAATCTAGGATATGGGGAAGTTAGAATGAAAAGGAGATTGTATAGGCACAAGGTAGAACTTTCTGAGATTGAACTCAACCTGAAAGTGGTTATTAAGGTAATGGTGAAGGGAAATGTGGTGGTGGTGGGTACCCAACATAGCCTTTGTCAATAAAGCATTCACATTTGTACCTTTCTTTTTAGAGGTCGAGGGCTTCCTTTGCAATTATTTTAGATCGGTAAATTGTCTCATTTGTAATGAAATCTTGTTCCAGTTTGCAGGAATGCTTTTGCTAAAGCTTCTTTTCCATATAGATTAAACGAGAGTTTGACTAGAGAACAGGAATTATCATCTTGGTGTCTGAGTAAGTATAAGTGTTTAATTTGTAGTCTAGATCTAAGAGGGTGCAATAGTATTTATGGAGGATTTTGTTGGTAACTGTGGAGACGATTCATCTAGCTGGAATAGGAAGATAACTGACTTTATGAAGGGGACACAGTGGTGTTCCTAGTGAGGGGCTAGGCTGATAAAGTAACAGATTGCGCTAACAGTTGCCTCAATTATCCTAGTGTTGTGAGCTGAGAAAATTATAAGTATTGATTAGCAATATTCCAGTTTTGGAGGAAGTACATTTTTAGCTCTGGTTCTTCTGGCTTCAGGGGTGAGATGATTAGATATTGAGTATGCGGCTTCAAGTTGGGAAATAAGCTTTTTGACCATAGTCTGTGTGTAAATTTTCAGGGACAAAGTAAGGTCAACAGTTAGTCCAGATATTTGTACTGTTGGACTGAGTTACAGCAATGGCTCATGGAGTGCCAGATTTTAGAGCATCAGTGCTTGCAGGTTATTTTTGGAGTAACAAATGTCATGATGGCAGTTTTTTTGTCACTTGTTGTTAGTAAGTAGTATTTTCCTAATTAACGGTATAGCGTGGTAAAGTCTTTTTGTAGGAAAAGTTGTAATTAATTACAGTTATAATTGCAACAGTTGTAATTAGTTACAAAGACATGCATCTGGAGTGTTTCTCCCCAGGCCTCTGCTGAAAATTGGCTTTGTTCCAAGTTGGACTTTCCCAATAAACAAACCAACAAACAATAAATAAATAAATAAAATTACTAAGGTGTGGTACCTGACTTATAAAGTATAATACCATCATTGGGTGATGTTCTAGGGTCAAAGGTTCATAGATAAGTACTAGTCTAACTGTTCTTATGGGCCATTTTAAGCCTAGTCAGTTTTCCTCAAGGGTGAGGATCAAACCTTGTACCTTGTGTTTGTGAGGTAAACTTTAGTCATTATGCCATCCCCCATGACCAAGGAGGGGTATTACTGTATTAGTGTAATTAATAAAGGAACAATTCTTGTTTGATTGTTAAATAGCACTTTCAAGTGGTAAGGTTACCCGCTTTGATTTTTAAATGTACAGTTTTATAATTAGTTGAAAAAAAAACAATGAATTACATCACTTCCAAAGTGAGCCACTTACATCTTTTTAAGAGGATTTGTTGGTTTATGCTTTGTAATACTCTGGTCAGATCTATAATGGTAGCAGCAGAGACATGTCCCTCTTCTATTGCAGAAATAATATTGTCTGTAACAGTGTAGATATTATGGTCACTGTGTTGTGTCCACTCCTAAACACATGTTGAAAGTCAGTAATTAGGCTGTATTTATTTAGGAATTCTTGAATATGATCATAAAGTAGTTTTTTCAGGAGTTGTGTTAGACTGATTGGATGTATGTGCCAGAGCTTTGACTACTGGTTTTACGCAAAGTATGAGAAAGCTTAACAGTTAGGAAAGTTTTTTTGTATCTATTTTTTCTAAACATATTCTCACTTCCCTTGATGTTATTTGTCTAAAACAGAGGGTTGGTGAAAGAAAGGATGAATTTTGTGAGATTGGGTAACTTTGTCTGGAATCATATTGTGGTGGTAAGTTTGAGTAAGATTACTAAAGACAAAGTAAAACTGAGTTGTTTGAAAATATATTCAGCTGTTTCATTCCCCATAACAACTTCACCCACATAAAAGGGAATATTTCTTGTCAACAAGGCATGATGACGGACATTTGAAATAGTCAAATGACATATGATCGAATGTATCCCTATTTGCTTAAACAGCAAATTGTCCTGAGATTGAGGTACAGTGGGGATTGGGAAATATGCCCTTTTCCCCACTGTAGTGCAATCTCAGAGTTGGTATATATAATTAGTAGGGGGTGTAGGGAGTGCAGAGGATTGCCCCCTACTAAAATGCTGTATTTGAGTAACTTTTTAATAGTCGATCATATGAAAATTTGACTATTTAAAACTTCAATCATATGACGTAGATCCATCTCAGGCAGGTATATGCCTTGCATTGACCAATATTCAACCTTCACCAAGGATGATGCCACAGTATGAACAAAAAATGACTGACTTTAATAATTGACTTGGTTTTTGGTGCCCTTCCAGGTGGATTCAATATTTGTCAGCATGGGAGGAGATGGGTAACAAACCATGTTGCTTTGCAAAGGATGGTCTTCACCTTGTCTCCTTTCCAAATATTGGCTAAAACTTTATTACACTGCCTTTTTAGACAATGCAAAATTGGCAAACCTACTGACATAGCATCTAAAACTCAAAGAAACCTAAAGGCGTTATTGATTTATAAACAAGAAACTCCATACCCTATAAGCTCTCATCACTCTGGAAAATATAGCCTCTGTGCCGTTAACAAGACGTGGTTTAAATCCACAGAAAGTTCTTCGGCAGTGCAAGGCTTCAGTGCCTTCCACATATTTAGACCATCAGCAGCACAGACAAGGACAAAAGGTGAGGGAGTTTCAATCTATATTAGCAACAAGCATAACTCTACATCAGTCAAACAGGATGATGCTGTAGAATGTATGTCTATCACCACAAACAAAGCCCCATACCATAACCTAGCAAGCTATAGGCCACCCTGTATGTCCCTAGAATCTCATAGTTCATAACTAGACCTACTGGAGACACTCACCATTAAACCAAATTCCCTATTCATGAGAAATTTTAAAACCCTTCTATAGACTGGGAAACATATACTGCCTCATAGTGATAGGCACAATGATTCCTGGACTTTATTAAAACAATTGCTACTAACCAGAAAGTGTGCACACCCACCAGATGTTCAAACATACTCATTAGTATGGAAGCGCGCTGCTGAGATTGAACCACAAAACACTCTACTTTGAAATAAGAATCACCTTGGTAACCCCAGCAAACCCTTGTAACAGTTAGGAACCATTCCAAAACAAACTACATCCTATTTTTAGTCTGTCAAAATTCCGAACTCCTCCCAACCCTGAGTTCAAAGTAATTTTTATGGAATTTTTCTTAGACAACCTCTACAGCCATGTAAATGGCCATATAGACCCTGCTGTATCCACTAGAAGTAAGCTCAAAACAAACTCTAAAAACAAACCACACTGGTGGAACCCTAACCTTAGTAGGGTATATAACAAAAGGAAAAAAGTCATGGCTAAAATGGCTAAATTCAGGATGAGCATCTGCCATAATGATAGGAGCTCTCTAACTAAATTAAATAGGAAACTAAGAGGAATAATTAAGCCCAACTAGGCCAATTACAAGTCAAGATAGACTTACAGGTTAAAAATAACCATGAGATCTTCTACATGTCCATAACCTCAAAGGCAGCACACCTAAGTGTGCTGAACTGGTGGTCAATGGTGCCACCTTCACTGAACAGAGTGACAGCAAATTTGCTGGCTGACAAATTTAGCTCAAACTTCACCCTCCACTCCCCCCACCTCCTCCCATAAAATACCTACTAGCACACCTCCCCCCTACAATTAAAAGGGAACAGGCCCCAACAGCGCTCGCTAAGGCCAGAAGCACAGCCTCAATGGGCCCTGACAATATCCCAGGATGCCTCATAAATAGCTTGAAACATGACCTATCAGAACCACTTGAGTTACTTTTCAGCTATAGCCTCAAAACAGGTTCTGTAGCAGGAAAATGGAGGACTGCAACAGTTATGCCACTTCACAAAAGTGGACCATCAACTGATCTTGGAAACTACAGCTCTATTAGTCTAATTTGCAAAGCCATGGAATGAATTATCATAGAAATGATCAACATAGACATAGGAAACCTTCAGACACTTGACCCAACCCAGTCTGGCTTTGTAAAGGGAAGGTCATGCCTACTAAACCTGGTGGACTTCTTTGAGAAGGTCACTAAGGCAATGGATAAGGGGAAAATGGTGCATACCGCCTACCTGGACCTGGCTAAAGTGTTCTATATAATACCCCACTTGGGTATAGTTGACAGACTCACTGAACTGGGCATAAACCCCTACATAACTTGCTGGGTTGCCATCTCGCTCACAGACAGAACACAGGAAGTCGGGATTGGTGTACCACCTCCACTAAGTGACCGGTCACCAGTGGAGTATCTCAGGGCTCAGTGCTGTTACTACTCCTGTTTGGCATCTATTTATTGGAGGTAAAGGTTAACGTCAAGGGCCTTTGGCTGACTGAGTTCACAGATGACTGCAAACTGAGAGTTTTCATAGACCTCCCCCTTGTCGCAAACATCTGACAAGAGGGTCTAACACAGACAACTGACTGGTGCCAAAGTCACAGATTAAAACTCAATGCCACGAAATGCATTAGATTGCCTTTTGGGAAAACTGCCACCCAGGATAATTACTCCATCGGTAAGACACCCCTAAGAAATGATCCAGTAGTCAGGAGTCTGTGAACATATGTAAACAGTAATCTGGCCTTTGACTAACATGTCACCAGGGTAGTAAGAAAATCATTCTAAGTCACCCAGCTTATAAGAAAGAGCATGGCATCTAGGTCCAAGGAAGTCATAATGCCACTTTATTTGGCCATTATCAGATCCATCATTGAGTATAATTCCCCCTTAACCATGTACCTGACCAGACATATGCAACAGCTGGAACTCTCACAAAGGTTCCTTACCAGAAAAATCCAGAGTATAAACATGAGACAGATATGTATACCAGAGGATCCCTGTGCTCTGGAACAGGCTCCCCATCCATGTGAAGCAGAGTCCATCCCTAACCCTGTTTAAGTGTAACCTTGACCAATGAATGGGAAATCAGAAATTCACCACTGGTCCAGACCCCATGTCTTGGCTAGACAGAGGCAGACTGTAATGCCCAAACTAACATACTTACCACACATAACTTCTAGAAACTTTTCAACATACCCCCTCCTAATAAACACCCATGATACATAGGGACACAATTAGGTTGAACTGCATGGCTAGGCTTATAAAGGCTGTGGAGGTGGTTAGCCTAGGATATACCTATATAGATATATGTTCATAGGTTGGTACTAGGCTATCGGTCCTAGGGCCTATACAACCCTAGTCATAACAATTCCCTGGCTATTTCTTCCCACACTGTTTACTTCCCTGGACCCCTATGTATAGCTATCTATCTATCTATCTATCTATCTATCTATCTATCTATCTATCTATCTATCTATCTATCTATCATTCTGTCTATCTATCTATATATGATTATAGTATGGTAGATCAAACTATCATTAAATCAAATGTAAAACAGCTGACATGATATTTTGAAGTACCACACACTACTGAAAATGCACATATCAAATTTACTACAGATCGCAAAAATAAAGCCCATACCTTTTATGACCTTTACACTACCCCCCCAACACAAACCTCTAATTTGTCTGATTAGTAGTAGTGTTAAAAATTTTTTTTTTTTTTTTTAAAGTTAAGGTGTAGAGTTAGGGTTGGGGCAGTGCAGGGTAAGGGGTAGTAGGCATTACTAAGGTGCAGGGTGGCACTCCTGCCGACCCTGCACCACCTTACTAATGCCTGCTAAACCTAACCCTGGCCCTGCTTCCCCTGCCTTTAATACTAACCCTGCACTTTACCTTTGAACAACTCTTTCTGTAACACTACCATTATTCATGCAAATTATGTCTGAATCTGTTGTGGAGTTTTGGTGATCAAATTGCCTTTTGTGATCTTTTATTAATGTTACCATTTTATCATTATGTCAATTTTCAACATGCCAACATCAATCACTTACATATGGATGCTTTTGCATTTCAAGAAGTCAAAACAGAAATACACACACACACGCACACACACACACACACACACACACACATACACACACACACACACACACACACACACACGCACACACACACACACACACACACACACACACACACACACACACACACACACACACACACACACACACACACACATATATATATATATATGTGTGTGTGTGTGTGTGTGTGTGTGTGTGTGTGTGTGTATATATATATATATATATATATATATATATATATATATATATATAGGTTCATAGGTAGGTACTAGGCTATCTGCCTGAGGGCATTTATAAGCCTAGCCAGAGTGTGTTGGCTTTCGCTGCCCCATTGAGTAATTAACTGAGCCTCTGTCAAGCAGAGCCCATGAAGTGATCCCAGGGGTGTATTTTCTGTTACCCATCCACTCGTCAAGGTTTCTCTTGAAGAGTGTTAGTGAGGGGCTCTGCCTAATGTAGTTAGGAATTTTGTTCCAAAGCATGGGGAGTCTCTGTGACAGGAATCTATCCCTCCAGCATGTTTTATTTATTGTTGTAACAAAGTTTAGCTCACTAGAGCATGTGGTTCGCAGTTACTTGGATTTCTTTAGGTGGAGCATGTCCATCAATTTTGAGTTGGATATGGCTTTGTAAGTCAGGCAGAGATCACCTCAGAGTAAACGATATGCCACTGAGTACAGCCGGAGTTTTTTCAGTTGGTCTGCATAGGACATATGTCTGAGGTCAGTAATCCTCTTGGTGAAGTACTTTTGTGGTCTTTCCAGCTGTTGGAAGAGTCTTGTGAGGTACATCCCAAATGGGGCATTGTACTCTATGATGAGTCTGATGAGTGATGAGTAGAGGGGCACTATAACCTTTTTATTTCTAGATGCGAACCCTTTAGTAATTAGATGGGCCAAATAGAAGGATTTCCTAACTACTTTGACAATATGATTGTCAAAGGAGAGATTACTATCTACCTGGGTCCCCATATCTCTTATTACCTCTTCTGTATTAAGGGGGCTGCCACCTATGTGGTAATTCATGGGTGTTTTGTTTTTCCTAAATGAGATGACTATGCATTTTTTGGCATTTAGCTTGAGGCCATGACTTTGACACCAGGTGTCTGTCTCAGTAAGGCCTTTTTGGACAATGTCCATGTCAGCCAGAGAGTCAATTATGGCTCCCAGTTTGCAGTCATCAGCGAACTTGGTTAGCCATAGTCCTCCTGTGTTTGCCTGTACGTCTAAGAAGTATATGCCGAACAGTAGGGGTCCCAGGACCGAGCCTTGTGGGACACCACTTGTGACTGGTTTAGAGTTGGACTTGGAGCCTGCTATTCTTACCACGTGAGTTCTGTCTGATTTTGTGACGTAGGGGTTTATGTTCAGGCTGGTGAGTTTTTCTATAATACCCGAGTGAGGAATGGTGTTGAACGCCTTGGTGAGATCAAGGTAGGCTGTGTGAACCACCTTTCCCTCATCTATGGCCTTGGTGACTGTCTCTAAGAAGTCAACCAGGTTTAGTAGGCATGATCTGCCCTTAACAAAGCCGAACTGGGTCAAGTCAAGTGTTTGGAGGTTTGGATGTTCCCAATGTCTTTGCTAATGAGTTCCATGATGATGCGCTCCATAGCCTTGCAGACCAGGCGTATATATATATATATATATATATATATATATATGTGTATATATGAGTCTATGGCACACTACTGACCTGCACAAATGTCGCTACACATGATATTGATGCTGGCTTGTCAAAAACACACCTACCAAAAATGCAAAAACTTCCAGACATCCTCAATATGAATCGTGGTTAGGTTAGGTAAAGTGTGTTTAGTAAGTTAATTAGTAGAGTTTGAGTTATGGTTAGGGTTATCACATATGAGTAAGGGTGGGTATACAGGTCATGTAAAATATCTACATTTATTTATACAGTCACACCTTTGGCATACCTGTAACTCTTAGGTAGACTTCCTCCTAGTAAGGAAAGGTCACTAGGATGGAATTAGAGATTGCAAAGTCATCACCAGTGAACCAGTCAGCCCAAAGCATAAACCACTGGTTGCCACAATCAGCTGCAAGCAGTGGTCAGAGAAGTCTCAAGGTTCAACACAGATCAGGCTGAAGACCTGAAAAGTGGCTGCAGAGAAAGCACAACAGTTCAAGGAATTAGTCAGAACTGAAGCACCTCAAGAAGAAGGAGTCTTAGGAGTCCAAATCGATGACCAGTTTAAATTCCACTCCCATCTGCTACAAAACATAAAAAAAACACACCAAAAACTTGGCATGCTCTACCGTCATAATCACTTTCTCAGCTCAGCTACCAAGATTACTCTCTCAACTACATTTCTCTTACCCTCCCTTCTCTATGGAGCACCCCTTCTTACTAACCTACAATCTTCCCTCAAAACCAAACTATCCTCTTGTTACAATAAAATTGCCAAATTTGCCACTTCTAACAAATCATCGACACACCACTGTGAACCACTCCACAAACTGAAATGGTTAGAACTACCCAACTACCTCTCATATACCCAACTCACATATGCTCACAAACTGATTTTCCAGCCATCCCTCTGCCCCTCACTCTACCTTTAAAATGCACCACACACAAAGACATCAAAGATCAAACAATCAAAATCTCATAGAAATTCATAGACCCCTCCACCCTCCTGGACAAAACCTCCTGTCCTTCTCACTAGCACGCTTATGGAACTCCCTTCCTCCCTCTATTATTGCCTGCATTACAAGCCTCCCATCCTTTAAAAAATCACTCCACTCTTATCTAACCTCCACATGGGAATGCTCCTGCTCTCACCCTTCATAACCTACTATTTCATCTAGTAACTCTTTCAGTTCTGACTGTATGAACACCAGGCAGCATTACCCTTGGCCTACCTGTATACTACACTAACTCTGTAAAAAAAAAAAAAAAAAAAAATGTCTTTTTATAAATTTGGTGTTACTCTTATTGCCTTGTTTCAGCTGTCTCTGCATGTTTAATTGCATAAATTGTACTATGTCTTACCCCATCAAATGTATATGTATATCCTCTGTATTTGGTACTTTTCTCATGCTGAACCCCATGGAATGTCTATGTATATCCTCATTCTCTGTTAAATATGTATGTGGAGCTTTTCTTCCCAGGACTCCATTGAAAATGGGTTCTTGAGCCCAATGGACTGTCCTGGTTAAACAAATGCAAATAAAATAAATAAATAAATAAGAAGAGGAAATAGGTTGAGTTGAAGTAGAATGGCAACTACTCAAAACAGCATATGTGAAGACTATAGAACAGATATGTGGCTGAGCCAAGTATAGAAATAAAGCACTTAAGGAAAGCTGGTGGTGGAATGCAGAAGTCAAGGAAGTCATCAAAAGAAAGAAGGCATGCAGGAAAAAAATGGACAATAGAAAAGATGTACCAGGCTAGGAAGGAATACTGGTTGGCTAAAAAATAAACTAAGAAAGGAGTTGCAATAGCAAAGAACATGGCATTGGAGGCACTCTACCAGCTGGTTCCCTATTATATCAGCGAATGCTTAAAATAGCAAATGCTGTTTGACCGACCATTTTAAATCAAAACCGCGAAATCCCAAACACACAGAACAGTGATTTTTTTCCCCAGGGGGAAAAAATAATCACTGTGCCGTTTTTGGGACTTTGCCATTTCCTCCACTGTGGTGCGATCTCGGAGTTGGCTTTTTTTTACGGACCAGCGATTTTTTTCCCTGGGCAAAAAAAAAATCGCTGTTCCATGTGTTCAGCATTTTGCAGTTTCGATTTTTAAGGGTCAGTTATACAGCATTTGCTATTTTAAGCATTTGCTGTTATAATATATACCCTACCAGCTTCTGGAAAGTAAGTCAGTAGATGGCACAAACAAACTATATTAGGTGGCAAATCAAAAACAGAAAGATAAAAAAGATAGTCAGATACACTTCACAAGGGATGTTGCAACAACCTGCTCATCAGCCCACAGGACATCAAAGGGAGATGGCAGGAGTACTTCCTGTAGCTTCCGAATAAAGAAAACCCCACATAAGCTGCACTGCCCCAGACACAGTCTACGATAAGAGAAGAGGGGTAGCCCACCATAGAAGAAGTAAGATCAGCACTAAGGAAATGAAATCAGGGAAAGCAGCAGGCTCAGATGAGGTCACAGCAGCCTTCTATAGTTATGTAAAGAATCTCCATGGCAATACCCAGATTTGCTCTGAGATACTGCACAATGGTACTTCCTATACCAAGCCAACAGATATTGCCAGTATACTGGCCGACAGATTCAGTGCCAACTTTACCTCCCCCCAAAGCACCAATCACAATACCAGTAGATTGCCATGCACCCAGTATTACTGCTGCACAGGTTAAAACAGCACTGTCCAAGGCCAAGAATACAGCTTCTATGGGACCTGACAATATCCCTGGTTGTGTTCTACATGAACTACAGAGTGAACTGGCACCTCACCTGTGTGCTCTGTTCAATCACAGCCTCTCCTCAGGCTTTGTCCCTGCCAAATGGTGCACTGCTACAGTTATCCCTCTCCACAAAGGAGGAGTGACTACAGACCCTGGGAACTATCGCCCTATTAGCCTGATGAGTCTGATATGCAAAGCTATGGAACGCATCATCATGGGCCCAATAAACAAGGATATAGGGAATCTCCAAACTCTGGATCCCACACAGTTTGGTTTTGTGAAGGGTAGATCTTGCCTGTTCAACTTGGTCAACTTTTTTGAGTCAGTCAACAGAGCTGTGGATGAAGGCAAGGTGGTTCATACAGCCTATCTTGATCTGGCCAAGACTTTTGATACCATTCCCCGCTCAGGATTCATAGAAAAACTCACTAAGGTAGGCATCAACCCCTATATCACTAGGTGGGTTGCAAAGTGGCTCACAGATAGAACCCACAGTGTGAAAGTAGCTGACTCCAAGTTAGACTGCTGATTAGTCACGACTGGAGTCCCACAGGGTTTGGTCCTGGGTCCTCTCCTGTTTGGTATCTACTTCTCTGAAGTCCAGGCCAACACAAAGGGACTCTGGCTGACAAAGTTCACAGAAGATTGCAAGTTGGGAGCTATTATTAACTCCCCAAGTGATGTTGACATCCTACAGAATGGTCTCTCTGTGACCAACGACTGGTGTCAGAAGCATGGCCTAAAGCTCAATGTCAAAAAATCCCCTTTGGGAAAAACTCGGTTCCCATGAATTACCACATTGATGGTAGCCCACTGAACACAGAAGACATTATAAGAGATCTGTGAACACAGGTTGACAGCAACCTCTCTTTTGATCACCACATTGCCACTGTGGTCAGAATGTCCTTCTATGTGGCACATCTCATTACTAAGGGTTTTGCATCCAGGAAGAAAGAGGTCATTGTCTCCCTCTACTCTTCCCTCATTAGGCCAGTCATTGAGTACAATGCCCCATTTGGCATGTACCTCACTAGACACCTGCAACAACTGAAGAGGCCACAAAAGTACCTCACAAAGAGGATCCTAGGCCTTAAACACTTGTCCTATATGGACAGACTCAAAAAACTCCAGGTATTCTCTGTCTCATATCGCCTACTTAGAGGTGATCTCTGCTTGACTTACAAAGCCATGTCTGACCCAGCTATGTTAGAAATGCTACATCTAAAGAAATCCCAATCCCTCTGCCCCACATGCTCCAGAGACCTCAACCTCATTACCACAATTAACAGAACATGCTGGAGGCACAGGTTCATAACCCAGAGACTGCCCATGCTATGGAATAGACTTCCCGTACATGTCAAGCACAGCACCTTGCTGATCCTCTTCAAGAGAAATCTTGATGAGTGGATGGGGAACAGAAAATTCACCCTGGGGTAACACCAGTGGCTCTACTCGACAGACGCACTGGGAACTAAGGTCGGGTGGCACTATGTCAGGGTAATCCTATGGCTAGGCTTGTAAAGGCCCCAGGGCCATTAACCTAGTACACACCTATGAACAATAAAGATACTGGGTGAGATGGTGAGAAATGGCTCCTGAAGGTACTCACAGCAGTGTGGAGAGAAAGGTGTATCCCAGATGACTGGAGAATAAGCATACTCATGCCAGTGTTCAAGTACAAAGGAGACATTCACAACTGTGGGCAGTACAGCAGTATCAAACTCCTGTCAGATTGCATGAAAGGTCTGGAGAGGGACTGATAAATCAGTATGCAAAGCAATAGAACGTAAGATGGGGGATGAGCACTTTGGATTCAGATCAGAATGTAGCACAACTGACAGGTAGTTGAGAAGAAGCTAGAGATGAGAAAAGAGCCCAACTGGGCATTTCTAGACTTGGAGAAAGCGTATGAAAAGGTTCCAAGAAAGCTGATTTGGGCAGTCCTGTGGATGTCTGAAGTCCCAGAAAGATTGGTAGAATTAGTGAAACTATGTACAAGGACCCAATGATCATAGTACAAACAGCATCCAGTCCCACAGAGGGGTTCCTAGTAGGAGTAAGTGTGGACCAGGGTTTAGCTCAGAGCCAACTGCTGTTCATACTGGTGATGGCTTTAATTAGCACACAGGTTGGGGGGGTTGACAGATTAACAAAGTAACTGAGGTGTTCAGAAGAAACAGTGAAATGAGATAGAAGAGAAATAGTGAAACAAGTTAATAGCTTCAAATATCTGTACAGGTGGTTGAGGATAAGAGAAGTCTGAATGAGGGAGGTCAAAGCTAGAATCTACAGCTAAATGGCACAGAGTGTCAGATGTAGTATATGACAGAAGAATCCCAAAGAAGCTGAAAAGTAAGGTGCACAAAACAGTGTGACCATTATTGCTGTATGGCTTACAAATACTACTTACCAAATGTAGATTGTAGATGGTAGACCTTATAAAGAAAGTTGAAATAAGACTGAGGCAAGCAGGACTGAACATTAATAAGGAGAAATGTAAAGTTATGAGAGATAAAATTAATGTAAGTGGTATATACTTTTCAGAAAAAGAAGTAACAGCATTAGGTGTGACTTTTGGAAAACATCAGAATGTGGACAAACAGTGGCATAAGATTGTGAAGAGGTTATAAGATATAGTTAGTTTATGAAGAGCAGTTAAGTTCTCTCATTTTAATTTGTATTTAATTAGCAGAAATAATTGCTATACCTGTCTCCCATATATACAATCTCCTCTTATCCACTGGGGAATTTCCAACACCATTTAAATATGCCATCATAAATCTACTTGCTAAGAACCCTCTTCCCAGGCAATGTAACAACCATAAGCCAACAACCAAACAGTGCCCCTTAACAAAAATATTACACAAATCTATAAGCAGCTATTTGATCACATAGACAAATACAGCCTCTTTTGTTATGAACATCATGAGCACTGTCACTCATTCAGTATGACTGCCTTATATAGTGCCGCACGCTGTAGTGAATAACATTAATGACTTCAAGATACCTGGAGGATTGTTCTTAGATTTCATCAGAGCTTTTGAAATGAAAAATCACAGCCTTGGAAACTTCATCTTTTAAACCCCCACACTACGATGGTTTCAAAGCTACCTTACAAATAGAACATTTCAGGTTTTTACTATCCTCTCTCTCTGCTAAAAGCACCCTAAATACGTGAGTTCTTCAGGGATCTGTACTATGTCACCATTTATTTT
This sequence comes from Protopterus annectens, assembly GCF_019279795.1. Classification (NCBI taxonomy): domain Eukaryota; kingdom Metazoa; phylum Chordata; order Ceratodontiformes; family Protopteridae; genus Protopterus; species Protopterus annectens. Next base: position 1,669,705,712 of record NC_056732.1, read on the forward strand.
TTCTCTTCATAAATGATTTGACATCTGACTTGTCTGATATGAAAATGATTCTATATACAGATGACCTAATATTCTAAGGATCAAATAAAAATGTACCTAGCCTGCAATAGACTCCCTAATATTGTTGAGGTCTTGCATCCTTGCTGACCACAATTTGTTGTAGGACATATACAGATGTAAGTATATTTTTTTACAGTTGACTGTGCAGATAAAGTGCCACTGTGACAAGGTCAGCGATGCTCACACATAGTCTGCAGAGGAAGTGTTAGTTTGATATCAGACAGAACAATGCTAGCACTTAAGGACAGTGACAACTTGGACGTACTGCTTGAAAAAATGTCCCAGTATGAATCCAATCTTTTACATTGTGCCTATTGTAAATAGTTCTGAACTGACACAAAGCCAAGATGTACAAGTTGTTACTTCAAACCATTTACCTGATTCTAAATTTCATCTAGGGACTTTATTGCCAAATGCTATTAGTGGATTTTATTTATGGTCTTATTGCATTCCATGTGTTATAAATTAAAGATCACACTGAAATGCGCCAACAAGGAACCTAACAACACTATTGGGAAGTGTAAAACAGAGTATGAGCTTAAGGCTGCTATAGATGTCAAAGGAAACTACAAATATTTCATCAAGGCTGGTATAATGTGTTCTGCTTACAGACACAAGACACAAGGTTGCAGGTTCACCTCACACATGGTAATTAATAGGCTTAAAATGATGACCCAAGCAGTTAGCCTAGTACTAACCTATGAACCTATGAATTATATCAGGAAATTAGGGAATAATGTCTAACAATACACTGAGTGCATCCATAATATCACATACTCCGGTCCCAAATATATTGTCAATATATTAGCAGACCCTACCTACCCATGACTGCTCGGTTGTCCCTGAAAATTCACTTTTCCCTGAAATTACTTGCAGCAAGTTATAGAATCCCTCTCAAAGATTAAAATTAATATTTCTGTGGGACCTGATAATATATCAGAGAACATTCTCATTAGTGCTAAGTATGTACTATCTGAGCCCCTACGTCAACTACTCTGCTTTAGTTTATAAAGAATACAAACAGCACCGCTCAAGTCCAAAAGTCGTATTCCCAAAAAAGCAGAAGCACCAGGTAAAAACAACTGGAAAACGACCACCACAGACCAGGAATCAACCAAAAAGGAACTTTATTTGAAATAAAATAAGCACTTTCGCGTATCACATACGCTTCTTCAGATTTAACAAAATACAGGTTTGAAATCCTTTTTTATATAGCACTTCATTAAAACTAATTAAGTACATAGTTAAATAAACAATCAACCAACTCATACGCTAATATGGTTGTTTATTATTGGGAGAATGAATATTTGTTCAGTAGTAAGTTTTTTTCACAAGTGATGTTCTACAAAAGATTTGTAGATGACATACTTCTTTTTTGGAGAGGTACAATAGATGAATTAAGAGTATTTATTAATGAAATGGAAACTACAACTGAGTTCCTGAGATTCACTTTAGAATACTCACATAATAAGATAAACTTTTTAGATGTTACTATAACCAAGAAGGAAGGGGGTAAAGTCTCTACTTCACTTTGCAGGAAAGCTTTCTGGAAGAATGCGATTTTACACCATACTAGCATGCATCCAAGGTTTGTTTTTTTGAACATAGTTAAAGGACAATTTACCAGGATAATCAGAATATGTGAGTATATATCAGTTATGCAGGCTGAGTTAGACAATATGCATAAGCTGTTTTTAGATAGGGGCTATAATAGTAACATGTTGGAGCATAATAAAAATTGGTTGACTAAAAAGGAGAAATGTTGTTTTAGAACACATAATGCTAGCTATGACAATTTTAACAAGATGGGCTTTGACTCTAGAGTGACTTTTATTACCAGATATACTAATGACAACAATATGATAGTAAACATAATCAAGAAAAATTGGCATGTCTTAACAATGGATTTTAAAACATCTAAAATAGTAGGATCTACACCTAGTTTCAGCTATAGGAACAGCAAGAACTTGAAGAGGATTCTTTGCAAAGACCATCATTTTGATTCACATGAAGTGAATAAAAATAGATTAGGTACTTATACTTGCAATAGATGCAAGATGTGTAGATATATAACTAAAACTCAGATTTGTATTCATTCTAATATGACTTATAGTTTTGAACCAAGGTTTTATGCCAATTGTGACAGTACGAATTTGATATATCTGGCTACCTGCACATTATGTACAGCTTTTTATGTCGGGTTAACATCTAGGAAGCTAAAAGAAATAATTTATGGTCATTTATATGATATAAGGAAGAATAACCAGAAAAATGCATTATCTAAACATATAACAGAATTTTCTGATCATCAGTTTAGGTTCAGGGTATTACAACTTGTTAAGCAGAATAAAAGAGAGGGTAATAACCAGAATTTTTTTAGAAACCACTGAACTTTCATGGATTTTTAGATTAAAGGCCCATATAGAACCTGGCCTTAATCAAGCAGTCAATATTAAACCTATCCTTGATGCAAGGTAATGAAGTTAGAGATTTTAGCTAAGTTATTAATATTAATATTTATTTCCCAACAGATGCACCTTGACAAGATATCATATATATTTATATATTTTATATTTCTATCTCTGTATACTCTATCATGTATCCTTGTCTCTAATTTGATAAAGTAGTATGTTTAGTATCACAAAGGAGACACAAAAATTGTTAGTTATATCATGAATTCTAAAAATTCTAGTTTCTGATGATGTACATCTAGAAAAAGGTTACAGGAACTCTGTTATCTTTGTAGATTTATATTTTTATATATGAATTAATATATAGGATCCATCTAAAAATATACTCCAGGACTTTATTTTATCAATATTTAGCTTGGGTATTTTATATTTTAATATGTTATCATTACTATTTTATATGATAGTGATTTTTATGAAGTGTTCCGTATATCACAGATTAAATGCTGAAACATAATGTTTATTTAGACATATGCAATATACAGTGAATGCTTAAAAGAAAAGGCTGAATTAGGGAGAGATGATTTTTGCCTTGATTTTAGACAGGTTTTAATTGATTAATTGATTGATTATTTAACTATGTACTTAATTAGTTTTAATGAAGTGTTATATAAAAAAGGATTTCAAACCTGTATTTTGTTAAATCTGAAGAAGCATATGTGATACGTGAAAGCGCTTATTTTATTTCAAATAAAGTTCCTTTTTGATTGATTCCTGGTCCGTGGTGGTCGTTTTCCAGTTGTTTTTACCTGCTGCTTTAGTTTATACCATAGCTTGTGCCTAATGCCTGGAGACCCAGGTAATTACAAGCCCATCAGCCTCACAAGCCTTATAGGCAAAGCCATGGAATATATCATCATAGCAGAACTCATTATTTCAGACATAGGCAACTTAACCGAGCTAGACCTCACTAAGTTTATTTTTTCAAAGGGCAGGTCCTGTCTCCTGAATCTGTAAACTTCTGTGAAAAGATTACAAAGGCTATAGATAGTGGTCACTCTGTGCATGCTACTTATCTTGACCTGGTCAAGGCTTTTAACACTATCTCCACTATGCTAGTATTGCTGAAAATTAGACAAACAAATGTAAGCCCCTACATTGTCTTACTGGATTGCAAATTGATTATCCAACAGATCCCAAGCTGTGAAAATTGCTGGTACCTTCTCTGAATGTAAAATTGTAACTAGTGAGGTAACACAGATATCAGTGCTGGGCTCTCAACTTTTTTGGTATGCGGTGGTGGTGCTGCGGTAGCGTCGGCGCCTCACAGTAAGACGTTGTCCTGTTCGATTCTCAGCTAGAGCGTATTCTGTGTGGAGACATGCGTGAATGGACGTACCTTCTTTGAAGGTTGTGTGTCAGAGCCAGCACCTCGGTACGTAAAATCTACTGCCAATCATTAGCGGACTGGAGTTCCGCTGTGGTGATCCCTAACCGGGAAAAGCCAAAAGACACAACAACATCTTTCAGATCACTAGTCCAATATCCCAGAAGTATGGTTGACTAAGTTTCCTGATGACTAGAAAATGGGCAACTGTTATCTGCTCCAACACGGGGTGGAATATGCACACATCTAGTATACAGAAAATTATCTCAAGCTGTAGTAGCTTTTGGCAGAAACCCTGCTCCCACAACATATGCTACAGTGGTACTCCTCCTTGGACAAATATGGTCACGACAGACCTAGGTGCTTTTGTGGATAACTCTCTCTTATTCGATCATTGTGTTTCCATCACAGACAGGAAATCCTTTTATCTGGCCCAGTTAATTCGCCAAGGGAATATCTTCAAGATCCAAAAAAGTCATCTTACCACTGTACTCTTCCCTTATCAGATCCATCAACGAATACAATTCCCACTTTGGTATGTAAAAAGAAAAATCTAGCAAAGCTAAACTTCTGTGTGATACCTTAAACCTCTTGTATCAGAGGCCTCATGGGATATATGCAAACTACCCCTTAAGGATATCAGGTGTTTCAGCTAAATGGCAATTCTGAATGTCCATGACTTTTTCTTTTACTTTCATTTTTAAGTCTATTGATGGACAATATCAGTTCATTAAAGCCAAACCCCTCTAGCTGTGGACATGTCATGGACATTCAGAATTGCCATTTAGCTGAAACACCTGATATCCTTTAGGAGTGATTTGCATATATCCCATAAGGCCTCTGATGCAAGAGGTTTAAGGTATCACACAGTTAGAAGTCTAGCTTTGCTAGATTTTTCTTTTTGTGTTTTTTAACCAGTTGGTTATCTGTGTGACCTTTTTACTCTTTGCTTTGGTTTCACTTTGGTATGTACAGATCCAAGCATACCATTCAAGTGGAAAGTCCAATACAAATATTAACCAAGAAAATTAAAGGCCTTAAATCCTTCAGTTATCCTGATACATTAGCACAACCTAATTATACATAGTAGCCTACCAGCTGCCCTGAGATAACTTGCGTCTCACTGTTCGAGCCAAGAAAGAACCAGTCCTATTTCACTGCCTATTTCTTTACAAAACAGTAATGCTATAAACACTCATAGTAGGAATGTAAATCTACAGCAACAAATAAAAAAGATTTATAAATCCATAAAACTTTTTGGACATGAAAGAAAAATCACTTCACTTCATGTAGTAGCTTTGAAATCTTTTAATTCAGCAGTTGAAAATCTTTTAATCCAGCAGTAAAAAACATCCACCAAGACAACAGTATAAGAAAACTTGAAATAAATTTGAAATAAAATGGAACACTTGTATTTAAGCGCTTTCATTCATTTTACAGTTATTTAACAGTCGAACTTCTTCAGAAATACAAAGGTTATCAACTGAACTCTGTTTAAATAAAAGCTGCTGCATAAATAATTCTTTATGCAAAGAAGGGGAGGGGAAAGAATTCTCACTAACGAATCCACTTAAGGGTGCATTTTACATTCAGATTACCATTAAGCCCAGGGGGCATGTCAGCTTGCAGTTTAACCTGCCATCTAAGCTCCTTAACTTCTAGCTGGGGGTTCCCATCTCTGTAGATCAAGGAAACACTGTCTAACACTAGAAATTTAAAAGTGGAGCAGGAAGGGTTGGTTAGCTTATGTTTAGCTAAAGCATTCTTTTCATCACCTTTTCTTATGGCCTGGTAATGCTCCTTGATTCAATTGCTGAGCTTCCTAATAGTTTTGCCAACATAGAATGCCCTACAGTGACTGCAAACAGCAAGGTATACTATGCAAGTTGAATTGCAATCAAATGTGTCTGAAAAATGAATTTCTTGTCTAGGAGTGTGTAAGGTGAAACAGTCTCCACTTGCAATGTACTGGCAGCAAACACATTTCCCACAACAAAGCAGACCAACTGAAGGGGGAGGTGTGGTTATATTTTTCTGACCAGCTAGATCAAATACTGATTTGAGAGACTGGGATCTTTTGTAACTGAAAGATGGAGCAGGACCTAGTGCCTTGCCTGTCTCTTGGCAACTGGAGATAATATCCCAGTTTCTAGAAACTATGTCCCGAATAGATTCTGCATCAACTGAAATTGGAAGAGGAAAACACAGGCTGTCATTGGAATATGGAACTGGGTTTGGGCAAAAGCCTTTTGACAAAATAGGGGGGTATTTGTTGTGTCTATTCACTGCAACTTCCTCCAACATGGTGTCCACTAAGTGTGCTGGGTAGTATTTGTCTGTGAATAACTGTTTAAGAAAGAAGCTTTCTTTTGTAAAACTTTCATCTTCACTAACTATGCAGCTAAGGCATATGAATTGCCCCTTGACTATGTTCTTTTTCATAAAAAAGGGGTGTTGGCTACCACAATCCAAACAGTTATTGCGGAAGGTACTTTTTCTGTGGATGGTCGAAGAAAACTTGTTAGTGTGGAGGTCAATGGAGAGGGTCACATCTAAGAAGTGGACAGTTTCTCCCTTACCTGAAAGGGTAAAGTCTAAAAAATCAATACTGCTAACTTTGTCTAAGAACACATCAAGCTCACCTGGGGGCCCTGTCCAAAGGAAAAATATGTCATCTATATAACGTTTATATAGAGAGACATATTTGAAACCATCTAGTTTGGTAAGCACATCAGCTTCCCAGGAACTCAAAACTAGGTTTGCATAGGACGGGGGCCACCTTTGCCCCAGAAAATAAATTGTTTTCCAACACTAATTTTGAAAGAGCTAACAGAACTGGGACTCTATGGGGGGTATTAGTGTGCTTGGCAAGGTAATCTCCCACCATAAGTAAGCCCCTTTGATGCAGGATGCTGGAATAGAGGGCCACAATGTCCAGGGTGACCAATGTACAGTGACCAGTCAAAGGAGGGCAATAATGAACCTGATTCAAGAATTCCCAGGAATCTTTTAAGTAGAACTGGGAGGACTGAACTAGCAGGTTTAGGAAAAAATCTAAAAGAGCTGATATGTATTCTGTCTTGGTCTTACTTGATTCCGCAATATGCCTAAGAGGAGGATTTTTTTGGATCTTTATGTATTTTGGGGATTTCGAACATCCTACCCACTAACGGGGACTTCACCTCCATATATTCCAACTCAAAGTCTGAAATAAGCTCTTTAAGATAGAGCTTGGTAAGGGTGTTGTCAATCCTAAAAAAAGCTTTCCATAAAATTAGAGGAAATAAAAAAGATTGGCTGGAGAAATAAGTTTCTAACTCAACATATTCCCAGGATATGCAATAGGTTACCACTATAGGTCAAAGTACTAATTTTTTGTGTTTATGGTTAGTCTTCACAGCTGGGTGGGTAGGCACAAACTTAAAACAGGGTTATCATTTACAACCTCACTCAGTTTGGGAGGAGGTGAGAACTATTAAATGCCTGAAAAGAGTGTCAAGAACATTTCCATGAGGAGGCAGAAAGAGAAAGAAACACAAACCAGGGACGAAACTCTTGGTCAGGAAGAAATTCATTTGAGAGTGACCTGCTGGATTTGATCAAAACGCATACATATAATAACATGTATGAGAGGGCGAGATTCTGCCAAACAGGAATAAGACATGGATTGTCAAAAGATTTAAAAGCCAAATTAATAAAGTAATTGGAAACATAAAGAGAGATTCACATGTTATAACAGTAACTAACAAAAACATTATTGTGCAGTGAAACTAGAAGACAAGGTACTATAAAGGAAGTGTAAATTGGTAACGGAAAATAACGGAGCAACAAGATCACCAACAAGGAAGCACTAGCGTGAAACAATTGTGAAACAGTTTAGAAAAACAAGTATTACTGGAATAATACAGAGAAGGAAATTAATATAAAAATATATTAGAAAAGCGAATGAGCCAAAACAAAAATACAAGACTGCAATCATATTTATTGATATAATAAGATTCAAACATCATGAAAGTTCTAAAACATGAACAAAATAAGTCTAACATGTCTTCCTTGTTTAGATTAGCAGAAGCCTTTATCAAACAAGTTGACATGGAAATCCAGTCAAACATGGACAAAAATTGGGCGGTGACAGAAAGTGAAAAAAGCAAAAGAATGAACAAGATCAAGAAAAAAGAAATTTGAAGACCACAATTATAACAAAAAGTAGATCTACTGCAGCAAGCTATAAATCAGATTGCACTTCCTGTTTTACGTTACAGCTTTGGAAAGATTGACTGGCCCAGGAATGACTGACTGGTGCCAAAATGTGCTGGATAAGCTTGACAGGAAAACAAGAAAACTACTTTTGCTCAGCAAATGATATACAAGAACTAGTGTTTGCATGGTTTATATATCTCTAGATCTGTAAGAGTCATGATTTCCTTGAAACTGACCACACTTCCACGTTTCTGAGTGTGGTGGGATTACATACATATTTATTGTCATCAACAGATCCAAACATATTAGGGGCGGCAACAGTGGTGCAGAGGTTAGCATTGTCACCTCACAGTAAGAGGTTCTCTGGTTCAACTCTTGGTTGGGATGTCCTCATTGAGGACTATGCATGTCCTCCTTGCAGTTGCATGGGTTTCCTCTAGGAGCTCTGGTTTCCTCCCACATTCCAAAGGTATGCCATAGGTGGATTGGACTCTCTAAATTAGCCATGTGTGTGAGTGAGTGGTACGGATGAACTACTGTGGCAGGGCTAACCACCTGGCAGTGTAAACATTGGTTCAAAATGCTTGTCACTGTTGAAGTGACACCTCAACCCCATGTGCAAAATGGGAAGAAAGGAGTTGAGGATGGATGGATGGATGTGTTAAGAACATTTACACGTTTCTGCTTAAAGGTGTATATGACTAGGCATATTATGGTTCCTGTAATCTCTTGCTTAGTGCTGCACCTATGTTTCTATTTACCTTGCAATGCAACTGCTACCCCTGTTTGTTTTTCTATTCAAATATCATTACGGCTGTTTCAGCACTTGTAATCATCATTTCTCTTGTAGCAAACTCTTTAATGAGTAATTTGGGTGACCTTTGCATTGACAGTATCAGTCAAAAACAGAGTCATAAGCCATCAGTAACCAGCAAACTGGAAAAAGCATGTCACATTTCAAACATGGAATGGTGAGTACTATAAATGTTATTTACACAAATGCATAAAGAGACATTAAATATAACAAAAATATAATGATTTGAAAATATGTCAGTAGGATTCACAATAAACATAATGTAGTCCAATGTGCTAGTCATATACACCTTTCAAAGGATAGAAACATAGCACGTTTTTTAGAACAAGATGGAGTTGTTAGATATTAATACTGAAGACTACTGTTTTGTGTTATTCTGAGAACTGAAACACATGAATTTGCCTTCTGCAAGTAGACTTCAAAATAATTAATGAAACCAGACACTGCCACAACTTGCTGTGAGGGAACGTTAGTTTTTGCTTTCTTGTATTTTGTATTACTTTACTGTCTTCTTCTGTTTTGTATATTGTGATTTCTTTTCTTTACAGTGTATTTACATCTATTTTGCTTTTAATTGCATATTTAAACTAGTAAAGTGACCACAGCTGTGTCTCTTCTGAGTCACACAGAAATTAATTTTTCCCCACTCTCCCACCCTGGCATTGTTGTGTTTTTAAACTGAAATGTCTTTCTAGTTGCCTGCCCCTTATGTTAAGTTGGCCACATATCTCCTTCCTTCTCCCGTTTCATTGGCTGTTGTGAGCACATAATCATTATTTTGTGAAATCGCCCCCCTTCAGCTATTTACATTTATTGGCCACCCTACTAAATTCCATAGAACCAGAATACAAAGTGAACACCCCCTACCAATTTATCTTGCTCTTTTAAAATTAGTGGCTCTCCACTTAGATAGTTAAAGCTTAGTTAGCCTCTCCTTGATATCTAACTGCTAGTGAACTCTGCAGCTCTTAGGATATTAACCCATTTTTCTATTTTACATTTAAAATCTGCAGCATCTACTCCAAGACCACCAATTATTGGAGAGCCCACATTCTGCATCTCAGTAGTCATCTTAGGATTAGTATTTCTGTTTTGTTCCCAATGAGAGGAGTACAGGGCCATCATTTCCTGGAGACTGCTGATCACCAGAAAGCCTAATAACTACTTCATAGGTGACAGCTTGGAATTTGTGCTTGTAGTCTACTCCTGGTGAGAGAAAAAGCATTGATTCCTGACTGTTTCTGGTTGGGCAGTGTGTGTCTATGCTTGGCATTCCTGATTGGTCTGGTTGTTATTCAAGGCATCTATCAGGAAAAGGCTACAACAAGCCTACAGACCTTTACATCATATGTGACAAGACTGTGGATCACCAAAGAGCCTGTGGCCTGCTTCTCATCTTGAGATTGGTGCTAATGTTTTGCTTTTTGCGAGAGAATGAAAGGAGCATTGTATCCCAGCAGTGTGAAACTGTAGTGAGATGAGCACTAGTAGTAGCCAAGCAGTAGCCATTCATGTGACTTCTCTCTTTTCATCCTTCTTGAAAATCTAATTCTTTTTTTTTTTTTCAGTAAATACAGTAAGTACTGCTTGAGTTATTCATAATTCATCAGGGTCTGCTTATTACTTTTCCCTCAAGTGTCTGGCAGTGCCCTGTATAGACACAGCCACCATAAATGATATTTTTTCCTGTAAAAAGCGCAATTGAAATTTCACCCTAATACCTAGTTGCACACAGAACAACTAGTTTGCAGTGACAATCACATTCAATGTAGTACTTGAACTGTTTGCTATATAGCAGCACCGTTTACAACTTTTAGAAACGTCTACACGGGCAGGCAATATAATAGTAGGGGGAAGGATGGGCACATTCAGGTGTGGACATTGTAAACAGTGCAGCTGTATAGCAAACAGTTCAAGTATTACACTGAATGCCCACAACATGTTTTTTACTGCTAGGAAAAGGTTTGACTGCACTTCCATTGGGGTAGTTTATTTGGCCTTCTGTGACTCATGTTCAAGTTTTTATACAGGTAAAACACTGAGATGTTTAAAATGTAGGATCTATGAACACAATTTAGCCATCAGAAAACATGATGCAAACAATGCATTGGCTAAACACTCTTTGATTTGTGAAAGTTTTAGGAAGTATACATTGTTTGTCATTGAATCTGTTGCAATCCAGGCTTTAGAAGATGATTATAAGGTTCGCCTGGAATGTTGTGAATCTAGATGGCAAATAGCATGTATGGCATTTTGACCACCAGGATTAAATGCTATGATTAACATAAACTGTTTTATTTTGGGAAGGAATCATCAGTGTAGAATTAATGTGGCTGATCTTGTCTGACTTTAGAAACTAAGCAGGATCAAGCCTGAATAGTATTTGGATGGGAGACCATTTGGGAACATCACATTTTGACAATGGATTTTAACACTATTTCTATGATTGGTGAAAAAAGGCAATCATGATCTATGAGTTGTTCTATTTTCTGATTGGTAAAAAAGCCATTAAGATCTATGATTGGGTTGTTTTTAGTGTATAATGATTGGTCCTAAATACCAGGAAATGTTTTTTTTTTTGAAATTTTTGAAACTAATTTAAATATTGCATGTCACTGGGTGTATGTGCTTTGAATGGTAGTTGATTGTTTGTGTGTGTTTTTTGGCGCAAAGCCTGGAGAGTATTTAAATGGTATGGAAACATTTTGTAAAAAGATTCTGAGGAAGTTTTATGGTTAAAATATTAAAGAATGAAAGAGCTTAATCTAAGAAGGACTCTTGTCTTTTGTCCTTTGAAACTTGTTATTTTGTTTTGTTTCTGTTTTGTTCCATACTGTTTTTGTTTGAATTGAATATTCCAGATATAGACTTTTAAATAAAACTAGACCAAACATTGCATTATAGACAGAGCTCACCTGCAAGAAGCAGAATATAATGACAGTTCCTTAAAGCCTTTCTGAATAGGTAAAATTTTCCATCCCTTTGATTTTTCTTTTAAGGAATTGTTTTTGCCTTTTCAAAGATTTTCAGGTGACATACTTCAAAACTATACAATGTAGCAATAATGGGTCAGCTCACCCAGGAATAAACTGGCAAAATGATGTCACCAGAGTGACTCAATATACCCTTTAGAATTTGATGGACAACAGAGTGTGCTTCTCTTACTTTGGTAGATACATACTTGTCAGACTTTTAAATCAGTGTTTACCACTGCCCCTAGATCTTTACAATTCTCCATTTATTTCGAAATCATAACTTATGCCTGTTTTGTCAAGTCTCGGAATGCTATATTAATGTTGAGATTATTACTGTTGTGTTAAGTGTAGATTTTTGTAAAATATCTTGGAGAACTTCAACATCTTCCAATAATTTTACCAAGTGTGCAGTAATAAGAATATTTGCTTTTCTAGAGCTTATTTATCCCTTTTATAGTTGAGAAGAATAGTCCAAAAAAGAACTTGCCCTAGGATGGAGTCCTGTGAAACATAAATAACTATCATCATCAGGCTAGATAGTAATCAGCACCCTGACCTCTAGTGTCCTGTTGTATAACCAGCGTTTTACACATTCAGTTATGCATGGATTGGCGTGTAATGCTTTGATTTATTAATTATCCTGTTACGTGGATTATAGTGTGGCATGCCAAAGCAAGTTCAAAACAAGCATCATGAACTGTCAGTCCTTGATTGTGTGTTGCTGTTACCTCTTCAGAGATATCCACAGCATTCAAAAGATCAAATTCCTCCTCAATGTTTGTCCCCTGTATCATTTTAAAAAAATTTGTATTATGACTCTATTACATAATTTTATATAGAATTCTTGTCAGTCAGATGGATCTGAGCTTGTTTGGGTGTCATATCACTCCTAACCCATTTTTTTGTGAACCGTTATTGGTAAAACAGCTTTTTTTATCAATAAGTCAGCGGTATGTCCATAAGTTCATATGCTACCAGTTTGTGTAGCATGAGTGATAAGGCGTTTAGTGATTTTTTTTCTGAATTTTGTATAGGAAATCTCCAGGTTTGTTGTATGGACACAGGGAACTGGAATTTTTAATTTCACTTGTGGCAGCAGTTGCATGTTTACCTAGATAAGGGGTCTGTCACTTTGCCTCTTTAGCACACTGACATATTTCAGCTCATTGCAGAGTTTGCTCAAAATTTTTTGCAAGCACATTTTCTGTGTCATGCAAATGGGTGACCAGTTCATTATTTATTGAGAACATGTAACATTCAGTTTTCCTTTCAGTTTTCTCTTGTACGTACCACTTTCCGTTTTTCAGATAAAACTGAATTCATAATTGAATAAAACAGATTTGATAAGAAAATTAAGTAGCTACTATACTTCATTTAATTCAGTCTTTCTTTTTATGGCTGGTGATTTTTGAAAGCTAGGTTGTACCTCCTTTGTTCACTGTTGTACATAGTTTTAATTTTTCATTCTACCTAACGATTTTTTTCTTGACTTTATCTACATTGTTACAAATATACCTGATAGACTTGCTATTAAAACTTAGGACATATGTTGACATAAATGTATAGCTCAGAATTATAATGTTTATTTATTTAGATATCTAAACCTAGGCACATAACAATAAAATAAATAAAAAAAAATATTTATTTCACTGCATAATATCCATCACAGAAATACCTGACGCAGCATGAAGGGACATTAAAAACTGTTATTATCACTTTTGTCAGCAATAAATGAGTCCTTTATTTTTTTGTATAAATGTATACTGTTTTGTGGCAAAAAGTACTATCATTGGAGATAGACAAGAATGCCAATCTTCGATAGTGAGAGAACTGTAATTATACTGTATAGACAACAAGAAAACTGTACAGTATTTTCCTAGCACACCAACGTGGTAGCAGAGGAGAAGGAAAGGGTGATAACAACATGCCTCCTCCAAGTGTCAGAAAGTGACAAAAAGCAACCCACGGGTTAGAGAGAAAGAAAGAAAACAGTTCGCTGCTATTATGCCAGGCTGAATCATGCTAAGCAATCATGTGACAAACCACTGCAGCTTTTTAAAATGTCAGAACCCCAAAAAAATGCATATTTGTTTATCAGTTGTTAACTGGGTAATCGGGCTGGCCTGTAGACCCTTTTCAATCCATGACCCAGGTTTCAGAGGCAAGACAAATACAGTTTAGGCCACTTCGTAAGACCAATATCAAATTAGCTACCATTCAGTACCATAGCTACAGGCAAGGAGTCCAAAATGTTGTCCAAGGGCTGCAATCTTCCTCTAAAAAGTTGTTTATTTCTCATATCTCGTAAAGGATTCAAAAATTATTATATTCTTTATGTTATATGGTGGTAGGGAATTCCAGCTTCATAACATTCTTCAAGGGTGACTCTTATTTCCGTTTTTTTTTTTTTTTTAGTTTTGTAACAAATTCTGTTTTTGTATATATTAATCAAGAGGATATACTTTTTTAAGTTTAACATAATGGAACAATGTTTCATTGGCAAAGGCTCTAAAGATTAAAATAAAATCTCCTCTTGGACTTCTGTATAGACTTCCAACCACTGAACATTTTTTCCATTGATACTGATACAGTTAATTTTAGATGTGAAAATTGTTTGAACATTTTCCACATACGTTATTATAATTTTTTTAAGGTGGCCAGATATTACGTTTGTGCTCCACTGCTGCCAATATCAAGGCCTTAAAATAATAGTGTAAGTCTTAAATGATCCCTTGAAATTGTGTGTTTTAGTAAACATTAGGACATTTTGAAAAACTGTTTACAAATTATTGAGAAATATTTAGCACATAGTGTTATGTGAAATACTGCACTGAATGGTGATGCAAAGGGAGGGCTGATTCAGGGGTCTATATTAGTTTGCTGAAATGTCTTTTCAGCGAACAAGGATTCATCGACTCTCATTCAATGAAAATCACTTCTGCAATTAGTTGAATATTCCCAGGGCAAAGAAATACTGGCCCTGCAGCGCAACTTTGCCCTTTTCTCCACTGTAGTGAGCTCTTGGAGTTGGTATATATATATATATATATATATATATATATATATATATATATATATATATATATATATATATATATATATATATACAGTTAGGGGAGTGTTGGGAGGCACAGCTTCCCACTTGGGTGGGTTCGATTTAGCTAGCTGTAGGTCCGCTGTGCTGCAGAGCAAGTATTTATTTGCTCTGGGAGTATTCAGTGAATTGTGGAAGTAATTTTTGATGAATGAGAGTCGATGAATCCATGTTCGCTGGAAAGATATTTTGGCGAACTAATATAGACCCTGATTTGGAGATACATAGATTAGTACTAGGCTAACTGCCCTTTTGGGCCATTTGAAGCCTAGCCAGTTACCCCATGTGAGAATCAAGCCCTGCACCTTGTGTCTTTAAGGTAAACACCTTAACCTTATGTCATCCTCCCACATGTAATGAGATTGCACTACAGTATAAATAGTACACTATTCATGCTATGTAAATTACTGCATAATGACATGCAAATCCATGACCCAGGTTTCAGAGGCAAGGAAAATACAGTTTATCTATGGATATCTGTGTTTTATGCAGTCAACTAAGCAGCATGCTTTGGGAAGGCATCAAAAAGCTGAAATGCCTGGGGAAAATGTATGCAGACACATTGAGAACATACAAACTCATTATAGACAGTGACCAGAGGTCAGGACTGAACCTGAGACCCTGAAGCTGTGAGACAGGCATCTTACACTGAGCCACTGTGCTGCAGTTTTCACTTACGGTGTAGCTGAGAACTATTGCATAAACTATTGTGTTCAGCTCTAAAGGCCACTTCGTAAGACCAATATCAAATTAGCTACCTTTCCATACCATAGCTACAGGCAAGGAGTCCAAAATGTTGTCCAAGGGCTGCAATCTTCCTCTAAAAAGTTATTTATTTCTCATATCTAGTAAAGGATTCAAAAATTCTTATATTCTTTATGTTATATGGTGGTAGGGAATTCCAGCTTCATAACATTCTTCAAGGGTGACTCTTATTTCCCTTTTAGTTTTTTTTTTTTTTTTTTTAGTTTTGTAACAAATTCTGTTTTTGTATATATTAATCAAGAGGATATACTTTTTTAAGTTTAACATGATGGAACAATGTTTCATTGGTAAAGGCTCTAAAGATTAAAATAAAATCTACTCTTGGACTTCTGTATAGACTTCCGACCACTGAACATTTTTTCCATTGATACTGATACAGTTAATTTTAGATGTGAAAATTCTTTGAACATTTTCCACATACCTTATTACAATTTTTTTAAGGTGGCCAGATATTACGTTTGTGCTCCACTGCTGCCTATATCAAGGCCTTAAAATAATAGTGTAAGTCCTAAATGATCCCTTGAAATTATGTGTTTTAGTAAACATTAAGACATTTTGAAAAACTGTTTACAAATTATTGAGAAATATTTAGCACATAGTGTTATGTGAAATACTGCACTGAATGGTGATGCAAAGGGAAGGCTGATTCAGGGATCTATATTATTTCGCCGAAATGTCTTTTCAACGAACAAGGATTCATCGACCCTCATTCAACGAAAATCACTTCTGCAATTAGTTGAATATTCCCAGGGCAAAGAAATACTGGCCCTGCAGCGCAACTTTGCCCTTTTCTCCATTGTAGTGTGATCTTGGAGTTGGTATATATATATATATATATATATATATATATATATATATATATATATATATATATATATACATTTAGGGGAGTGTTGGGGGCACAGCTCCCCACTTGGGTGGGTTCGATTTATCTAGCTGTAGGTCCGTTGTGCTGCACAGCAGTATTTCTTTGCTCTGGGAGTATTCAGTAAATTGTGGAAGTGATTTCTGATGAATGAGGGTCGATGAATCCGTGTTCACTGAAAAGATATTTTGGCGAACTAATATAGACCCTGATTCGGAGATACATAGATTAGTACTAGGCTAACTGCCCTTTTGGGCCATTTGAAGCCTAGCCAGTTACCCCATGTGAGAATCAAGCCCTGCACCTTGTGTCTTTAAGATAAACACCTTAACCATTATGTCATCCTCCCACATGTAATGAGATTGCACTACAGAATAAATAGTAGACTATTCATGCTATGTAAATTACTGCATAATGACATGCAAATAAGGTTATGCACTACAGTATAAATAGTACACTATTCATGCTATGTAAATCACTGCATAATGACATGCAAATAAAGGTAATCATGCTAAGGAGACTCACTACAT
The DNA here is from genome assembly GCF_019279795.1 of Protopterus annectens. Lineage (NCBI taxonomy): Eukaryota > Metazoa > Chordata > Ceratodontiformes > Protopteridae > Protopterus > Protopterus annectens. The sequence continues at coordinate 1,669,722,810 of NC_056732.1, forward strand.
ATGCAAATGACTGAGACAAACTTGAAGTGATTCAGAGACATAAATCCAATGATAAAAGCAGTGGCATTCATCTGTTCTGAACACCAGGGGCATCAATCATGCTATTAGGCAAGAAATAGGGGGAGCCTTAGCTAAACAGTAAATGTTGGCAGCTGTCCCCAATGTTTCTGTTACATTCCATGTCATGTATATGGGTCTACCAGCAGCTAACATACCATCACTTCCATGAACAGGACACAGTTGACCACTACTGTGTGGACAGAGACAGCATTCAGGAGTTAACTGATATGTGCCTGCCATGTATGGAGTCAAGTGGAATGCATGAACTGCCTATGTGAGTGGACATGTGGAATGCATGAACTGCCTGAGTGGACATGCAGGTTTATGTAACATTAATCATCCTTGTTGTGTTGACCTTACTGCATCTGTTTTTTTGTGTGTGTGTGTGTGTGTGTGTGTGTGTGTGTGTGTGTGTATGTGTGTGGGCTGGGGGTGACATTAGGAGTTTTTCAGGCTTCAGTTTTGCAGATGCTACTTTGGTTCTTTGACTTGATGCTATAGTATGTGGGGATCTAATTATATATTCGAAGCTTCAAAATTTCGAACCTCATATGTTCGACAACATATAAGCAAAACTTGAAACCTCGAAAATATAATAAAAAAGTAAAAAAAAAACTTACCTTAACGCTCTGAGCAGGGGGCAAGCCCCCCTCCACCCCCCACACCCCCCTACTTAAATATACCAACTCTGAGACCGCACTTCAGTGCATAAAAGGGAAAATTTTCCCATTATGCACGTATGGAGGCATTGCCTTTCACATTCGAACTTTTCAAAGTTCGATCATATGGTGTCAACCATACGATATTCGAACTTTGAAACGTTTGGCAATTTAATAGGGACTCGTATGTGGAGGGGCATAGTTCGTTTTCATGGACAGCAAAAGACAGAACTACCACTATGCAGGCATTTTACAGCACAGCCCATTCCTCTGAGGTCAGAGCATCCAATACATCACCCAGAAGGGCATCCACTCAATCAGTTGCCATATGGTATGAAATACATAGAATATGATATACATTGTGTCTGTATGCAATACATAGAGTACGATATACATTGTGTCTGTATGCAACACATAGAGTATGATATACATTGTGTCTGTATGCAATACATACAGTATGATATACATTGTGTCTGTATGCAACACATAAGTATGATATACATTGTGTCTGTATGCAATACATAGAGTATGATATACATTGTGTCTGTATGCAACACATAGAGAATGATATACATTGTGTCTGTATGCAATACATAGAGTATGATATACATTGTGTCTGTATGAAATACATAGAGTATGATATACATTGTGTCTGTATGCAACACATAGAGTATGATATACATTGTGTCTATATGCAATACATAGAGTATGATATACATTGTGCCTGTATGCAACACATAGAGTATGATATACATTGTGTCTGTGTGCAATACATAGAGTATGATATACATTGTGCCTGTATGCAACACATAGAGTATGATATACATTGTGTCTGTGTGCAACACATAGAGTATGATATACATTGTGTCTGTATACAACACATAGAGTATGATATACATTGTGTCCGTGTGCAATACATAGAGTATGATATACATTGTGTCTGTATGTAACACATAGAGTATGATATACATTGTGTCTGTATGCAACACATAGAGTATGATATACATTGTGTCTGTATGCAATACATAGAGTATGATATACATTGTGTCTGTATGCAACACATAAGAGTATGATATACATTGTGTCTGTATGCAAGACATAGAGTATGATATACATTGTGTCTGTATGCAACACATAGAGTATGATATACATTGTGTCTGTATGCAATACATAGAGTATGATATACATTGTGTCTGTATGCAACACATAGAGTATGATATACATTGTGTCTGTATGCAACACATAGAGTATGATATACATTGTGTCTGTATGCAATACATAGAGTATGATATACATTGTGTCTGTATGCAACACATAGAGTATGATATACATTGTGTCTGTATGCCACCAGGCAGTTCCTATGATTCCCACTCCTGACACAGATGCAACCTCTATCATGGTTTCCTAGGTCTCCTGCTTGGTAGGTGCACCTATTCCCAGGTACAGCAGATTATGCATAATGATGCCCACTGTTAGTGTTGAAGGTAATGCTGGGTACACACTAGAACCATGGATGAGGACCCCATCTGAAATCTCTAGACCACAGCAAATATGGAGTACAACACCATGCATTCACAGACACAGAACATTGCCAAACATGTTCATTTTAGTTTAGTTTTATTAATTGAGTTTGTCCAATTAGTTAGCCAAAAACCACTTTTCAGCAGAGGCCTTGGGAGAAAAGCTTTAACATATCACAAACATTTTTAAACAGACATTTAGTAATATACATGAACAGAAATAAAGTTATGTACATTAACTATTACACATACATTTGCTAATTAGATTACATTCATATGAAAGCAGAGGCAGCTATTGTAGTACAAAAGATACTTATGCATTAGATTTCAAACACTGAACATTTCAAGAGTTATATTAGTTGATTTTTCAGATAGATAATAGATCATGTGATTAGTGCTCAGAAATTCAAAGAAATTTAGGTGAGGAAAAGAGCTAGTTAGGACAAAATCATCATCATCATCAATGCTTTTTTTCCAATTTTCTGAGTGGGGTCGGGGTGTCTTGTTAACTGTTGCCACCTCTCTCCCTCGATTCAGTGCCACACTCATGCCTGACTGTCACAGATCTTCTCTCACACAATCCATCCACTTCTTAGCTGGATGCCCTCATCTCCTCTTACCTTCTTCCTGTCTGTCCCAAATCTTCTTTACCAGATTGTCTTCTGCTTTTCGACACATGTGACTGAACCACTGTAATCTGTTCTGTTTGACCTTTCCTGCAATTGGAGTTACTTTTGCCTCATTTCTTAGTCTGTCCCACAGTGTGCATCCTACCACCCATCTCGGACAATTAATTTCCATCACCTCTAACTTCCTCATTTGCTCTGCCTCTACTGCCCAGGTTTCTGTATCATACAGTAGTACTGGTCAAACCACTGTTTTGTACACCTTACTTTTCAGCTTCTTAGACATCCTTCTGTGATACACTACACCCAAAGCTCTATGCCAGTTGGCTTCACCCACTCTGATTCTAACTCTGACCTCTTCATTCAGACTTCCCTTCTCCTCAACCATCTCACTCAGTTACTTGAAGCTGTTAACCTGTTGCACTGTCTTCCCTTCTATCTGAATTTGCAGCTTCTTCTGATTTCCCCCATTTGCTGCCATTACCACTGTCTTATCTGTGTTTAGTTTCATCCCATGTTCACTCAGTTTTGCTTTCCATTCACTTATCCTTTGCTGACATTCATGCTCAGAGTCTGCCACATCATCTGCATACGGCAATTTTGTTGATCTGTTCCTTCCAACCTGTTTGCTAATGTAGTCTATCACCAGTATGAACAGAGTGGGCTCAGAGCTGAACCCTGATGCACGCCCATCCCCACTGGGATCCCCTCTGTGACACCGAACACTGATTGCACTTGAGACATTCATTCCTTGTACATGGCCTTCACTAATTCTACCAGTCTTTCTGGGACTTTGAGCCACCACAGTATTGCCCAAAATTAGCTTTCTTGGGACCTTGTCATATGTTTTCTCCATGTCTAGGAATGTCCAGTTGGACTCTCCTCATCTTTAGCTTATTTTCAACTATCTGTTTCACTGCAAACATCTGGTCAGTTGTGTTGCATCCTCATCTGAATCTGAACTGCTCATTTCCCATCTTACTTTCTACTATTTTGCATATCCATCTATCAGTCACCCTCTCCAGAACTTTCTTGCCATGTGATAGGAGTTTGATTCCTCTGTACTGTCCACAGTTGTAGATGTCCACTTTGTTCTTGTACACTGGCATGAGTATGCTTATTCTCCAGTCTTCTGGGATACGCTTTTCTCGCCACACTGCTATGAGTACCCTTAGGAGCCATTGAGCCATTTCTCTCCTATCTCACCCAGTATCTTTATCGTATCTGCTGTAACCTCATCTGAGCCTCCTGCTTTCCCTGATTTCATTTTTCTTAGTGCTGTTCTTAATTCTTCTAGGGTGGGCTCCTCTTTTTCTCTCATTGTAGGTTGTGTTTCAGGCAGTACAGCTTCTGTGGGATTTTCACCATTCAGAAGCTGCTGAAAGTACTCCTTCAATATGCCTTTGATGTCCTGTGGACTGGTCAGCAGGTTGTTTGTGGCATCCCTTATGAAGGGTGTCTGACTATCTTTTTTTTCTTTCTGTCTTTATCTTGCAACCTGATATAGTTTCTTTGTGCCAACAACTGTCACTTTCTAGAAGCTGGTAGAGTGCCTCTGATGCCCTGTTCTTTGCTATTGAACTCTTTCCTTAGCTTCTTTGTTAGCCACCCAGTATTCCTTCCTAGCCTCGCCTGTCTTTTATAACTCCAACTTTTACTGCACTCCTTTCTTTTGGTGACATCCTGAACTTCTGCATTCTATTATCAACTGTCCTTCTATACCTTATTTCCATACCTGGCTCAGCCACATATCTGCTCTCACACATGCTGTTTTGAGGCTCTGCCATTCTTCTCTGACTCCACCTATTTCCTCCTCTTCTTGGGGTGCTAGATCCCTGAGAAATTCCTTGAATGGTTGTACTTTCTCTTCACTTACCTTCTAAGTCTTCAGCCTGGTCTCTGTTGACCTTAGATCCTCCTCTGATGATTGTTTGCATTGATTGTGGCAACCAATGGTTTATGCTGTGGACCAACTGTTTCACTAGAATTGACTTTAAAATCACTGATTCTACCCCAGCGGCTCTTTCTTACTAGGAGAAAGTCTACCTGAGATGCATGTTGGCCACTCTTGTATGTAATCTTGTGACTGTCTCGCTTTCTGAACTATCAAGCCATTTGCCAAACAGAAGTTTTAAATGACCTCTCCTTCTGTATTTCTGTTGCCCCACCCATGTGGACCCAGGCAATGCTCATATTATATTCTGTCAGAACCAATATGTGCAATCAAGTCACCATTATCAACACCAATTCATGTTGTCCTGCTTCATCTAGTAGGTCTTGCAACTGCTGTCTGAATGTACTGTTTCCTTCACCATCACAACCCTGCTGTGGGGCATAAGCTGAAATTATAAATATTATCATTACACTGGAGTCTGATTGCCATGAATCTGTCACTAATTCTAGTGACATCTCTCACTGCCTTCTGAAGCCTGTTTCTCAGCACAATTCCCACTCCATTTCTAGCCTGTCCTTCTGAGTAGTAGACTCTGGATCCCAAGGCAAGTGTCTTTGCTGCACTGCCCTTCCATCTTGTCTCTTGGCTACATAGGATCGTTAACCTACACTGAGTATAGCAATAGATAGTTCATGTTTGGCAGGTTGATTGGTTTTCTTCCAGCTTTCACTCAACAGAGCTATCCCAAGTGACCCAAGCTGGGCAGATGGACACCAGCCAGCCAGTAGCTTATTGTTCCAGGACTGCTGGGCTTTATGATGGCACATGCTGGCCAATAGGGGGCACATATACCCCTCCCACCATTAGCATGAGTCTTCACCCATGCCCATTTGGCAACATTAGTTGTCATGACTAAATCACCTAGAGCTATATTTTACACTGTTGAGTGGTTAGCCCTGCCATGGCACAGCACACAGTCTGCGATCTGTTTTCTCTTATCTTGAGGATAATGCTCACTACAATAGATGCCTAAAATGGTTGGTCTATACAACTCTTTCCCCTACTGGACACCATATAGAGTCTGTTCAGCTGCTCACAGCTCCATTCATTGGTAAGTTTGAGATGGAAACACTCAGCATCTTTTTGGAGGTAAGAGGAACCACACAGAGACACAATGCAAACTCTAAACAGGCATTGGCTGTAATTCAGGATCAAACCTTGTCCCTTGTCCATGGGAAACAAAGACCTTAACCATTATTCCAAATGGTCTCTTATTGAGGTAGGACAAAATGTTAATATTATAGTTAAAATGAAGGGTGTAAAGCAGGTTCAAGGACAATTATATATATGCCTATGATAAGGTTTCTATTAGAAGTATAGAGGCGGGGATAAGCAGGGTCATAAAATAATTAATATAGCTGGGAAGTGCTACAAAACTATTTGGATAATGGTGGACTGGTTGTGGAGTATAGGATTCTGAATGTAGAGAAATTATTTGTTGATATGGCAAGCAGAAGTTAACAGCAGCATTTATCCTGGAGATGCACTAGAGCAGATCCATTGAATTGATTGGTGGTGTTTTAATTGTATTTTAAATGACTATGCATTCTGAATGGATTGTGGTGATACTGGGATGTGGTTTCAAAGTTTAGCTACGCTACATGAATACAAAGAGTCACCCACAGTATTAGATAATTTGATTACACTGATTAGTGATTTTTTTCTAGAGCATAAAATTTTAATGAGAAACTAGTATTGTATTACGTTTTTAAGGACTGGACATTTTTTTACCTTATAGAATAGTCAGTGTATTGTGATTAGCCAAGAAAGAGTTAGGTGATGTGATTGTTCTAACCAGTTTAATTCTCTGAAATCTATGCAGTGGTGTGGTCCATGCTGTAAATGTGGCTATTTTATTATAACATTGCTCAAGTTTGCACATTTGCAGTGACCACTAACAAACCTCTCCCCTTGGCTGGTTGTATGCACATTAGAGGCAGTGCAGTTGACAAATGGCATTCGTGTTGATGACTGCTGTGTAACCCAGATGGTGCTCACACTAAAAGAGCACCAAGTAGTAAACACAGGTGATGCCAGATGTTTAGCTTGCCCCTCCACTGTAACCTGAAATGCAGGGAATGTGTGTAAATCCTCCAATATTAGGAATTGTGACAGGGAGATTGTGTCATGTGACTATACAATATGAATGTTGCCTTCATCATCAGCCTCAGGTGACCTGCTGGCATTGGGCATGTGCCATCCTGTTGTGCTGGATCCTCTACCAATAAAACCTGTGAAATTATGAAGATGACACGCCTGTGGTAATGATGGAATGTGTATCTCACTCACTCCCAACTTGTGGTACACATACTGGCAAAACACAGTTCTATAAATAGCATTAGGTCACATACATGCCTTGTTGTGTAGTTGTTGCAGCTGCAGCCCTGATGTACCTGCAGAACAGATATAAATAGGTGTTCTGCTGAATATTATATGTGGGTCAGTGTACAGCTTGATCTACGCTTGCTATTACTAATCTGGTACAGCTTGTCACCAGATCAGCTCCCACAAACAAGCCACTACTAGGAATGAAGGTTTACTCACGTGCCCTAGGGAGGGTTATCAGAAAGTCTTCCACCTCTTTGAGTTATTTCTGTTTTGATGGTCTACTCCTGTGGTGGACCTGTCCCTGTAATGTGTGGTGCCTTGATCTTGGCATTTACTGTCATATCAGTGACCCTGTAATGTAACTGCATTACAGTGCTATTTTTCGCTACCAAAGCGTTGATTTCATATAGCCCCCCTGCAACACCTTGTCCCACAAAGCCTTGTGTATTTTATCTTTTTTTCCATGATGATCATACCACCTGTGAGCAAGGCTTGTAAAAAATCCTTCATCTACTAGATGGGGATCATTTCCAGGTGTTGCTGCTTTATTGGGCCCATGACCAGACATATATACCTGTGAGTTACACCTTAGTCAGTGGCCACATACCTATTAGCCACTTTGCTGTGATTGTTCCTACTTTGCGCCATGCTCACAGCAGCAGCAGAGGACTTGAAGCACTGTACTGATGGTTAGTAATGCTGTATACATCATGTACCTCTCCCCCTCCTTTTGTACACATAGCCATGCCTTGACCTATGTACAGGGGGCCATTTTTTCTCTTGTAGTATATTTTCTAGTGTCCAAAGGCAACAGTATGCCCTCCCATGGGACATCCAACTGTTATGCCCTTGTACTGTACTCTCTGCCATGAGCAGGACACAGTCGACCACTACTGTGTGGACAGAGCCACCATTCAGGAGTTAATTGCTAGATGGGCATTCATCTGTCATACTCATTCATTTTGTTCTATGTCATAGTGAACTGTCCAGCTGGACATTCACCTGTTATGCCCCTATGCTAAGTTCTATGCCGCTGTGAGTCCTCAAATGCATTTATCTGTTATGCACCTATGTTATGTTATGTCAGCTAATCTACTGTTTCATATCTGCCCCTGTTGCAGCCATATACCATGGGTTCTCACTGCAAACCAGTGGTACATTGCTAGGCATCGTGTCTTTTTTTCACTACATCTGCATCAAACCTCAAAATCTTCTCTACTAAAATTCTTTACTGAAGGCTCATCTTAACATAATCTTTCATAATATGACAACCATGGTGCTTGTAGCTCAATGATATGATAATGCAGTAATGCAGCACGACCATCTCAGAATCACTGCTATAACACATTGTGCCATCACACCCTAGTAGTGCTAGTCCCTGCCTGTCCCAAGGCTAATGGGACATGTGCACACTTTGCTTATACACAGAAACTGTAAAGTGCTATGACACAGCACTAGTGATGCTTTTACTAGTGCATCATTTTTGTCCCATGATGTATGTTACATGATATCCAATTATTTGACCGTATGCATGACAGTACCATTTTGCTCCTCATGAAAGCCCATAGGATATGGTCACTTCAGGCTCTGAGTTCAGCAGGGCTCTTTCCTGGCATAGCCAGGAAACTAAGAACTTTTCATATTTGCTGCTCAGAGACTATCAGGAGAAATTGCTGGGCTGTTATGATGGACCGTTATATAAAGTGGATGCCTGGCACCAGCTTGCCAAGGAGGTGATTGTTGTCACAAGTATCACCGACTCTGGTGTGCAGTCCAGACATCGCTCTAGCAACTTGCAGAGGTGCCAGGCCAACCTGCTCTACCAGTGGGAGGCAGAGGCTATGAAGAGTGTAAAAAGCTAATCTAAGAACATTGTATTGGATTTATCCATTTACTTTTGGCTGTTTGTCTGCTTGTCTTATTGTACAGACCATTCATTCTATGACTCTGTTTAATTTAGCGCTTGACTCTTCAGCTATAAAAATGTGTCAAGATTTTGGCTGTACTTAAGTTTATTTTGAAATATATAATTATTAAATAAGCAAAGTAATAACAAAGATAGGAAACTATTTTCTAGATTGCTTAGTAATTGTCAAATATAGTATCATGTTAACATTCTTCTCTCATATTTTAGGAAAATTTCCCAGTTTCCTAGAATCAGCATGCATGGTTTCACAAAAGAGCTGAGGAAAGAGATCTGCATTTCTGAACTATACATGTATGAAGGGTGCTGCTTTTCGGGATAATCCCAATATGCAAATGAATAAATGAACTTGCTAAATGAAGCTGGTGAACATCTTGCAGTATGATTTTCTACTATGCCTGCTTCATTCATTCTTTTTTTTTTTTTTTCATCTCTTCCAAATATGCTTGAATCACTCTACACTGTGCAGTGCATTCTAGGGCCTCACTGTCTTTTCCATGAAATAACATTTCCTTAAGTCAGTCTTGAATTGACCCCCTTTCAGCTACCATCTTGTCAGTTTCTCCCCTTCTACCCTTCGTGTTCAGTTTTATTTCCATCATTTGGCTGTCTCCCTTTCCCTCATTTTCTATTTTCATTGTGCATTTGCATATTTTTAACTCCCTTTTGTGTTTCTGCTCCTCTGTTCTCAACATCATTTTAGTGACTCTGTCGTACATACTTTCTGCCAACCAAATCTCTTCTTTTGTACCGCTGCAGGAGTGAGCACATTATCCCAGATAATGCCCTACCAATGCCTTGTATAATGGGAGGATAACAATGTCCACATTTCTGACGCCCGTGCCTCTAGCAATCTACCACAGAATGTTTTTACCCTTAACCACTGCCAGCTCACTTCACATAGCATGATTGATTCTGAGGTCGATTATTATCCCCAGATGCCTTTCTCCCTTCTCTGCTTTCACAAGGACCGCTTTTCAGTCATGTTCATTTTCTCTGTATTTCCCTAAACTGAGTGTTTAACCTTGTACTTTTTCCCCATAAAGCATCAGATTCTGGCTTGCACTAGGGAACCTGTACTACTCCACTAATTAACTTGTTTCCAGAAAGCGCCTCTAGACTGCATCTGCATTTTGTCAGTCAGCTAGTTTCATGTCCTCCTTGCCCATCGTGGACCCTGCTCTGTATGTGTAGATTTTTCCACCAACCTCCAGTAGGATGTGTTGGCAAAGTCTTGGGCAACTTCTAAGCACACTGAATCCCAAGCCTGCCACCACAATGGTGATCCATTGATAGAACCAGTATAAAACTGACTTCCATACCTCTTTCAGGTGTAAGCTTATGTCTATTTGTAGGAGAATTAATAGTTTAGAATCCTGCAGCTTTACCCTGACATATATTTTACATGACCTTTACTAGGATGGAAATAACACTAAAAGTACAGTCAGTAATTTCAACATTTTGCCCTTGTTCCTTCTTTGTGACCCAGAAGCAGTCAGATGAAGTATATCATGTTTTTGGTGGTACTAGTGAAGTAACACAAAGCCATTGTTTTATATGAGTTGTCATTTTAATATGCATTAACAATGAAAAACACACACACATATGCTACATAAGGCAGACATACGTGTGCACACACATTGCTAGTACTGACGAGTTAATAATTACAGAAAAGACATGGAGAGTTTCCAGGATTAAGGTGGGGAGAGGGGCACACACAGCTTTGGAAGTGACTAACCTGAAATATGATTTGTTTTATTTACTATTGCGTTGTTCCGTCATTGTAGCAATTGTCTGAAAACAGAGCTGAGATGATTGGTAACTCAGAAAAGTTTGATTGTGGATTGAACAGTATGTGCCCGCTGATATAACTTACCTCACATTTAAATGCCTGCCTGTCAGATTTATTTAACATGCTTGGAATTTTAAACATATCTGCTTTTTTCCTCCATTCTAAATGTGGAATATGCTGTGATGTCTTGTAATATAATACACTGGAACACTGTTAGGAGGGCTGTTTTGAAACTTCTGCAGATTTTGGAATGCAGAACCCAGCTGAAGTCTTGGCTTCTCTGCCAATATAAAAGCGCTTTCCTTGCCAGAAGAATGCAAGTGAGACCTTATATTTCTGAAGCTACAGTGGATATAAAAATTTACACACCCGTTAAAAGGCTAGGTTTTTGTGATATAAAAAAAAATTAGAGCACAATAAATCATTTCAAATCTTTTCCCACCTTTAATGTGACCTATAACCTGTACAATCCAATTGAAAAACAAACAAATTTGTTAGGAGAGAAAAATATAAAAAATAAAAAAAAATGTACAATATGCTGGTTGCATAAATGTACACACCCTTAAACTAATATTTTGTTGTGTGTGCATACCCTTAAACTAATACTTTGTTGAAGCACCTTTTGATTTAATTACAACATTCAGTCTTCTTGGGTACACACCTGCCATCAATTAAAGAGACTCTGATTAACCCCAAATAAAGTTCAGCTGTCCTAGTAGGATTTTCGTGACATTTACTCAGTTGCCTGCTACAGCAAAAGTCATGGTTCACAGAGAGCTTACAAAGCATCAAAGGGATCTCATTGTTGAAAGTTATCAGTCAGGAGAAGGGTACAAAACAATTTCCACAGCATTGGATATACCATGGAACACAGTGAAGACAATTATCAAAAAGTGGAGAAAATATAGGACAGCAGTGACGTTGCAAAGAACTGGGCGTCCCTCCAAAATTGTTGAAAAGACAAGATGAAAACTGGTCAAGGAGGCTGCCAAGAGACCTACAGCAACACTGAAGGAGCTGCAGGAATTTCTGGCAAGTACTGGTTGTGTACTACATGTGACAACAATCTCCCGTATTTTTCATGTCTGGATTATGAGGAAGCGTTGCAAGACGGAAGCCTTTTCTTCCACAGAAAAACATCCAGACCCAGCTAAAATTTGCAAAACAATACATTGTCTCCCAAATGCATGTGGGAAAATGTGTTATGGTCTGATGAGACCAAGTTTGAACTTTCTGGTCACAATTCCAAAAGGTACGTTTGGCGCAAAAACAATACTTCGCATCACCAAAAGAACACCATCCCCATGGTGAAGCATGGTGGTGGCAGTATCATGCTTTGGGGTTGCTTTTCTTTAGCTGGAACAGGGGCTTTAGTCAAGGTGGAGGGAATTATGAACAGTTCCAAATACCAGTCACGTTTGGCCCAAAACTTTCAGGCATCTGCTAGAAAGCTGAAGATGAAGAGAAATTTCATCTTTCAACACGACAATGACCCCAAGCATACATCCAAATCAACTAAAGAATGGCTTCACCAGAAGAAAATTAAAGTTTTGGAATGGCCCAGCCAGAGCCCAGACCTAAATCCAATTGTAGATCTGTCTGGTGACCTGAAGAGGGCTGTGCACAAGAAATGCCCTCACAATCTGACAGATTTGGAGCGCTTTTGCAAGGAAGAGTGGGCAAATATTGCCAAGTCAAGATGTGCCATGCTGATAGACTCCTATCCAAGAAGACTGAATGTTGTAATTAAATCCAAAGGTGCTTCACCAAAGTATTAGTTTAAGGGTGTGCACACTTATGCAACCAGCGTATTGTATGTTTTTTTATTTTTTATATTTTTTCCCCTAACAGATTTCTTTGTTTTTCAAATGAATTGTACAGGTTATAGGTTACATTAAAGGTGGGAAAAGGTTTGAAATGATTTATTGTTGTCTCATTTTTTATATCACAAAAACCTGGCATTTTAACGGGTGTGTAAACTTTTTATATCCACTGTATATGCAGCATCCTACCTCAGTAAAAGACATAAATATTAACTGTCTTTTGACTACTGCAGTAAAACACAGTGTGCAGACATGTACTCAAGCATTTCCATTGTCAGATGCTTGATAAAGGTTACAGCATGCCTGAGATGGCAACTAAGTTATAAATAACACTTTTATTTATCTGAGTTATGGATAACACTTTTGGCTGCCATTAAGTAATATGACAATTCATCTGTGGCGCCTGAGGTGAATATTAGGGTGAGGCACAGTGACAAAACTTGCAACTAGAGCTCACAGTGTAATTTTGTTGCCTGATAGTTGAATAAACCTTGGAGTTGCCATGTAACTCTGTGCTTTCGATAAGGGTTCAGAATTGCAACGTCAAGCAGCAGCAGCTTTAGAGTCTAGTATTAACTGCATCCCCATATTCTGGGACATAAATCCCACCTTACTGACACATAAGTAAATTTGATTAAATGTACTAAAACAAAAGATTAGCACAATGGGATTGATAGCGTATAGTGTTCTACATTACTACCTGATCACCTGATAATTGTGCTGCTAAAAGTGTCTTGCTAAGTGGTTAAATATATGAACCAAGGGCCTAAGGCAAGAAGAAATGGGGTAAAAATCCAAGGCACAAAGATGCAATATTGTTCAGTTGCTTTAAAATAAGGCTGCTGCTAAAACAATAATTCACTGCTTTAATGACTTCCTATACATGTCAAACAGAGCACCTCACTGGCCCTCTTCAAGAGAAATCTTAAAGAGTGGATGGGAAATAGAAAATTCTCCCCGGGGGATCACTCCAGTGGCTCTACTCGACAGAGGCAGTGGGAACTAAGGTCAGGTGGCACGATGCCAGGTTAATCCTATGAGCCAGGCTTGTAAAGGCTCCAGGGCCATTAGCCTAGTACACACCTATGAACAACATGGTGACTCCACTGCATAAAACTGTGTAAAGATTACAATGATACTGCTCATCACCATCGATAATAAAAGGGGTGGTTCCTGGTAGAATTTTTGTAATGGTCTCTACAAAACACTTGTGTGTGTGTGTGTGTGTGTGTGTGTGTGTGTGTGTGTGTGTGTGTGTGTGTGTGTGTGTGTGTGTGTGTGCATGTGTGTGCACCTACATGCGCTAGCTTGTGCATATCTCATATAACTTTTACACACATATATATATATATATATATATACATATATATATATATATATATATATATACACATATATATATATATATATATATATATATATATATATATATATATATATATATAGGCCCCTTCAAATGGTCAACATTTCAAAATGTCGACATTCATATGGCTGAGACCATGTGATTGACATTTGAAATGTCGACCATGGGGAATCGGCATCTCTCTACAGTGGGGAATGGAAAGATTTCCACTTCTGCACTGTAGTGCGATCTTGGAGTTGGTATATTTAAGTTCTGGGGGATTGTGGGGGTGCAGGGGGGTGAAGCAGCATTAAGGTAGGTTTGTTTTTGTTGTTTATGGGTTTACTTGTATGGCTTGACATTTCAAATGTCGATCATATGATCTCAGTGATATGAATTTCGATATTGTGAAATGTCGATCATATCAGGTAGACCCTTCTTCCGGCTTTTCCCGGTTAGGGGTCGCCACAGCAAATCACCTTGTCTGCTCATGATTGGCAGTGGAATTTTTACGGTGTCGAGTTGCCAGCCTGGCGCCCAACCTTCCACAGAAGGCACACACACACATGCTTAGGGCCAATTTAGAGTGTCCAATCCACCTACAGCATGTCTTTGGGATGTGGGAGGAAACCGAGCACCCGGAGGAAACCCACGCGACTACAGGGAGGACATGCAGACTCCACACAGAAGGCACCCCAGCTGAGGATCGAACTGGAGAACCTCTTGCTGTGAGGCTGCAATGCTAACCACTGCACCACCGTGGCCGCCCTTGTTTGTTTTATATTGTAATTTATGAAAAAACTTCAAAACAATACATTTTAAACAGTAGACATGCATAATTGCAACATCAATGACTAACTCTCTCCAGAAGACAATATGTACTCAAACTATGTGGGGGCTACACCCCCCACACCCCCTAACTATATATGCTAACTCCAGGATCGCACTACAGTGGGGAAAAGGGCATATACATTTTACTTGCCTTACAGTATTACAGTACTCTACACAGTGCCATATATATATATATATATATATATATATATATATATATATATATATATATATATATATATATATATATATATATATATATACTAACTGCAGTTCAGTGAAATGAGATTCAGTGAAATGAGTTTTCAGTCATTTGAGTTTTCACCGAAGTGTTTGGGGTGAAATGAAATTCAGTGAAATGAGATGCAAAGAAACAAAGTAGACCCATCTACTTCACATAACTGAAAACTCAAAAATACCTAATTTTCAAAATATTGAAAACTAATTTGACTGAGTCTCATTATACTGAAAGCTTACAATGCTGAATTTCAAAATACTGAATTTTAAGCCATAGACATGATGTGGCTTGCTTGTGATAAAAAAAACATTGCTGTAAATTAAAGCGCCAACTGTCAGAATACCAATAGTAGCATAGAAAGTAGTGTTGTAGTGTTCTAAATGTGGGTATGTCTCTTTGCATTTTTATGGGAAGTATCCAAAGTAATATGGTGGACGTTTTGTGCACTCACAGGCAATAGTGTCAGTGTGTACAGTACTGTAAGGTAAGTAAATGGTATATGCCCTTTCCCCCACTGTAATGCGATCCTGGAGGTAGTATATATAGTTGGGGGGGGCACAGCCCTCCACCTTGTTTGGTTTTATATCATCCAATTTCTGTTAAGTGGGGGGTTGGCATAAAGGTGTTTACCTTACAGACACAAGTTTCAGGGTCCAATTCTTACATGGGGTAACTGGCTAGGCTTAAAAAGGCCCACAAGGGCAGTTAGCTTAGTATGAACCTATTAAGAGGGTAAGTAAGTACTTTTTAAGTTTTGGAAAGAGTTAGTCATTGGTGTTGTAAGTGTTCATATGTATGGCTTAAAATGTAGTATTTTGAAATCCAGCATTGTAAGCTTTCAGTATAATGAGACTCAGTCAAATATGTTTTCAGTATTTTGAAAAGTAGGTATTGTGTTCTCAGTCAAATGAAATTCAGTATTTTGAATTTCAGTCATGAGAAGTAAATCCACATGTGAAGGGCCTGCTGTTACATAAATTAAATATATTGTATAATATTTTTAAGAAACACATTTTGTGATAAGCAGTAGAGGTACAAGTTACAAAATATATATTCCAGCTGTACAGTACAAGACATTTCATTTATCTAACAGCAAACCTTCCCTGCAGATATTCCTCCATCATGATTTATGGATTCACATTCATTTTAAAGGAATATTATAATTTTATAGCTTGTCTTTGTCTTTTGAATATGACTTTTTAGTAGGTTGCATAGGTTTTGCTGAGTGAGCTGTCGAATGGCAGTCTTGCAGCATAGTACTCAGACAACTTTTTAAAACTGATTTTTTTGCTACTTTTTTGTAAATGTTTTAATAAAGTTTATGTTATTATTTTATAAGGTTATATAATAGTGTTGGCAGCTGTGGTGGTGCAGCGGTTAGCATTGCCACCTCACAGCAAGAGGTTCTCCGGTTTGATTCTTGGCTGCGGTTCCTTCTGTGCAGAGTCTGCATGTCCTCCCTGTGGTTACATAGGTTTCCAATAGGTGCTCCGGTTTCCTCCCACATCCCAAACACATGTTGTAGGTGGACTGGAAACTCTCAACTGGCCCTAGATGTGAGCATGTGTGTGTCTTCTGTGGAAGGTTGGGTGCCAGGCTAGCACTTGGCACTGTAAAACTCCACTGCCAGTTGTTCTGCTGTGGCGACCCCTAACCAGGATAAGATGAAGGTTATATTATAAACTGTATGTTTTAATTAGTTTACTGTAAACTAGTGTACAGTTGGCAGTTATGGACATTTTTCCATCGATGTCATTGTTTGACTCGTATTTGCTTTATTCTTGTTTTTTGTTGATTAATTTATTTTACTTTTATTAAATGTTACTTATTGGGTTTAAATGACATAACATGTATTTTTTTGTAGTTTATATGTTTATTTTGTGGTTCACAGTGCATACTTTTTTGCATCGGAGTGGAAGGGACTTAGTTACAGTGAGTTGATTTACATAGAGTGGGGTAAATGACTGATGTCATCAGTAGAATGGAAACAAAATGCCTCTTGATTTCACTAGAATGATGATAAAATATCTGGTACTTTGGATCAGATAAACATTTTCTCCCATTTAAGTAGGCTTTGCAGGCTGACAGCTAAGGACAATGTTTTGAAAATAGAAATTAGCAGGCTCATATTAGATCTTTTAGGAGGAGGTCATGATATGAAATTTATGGATGTTACCTCAAAAATGGTAACAGATAAAGCAATGGTGTATATTTTCTAGCAGCCATCTATGCTATAAGTAGAAAATCCAAAGAAGTACACAACAGAGCTATCTATTAACATTGTAATATTAACTAACATATTTAAATGGCAGCAGGGATGTTTTAGATATAGTTGTTAACACCTTCAGCTTTATTTATAAGAAGAGTTAAGTACATTAAATCCACTGCTGAAAGAGGATGATTAGTGAGTCTTTTAATAAAAGGGACCCTTCTTTTGTAGAAAATTGTTCAGCTTGTAAGTGTATTTTGAAACCTAATATGCATTTTCCTCCACTCTACCTTTTTAAAATATTTATGCTGATTTTGCCGTTGTTCCTGTAAAATGGTTGTGTATATTGCGAACTAATACTGCAATTCATATTATGTTAAAAAGACATCATCGAACTGCCATTCTTTCTGTTAGGACTTGCTGTTTGATGTGGTACAATAGAATCTCTAGGGAAGTTTGTATGTGAACTTTACCTTGAGTGAAATTTCTTTTTTGTTAAGCTAATGGTCAGCTGTAGAGTCACACATTATAAAGGCAACATGGAACCATCTTTTTTTTTTAATTTAATTGTACACTAAGCTGAAGCTGCAAACCAACATTAAGATATAACTTGTTCATAATTAAAATAAAGTTAATGAACAATGACTATAAGTAGATGCAATGATTTATTTTTTGACTGATATGGTACAGTGACAGCATAGTAGCAAGGTATGCTGTTGCCTAACAGCAAGAGGTTCTCTGGTTCGATTCTCTGCTGGGTTGCCTTCTGTTTGGAGTCTTTTAGTGAGGAACCTCTGTGGATGTTCTATTTGTTGGCTATGTCTAGTTAGTTAGGTACATAGCAAAGGAGACATTGTACTTAATGATAGGTCTGATGAATGCCGAATACAGTGGACCAATGACTTCCTTGGATTTAGATGCCATACCTTTGTTTATAAGCTGCGCAACATAGAATGATTTCCTCACTACTGTAGACACATGATGGTCAAAGGCTAGATTACTGTCCATGTGTTTCCCTAAGTCCCTGACTACTGGGTCAACTCTAAGTTATGTGTTGTCAATATGATAGTTACCAGGGATGGATAAGTTCCTAAAGGATACTGTTATGCATTTCTTGGCATTTACTTTTAGTCCATGGCTCTGACACCAGTTGTTTGCCTGTATCAGCCCTTCCTGGAGAATATTTGTGTCAGTGTAGGATTCAATGACAGCTCCTAACTTGCAATCATCTGCAAATTTAGTCAGTCAGAGACCATTGACCTTGACTTCAAAGAAGTAAATTCCAAAAAGGAGCAGTCCAAGGACCAGTCTGTGAGTGACTACACATATGACTGGCCACTTTCTAGAGGTGGA
Organism: Protopterus annectens; assembly: GCF_019279795.1. Lineage (NCBI taxonomy): Eukaryota > Metazoa > Chordata > Ceratodontiformes > Protopteridae > Protopterus > Protopterus annectens. Next base: position 1,669,741,469 of record NC_056732.1, read on the forward strand.
TTTCCCAATTCCAACTTCCTGGGTCCTGTCTGTGAGCTATTTGACTATTCACCAGTTGACATATGGGTTTGTACCTGACCTCCTGAGTTTGTCAACAATGTCCAAGTGGGGTATTGTGTCAAATGCCTTGGCAGGTCAAGGTAAGCATTTTGCCCTCATCCATTGCTTTGGTGACCTTCTCAAAGAATTCCATCAGTTTAAGTAGGTATGACCTGCCCGTGACGAAACCAAAGTGGGTTGGGTCCATTGTCTGGAGGTTTACTATATCTCTATTGATCATTTCCATGATAATTCCTTCAATGGCTTTACATATAATACTAGTGAGACTTATGGGTCTTTAGTTTCCAGGGTCTGTAGATGGACCACCTTTGCACAACAGGATGACTAGTGCTTTTCTGCATTCATGATGCACAAAGCCTGTTTGGAGGCTACAGTTAAATAGCAATTCCAGAGGCCCTGATAGGTCATGTTTCATGCTATTTAGAAGGCATCCTGGGATATTGTCTGGGCCCCTTTATGCAGTGTTTCTGGCCTTAGAGAGAGCACTAAGGACCTGTTTCCTAGTGATAGTAGGGGGAGTTATATTTGATGATGATGAAGGTTGAGAGAGTGAGAGGGGTAAAGTTGGAGCTGAATTTATTGGCCAGTAGGTTTGCTATATCTTCTGACTCAGTATAGGTGGCTCCATTTACAATGAGGTCTGCACACCATTGTGTATACCTTTAAGGTTGCGGACATAGCTAAAGAATGCCTTGTGGTTGTCCCAGGCCTGGGAGGCCAAATTTAACTCAAATGTGGCTTTTGATAAACTTTATTTGCCCTCTGAGTTGTTTGTTTAGTTTGATGAGAGTGCTTTTATCCTGTTGGGTGCTGCACCTCCTAATTTTTGCCATGATTTTCTTCCTTCTGTTATACAGCTGATTGATTTTGTGATTTCACCAGGTTGGCTTGTTTTTTGAGTTAGTTCTGTACTTCTTCCTGGTGGGTACAGCTGCCTTTCTGCAGCTATTAACATGCTTATACAGGATTTCTGTGAACAGTTCTGCACAGGCAGAAGTGTTCTCAGGGTTTATAGGGGCTTGAAATTTTGTTAGGTTCTTACTTAATAGAAGGAGGTTAGCCTTAGAATAGTTCCCGAATATTCCAGGTTTAGGTGGGGGTCCAGGTTTTACTTTTACTTCAAAGGAGACCATTTTGTGGTCTGACCTTACCAGGGAAGGCATTACAGTAGGGGGTGTACAACAGTCTCCCATATTAGTGAGGACCAGATCCAGTATGGCTGCATCCCTTGATTGGTGTATTAACTGTCTGGTCCAGGAGGTTTGTGTTTACAAAATACAGGAGTCTCTGTGCCTGTGCATTTGGTGTTGTATAAGATTCCCAGTTAATAGTGGGGTGATTAAAGTTGCTGATGAATATGGTATTGGGTTGGATGGTGAGTCTTTTCAATAATTTTAAATACATGGTATGAGTTTCCTGGGTCATAGACGGAGACCTATAGCTTGTAAGGAAGTGGTACTGGATTTTGCCTATGATGACCTCAACATGGAGCAGCTTGAGTGCATTGTCCTGTTTACCAGCATTGAGGTATATTTATTTTTGGTGCAAATCGAGACACATCCACCTTTAGTCCCTGTCTATGTAGTAGCTGGTTTAAATGTGTGGAAAGCATTATAATCTTGCGCTGTTCATGTGCTCTCTGCAGCTTTAAACAATGTCTCAATGACTGCACAGATGCCAGCATTCTCTAGGGTAAAGAGAGCATCTAGGAAGTGGAGTTTTATGTTTAGACTCCTAGCACTGAGCAGTAATACTTTTGAATTTTCTTGGTTTTGATTTGGTATGCCGCAAGTACCTTCAGTTTGGCATTGCCTAAAAAAGGCACTATGGGGGAAGACAATGTTTTAGCTACTATTCAAAAGCCTAGAGGGGAGAGGTGCAGACCATCCCTGGCAAAGCAGCATGGTATCTTGACCATCTCCTTCCATGCTGACAAATATTGCACCCCTTAGAATGACACCAGAAACTAAGCCAATTATTAAAGACAGTCATCTTTTGTTTGTATTGTGGCATCATCCTTGGAGAATGTAAAATGCTGCTCAATGCTAGGCTCATACCAGCCTGTGACACATATTCCGAGAGCTCCATGATGTCTTTCTTCATATAGTCTAGAGAAGTATGTCTTAGGTCATTTATTCCCACATGGACTATGACTGAGTCATACTGGTATTTGTGGTCCAGTGACCTGAGTGGTGGATCCTAGTCCCTCATAAGCAACTGACCGTGACTGTCTCTTTACTCAGCTTGGTGAGAGGGACATCAGTGTGTCTCACAATGGAGTCTCCAATGACCAGAATGCTGGATTGTGTGGTGGATTGCATTATGGGCTTAGAAGTAGAGGCTTTGTGAGATGTGGCTTTATGTCTTATTTATTATTTTATTTATTTATTGACATTTGTTAACTGGGTTGGTCCAACTGGGCTTGTGGCCCATTTTTAGTGGAGACCCAAGGAGAAAAGCTCCAGTAGTACAATTAAGTAATTTACAATAATTATGAAATTTAAGCTTGCAGAATAACAGAAAAAACATAATTAAACAGGCATAGAGTAAATACAAAGCTAATACACATCAGTGTAAAATAATATGTAATAACAAAAAAACAGTATATTTACATATTTACAAAAGAGTTTATACATCAGCATGAATGATTAAGATTCAGGGAGCGTCTACTTAGTACAGAGCTTGTTGAGAGGGATGGACATTTTTAAAAGTGTATAAGGGGTAAAGGGAGGCTAGGTTGGGTTTTGACAAGGGCAATTTTTGGATTTAAGTAGAAGTTTGAGCTCAATTTTAAAGTGGGATGGATGGGTGATGCTATGTATCTCAAAGGGAAGTTTATTCCATGCATGGGCAACAGAGTATTTATATAGAAGTTTGCCTACTGTTTTCTTGAGTTGATAGGTATCTAATAATTGCCGGTTAGAGGTACAGAGGGACCGAGTTGGGGAATAGTTAGAGACAAGGGAAAAGAGGGCTGGACAAGATAGGGGCCAGCATAGAATGGAGTGTGATATTTGAAACTGAGATAGCAATAGTTGAGGAAATTGTAGCCATTGAAGAGAGTTTAGGGAAAGGCAGTGATGAGCCTTATATGGAGAGTTTGTGATAAATCTAACTATCTTATGGTACGCAGACAAGCAGTATGATGGAAATCTGAACTCTCACCACTTCTGCTAGTCTCGGTTAGAGCCCCCCAAGGTCCATATTAGGACCCCTTCTTTTCACCATCTTCTCAAATGATCTAGCTTCATCCACAACACATGCTAAAGTAGTTCAGTATGCAGACGATTCAACTTTAATCTGCTCAGCAGATACCTTACCAGACCTCCAAATGGTAGCCCAACAAGCTTTTAATAATAGAAACATATCTAAGTAACTCACAACTAATCCTCAACCCCAAAAAGACCAGTAGCAAACAATTATCGACCAGCCCTCCTTTCACTATTCTCTCAGCAAACATAACAGTCATCCAACCAGTTGAGCATACAAAACTCCTTGGAGTGACAATTAACAACAAACTCAGATTTGACCAACACATAGCCACCACAATTAAGAAAGTTCACATCAAACTTGGCTCACTGTACAGAAGCAAGCCATTCTTCACTGACAATACCAGACCAGCCATATCCAGAACCTTCCTCCTCTCTACACTCCTACATGCTTTCCCCCTCTTTACCAACCTAAAAAAATCAGACTTAACCAAATTGGAAACTTGCTATAACAAAGTAGCCCATTTCACAGCCAACCTTCCCCACCAAACTCACCATTGTATTGCTCTACATAAATTAAATTGCCTCGAGCTACCTAACCTTCTTCGTGTCTGTCAGAAGAAAAAATTCAAATGAGTCACATCTGCCTCAGGCGATGAATTTTCCTTTATTAGCAGTTAACCAGATTACACAGCCTGTTGGCCAAGATGTCCGGTCTGGACTGATCTGATCTCCTCTGATCTGATCAACTTGTTTAGTGACATCAACTTTTATACTGCAAGCAAAACAACTTTTTGTTACATTTCTGACCGTTGACAGTTGGTTATGAAAAACATGTAGGAAAAACATGTTTATCACAAATTACCTCAAACCACAGCTAGTACAGAATGTTCAAGAAGTACAAAATGTTCAATTCAACAACGGTAGCTCAAATTTTCCAGGACACACAGCCTGCTTCAGTAAATTAACTCTTACTCGGCCGTGCGTCCTTATCCCAGGCTTCACTGAGCTATAACCAAATCTCTTTATTCTGAAATGCAGAAAACAGATATCATTCAGGTTCATAAGCAATGCTGCATTTTGTTCACAGATGAGGCCCATCTTTGATAGGCATATCCCAACAAATAACATGTTCACTTTGCAAGAGCAGGAAAAAGACAAATAACAGTATGTTTTTAAAACTTTTTCTCTTAACATTTTCCCCCCTGAAAACACTTTTATTTGTCTTTTATTTCAGCAATATATGGTAAAAACAAAGTTTGTCTTTGCATACATTACTTCATTGGCAAGACAAATTTTTAAACTTCAAAAACATTTGCAAAGAGTCACATTTCAATGTATTCACTTTCACCAGTCTGTTGCAATTGCTGGTACATCGTCTTCATAACAGCAGTATCAACCAGTCTTTGTAGAAGACCTCTGATACAGGGTATACAACAACAACCACATACCACCACGATAGCCACAGCGACTCCAACGGACACCAGGAAACTGCTGATGAGATGACTCCATTTTCCAAACCACGCTTGTAGAAAATCTGTAAAGGGATTATTTACCCCAGAGTTCTCTGCCAATTCTTCGGATAACATCTCCAAACCTTTCAAAGCTCGAGTGATACTTCCATCAGGCGCAGTGTTGTTTGGAATCTATGTACAACAGAAAGTCCGAAACATCTTCCAAACTCTTTCTTTGGCCAGGAGCATATCCAACGCAATTCGATTCTGCCATGCCACCTGCGAAGTGGCCTCCAGTTGTTCAGCAATTCCTTTCAATGCATCTTTGGTATAGTTCACAAAACGCTGCTGGTTATAGTAAATGTAGTTGATCCAGTCCACATTCTTATTAGGTTGAATCCAGACAAAGATGGATGTAAAACCAGCTGCTATTTGGTTTATTGCTTTGTATTCATCAGGTACGCCTCCTGGTACGCCAATGCTATCGATGTAGACACTGTTATCGAAAGATTGCTTCGGTGCCTCTCTTTTTCTCCTACTCAACCACTTCGGCTTTATTTCAAGTTCTCTTACGAAATTGCTTGCTGGAACTGGGAAAATGTGGAATGGCAGAATTAAATTTACAAGTGCACAAGTTCCCTTCCAGGGAATCGTAAGCCTTGATCTGAGTTTGTTGTCTCCACATAACCACCATACGTCTGCTAAACTATGAGTTTGGTTTTCCAGAAATGGGTTCTCATTGCCATTCACAGTAACATTGCAATAGTTCTTTCCCATATTGCCATAATTCTTCCCTGTGCCATCTCTGGAAATGCACATATACGAAGCTGGATAGGAAATCGCTGCAGGCGGTTTCTCAACTTTGCTTATGACTGGAAAACGCTGAGTTTCATTTTTGCATTTATCTTCAGTTTTGTTGAAGAATAATTTCAGCAGACACGTTAGGTTACCTTCATCTTGCATCAATGGGACTGTCGCTAGTTGCTGTTTACCTTCAGCACAAGAAATACAGTTCTCACGATGTGCTTCTCGGGTACTATATCTAACCCAAGATAACCATTCATTATGGTGTACGAATCCCGTCTCAAGTAACAATTGTTCTTCTTTTGTGAAGGCAAAATCTGCTTTATTTGTAGCATTCTTAAGGCTTTGTACTTTAAGTTGGAGGGTCCCCAAAGGATCAGTTCTAGTTGGAAGAGACACTCCGATTCCATAAACTCCTGAATCACTTTCTTGTGGTGACGCAATGGTTATAGTAACTACTCTGGTACCTTGGAAATGTGCAATTTTTATTCTTTGTTGCCTGCTTTTATCTTTCTCTGGTATCACTGCACCACTTGTTTCCCATCCATTCACATCTGTTGACCACCAAACACTCGACCAGGATGTACAGTCTCTATTGCACAAGTATTTTGCACGAGTCAAGAAATTATTATTGTTCCATTTAGAACAGTCCAAAATTCCTTCACAAAGTTTCACCTTAAACACAGTAGTAACACCTGTTTGTGCTTGCAGCACCACCATTCCTTTTTCTCTTGCAACTGTTCCTTCTCGTATGGACATATTTACTTTCGCCACCAAAATCATCATCATGTGACAGTTCAAGTACCAGTTGAACATGGCCATCCTCCCTAAGGACTACCTTGCGCCATTGGTTTATTCACTGGGTTTGAGACGAACTAACCCCTATTGGGCTAATCCCCCTTTGTAGCCAGACTTTGCACTCAGAGGTCCAGTGGAGTTTGACCAATATCAATGGCAGAAGGAAGAGTCTTGAGTTTTTTTACAGTTGGTGATATGAATCCACAAAGTCCTCTCAGCGATCTTTACAGCCGTAGGTGTCGAGATAAGTACTTGGTATGGGGCCTTCCCACCTGGGGGATGACCAATTCTTTCTCTTCACAATTCGGATCCACACCCAGTCCCCGGGTGCCACGCTTAACAAGGTTTCATTTCTGGAGTCTGCAAAGGAGTCATTGGTTACAAGAGATTTGACATTTAGCAGCTTCTTCATATAATCCGCTAGATCCTCACCCCCCTCACGTTCCGCTGGCAACAATCCTTGCCACTGTGGGACATAATATGGTCTCCCAAACAAAAGTTCAAATGGTGTAAGTCCTTTGTAGGAAGGTGAGATTCGCATGTACAGGAGTGCCAACGGAAGGCACGCAGTCCATGACCTATGTGTTTCTGCCATTAGTTTGTGGAGCTTACTCTTCAAGACACCGTTGTGTCTTTCCACCAGTCCAGCTGATTGGGGATGGTAAGCACAATGATTCTTGAGATCAATTTGAAACACTTGACCCAATTTCTGAATAATCTGGTTAACAAAACGAGACCCATTATCACTGTAAATGCGTCCTGGTAGGCCAAATCGGGGAATTATTTCTGTAGTCAAAAGCTTTGCTACTGTTTGTGCATTCGGATGCTTCACTGGAAAAGCTTCTACCCATTTAGTTAAAAGCATCAATAATGACCAAACAGAACCTTTTTCCCTCTGAGGGTGTCAATTCAATAAAGTCCATACAGAGTGTGTGGAATGAATACGGAGGGGAAGGGAATGCCTGCTGAGACTTCTTAACACCCCCCTGAGCATGATACTTTGCACATAATAAACAAGATAAACAGAATTGCTTTGCATAAGGTGAAAACCCTTTACACCAAAACACCTTAGACACTATTTGAATCATCGTCTGCACTCCTACATGGGCAGGTCCATGGCTATCCAATGCCGCATACCTAAAAAGGTTTGAGGGTAATACCATTTTGCCATCTGATGCCCTATACAACCCATCCTGTTGAGTGATACCATATTTTACCCAACGACATTTTTCCTTCTGTGTTGTTAATGTTTGCATTACTTTTAGTGTCTCTAAGTCTAAGAGGTGTCCGGGCTCTAAATCATTGTCATGTAAAAGCAAATCATTTTCTTGAGCTGCCTTTTTTGCAGCCATATCAGCAAGGGCATTTCCCCTGGAGACAGGATCTTTTCTGTTGGTATGTGCGGAACATTTACATATTGCTATCTGAAGTGGTAGTTGCACTGCATCTAACAACTGTAAAATTAAATCTCTGTGCTTTATTGGTTTGCCTGTCATAGCAACCATTCCCCTATTCTTCCATAGTTGAGCGAAAACATGTACAGTGGAGAAAGCATATTGACTATCTGTATAAATTGTCACTTTTTTACCCTCCCCTAAGGTACAAGCTCGAGTCAAAGCCACCAACACAGCTGCCTGTGCAGAATAAATGTCTGACAATCCTTTTGCCTCCAAAACTTCAGTTTCTGTGGTGACTGCATACCCTACTAGTGTTTTTCCTACAGTGTCTTTCTTTGCTGATCCATCTACAAACAAAACGAGATCAGACTCTATCAACGGAATATCTGTTAAATCTGGTCGGGGAAGTACTTTGTCATGAATGCTCTCTAAACAAACGTGTGGAGTACCCTCTTCTGGAGTCGGCAAAAGTGTCCCCGGATTAAGAGTAGTACATCTTTCTATGGTCATATGAGGCTGTGTCAGCAGCACTGTCATACACGACAAATGTCGACTAGGAGATAAAAAGGTTATCTTATCTTGCAAAAGTATAGTAGCTACTGAATGTGGAACCTGCAATTGTAATGGGTGAAACAAAACTAATGATGCTGAGGCTTGTACTGCCATGGCGGCCACCACCACAGCTTGAACACAATGCGGCAATGCCCTTGCAACAGGATCTAATCTGGAGGAGTAGAGAGCTATCGGCCTCTGTTTATCCCCATGTACTTGTACCAGAACCGAAGTCATATATCCTCCCTTACAATCAACCATTTGTACAAATGGCTTAGAATAGTTTGGAAAACCCAAAACAGAGGACCCTGCTATCAATTGCTTAATTCTAATAAATGCCTGTATTGCCTTATTTGTCCACTGTATATCATTTTTAGCTGCCATGGGAGTATCATAGATCAGTGGGGTCAATGGCCCTACTTCCTCAGCATAGTTAGGGATCCAACTTCTACAAAAATTAGTCACACCTAAAAAGGACATCATCTCCCGCTTAGTCGTAGGCATAGGTGCCTGAAGAATTGCTTGTTTTCTTTTGTTCTCCAATTGTCTACCTGCCTGCGAAATTAAATAACCCAAGTACTTTACTTGTGCTTTCCACAATTGTAACTTCTCTTCATTTATCTTATGTCCTTGCTCAGCTAAAAAACTAAGAAGGGCAAGGGTATCCCTTTTACAACTTTCCTGCATGGATGAGGCCAACAAAATATCATCTACATACAACAGAACCTGGCTTCCCTCTGGGGGAACAAACTGAGCTAAATTCACAGCCATTTCTTGTGCGAATATTGTCGGACTCTCACAATAGCCCTGTGGCAATCTGGTGTAGGTGTATCTTTTACCTTGATAAGTGAATGCAAACCAAAATCTACTCTCCTTATGTAGTGGTATGGAGAAAAAGGCATTGCTTACATCTATGACAGAAAAATATCTGTGCTGAGGTAATAAATCATTAAGTAATGTATAGGGGTCAGGGACCACCTGTGCTCTTAGGATCACAGCCGAATTAACTGCTTGTAAATCCTGACCCAACCTCTATGACCCATCCGGTTTCTTTACAGGAAACAACGGAGTATTGCTGGGTGAATCTGGGCATTCAACAAGAATTCCTACCTGTTTTAGGTGCTCAATGACTGGCTTAATTCCTTCCTCTGCTTGTTTACTTAGCAGGTATTGGTGCTTACGAGGTCTAAAACCTGACTTTGGAGTTATACAAACTTCACCTGCTGTTTTCATCAGTCCTACATCCCCTTTACCTTTTGACCATAAATCTACAGGTAAGGCACTTAATGCACTATCTTCCTCTTGAGTTAGGAGGATTTGTCATGCCATTTCTGTTTTGTACTCCCTGAGGTGCACACTTGGTTGTGTCCAAGTCACCCAATTTAATCTTTGTACCTGGATCTGTTGATCCTTCAACTGACTTTCAGACATTGTGTCCCAATTTGTTACCTTTTTCACCAAATCTACCCAATGTTCCCCCACCGCTTTAGTAATTGAAATATGTGGGCTATAACCTGAGCGATATAAAGAACTCATTTCCTTGGTCAAAGTACAGGTCATTACTGTATTACCTTGCTTATCCCAAAACATATCATTCAAAATTATCCTTTCACATTTGTGCCTAAAGAATTCTTTTTCAAATTCTTTATCCTGACCAGGGGCCTGTCTGTAGTACATAGTACAATGTAAGTGCACCGGAACCTGCGGTGACCCGCTCCTAGATTTACTTAAAGCTAGGTTGATCAAATCTGTATCAACCCTCCCGGCCCGTTTGAAATCAAGTCCTGGCTATACCAGTAAAACAAGTCTTGTACTCCGTGTACCACCAAGCCATCCGCTAACCTTTTCGCCTCAATGCCTTTAGCTGTGGGAATTGCAGCTATTCCAAACAAATGCATCAAATCTCTTCCCAGCAAATTAACTGGACAAACTTTCGATATAATTACCCTACACCTAACAGTTTGGTTTGTTTGCAGATCTGTGAACAATTGAGGATGAGACAGTGGTTCCTTATAGATTTTCCCGTTTGCCGCTTTCACAAGGACAAACTCATCTGTTTTGCAGTTCGGGGGTAGAACTGCTGGACCAAAAAGTGTACGCAATGCACCTGAATCACATAAAAACTCCACTTTCTGTCCCTCAACCAAAAACTCTATCATGGGTTTTTGATCCAGATGCATAGCAGTACCCAAATGTGCCAGGTTTATGACTTCACAGTCACAAACAAGCCCTTCCTTAATTTCCTGGGTGTCCTGACATTCATTGCAGAGAGTGTCTGCCTCATCATCATCACAATCATTCTCGCTTTCTTCTTCTCTACAATAATCACAATAATGAATTTGGCGCCTTCCTTTACTATCATATAGTCATGCGGAGCCCTTGTTCGTAAGCTGTGGGGGATGTTGCCACTCTTCGCAGTCGGCAGCAAAGTGCCCACGTCTACTGCATTTAAAACATTCTCCATGTTTTAACCTCCCCTCATATTCCTCTGAATGTCCACCCTGTTTATATGACGTGTCCCATTTCGGGCCCCCACGTCTTTGTACGCCACTATGGCGCCCTTGCCCCCTTTGGTCCTGTACCAAAAATATACCTCCATCATCCCCTACTGCTAACACTTGTACTTTCTTTTTCTTTTTAAAATTGAAATGTCGCTCAGCATGCCGTGCATATTCAAACAAAGGTTGCAGTCTACATGTTCTGTGATCAACCATATGCTTAGTTATGAAACTATTTATCGGAGCCTTACAACCTTTAAGAAAAGCGTTTTTCAATTGCTGTTCGTACGGACTATCAGTAGTCTGATCCTGCGGAATCATCATTCCACAATGGTTATTGAATACTTCTGTCAGTCTTACAATATAGTGATCTACAGATTCATCATAATTTTGGATGCACTGATTTATTACTGTCCAATCTGCTCTTGGACGCCACTTATCAGAAATTCTCTTCAACAGATCAGTGACTCGCGTGTCTAACACCCCAGAATTATGCTTTAATGTAGTGCCGTCATCTGCCTTACATGTCCAAGTACCACAAACTAAGTGCCAATCTGGACCCAGGATTTGTCGCACTACTTTTTCTACTTCTAAACCATTTAGATGATAACTTAAATGCATACCAACTATGTCCTCAGAAAACTTTTGAAAATTAACCTTGGGATGAGGAATACCATCCGTAGCTTGTTTTATATCCTCTCTAGCCCAGGGACGATAAACTAAAATAGTTGGCTCTTGTCCTACATCCAGTGCTTGTGGGTTTGCAACTTGTATTAAGGGAAGGGCTTCTGAGTGGTAAGAAACTTTAATGGCCCAACGTCCTTGCCCTGCTGGTCCCGACCTTAACTGCATAGGTTGGTCTACCTGTTGCAAAGCAACCTTGGGTACTACGGGAATTTGCGGGTAAATTGGAAGGGTCACAACATTTCCTTGAGCAGCCAATAACCCACCCTTGAGGAGGTTCCGCCGGTACAGCAGCAGCAATTTCCCCATACGGTGGGGCAGTTGCATGCCTTTGTACCGCACAAACTGTATGCTCATCCTCCTTATCTAAAAATAAAGCTACTTTTCAACTTGGCACCAGTGATCCCTTTTGATTTATTTTTTTCTTTTTCCTGGCACTGTTTTTCTTTTATAGCTCATTTATTTGCCTCTTCTAACCATTTTTGTGCTTGGGGAAATTCCAATTGTCTTTGTTTTTTAGTTCTAGTTCCCGCATCTCTTTTCAAATCTCTAACCAATTTTGCACAGGCATTCTTATTCAGTGTACCATCAAAATCATATCTCGACTTCCACTTTTTCAAAAATTTAACATTATTTTTGTTTAAACCTTTCATATACTTAGCATCAACATTTAAACAGGCATCACTCTCACACTTGCAGCAACTCAAACCCATGTTTCCCCTAGATTTCTTATTTTACCTTCCCCTTTTTTTTTTCTCAGGTATTTAGGACTGTATCAAAATTATTTTACAGGGCTTATTATAAAATGGGACTATCTTAACTGGTGACCCTAACAAAATAATCTTAACAAGTAATCCTACCCATCCTTAACTAAAAATAAAACCTTGTCGACAAGATTAAATTAAATTAAAAGAAATTTATTTTTCATCCTACCTGAACCAGATGAGACTCCGTTTCCCCTTTTCATTCAGAAACCGTCCCTCAGATAGGGATCAGAGAGCAGCCGGCCTCTTTTCAACGACAAATCAGTCGGAGGGCTTTCAGTCGAGGAAATCTTAAGATGAGAAACCCTCACCTGCACAGGTTTTTCGGTCTCTCTGTCGGTCTGATCCGTATCTTCGTAGAGGTTTTCGGTCTGAAGGACAAAAATGTCAGAAGAAAAAATTCAAACGAGTCACATCTGCCTCAGGCGATGAATTTTCCTTTATTAGCAGTTAACCAGATTACACAGCATGTTGGCCAAGATGTCTGGTCTGGACTGATCTGATCTCCTCTGATCTGATCAACTTGTTTACTGACATCAACTTTTATACTGCAAGCAAAACAACTTTTTGTTACATTTCTGACCGTTGACAGTTGGTTATGAAAAACATATAGGAAAAACATGTTTATCACAAATTACCTCAAACCACAGCTAGTACAGAATGTTCAAGAAGTACAAAATGTTCAATTCAACAACTGTAGCTCAAATTTTCCAGGACACACAGCCTGCCCAGGTAAATTAACTCTTACTCAGCCGTGCGTCCTTATCCCAAGCTTCACTGAGCTATAACCAAATCTCTTTATTCTGAAATCCAGAAAACAGATATCATTCAGGTTCATAAGCAATGCTGCATTTTGTTCACAGATGAGGCCCATCTTTGATAGGCATATGCCAACAAATAACATGTTCACTTTGCAAGAGCAGGAAAAAGACAAATAACAGTATGTTTTTAAAACTTTTTCTCTTAGTCTCTACCAACTTAAATTCACACACAATATCATCTTCTGTTCTGACAGTTGCCCATCTCCTGAGGAACTTGTTGTTCCCTACTGATGCCTACGAAGTCTAAGATTTGCAGAAGGAAACTTTCTCACAGTAAACAAAGCTAACAACACTCATGGTAAAGCCCTATTTACAAATCAAATAGCCAAATTATGGAACTCTCTACCCCACACCCTCCAAAACACACCTGAATCTACCAGTTTCAAACAACTACTATTTGAACATCTGTCCAAGAACTGGCATTACTCCTGTGCCAAACCCGACTGACAAGATATCTATAACTCTGTCAACATACTGTCCACTCCTTATCTCATTTTCTCCCTCTCCTCAGTGTTCATTACTACTCAAAAATAAATATATATCAAGGAAATGTTATTTGGTCATAACTATTATTTAATATGTACGCAGAACTAATTTTATTTTTTCTTACAGTGATCTTCACTGAAATGCTCTTGTTTTTCTTTTTGAACCTGTATCTACTAGAAAACTGTATGGAATACTACTTTGTATAGACTAACTGGAAGATGTGTATTCTGCATCTACTTTATGTATGCTGTTGTACTATCTAATTATTGTAGATTCATAGGTGTTTATTAGGCTAACAACCACAAGGGCCCTTCCAAGCCCAGCCACGCATTCCAAATCTCTGACAAGCTCCGACACTCCTGACAAGAGCAAGCAGGGGTTTGAGAGATGAAACACTTACAAGCAGGGGCCTGGGAGATGAACCATCCACAGGGTCACCCGTGTCCATCAGAGACACAGGTGCAAAACCAGGGACGAACCTCCCTGTATATTGTTTGTATTTCTGTGAAAGTTTTCTCCCTGGGCCTCCGCTGAAAATGGGCTTCTGGCCCAGTCGGACTTACCCGGTAAACAAATGTAAATAAATAAATAAAATAAATAAGTTTGTTGAAGTTTATCTAAGATTGTGGCTTGGATGTTAGTAAGAATTGGAGAAGCATATAGTAGGGAGGGGAGGAGGAGTGCCTGAGCAAGGGAGAGTCTGGCATTAAGGGTTAGAATGTTTTTGTTGCGATACAATAAACCAAGTTTTTGGTGAGTATTTTTTATACATTGGAGTATGTGCAAGTTTAATTTGAGTTCATCATCAATGATGACTCCCAGGAATTTTTGTGTGAGTTTCAGGTTGGATTTTGGTATGGTCAGAGGATGTAATAGTGAAGGTGGATTTATGGTCGGATAGAGAACAGGGGAGGAAGAGCAGGAGTTTAGTATTTTTAGGGTTAAGGATTAGTAGATGATCAGTGGATGAAAAAGCCTGTTGGATTAGTTTATGGAGGTCAGAGATATTGTTAGAAATGGGGATGAGGATAGCATCATCTGCATATTGGATGAGGGAGCACTGTTTACAAGATGGATAGAGATCAATGGTGAAGACACTGAATAGAAGAGGACTTAAGATGGAACCTTGTAGAACTCCAGCTGGAACAGAAATGAAAGAGGAGAATGATGGGCACCATTTAACAGATTGCTGTCTGCGGGACAGGTAACTGGAGAACCAGGCAAGTGTGTTGGAAGATAGGTTAAGATTAGCGAGTTTGGAAAGCAGTAGAGGGTGGGAGACTGTATCGAAAGCTTTGGAGAGGTTTAGGAAAATACAGGATATGAGTTTATTGTTATCCAGGGCCTCAGCAATGGTGTGTGTGTGTGTGTGTGTGTGTGTGAAGGAAAGGAGGGCAGTAATACTGTGGCTAGGACGAAAGCCGTGTTGAGTGGGGGAGAGGAGGTTATGGTGTAGAAGGCAGTTGAGAAGTTGTGAGTGAATGCATTTTTCAAGAATCTTAGAGAGGGGAGATAGAATAGGTCGATAGTTTGATGGGTCTGTAGAGTTACCTCCTTTATGTAGGGGAAGGGTGAAGGATGATTTCCAGAGGGAACAGTAGATTCTTGAATAGATCTGTTGATTAGAATAGATACAGGATAGGGAATGGATTCAGCAGCAAGTTTGAGGAAGATAGGGGGCAGATTATCAGTCGAAGGAGAACAAAGTTTGAGCTTTAGAAGAAGAGATCTAATGTAAGAAGTAGGGACAGGGTGGAAGGAGAAAAGATTAGTGTTTGGAGGATTAGGAGGGGTAGGCAGAGGGGTTGTGTTACAGGTGGAAGGTAAGAGTGTTTAGATGGTATCAAAGTGTTTATTAAGGAGGGTAGCAGTTTCTTGGGGGGATGTGTTGGGGTATGGGGAGGGGTTAGAGAGACAGCCAGGAGAAAGAATCCTGTTGAGAGTAGACCAACATTTCTGTGGGTTGGATTTACAATTCAGTTGAGCAGAGTTATAGTAGGACTTTTTGTCTTTAATAGTTTGTTTCTTAGTAAGATTCCTTAGGTTTCTATATTTGTGAAGAAGGGGGAGTTCTTTTGTTTTTATCCAAGCTTTCCAGGCACTGTACCTTCTGTGCATAAGGGACCTAGTTTCCTTGGAAAGCCAGGAACCATAATTTGATTTCAACCTTATCTTTCTAGAAGGAGCAAGGGAAGTTAAGGTATTTAGGAAAATGCTATTGAACAAGGTAACTGCGTCATTGAGAGGGATTTGTTTAAGGATAGAGCAGTTTGTACTAGCAAGGATGAAGTTGAACTGGCAAATGTTAAAGAGAGTTTACCACAATCTCTGTAAAGGCGGGGTTTAGGAGGTTGGGTGGAGTGTCTAAGTACAGAAGTGGGGAGATGATCACTAAGAGAGTCTGATAGGGTAGTGGGGTTATGATAGTGGTGGGGGGAGTTAGTGAGGATCCAGTCTATAATGAAGCTGGATGATGTGTTTTTATGAAGGCAGGTGGGAGAGGATATCAGCTGATGGAAGCCATGTAAATTAATACTTAGTTGTGGAGAGTCAATTGAAAGTTTGGACCAGCCTAAGTTTACATCTCCTAAGATGATTGTTTCATAGGGTATATTAAGGGAAAACCAAGATAAGATATTTTTTAGGATGGACAAATTATTCACAGGGGAATGTAAATGGAGGCAACAGCAAATTTCTTGTGTGGATTGAGGAGGCAATTTAGGATGATATGTTCTGCTGGGTCAGGGATAGGAGAGGTATAAGGTGAGCATTTGAGAGTATTGGCGTAGAGGATGGCAACACCCCCTCCTTTTTTTGAGAGTCTAACTGAGCGGAAGATGCTGTAGCTAGGAGGGAAAATTTCATTGCTGGAGATATGTGGCTTGAGCCATGTTTCAGATAAGGAGAGGATGTGGGGAGTGCTGTGAGCTAAGTGTGTAGTTCTGTCATTTTTATTAGTTAGGCTTTGTATATTAAGTGAGACTATAGACAGGTGTTTGGATAAGAATGAATGAGGTGTATGGGGTGGGTGAGGTGATTGTAGAGGGGGAGGTAGGTGTGGAGGTATGTGGTTGATAGGAGTTGGAGAGGGGCCAGGGTTGGGATGGACATCCCCAGAGGTGAAGAGGCTTTTTGTTTGAAGAGAGAATATACTAGAAGGTAAATGAAGTTTGTATAACTTTGGTCTAAGTTTGCTGGCAGGTGGGGGGAATTTGGATTTGAGGTAGTTTATGAAAATGTGGTGGAGAGGATAAACAGACTTGGGGAGATAGAAAAGGAGGAAGTTGCAAAACACAAAAATGCCAAGCAGGAACAGAAGGATGAACCACTCCACACTAAATAAATGCACCTATTCAGGCCAAATTCAATAAAACCAATACTGGAGTTTATTGAAGAGAATAAAACAAATGATAAGCTCTTTTGTCCTGACCACTTCAGAACTTCATCAGATAATACATTTAATCACACAATCACGTTATATAGTACAGAAAAACTGGGTCAAAAAATCATTAAATAATTAAAACATTATTTAAACTGACACACCCCCCTTAAAGGAAAAGACATGTAAAATACTGTATTACATATGTAACATATAAAATCTGTATAAGATGGAATAAATAGATGGTAAAAAACTCTCATTGTAGTATAAAAACAGATAAAATGGTGTTTAAAAAATACATAAATAATGAATAAATAATTATTTTAAACAGTGTTATCTTTCTTGGGCTTTTAATTTTAAAAGAGAGCTGATAGAAATGTGTTCATTTAAGCCTGGCCAACTAGATGCATTAAGACGAAGTTGCCAGTAAAGCTCCCTCTTTTCCTAGCTTCATAGGTTAATAGGTAGGTACTAGGCTATCTGCCCAAGGGCATTTATAAGCCTAGCCAGAATGTGTTGGCTTTCGCCTCCCTTTTTAATTTAGTTTCCTGGGCCTCTGTCTAGCAGGGCCACTGAAGTGATCCCAGGGGTAAATTTATGATTTCCCATCCACTCGTCAAGATTCCTCTTGAAGAGAGTCAGCGAGGGGCTCTGCCTAACATAAACTGGGATTCTATTCCAGAGCGAGTGAAGTCTCTGGGACAGGAATCTATCCCTCCAGCATGTCCTGTTTATTGTTGTGCTGAGGTTTAATTCAGTGGAGCATGTGGCTCTAAGAGATTTGGTTTTCTTGAGGTGGAGCATGTCCATTAATTCCGGGTTGGACATGGCCTTATATGTCAGGCATAGATCACCTCTGAGCAGGCGGTAAGCAACTGAGTAGAGCTGGAGTTTTTTTAGTCGAGCTGCATAGGGCAACTCTTTGAGACCCATGATCCTCTTGGTTAGGTACTTCTGTGGTCTTTCCAGCTGTTGCAGGTGTCGAGTAAGGTACATACCAAATGAGGCATTGTACTCTATTATGGGCCTAATGAGTGATGAGTAGAGGGACACAATGACCTCTCTTGATCTAGAGGTGAACCCTTTCATGATTAGGTGGGCTACATAGAAGGAATTTCTAACCACTTTGGCAATGTGATTATCAAAGGAGAGGTTGCTATCCACCTGGGTCCCCAGGTCCCTAATTATGTTTTCTGTACCTAGTGGATTACCACCTATGTGGTAATTCGTGGGTACTTTGTTTTTTCCAAAGGGGATGACTATGCATTTTTTGGCATTCAGTTTGAGGCCATGGTTTTGACACCAGGTATCTGTCTCTGTAAGACCCTTCTGGAGGATGCCTGTGTCAGCTGGAGAGTTGATTATGGTCCCCAGTTTGCAGTCGTTTGTGAACTTGGTCAGCCATAGTCCTCCCATACTTGCCTTTACCTCAGAGAAGTATATACCGAATAGGAGGGGTCCCAGGACCGAGCCCTATATTACACCACTTGTAACTGGTTTAGAGTCGGACATGGCACCCGCAACTCTGACATTGTGTGTTCTATCCGTAAGCCAGTTGGCCACCCATCTCGTGACATAGGAGTTAATGTTCAAGCTGGTGAGCTTGTCTATGATGCCAGAGTGGGGAATGGTGTCGAAGGCCTTAGCAAGGTCCAGGTAGGCTGTGTGGACTACCTTCCCTTCATCTATGGCCTTGGCAACTGTTTCAAAGAAGTCAACTAGGTTTAGGAGGCAGGATCTGCCTTTAACAAAGCTGAATTGGGTAGGGTCGAGTGTCTGGAGGTTCCCAATGTCTCTGTTTATGAGTTCCATGATGATTCACTCCATAGCTTTGCAGACCAGGCTAGTCAGGCTTATAGGGCGATAGTTCCTAGGTTTTGTTTTGCACCACCTTTGTGGAGCGAGATGACTGTTGCTGTACGCCATTCTTTGGGTACATAGCCTGTGGTAAGGCTGAGTCTGAACAGTGAATTTAGGTGAGGGTTTGGTTCCTTTTGGAGCTCATGTAAGATGCAGCCTGGGACACCATCCGGTCCCATTGATGCTGTGTTCTTAGCTTTGGAGAGGGCTGTTTTTACCTGCATGTCCGTGATGTCTGGGGCTCTGCATTCTTCTGGGATGGACTCGTGCCCTTTTGGGGTGGGGGGTGAAGTTTGCACTGAACTTGTCAGCCAGGATGTTGGCAGTGTCAGTTGGTTCAGTGTATTTTTTGCCATTTTGCACTAGCTCAGAGCATATCTGAGAGTTGCCACCTAGATTTTTGACATAGTTAAAGAAGGCTTTGTGGTTATCTTTAGAGTCCTTGGCAATTTTTCTTTCGAAACTGGCCTTGGATGATTTTATGAGGGATCATAGTTTCTTGCTAATATTGATCAGTGATGCCTTTCCTTTTTGGGACTTTACTCTATCATGTAGTAGTTTCCTCCTTCTGTTGTATAGCTTATTTATGGCTGGGGACCACCAGACTGGTTTCCTCTTTTTGGAGTAGTGAGTCTTGGTTTTGCTTGGGATAGCTCGATCTATGCATCCCTGTAGATGCTCATAGAATGCACTTGTAAAGGATTCTGCGGTTTGGGTAGCATTATCCTTTAGCAAGGGAGCTTTGAAACTTTCCACTTCGGTCTTAAGAAGTGTGAAGTTTGCTTTTGAAAAGTTTTTCACAGTGGTTTCCTTGACTGGGGGTGGAGTTGGGATGTGGGTGTCCAGTGTGATTAGTTTATGATCTGATCTTACCAGCGAGGGGTTTATCTCTGGTGTGGAGCATTGATCCCCCATGTTGGTGATGATCAGGTCCAGTATGTTGTTACCTCTAGTGGGCATGGTGACCAGCTGTTCCAGGGCTTTTGAGTTTATGAACTCTAGAAAGCGTTGGGCAAAGGAGTTTGTACTTGAGTAATTCTCCCAGTCAATGTTTGGGTAGTTGAAATCTCCCAATATCATCCCATATCTGGTAAAAGAGACCAGGCTCCACCTCGAGGTTTTGTTTTAATATTATCAATGACAGTAAAATGAAAAGAATGACCAGTATTTTCTATTATGTGCTTACTAAGTACATTTGCATCTTTTTTTGATTTTATGTCATACAAATGCTCATTGATACTTTTTTTAATTTACGTTCCATTTTTCTAATATAAAAACAGCTACAACAATTACATAGAGCGCAATAAATAATCCTTTCAGATCCACAATTGTATTTTTGATGAAGTTTTACTTCAATGCTGTTTATCAGAAAAGTGCTACCTTCCTTAATGAGTTCACAATAGTTAAACATGGCATACTTTTTCATGTGCCCAACCTTATTCATTCCCTTTGGTTTCATCTCAGATATATTCTTTAAGTTTCTGCCCTTCTTAAATACTATGGCAGGATGTGAATCAATAAATGGTCTAATGGCTTTTTCATGATTTAGTATGGACCAATTCTTTTCTAAGATTCTTCTTAGTGTGTAACTGTCATTAGTGTATATGGTAATGAAAGAAGTTTTATAGTCCCTTTTTATTTCTTGGTTCTCCACATTTAAACATTGAGTGGAGTTGTTGAAACTGGTGATGCTGGTGTCAATATCTGATAGTAAATGACTAAAATGACCTCTCTCTCTCTTTTATTTACTACTTCCAACATAATATCAGTAATAAATGTGTACGGATAGCTTCTCGTTGAAAACATGGATTTCAAGTTGTCACATTCACTGAGAAAATCATCCATGACTGAAACCATTCAGGCTGCCCTAACAAATTGCCCCTTTACAATGACTTTTTTCTGTTTCAGTGGATGTGTACTTGAGTAATGTTGTAAGGAGTTGGAATAGGTTTCTTTTCTATATATTTTTGAAAGAAACGTATTGTTTGTATAATCTTTAATGAGAGGAACGTCTAGAAAGGGCAACTGGTCCATACTAATATTATGTGGGAATTTCAAAAATGTAGTAGTAGAATCCATATAAGAAATTAATTCATTGATGTGTTTTGGGGGTCCATCCCACAAAATAAAAATGTCATCTAGGAACCGGGTGTAGCATTTTAAATAACTGAACATCGAACTGTTGAACAAAAACTTCTTTTCCCATTGGGTGACAACAATATTTGCATACAGGCCCCCACACGAATGAATAATGTTGGGCACATGAAAAAGTGTGCCATGTGTAACTATTGTAAACACATTAAGTGAAGTCCACTTTTCTGATAAACAACATTGAAGTAAAACTTCATCAAAAATACAATTGTGGATCTGAAAGGATTATTTATTGCGCTCTATGTAATTGTTGTAGCTGTTTTTATATTGGAAAAATGGACCGTAAATTAAAAAAATGTATCTATGAGCATTTGTATGACATAAAATCAAAAAAAGATACAAATGCACTTAGTAAGCACGTAATGGAAAATACTGGTCATTCTTTTCATTTCACTGTCATTGTTGTTGTTGTTGTCTTTTGGCTTTTCCCGGTCAGGGGTCGCCACAGCGGAACTCTGGTGTGCTAATGATTGGCAGTAGATTTTGAGGTACGCCGAGGTGCCAGTTTGATGTTCAACCTTCAACGAAGGCATGCCATTTACGCATGTCTTTCGAATGCCCACCCAACCGTGGGGAGGACATGCAGACTTCACACAGAAGGCACTCCCCGCACTCCAGCCGAGAATCGAAAGGGCAAACCTCTTGCTGTGAGGCAACAATGCTACTGCTGCACCACTGCGGCATACATTTCAATTCACTGTCATTGATAATATTAAAACAGAACCTCGAGGTGGAGCCTGGTCTCTTTACAGAACCTCAAGGTATAGCCTGGTCTCTTTTACTAGAAAAGAGGGAGCTTTACTAGCAACTGCATCTTAATGCATCTAGTTGGCCAGGCTTAAATGAACACATTTCTATCAGCTCTCTTTTAAAATTAAAAGCCCTAAAAAGATAACACTGTTTTAAATAATTATTTATTCGTTATTTATGTATTTTTTTACACATCATTTTATCTATGTTTTTATAGGTTCATAGGTTGATACTAGGCTATCTGCCCTAGGGCATTTATAAACCTAGCCAGAGTATGTTTGGCTTTCGCCACCCTTTTAGATTAGTTGACTGTGCCTCTGTATAGTAAGTCACAGAAGGTAGCCCTTTTAAGGTTTGTTTACTGTACTTCTGTCAAGCAGCGACACATAAGAGATCCCAGGGGTAAACTTATGATCTCCCATCCATTTGTCAAGATTTCTCTTGAAGAGGGTCAGTGAGGGGCTCTGCCCGACATGGATTGGGATTTTGTTCCAGAGTGAGGGGAGCCTCTGGGAAATTAATCTGTCCCTCCAGAATGTCCTATTTATTTCTGTGCTGAGGTTCAGGTCCCTGGAGCGTGTAGCTCTAAGGGATTTAGATTTCCTGAGGTGAAGCATGTCCATTAATTCTGGGTTGGACATGGCTTTATATGTCAGACACAGATCGCCTCTGAGTAGGCGGTATGCAACTGAGTAGAGCTGGAGTTTCTTTAGCCGAACTGCATAGGGCATCTGTTTGAGCCCGTTGATCGTCTTGGTGAGGTACTTTTGGGGTCTTTCCAGTTGCTGAAGGTGTCGGGTAAGGTACATCCCAAATGGGGCATTGTACTCAATTATGGGCCTGATAAGTGATGAGTAGAGGGGTACAATGACCTCTCTTGATCTAGATGTGAACCCTTTCATGATAAGGTGGGCTATATAGAAGGTCTTTCTAACCACTTTGGCAACATGATTGTCAAAGGAGAGATTGCTATCTACTTGGGTCCCCAAGTCCCTAATTACTTCTTCCGTACTTAATGGATTACCACCTATGTGGTAATTTGTGGGCACTTTGTTTTTTCCAAAGGGGATGACTATGCACTTTTTGGCATTTAACTTTAGGCCATTGCTCTGGCACCAGTTATCCATCTCTGTGAGACCCTTTTGGAGGATGCTTGTGTCAGTCGGAGAGTCGATTATAGCACCCAGTTTGCAGTCATCTGCGAACTTGGTCAGCCATAGTCCACCAGTGTTAGTCTGTACCTCGGAGAAGTATATACCGAACAAGAGAGGTCCTAGGACTGAGCCTTGTGGGACACCACTTGTAACTGGTTTAGAGTCTGACATGGCACCTGCTATTCTGACCATGTGGATTCTATCCCTGAGCCAGTTTGCAACCCATCTTGTGACATAGGGGTTGATATTTAGGCTGGTGAGCTTATTTATGATGCCCGAGTGGGGTATTGTGTCAAAGGCCTTTGTGAGATCCAGGTAGGCTGTGTGGACTACCTTCCCTTCATCTATGGCTTTGGTAACTGTTTCAAAGAAGTCGACCAGGTTCAAGAGGCAAGATCTGCCCTTAATGAAGCCGAATTGGATAGGATCCAGTGTCTGGAGGTTCCCAATGTCTTTGTTTATGATTTCCATGATGATACATTCCATAGCTTTGCAGACCGGGATAGTCAGGCTTATAGGGCGATAGTTTCCGGGATCTGTTGTGGCACCACCTTTGTGGAGTGGGACCACTGTTGCTGTATGCCATTCCTTGGGAACATATCCTGTAGTAAGGCTGAGATTGAACAGTGACTTTATATGAGGGTTTAGTTCTTCTTGGAGCTCATGTAAGACGCAGCCCGGGACACCGTCTGGTCCCATTGATGCTGTGTTTTTTGCTTTGGAGAGGGCAGTTCTCACCTGTGAATCTGTGATCTCAGGAAGGCTACACTCTGTTGGGATAGACATTTGCTCTTTTGGGGGGGAGGGGAGTTTGCACTGAACCTTTCTGCCAGGATGTTGGCAATGTCTGTGGGTTCGCTGAATTTTTTGTCATTTTGCACTAACTCAGAGCATATCTTGGAGTTGCCTCCCAGGTTTCTGACATAACTAAAGAAGGCCTTGTGATTATCTTTAGTGTCTTGTGCAATTTTTCTTTCAAAGTTGGCCTTAGAAGATTTTATGATAGATCGTAGTTTCTTGCTAGTACTGATCAGTGACGCCTTCCCTTTTTGGGATTTTGCTCTGTCATGTAGTAGCTTTCTCCTTCTGTTGTATAGCTTATTTATGGCCGGGGTCCACCAGACAGGTCTCCTACCTTTGGAGGAGTGAGTCTTGGTTTTATTTGGGATAGCATGGTCTATGCATTCCTGTAGGTGACCATAGAATGCTTTTGTAAAGAATTCTGCATTTTGGGCAGTATTGTCCACTGGCCCAGGGGCTTTGAAGGATTCCACCTCAGTTTTGAGAAGTGTGAAGTTTGCTTTTGAGAAGTTCTTCACCATGGTTTCCTTGGCTAGGGGTGGGGACGGAATATGGATGTCCAGTGAGATTTGTTTATGGTCTGATCTTACCAATGAGGGATATACCTCTGGTGTGGAACATAGAGAACCCATGTTGGTGATGACCAGATCCAGTATGTTTTCCACTCTTGTGAGAGTGGTGACCAGTTGTTCCATAGCATTTGAGTTTATAAATTCTAGGAACCGTTGGGCGAGGGTGTTTGGGCTTGAGTAGTTTTCCCAATTGATGTTTGGGTAGTTGAAGTCACCCAATATAATAGTGTTTGGAGAGACCTTCATATTCTCCAGTGTTCTCAGGAAATATGAGTGAGGTTCCTGTGTTTGGGAGGGTGGTCTGTAGCAGGCTACAAACTGAAAGGCAGTTTTGCCCAATGTTAGTTGCACATGGATGGTCTCCGAAGCTTTGTGTAGTGCCACTAGCCTGGAGGTGTGGGTATCTTTGATAAATATGGATACTCCCCCTCCTTTTGTGGTTCGGTCCGAGTTTTGGGGCCGGAAAGCATTGTATGAAGTATAGTCTGGTAGTGCTGGGGTGCTCTCGGGAGCCTTGAGCCAGGTTTCTGTTACTGCACATATATTGATATTCTCCATACTGAGGAGAGTCTCGAGTGCGTGCATCTTGAGGTTTAGACTTCTGGCATTGAGCAGCATTACCCTTAGTTTTTTTTTCTTTGTGTTGTCTATAGGGGTGGGTTTGTCTTTTGAGCCTTGCCTAAAATAGGCACTATGGGGGAGGCAAGAGCCTTAGCCAGTATTCGAAAACCCAGAGGTGACAGGTGCAAGCCGTCCCTAGCAAAGCAACATGGCTTGTCAAGCATGTATACTACAATGAGAGTTTTTTTACCATCTAGTTATTCCATCTTATACAGATTTTATATGTTACATATATAATACAGTCTTTTACATGTCTTTTCCTTTAAGGGGGGTGTGTCAGTTTAAATAATATTTTGCAGTTGTAGGCGCTGTTCTCCAGTAACAATAAAGGTTTTCCTCTTAATAAAACATGGAAACTCAATTTCAATAAATTCAAGGTCCAAGTCCAACAGACCACTAGGTAAAACATTTCAAGACACCAATTTATTTGACAAAAAAAACAGATTAAGCGCTTTCATCTCCCATGTGGAGACTTCATCAGAATCTGTTACACATACAAATCTTCAGTTTAAATACATCTAAGTAAAACACACTTAATTAATCTTGACTTCTAATAGGCTGGCCATTAATTGACACTAATTAACACTGAGGTAATGCTGAACCAAACCTTTGGTAATTTACACTTGAATGTTAATACAAAGTTGTAGAGGTTCATAGGAATTCATGATCTTAACATTTCATAATTTTGTTTCCAACTTATATAAATGTTGTAAAAATTAAATATAAGTAAAATCATCAAAGAAATTGTGACAGGAAATACTCATTTCTTATTAATACATTAGTTTGGTGTATAAATACCAATAAATATATAAAAATATAAAATATATATATATAAAATGTATGTAAAATATATATATAGTATAAAAATATTGTATGTTAAAACCACATTTATTCTTGTACCTTAAATAGTGTTAACAACTATATTTTAAGCTACACCCTTAATAAAAATAAAATATATTATATGTACATGCTCCATAAGGACTGAATCTGAATATTTTATTTATTTATTTATTTGTTTACATAAGTTACAACAGTTAACCATCTATTGATGTCTCTTTGGATCATCAGCGAGAATCTTAAGGGCTGGGTTGATGGATATGTGGTCATTCAATCCATAATTTCCACATGCGTCCAACCTTAACTGCCAAACCATCTCCCTAAATTCCAGTTTGGTTTCCCAATTCTCTCTCTTGCTTCACCACCTCTTCCAATATCCAAAATTTAAAATCTGCATCTCTACATATCCGGGTATGTCTAAATAAGGCATTGTTGTCGTTCATTTTGATAATATCTCTATTGTGTTCATATATACGTGCCCTTAAATTATGTTCAGTTTTCCCTATGTAGTATTTCAGACATTTCTTACAGTAACACAAATATACCACCCCTTTTGTGTAACAACTGTAGTATTTACTACCTATCAATTTCAAATTTATATTTGGTAGTTCCAATTTTTTAGTATCTGCCATAAAAACACATTGTGCACACCTACCACATCTAAAAGGAAAATTTATTACACACATCAATCAGAGTACGGAATTTCTCGAGTTTACTTACGATTCAGACTCAGAAGAAATACGTTATTTGGATGTTAAATTGACAAAAGATAGAATAAATAAAAAATTCAAATCTAGAATTTTTCGGAAGGAATGTTACTCGAATTCTTTTTTACATTTTAAGAGTGACCATCCCTACCACTCAAAGATGAATATAATAAAAGGACAAATGATTAGAGTAGCTAGAATTACTTTTGACAAAACAGAATTGATGGAAGAAATGGAAATATTACACAATATGTTCAAGGAAAGGGGATATCCTGACCACATGATTGAATCAAACAAAAAAGTTGTAACAGATAGATTGGATACATTATACAAACCCCTACTAACAAACATAGGTACTATTGGGGTAGAAAATACATTTAGCACCAGAAAAGATGAGGAAGAGAAAACTTCCTTTTTTGGTTTTGACACACTTTAATGGTGTCAGATGGATTAAAAAAATGCATCAACAATGCACGGGGAATGTTTAGTAAAATGTCTAATAAGACAGATGTTTTCCAATTACCACTTAGATATGCTTTTAGGAAGAACAGAAATTTTAAAAATATACTTGAGAAAAAGAAAAACATTCCAAGTGGAGCAAGTAGTAAATATGGTACTTTTAGGTGTGGTAGGTGTGCACAATGTGTTTTTATGGCAGATACTAAATAACTGGAACTACTACTAATTGGTGTCTTGAAATGTTTTACCTGGAGGTCTGTTGGACTTGGACCTTGAATTTATTGAAATTGAGTTTCCACGTTTTATTAAGAGGAAAACCTTTATTGTTACTGGAGAACAGCACCTACAACTGCATTTTTTTCTGTTTGGAAGTTGTGTGCTTTTCGGTTAAATAATATTTTATTTAATGATGTTTTTACCCAGTTTTTCTGTACTATATAAAGTGATTGTGTGATTAAATGTATTATCTGATGAAGTTCTGAAGTGGTCAGGACAAAAACGCTTATCATTTGTTTTATTCTCTTCATTAATGTCCAGTATTGGTTTTATTGAATTTGGCCTGAATAGGTGCATTTATTTAGTGTGGAGTGGTTCATCCTTCTGTTCCTGCTTGGCATTTTTGTGTTTTGCAAAAGGAGGAAGTTGTTGGATGAGTATCGTAGGTATAGGATGTAGCAGAGTATGAATGTGCATAGGGAAGGTAGGACTGGTAGGCATAAGGAAAGATAGAAATACAAGAAATGTAATAGAAATAAATAGGTGAAACATATTAGGATATAGGTAGAGAGATTAAAGGGTGGGTGTAATAGTGAGAGGTAGGACATCTTGAAGGCTAAGTATGATAGATTTGATAGTGGGAATGGTTATTACAGGAAGTTTGTAATGATTGGATAATGAAAGAGGAAGGGGAGGGAGTGGTTGGTATAAAGATAATTGTAATGGGGTGGGTGGGAATGGGGGTAGGGGATTAGAGTGAGCCCAAGCATTAGTGAGGGCAAACAGTGAGGGGCTAGTCTGATTGAACAGAGGCAGGATAGTGACAAAAATCAATCTAAAACAGCACTGAGCAGTGAGTAAATGTAAAAAATCAGCTGCAGTAATGCAGGTAACATACAATTTGCAAATAAAATACCAAGGGACACCAACTGCAGTGAGGGACTAAGTTCTATGGACAGACAGGGCTGACTAAGTTAGAGAGCTAAAGATGTTAGGCCAGGAAAGTAGTTGCTGGAGTTAATAGCTCACTTTAGGAGTTAACTAAAGTAAAATAAAGTTCTTTCTAGTTACAATTTTAAGAGGGGAATTTGGTCAGCATGTGGAGCGTTGCCCTCAGGTGACCACAATAGGGAGTCGCTAATGGGTACCAAGTAAATATGAACAAGAAAAGGGTCCGTGTGAGTGTGCTATCCAGTACTGAGATAATTAACAGAAAATACAGTTCAGGATTATACAGTAAATAGCTGTGTCGCACCTATACATGGAGTAGGTTGGAAGAGGTCATCCTTGAAGCTGGAGAAAGGAGTATATGCAGGTTCCAAAAAGTGAAGTCCAGGAATGGTGGTGTAAAGCAGTGTTAAAGTAGGGGCAGTCCATTAAAATGGAGTGACTGTCTGAGCTGTAAAAATAAAATGTTAGAATAAGAAACATTGGTCTGAGAGCATGGTACGCGAGAAAAAGTACAGGGTAGGGTAATTGGGAAAAATAGTTTGGAAACTGGAGCACAATTGAAAGTTAAGCTAAAGTAGATAAGTAAAAAGCAAGGAATTTAACATATGTAGTCTCATAGCTAAACAGTACGATAAGCACACACCTTCACACTCCCAATAAAAATAAATACGTGGCACACTGTGTAAAAAAGAAAACTTTACAACCATAGAATAGAATAAGCACGCACATTCACACTCCCAATAATAATAAATGCATGGCACACTGTGTAAAAAAGAAAACTTTACAACCACAGAATAGTCCATTTTCCCTATTGAGGATAAAACAATTCGGCAAAAAAGCCACAACTAAAACATAACAATCAACAGAACATGTGCATAGTGATAGTAAGCAGGAGTTGCTTGATGTGGGTGTTGTTTTGATAGAGTGCATCTGGGGATGCTGAGGGTATTTGTGATATGTACTTCATCTAGTAGGTCTTTGGGGTTTAGGGAGGTTACATTTAAGTGTCTCAGCATATGTGGATCTATATGTCTGCTTTGTGTTGTGTGTGATGTGTGCAGTGTGTGTACTACTAACAACCTTTATACATTAGGAGTACTTTCATGTGAGAGCTTTGCCTCCAGTAACATAGTGTAAATACATCTCTCACATACCATATCAGTTTGTTTGAGAATTAACTAGTTGTTAGTAAACATGAAGCAATTTCTACATTGCTTCAGGATTCCCATATCCAAAAAGCTGGTAACGGTAGAGTGGGAAAGTTCATATCCATGGTGACAGACCCTTTTTTATTGATTAGACAGTTGGAGTGAGAATATAAGGCAATGTCAGGAGAATCCAGTTTTCAACTCTGCTGACAGCTGTCCTGTGTACAACTAGGTATTGGTGAAATTCCAGTTGTGGTTTTACAGGACAAATGTCAGTCAAGATGTCTGTATCTGTACAAGGCACTGCCAAACACTTGATGGGAAACTAACATGTAGACCCTGAAAATTTAAGGGTGAAGTATTAAGGCAGATATTCTGAAGTCAGAAATAAATCAAGCAGTACTTACTGAAAATAAAGAATTAGCTTGTCAAGACTGATGAAAAGAGAGGAGTTGAGTGAATGGCTACTGCCTGGCTACTACTAGTGTTGGTCTCACCACAGCTTCACTCTGCTGGGATACAATGCTCCTTTGCTTTTTCTCTCACCAGAAGCAAAACATAAGCACAAATCCTAAGATAAGAAGCAGGCCACTGCCTGTTTGGTGATCCAGAATCTTGTCCCAGTTGATGCAAGCCTTTTCCTGGTAGACGCCTTGAATAGCAACCAGACCAATCAGGAACATCAAGCACAGGCACTCACTGCCCAACCAAAACAGTCAGGAATCAATGCACTTTGTTCCTTCTCTCACCAGGAGTAGAATATAAGCACAAATTCTAAGATGCCACCTATGAAGCAGTTATTAGGCTTTCTGGTGATCAGCAGTCTCCAAGAAATAATGTTCCTGTACTCCTTCCCTTATCAGGAGTAAACAGAAGCACTAATCCCAAGATGACTACTGAGAGGCAGAATGTGGGCTGTCCAGTAACTGGTGGTCTTGCATAGATGTTTAAAGTTACAATGAAAAAAATGGGTTAATATCCTAAGCACTGCAGTTAGATATGAAAAAGGTGGTAACTTAAGCTTTAGCTGTCTAAGTGGAGAGCCACTAATTTAAAAGAGCAAGATAGATTGAAAGGGAGAGGACACTTTTGTATTTTGGTTCTATGGAATACAGTGGGATGGCCAATACATTTAAATAGTTGAAGGGGAGTGATTTCACAGAATGATAATTTTGTGCTTACTTACAACAGCCAGTGAAATGGGAGAGAGGGAAGGAGATATGTGGTCAAATTACAATAAGGGGCAGGCAGCTAGAAAGGCAGCTGTGTTTAAGAACATAACAGCAACAGGGTGAGTGGAATGGAAACATATTAAAACATTTCTGTGTGATTCACAAGAGATACAGCTGTGGTCTCTTTCCAAGTTTTAGTATGCAATTAAAAGCAGAATACAAGTAAAGTACAGTGTAAAGAAAACAAATCACAGTTTACAAAATATAAGAAGGCAATAAAGTAATATAAAGTACAAGAAGGCAAAAGCAAACTAACCTTTCCCTCACAACAAGTTATGTCAGAGTCTGGGTGAGCTTTTCAGGTAAAGCCAAAACTTATTACTAAGCTAATGGCCCCAGGTGACCTTTTTAAGCTTAGCCCTGCTTCTTGAAATAAGAATCAAACCCTGTACCTTGTATCTGCAAAGTAAACACCTTAGCCATTATGACAACCCCCAATCCTCCAAATTTCCTCCCATACTCCCAAGACATACATTAGGTGCATTGGACACTCCAAAGTGACCATAGGTGTGAGTGTGTATGTGTGCTTATGAGTGGTATGGAAGAAGAACTGCAGCAGGCTAACCATCTGGCAGTGTGGATCTTGGCTCTAGATGACTGTCATTTTGAAGTGACACTCGGGCTCTATATGGAAATAGCAAAAAAGGGTGATGTATGGATGGTACACTTGACCATTTGAACTTTGAATTGCATTATTTTAAAGCAAATTACCAGAAGCAGACTGTTTTACCCACTTGTCCCTGATACTGACATTTTGACTAAAACTAGGGTTGTTGATATGAAGCATCACATTCAGCAGCTGTCTGCTTGTCACCAACAGCAATATTAATAAGAGGTTTTTTGCTTGTTATATGCTCAGACTATACAAAGAAAGGAAGTTGCTTGTTGTGTACCGTGACACCTAAGCTGGTAGCTAATGCAGCACTCCAACTTAAATGGGAGAAGTAATAAGTTACATGTACTGAACAATTTTGAATAAACACTAGATGCATTCATAAAAATCTTCTAAAACTGCAACTTAACATCTATGCACCGATCTCTAGAAAAATAATCAAGACGGACAACTTCAGAGGTAACCATTTATAAAGAAATGCATCAGTATGCTCATGCTCAGAGCTAGACAGACATTGCCAACATCCTACAACACACTGGCAACAAGGTACAACACAGTGGCTGACAGCCAAAGTGGAGCAATAAACCCCCATCCCCCCAATACCTCTCCAGTGCAGCCTGCTAAACTCTTAAAAAACTCCAAAAAAACCACTCACATAGCAGCAAAAAACACAGTCCCCAAAAACCTGATGTCCATCCACCCACCAGATGTAAATTAACTGCTAGACAAACCCACAGCTAGGACAGCTGTTTCTTTAAAGTCTTACTGTACCCTGGGGCACATTAACTGGAGGGGTGGACTGCAACTGTGGTACCTGCTCAACCGACTGCCCACACCACCGGCCCTGAAACCGACGGCCCTTTACACCCCATGCCTTATCTGCAAAGCCATGGAAGGAATAAATAGAACCTCATAAATAAAGACATAGGGAATTGTAGACTTTTGGATTTGACCTCATTTGGCTTTGGTTGGGAAACTCTTTTTTGTCAAACTTTTTGGTTTGCTTTTGTTGGAGGGACAGTCAAAAAAGCCATTGAACCCAAGGCAGTGGCTACAAGCTAGTACATCTGGCTAAGGCTTTCGACAACATCAAAACCCATCAAGCGAAAAATCATAAATGTAAATGTCAACATCACAAGATGGTCATGCAAACTGACCTGCAACAGAACCCACAGGAGCAGCTGCTGGGGTCATGTCAGCTCAGCCTGTCACTCCAAAGCCTGTCACAAGTCATGTCCCGTCTGGCTCAGTTTGTTTGGCATCTACTTTTCCCAAGTACAAGCAAACACAGGAGACACACACTGACAAAGTTTGCAGATGACTGCAAACTATAGTATAGTAGAAAAACACATCTGACACAGATATCCTTCAGCAAGGTCAGACACAGAAACAGATAACTGGTGCCAGAGCCACGCAAAGTTAAATGCCAAAAAAATGCATAGTCATACTTCGGGAAAAACAAAGTTACCCTAGCTACCAAATATGGTGGCAATCCACTGAGCACAGAAGAAGTTATCAGGGACCTGGGACCCAGGTTTGATAGTAGTCTGTCATCGACACCCCATGTAGCTAAGTAGTTAGGAAGACCTTCTACATTGCCCCCACCTATCATGAAGGGATTCTCATCTAGATCAATAGGTCAAGGTGCTACTTCTTCAATGCAATACACTACGATGATGCATATGAAATCTTGTGTGCCTGACTTTTCAAAGTCTAAGACAATTCCAACTTCATAATCAGAGATAAGTGCTGCTACTGGAGCTTAGAAATACTCATATACATGATGCAAGTATTTGTACCACTCTATAAGAAAACAGAGAGGTCATATCAAAAGAAAATAAGGAAATCAAAACAGACTATTAAGCCCAATACTGAATGACGATTCAGCTTCTTCACCGTTTATTACTGCAGCAATATGGCTTGTGAATATCCATGACTTTTTACTTTTTAAGTCTTTATGGGTACATTCTGGCAAGTAAAACTAAATCCTACTAGCTGTGAGCATGCATGTTTTGGCCTTTAGTGACATCAGCACAGCATTATTGGATATGGACTGTAAGACCAAGGTACAGATATAAGAATCTCTGATTAATTGGGACCTATAGGAAACCTTGTAAGGATTAGAAAACACTGCATACAAGATTTTGGCCCATTTAAAACAAAAAAGTCAGTAGGAGCTACAAAGGAACACCTCAGAGGTTTACATTAGTAAAACTAGAAATGATAGTTATTAAATTATGCAAATCAAATGATATATGCTATCCTTTCAGATGCATTAAATGAGGAAAGCAAACATTGATGGGAATCTCATATCTGTTTATGCTGACTTCCATCCTGATGTTACTAAGGTAAGAAAAAGTAATTTGATGTTTAGGAAGTTATTATGATAAAAGAACATTCATACCTGCTGTATTCCTCCAGCAAAACTTCAACTGGTAAGGAACAGATCTTCTTTGCTGTTTGACTCCTTTGAAGGAGCCACTGCCAAAGTAAACTACTTTGGTGCCATTTCACCCACATGAAGTACCTTGTGCTCTTAGAATCTGCTTCACTTTTGGGGACTCCATATCAAGTAAAGCATGACTATGATAGAATATGTCTCTATTATTTTTATTATTATTAGTGACAGGCAATGGGGAACAATGAGAACTAGGTTGGTCAGTATCTATTGATCATTTGAACATATTCTGAATTTATTTACAATATTATGTATGGTTTGCAAGCACTTCAATTTCAACTTTATTTCAGTGTTTCAACCCAGTCACATTGTAGATTGGTAAAACAGAGACGTAACAATAAAAAATTGCAACAAATAAGTAGGGCAAACAATCAGTGAAAATCAATAAAACGTTCATAGCTGCAGAAAAAACTATAATAAAGAACATACATTCAAAGCATAAAAACTTGTAACTAGAAAATCTGGTAAAAAGAAGTCAGCCAGAAGCTAGTTTAAACAGGTGTGTTTTTAATCCCCTCTTGAAATCAACCAAAGTTGGTAGGTCTCAGAACCAACTAAAAAGCAGGTTCAGTCAATGAAAACAAAATGTGGGCACGCCAACACAGCCACCAGAAATATATACAATAAAAAGATTTATTGACAAGGATTAGTGCTTTCGTGGGGTTAACCCTTCATCAGATCCAAGTGAAAGAATACAATCAACACAAAACACATTGAATATAAAAGAAGTTGTAACCAATCAACAACTGTTATGAATAAAATAATTATATCAATTAAGCAAAAATCACCGCCTCCTATTTAAGGCAGGTCTAAGAGGATTACCAGAATTTAAACCTGGAAACGTATGTGCTTGTAAAGATACAATCCATTTTACCTCAAGCATTTCCACTTGATTATTAATATCACCCCTTCTGTCACTAGGTGGAACTGGTTGCAAAACCCTAAAATAAAAAACATTATGTCCTGACGAATCTGCATGATTAGCTAGGGCATTGGTGAAAGTTTTATTACGAATATTGCCTAAATGCTCTAATATTCATTCTCTTAGCTGGCGTGTAGTCTTTCCTACATAAAAACATTCACATGTACAACATGTTGCTAAATAAACTAGGTTATTGCTCCTACAAGTCGCCATAAACCAAGATGAGAAAACACGTCCAGTCACTGGATAAATAAATTGAGCATCTAGGACAATAGAAGAACAGGCTTTACAATTATTACATGGAAAAGTGTCCCTTCTCATTGCTGGCTCAGAGGCAGGGTTTTTAGAACTATAACATAATAACCTTTTCATATTCATGTTATTCCTGAAAATAAAGCCAGGATGCTCACCAACAATATTCCGTACTTTGCTGTCAGCTAGCAAAATGGGACAATTCCTTTTAATAACATCACAAAATTGCTGTATGTTACTAGAAAAGGTAAAAAGTACATTAGGTCTACTGACCCGACACTTAGAGTGATTGGGCTGAACGTGTCAATACACATTAGAAAAATACAGAGCCCCCCTATTTTTCCTCTGTAGAGCTATTTCAGAGTGTATATGATCGACCTGTTCTCCCTGGTAGCGTCTGTTCAAAAATCCCTTACAGAGATTACCCATTGTCTCACCCATCGTGTCATCATTCGTATAAAGACGGCTGTTGTAAGAAGCAGGTTCTACAGATGTCAATCCTAGTGTCTGAGAGTCTGGCAACCAGAAGTCATCATATTGTTAAATGGAACGGCTAAAAGACCTTGCGTACTACAGTGCAGAGCTCTGGAAGGCCTAACCCTGGATAGGAGGCCCTGTAGATAGGGTGGGCCCTAGCCATGCTATGAATGGCTAGATAAACTAATGACTGTATAAATGATCTAAAGTTTGATATGTAATCATTGCAGACTCCACAGAATCTATGTAATTTGATAGCACTTACAGACCCCAGTCTGTAATCGAGCTGTGGAATTTTGCATTAGTTGTAAGTGGACAAGTTCCAAGTCAGGCAGACCCACATATAGGAAACATTGTAGTTGTCAAAACCGGAGGAAACCAGTCCATGTACTGCAGTGAGAAGATCACTAGGTAGAAGGAGGTGCTTGATCAGAGTGCTGTTCCACAGATGGAAATATTATAACTTGACCACTGCTGAAATCTGCTCCTCTAGTGCTAATCTGTCATTGGAAAAAACACCTTAACCCTGGCACTTTGGACACAAATGATACCTTCTTTTCACAGCAGGAAATATCTGGGGACAGGACTAGCATGGAAGAGTCCAAAAGTATAGACTGCACTGTCATTGCAACAGTTTTAGAGGTACTGACTTTAAGCCAGTTAGTAACCATCCAGTCCTGGATAAGTTCCAGCAAAGGACCAAGAATAGAACCCTGCAAAGCCCCACAGCCAAAAGGGTGTGAGGAGAAAATATTTACCCCTGACACCACCCTCTGCGTGTGTCCAGAAAAGTATGAGGCAAACCACTTCATAACAACATGAGAGTTATGACAGTAGTTTTATAGATGGACCAGTAAGATAGCATGGTCCACCAGGTCAAAGGCTGACAAGAGGTCAAAAAAGACCAGACGAGAATAAAGTCAAAAATCTCCTGCTACTAGGAGGTCACTAAGGACTCAGATAAGAGGGGTATCATTGCTGCCCCTTGCCAGAAATTTGCAGTGGAAGAGATGACAGATGCTGCCATCACTCAAATAAGACTCTAGCTAATGGTAAAACACTATCCTAAGAACCTTACAATTGAAATAATAGTTGTCGAAGTTGTCAGAGTCAAAACCAACCTTTTTTAAGGGGCAACTTGCCACCTTTAGATGAGACAGAAAATCCCTTCTCAAGAAAGTTGGTGAGAATCTTGTAGAGAAGAGGTTGAATGAGCTCTAAGGATGCGATCACTAACTCATTCGGGTATGGGTACAAAGAACGGGTAGTAATGTGGACACTGCAGGTCAGAGCAATGAGGTCATCATGGTTTTGAATGGAAAATACTTTCCAATTAAACTGGTCAGGCATCTCCCAATGATCATCAGCAGGGCCAGTATGACAGAGAAGGAAAAACTGACGATCTGATGAGAAGCAAACACAACAGCAAAGCTAATGCACATTTGTCACATGATAAAGCAGGCTACTGGGATGATTTGCTGCCTCAGAGATTAATCGACAAAGACAGGCAGTTTTTTGTGACTGAT
Source organism: Protopterus annectens (assembly GCF_019279795.1). NCBI lineage: Eukaryota > Metazoa > Chordata > Ceratodontiformes > Protopteridae > Protopterus > Protopterus annectens. The sequence continues at coordinate 1,669,778,082 of NC_056732.1, forward strand.
CCTTATGTGGTATCCAAAAATGATTGTCCCGTACTGAGAATAAAGAACTAATTTGATTATATTAAGCACAGACTAGAGTGAAATTCCTTTGTTGTTATTATTTATTTATTTACCTGTGTTTGTTTACCAAGGTACAGCATTGATAAAAATATGACCATTAATCACATAGTTAATTTTCCTATCTGCAAAGAAATGTTTGCATTTATTTATTTTTTCCCCAGTTTCTCCTTATCCATCTAAAAAAAGTCTGCACATACCTAAATATATATCTGTCATAGTTTACAGTAATTTAGAAACTTGTTAAAGCTGATAATTAATAGCATGTAGTTGTGTAGATAGGGTTGTTATTTTATAAACAGATAGTGAGTGAATATGCAAGTAAATATCTGACTTGTATCCCTTACAATACTAAATTAACTATTCAATTAATATTTTCAGCCCTAAAGTTATTAACTGCTTTTTTAATCCAAAACAAACTCAAGAACCATTAAAAGCAGTGTAAGAATTTTATTTACTTTATTAGAACACATTTGCAATGAAATAAAATATGTTTAATGAAACTAAAGATAAAGGAAATACTTATTATTGGATCCCTACATTGTGTCTTGTTATATCAGGGTAATAATAAACATTCTTGTAAGCAAATGATGCCTGTATGAAACATGAGAAAAGCCATTTTTAATTAGGATTTGTATCTACCAGTAATCTTTTAAAGATTCTGCATTTATAGAAGCCTCTAACAAGAGACTATAAAGGAGATTCACAAAGGTTAATGCAACATGTGCCCCTCATTTATACATCTTGGTAACATTTTTGCATTCAGAGACAGCCCTAATACGGTGCTATATAGTGCCCTCACGCAAAGATACATAGCATTATATAGGAATGCCTCTGTGTCCTTGCTATATGCTACTGAGGCAGTCTGGGGGAGAGGCATATACTAATTAACCATGTGTGCTCTCTCTCTTTCTCCATCACTGTCTCTCTTTCTCTCACCTGGAACAGTAAATCACTCAGACATGTAGATTAGTACGGCCAGCCCTATGGAATTGGAGGTGGGAGGAACCACTAGCTGCAGGGGTATTACTGGCAACATGGGACTGCCCATCTTTCAGTGACAGCCTAGGGTGAAGAAAGGAGATCTAGGGAAAGATAAAAGCTAATCCACAGACAGGAAGAACCGAACCAAAAAGCACAAAGTGCAGCTTTATTGAACAACAAACAGGTCAATAAATCAAGCGCTTTCGCCAGGCAAATACCTGGCTTTCTCAAGATAAAAAGTAGTGTGACTGAAAAGTTTAAATACTTAAGCATCTGATCACATGGTACTTAATTAATTGGTCTCAATGAGGCCATTAATATATCCAGTGTACTAAAGCTGAGAAGGGCTAGGCTATGATTTTCTTGTTACAACTAGTAAATGTCTTTTATCTTACACATTTGTGATTTTTTATGCACACATTTGTACATCATTTTTAAATGATTTTTAAATGACTTTTTAGTGTCTTCACTATTTGAACTTTTATTCTGCATTTTCATATGCATAGTTTTCACTCACTGAGTTCAGTTACTAATTAACTGCCTTCTTAAGTGGATGTTTGTTAAACTAATTAAGTACCATGTGATCAGATGCTTAAGTATTTAAACTTTTCAGTCACACTACTTTTTATCTTGAGAAAGCCAGGTATTTGTCTGGCGAAAGCCCTTGATTTATTGACCTGTTTGTTGTTCAATAAAGCTGCACTTTGTACTTTTTGGTTCGGTTCTTCCTGTCTGTGGATTATCTTTTATCTTATTTGCCTTGGTTTCTTGGAAGTTATTTCTAGATCTAGGGAAAGGACAGGCAACTCATAGACAGGTACAGAAACTATGGTCCAGATTCAAAAAGTTATGTACACCTTGTGGTAACCATTCCTGATTCAGAGACAGTTTTGCCGTGGTGCTTTAGCATGAAGATTGCAGCAGCATCATCACATGGTGGGCTGTCTCTGCAATCATTCTAAATGATAATGAGGCATCCTGGGAGTGGCCTCTGCTAATTAACCATGTGCACTCCCTGAAAATGCTCATCTGCATAAGTTAGCACAGGCGGCCGTGTTAATGAACATGGCCAAAAACTCATGTTCATCCAAAGTGTTAGAGGTAAGTGCTGAGGAGTTTAGTAGACAGTTAGTGCTGGGGATATATATGTGTGTGTGTGTGTGTGTGTGTGTGTGTGTGTGTGTGTGTGTGTGTGTGTGTGTGTGTGTGTGTGTGTGTGTGTGTTTGTGAATGTATGTAAAGATATGACTGGTGTAAGGTGAGTGTATGTGTGTTTGTGTGTAGGGATGAATGGGTGAGTGTGTCTTGTGAGTGCGATCAGGTTTGGGGGGCTGTGTGGTTTGGGTGTGTGTTGGGGTGAATGCCACACCTCCACAATCTCTAAAACTAATAAGCAAATCCTGCAATACTGGGATGTGGGGAAACACTAGACACCAGAGATAACTCTTTATATTGTGCCATTAAGGCACTTAAAACAAACTGAAATAAAATTTGCAGCATGAAAAATCTGGGCCAGAGGAGGGGTACACTAGACAGCAGTGATAACTCTTTATTATGTCCAATTAAGGCACTTAAAAAAGATCCGTAGCCTGTACTTTTGAGACAGAGCACCTCGATGTTGGCTCACTGCACAACCACTTGACATGGGGACACTCATACATATTACCTTAAACTCTTTTACACCAAATAAATGAATAATTAAAGTAAAATGTGGGGGAAAGTTTCAAACCTTGCATTCTTTACACAAGCAGCAGCTTAAAATTAGAAATCTTAACCCTCTATTCTAACTGTTTTATTTTATTATTATTTTACATTAGTTGACCGGGCTAGTCTATCTGGATATATGTCCATTTTCAGTAGAGGCCCGGGGAGAAAAGCTCCAATGAGTATTACATGGTTTCAGAAGGTGTTACAAAAGAAGTACTAACAAGTATAAAACTAACAGTAAACAACTAGCAAATAAAAAATATTTTTTTTTTTTTTTTTTTTTTTTTTTGTAAAAAAACCTCTATGAAGAAACAAACACCTATGTAAGGTGCTTCACAAAGAACATTACAATACATTACAATACAAAAAATTAGTACATACATTTTATAAGAGGAATGCTGAAGTGTAATGAGAGGTAAAGAAAAGCTGAAAGGAGTGTAGAGAGAGAAAAAAATAGGGAAGAAGGAAAGTAAAGAAAAAAGGAGAACAGAGTAGGTCTCATTATGTTTCCAACAGAGTTTGAGAATAGGCAGTCACCTGTAGAGTTATTAGGACATAGACTTTTAAAGAAGTACTGTGTAGATGGGTCTAAAAAGTGGGGGAGAGGTCTGGGATCAGATATCTGAGGGTTGATTATAGCATATTTTCCACCAAAGTTGGAGAACAGGCAGTGTGTGTAGGGGAAAAAGGCAGAAGACAAGAAAAGAAATAGTATTAGTCTGGGTTACTACAGGGGCATAGCCATTTTGTATTGAGATGCAGTTTTAGATTCCTTTTGAAAAGTGGGAGAGAAGTCAGAGATGAGATATCTGAGGGTAGTTTATTCCATATTTTTCCAACAGAGTTTGAGAACAGGCAGTCAACTGCAGAGTTTTTAGATATAGTGGTTTTGATTAATAGTTTGCTTGAAGAGCGTAGCTGTTTTTGATTGTAGTAAGGTGTGATGTGACAAGAGAGTATAGGAGTTTTGGAGGGTTGGTGCAGGGTTTTGTGGGCTATTATGAGTTGTTGAAGTTTGAGCTGATTAGGAAGTTCTAACCAGCTTAGTTGTTTTAGGTTCAGGCAGTGATGTGTTCTAAAAGGGGCTCCTGTAACAAATCTAGCAATATTATTGTAAGATATTACTAGCTTGTTGAGGTTTTTCTTTGATAGATTGGTGTATATAGGGGAAGCATAGAGTAAAGTAGAGATAAGGTGAGTTCTGGCTAACGTAGTTCTTGCAAGTGGAGTAAGAAAGGGTTTGATTCTGTAGAGGGTTCCTATTTTTTGTTCACTGATTTTATAGTAGTGTTGATATGATTGTCAAAGTTTAGATTGTTGTCTATTGTTATTCCTAGTAATTTTGTGGTAGCATCAGGAGAAATTATAGTACTGTCATTGGATGTGATAGTGAAGTGTAAGGGGATGTGCCTTTGGGTAGGTGTGAAGAGAAGCAGTTTAGTTTTCTTGGGGTTAAGTAGTAGGCAGCGATGTGAGAACCATTGTTCTACAGTGTTAAAGGCTGTTTGGGTAAGAGACTGGAGTTCTGTTTGAGAGGTAGATGTACAGATAATGGTAGAATCATCTGCATATTGAATACAGATAGTATTTGGGATAGCTAATTGCAGGTCGTTGATAAAGATGGAAAAAGAAGTGGGCCTAAGATGGAGCCTTGTGGCACCCCAAGAGAGATGGGAAGATGATCAGATAGTGAATTTTTCCAAAGTACTGCCTGCTGTCAGTTTTCAAGGTAAGATTTAAACCAAGTTATGGCAGGAGTATCAAGTGAAAGAGAAGTCAGTATGTGCAGAAGTAGTTGGTGGTTCACCATGTCAAAGGCTTTAGATAAGTTGATGAAGAGTGCAGATGAAAGTCTATTTTCGCTATGATTAAAGTTGATGGAGTTTGTAAATGAGAGCAGTGCGGTGGTGGTACTGTGGGAAGGTCTGAAGCCATGCTGACAATTGGCTAGTAGGTTGTTTTGTAGAAGGTGGTTTAGCAGTTGTTTATGGATACATTTTTCCAAAATTTTAGCAATGGGGGATAATAGTGCTATAGGACGATAGTTAGAGAAGTCCCTAGAGTTTCCCCCTTTGTGTAATGGGATGATGTGAGATATCTTCCAGATTGAAGGGATAGTTCCTTCATTAATAGATCTATTTATCAAAATAGAAATGGGGTAGGCAATGGCTTTAGCTCCTATTTGCAGGAATTCAGCAGGAAGATTGTCTGCGGAGGGGTGGTAGGTTTAAGTTTTGGAGTAAGGATGAGATAAAGGAAGTAGGAATAGGTAGTAGATGAAATGGGGGGGGTGGATTAGCAAAAGATGGAAGTAGCTTAGAGGTATCTGGAGATAGGTGGCTAGCAAGAGTTTGAATATTGTTTGTGAAGAAAGAGTTGAAAGCATTAGCTGTTTGTGTAGGATTTTCTGGGTTAGAGTCTTGTGGGTCAGGTGTTATAGATTGCCCTGGGGATAGAAGATTATTAATGCTGGTCCAGAATTTTTTAGGTTCCTTTTTGGATGCTTGTTGTAGATGAAGGTAGTAGTTCTTTTTGTCTGTCAGAATGGCTTTTTTTGTACTATTTCTACATTCTCTAAAGATTTGACGGTCAGATAGATTCTTAGTGTTACGCCATTTAGCCCAGGATTTGTTTCTGATAGTGATTTTTTGTCTAGTATTGTTGGTCAGCCAGGGGGCAGGTTTGGCTTTGGTCCTGATAGTACGTATTGGTGCGTGCTGGTCAAGAATAGCAAAAAATGTAGAATTGAAGTACTGTACTGCATCATTGAGAGGAAGAAATTTTAGAGGAGACCAGTTACATTGTCTTAGTTCTGTCAGAAAGGATTCTGAGTTAAATTGCTTTTTAGAACGTAATGTTCTGACTGTGTTTTGAAGGATTAGATTAGTTTTATGCCTAATAATATATGTTAAAGAGTGGTCACTTAGATCGTCTGGAAGGGTGCCAGTTTTATAGGTTTGTTGGAGGGTGTTAGTAAGTATCCAGTCTAATGTGGTATCCTTGTTATTGTTTTTATTTGTTCTGGTAGGGCAGGTAATTAGTTGTGAGAAGCCATGTAGGTTTATGTGGGAGGTGGGGTTTAAGTTGTTACAAGAATTCCAATTAATATTTAAGTCACCTAAGATATATGTTTCTTGTGGGAGATTAGTGGAGAGCCAACTGAGGATACTTTCAAGAGCATAAATGTTATTTCCTGGGGGAAGATACATACAAATTATGTATATGGCTTTTCTTTTGTTGACTTGAAGTTTAGAGCAAATTATTTCAGCACTATTGATTATGGGAAGGTTCAGATTTATAGTACTGATTTGAAGCTGGGTTTTATAGAGAATTGCTACACCTCCCCCCTTTTTTATTGAGCGGTCAAGTCTAATAATGCCATACCCAGGTGGGGAGATTTCGTTGTTTTTAATGCTAGGTTTTAGCCATGTTTCTGATAGGCAGAGTATGTCAAATTGGTTGACATCTAGCAGGGCATGGACTTGAGAAATTTTGTTGCAAATACTACGTATGTTGAGATGGGCTATAGTGAGCGAATTGGTAGATTTGTTAGGTAGAGCAGGCCTAGTTGTGTTATTGTTGTAGTTTCCTATGGTCTGGGTATAGTGTGGGCCAGGGTTTGGATGAATATCACCATCCAGTAGTGAGTGGAGGAGTGTTGAGTGCTTAGGTTGTAGAGGTTTCCAAAAGTAGTCAAATAATTTTCTTGTTTTTTGGTTATGAAATTTAATGTGGGATAGTCTGTGGTATTTGGCTAGTAGGTAGTTGGGCTTGTAAATGAGATTTAGGAAGGTTGTAGAAAAAGGTGTTATAGGTGTAGAGGTGTGTATGGAGGGAAAGTTAAGAGTAGAGTGCAAAGGTAATTCATAGGATGTTAGGATATAGGTAGTTGCTAGAGGAGTTATAAGTGAAATGATAATCAGTATTTGAATTAGAGAAGGGTTCACTGTAGTGTGCATTGTTGAGGAAGTGGGAATTTGAGAGAGACTGAGAGATAATAGTAAGTATATATGAGTTAGAGGAGGAAGAGAGTTGGGTAATTGGTAAGTGAGATGTATATGATAGGGGTGGGAGTGTTATAGATGATAATTGTTTGATTGGTGTGAGTAAGGAAGGGGTGTGGTTTCTGGAGGGATAAAAGTAGGAGCACTAGGGGTGGGTGGGATTTGGGGGTAGGGTAGGGGAGCGGAGTGAGCCCGAAGGGCGAACGGAGCGGGTAGAGACAAGAGAGCAGAATATAGAGGAAGACAATCAGTGAAGTGGGAGACTCAGCAGGTAAATCTAAAGGTAGGAGAATGTAGACAATATGCAGAGGCTAAAAGCAAGAAAGTCAGGAAGGTAGAGGAGAAGACAATGATAAGGTTGCCTTAGGACAAGGAGAGTTAATATATAAGTGAATCCAGGGAAACTGGGAACAGAGTTATGGGGGTAAGGATACAGAAATAGGGTGGAAAATACAGTATAGAAAGTTAATTAAAGAGAAAGCGAAGTACTGAGACGCCACCTAGTGGTCAGTCAGTGTGTGGCAGTGGAGATGTATCCTGCTAGATTTGAGGGTCTAAAGGGGAGTGAGGATGAAGTAGTTTGGGTGAAGGGGATAACTAAAGGAGGTATGGATAATATACAAGAAAGAAGAGAAGGACTGGGGGGGGGGGCTGGCTGCTGGCTAGCCTACCTGAGAACCTACTAATGTTTTAACATGTATTTCATTTGAGTTTATCAGTTTCAGCATCAATACATACTTTCAATGCCTTTCCAAAGGAAAGGTTTCTCTGATAGTTGTAAGGTAATGTCCTTAGTTTGCCCTAATGTTCCAAAGCTTCTGGCTGGGGATATTCAGGTGTTTGGTGCAGAGACAAGCTGGAACACAGTGCTGGTAAGAAAGAGAGAGAAA